>NC_083328.1:59237152-59928460 GCF_963455315.2 Globicephala melas | reverse complement strand
AATTAGTGTTTTTGTTTTCTTCAGATAAATATGCAGGGAGTGGTATTGCTGGATCATATGGTAGTTCTAGTTTTAATTTTCTAAGGAATCTCCATACTGTTTTCCATAGTGGCTGCACCAGTTTACATTCCCACCAGCAGTGCGTGAGGGTTCCCTTTTCTCCACGTCTCCACCAACACTTGTTATTTGTTGCCTTTTCAATAATAGCCATTCTGACAGGTGTGAAGTGATATCTCATTGTGGTTTTGGTTTGCATTTCCCAGTGTTTTGTGATGTTGAGCATCTCTTCATGTGCCTGTTGGCCATCTGTATGTCTTCCTTGGAAAAATGTCTGTTCAGATCCTCTGCCCATTTTGTAATCTGGTTATATGTTTTTTTGAGTTGGATGAATTCTTTGTATATTTTGGATATTAACTGATTATCGGCTATATCATTTGCAGATATCATCTCCCATTCAATAGGTGGCCTTTTAGTTTTGTTGATAGTTTCCTTCACCATGAGAAAGCTTTTTAGTTTAATGTACTCCCATTTGTTTATTTCTGCTTTTGTTTCCCTTGCCTCAGGGGACATATCAAAAAAACATTACAAATCAAAGAACATACCACCTATGTTTTCTTCTAGGAGTTTTATGTTTTCAGGTCTTACATTTAAGTCTTTAATCCATTTTGAATTTATTTTTGTGCATGGTGTGAGAAAATCATCCAGTTTGATTCTTTTGTATGTAGTTGTCCAGTTTTCCCAGCGGCATTTGTTGCAGAGGCTGCCTTTCCCTGTTGTATCTTCTCGCCTCCTTTGTTGTAGATTAATTGCCCATATAAGTGTGGGTTCATTTCTGGTCTCTCTGTTCTGTTCCATTGGTCTACGTGTCTGTTTCTGTGTTGGTACCATACTGTTTTGATTACTGTAGCTTTGTAGTATAGTTTGAAATCAGGGAGCATTATACCTCCAGCTTTGTTCTTCTTTCTCAAGATTGTTTTGGCTATTGGGGGTCTTTTGTGTTTCCATACAAATTTTATAATTATTTGTTCTCTTCTCCACCTACCTCTTTCCTGAAATAACCAAGTGAAAAAAATGCCATTAGTATTTTGATAGAGATTGCACTGAATCTGTAGATTTGCACTCCACCTTTCTGAACCTCATCTGGGAAGTGGGGATGAGTTAGGGGTGAGCTTGAGCATCACATGGAAGGTTGGATGGGTATCTTGTAAGGTCACTTTTGAGTCTCTGACTCTGTTTCAAGGGTGAGCCTTGGTCCTTCTCACCCTGGACACTGGGAGAGGAATGAAAGGCTGTGGCCATCTACTCATGAAAGAATAGGGAGTTAGTTACCAAGGAAGAGATGAGAGAGGATTGAGATGAGGGGAGTGCCCAGACTGCCAGGGAATGAATGCTTATGAGCAGGTAGCAGCTGCCCAGGAGCCATTAAACATTTGGGCTCTGGAGCCAGACTGCCTGAATTCAAATCCCTACTCTGCAATTTATAACTGTATGGCGTTGGGAGGTCACTTGACCTCTCCGTGCCTGTTTCCTCATCTGTAACTTGGAGAGTAATGATAGCACTTACTTCATGGGGTTATTATGAGGATTAAGTGAATTTGCATACATGACGAAGCTCTTAGCACCTTGCCTGGTGCATGGTAAGTGCTCGGTAAAGAGCAGCCATCACTCCCTGGGAAGGTGGTCGAAAGCCCCAAAATGAGCATCTGTGCCCCCAGTAAATGCTTTTCTGAATTCTCTCTCTCTGCCTCCAAGACTAGCACTCCACTTCTGAGCTGAGGAGGTGGAGAGCCCACGCTTGCACTGCTGGGCGCGATAGCTTTCTCAATTCCCCAGCGGAGGTGTTATCTCCTCCTGGCACAACCACTTCCTTTTCTGAGAAGTAAGCACATCTGTCAGGCTTAGCTTCTTAGAACTAATGGTGGGGGAGGAGGCGGGGGAGGAGAGGCTAGCAGCTGACAGGGGCAGACTTAGAGAAAGATTAACATGAAGTTTGCTGTGAGGATGCTCCAAATATTACCTACAGCCCGGATGGCTTGGGCCCCACATGCCACCCTCCTCAGCCAGTAACGCCAGGGTCACCTTGCTTTACCAAATGCTTTCATCCCCTGGTCTCACCATCACTGCCTCACCTCATCACTGAGGTCAAAGCAGGAGAAACTAAGGCTCAGAAGTAGAGCTGCCTGCTGTGCCACCCACAGCTGGGCTGGCTAGACTGAGGTGTCGGCTCAGCAATCTGACAACCCATCTCTTTGCCCTGCCCCACTGAGCCGCCTCTGAGTTGCCCACATCCAGGCCCGTGTTCCCCAGGGTAGAGGAGAGAGGCTGTGTTCCTCTCACATTGCTGAAGCCAACAGCTCCCCCAAGAAAGCCAGGGGAAGTGGATTCCAACCACAAACCTCACTTCTTCCAAGTCTCCGCCTGCTGCTCCCTGCCAAGAGAGTGATAAGACCTCTTCGTTTGCCCCACCACCCACCTTCCTGCCATCTCCTTGGGATCTCCTAGCAAGGCCTCATTTGTCTATTCAGCCGGCATTTATCAGCCTCTCCTCCAGGGAAACTGAGGCCAGGAACAGAAAGTGACTCACGGCCTGCCCATGCTGGGCTGTGGTGAGGCCGGATAAGGTACAGTCTTGATGTCCCTGGCACTTTCCCTGGGCTGCTAGGAGCCCCTTCCTCTTCTCCACCTACCTCTTTCCTGAAATAACCAAGCAGGAAGGAAGCAGTGGGCCTGGGCCCTCCAGAGTCACCCTAAAGGAAGGAAGGGCCCGTCTGGCAGAGGTGCTTGTTCTCCACTGAAGCCAGGACGGAAGGGTTTCACTTTCTCTCCTGGCCTTCGTCACATCCTTTTCCTGTGGCACCCAGTTCCCCTCAGCTGGCTAGGGGCCAGAACTCATTCATTCAGCTGGTGGCCTCAGGCCACCTTCTTCCTCCTAGAGGGACTCAGGGCTATAGGCCTGGCCCAGAATATGAACTGGCTTCTCTACTTATCCACTTGGGACAGGTCTCTCAGTATCTCTGAGCCTCGGCTTACCTGGGCTTAAAGTGAGGACCTCCTTCAGTAACAGAAGTGCACGCACCTGGCCCATGATGGGGCATTGAGGCGAATTATCCTTTTGAAAGTGAGCAGAGTGCTGTGTAGAGGATAGGAGCAAAGGCACTGGAGCCAGATTGTTGGTGCAGGCAACCCAGCCATGTCACCAGGTCACTGTGTGACCTTGGGCAAGTCACAGATCGTCTGTGGGCCTCAGGTCCGTCAGCTGTATGCTGGGTTAATAGTAGTACCCGCTGGCCGGCAGAGCATAGAGACAGTTAAATAAACTAATCCACAGAAAGGGCCAAGAAGAGTGTCTTGCAAGATAAGTGCTTGGGAAAAGTCACCCACTGCTGCCGCCACTGAAGAGGCTAGTTCTCTGTGGGTGGAGACAGCAGGGACCCAAGATGGCATGATTGGACATCAGAATGAGCAGGAGGCCAGAACTCAGACAAATCCCAGTCCTACCACTTCCTAGATAGAGCTTGCGGGCAAACGCTGAAGCCTCCATCTTCACGTCTGCAGAATGAGGCTCTGACAAATGTTCTGACGATTAACTGAAAGTAGTCATTCATTTGTTCATCTCAAATAGGTTCATTTAGAACGGCACCTGCTATGTTCCAGGTACAGCACCAGGTTCTTTAGGTATAAGTGACAAAAACTACACGCAGTCTAGTGGGGGAGACAGGACAAAAAACAATCACTCAAGTGAATGTGATTGTGCAGTCCCTCAAGTGAATGTGATTGTGATTGTGCAGGGAGTATGGCCTCCTTGGAGTAAAGTGCTTTAGCTCAGTCCCTGGCACAGGTAAAACATTCAGCTGTGTGATAAAGGTCAGCTGCCATAATAACAGATACTTTATTGTCATTTAAAAAGTGAGGACACTGTGGGCTGGAGAATCGAAGTAACCTGCTCAGAGTCACACTGCTAGGAAGAAGCATGGAGACGTGGGAGGTGAGAGAGGAGAAGGGTGGGGAGTGGAGGACTGACCGGATTCAAGCAGGAACTGCGCTCCAGCCCCTGGCAGGGCGGGTGGTCCGCTGGCACTTGGGCCACTGCCCCAGGGGCACTGCTGTGCCAGCCTTTCTCCTGACTTCTCCAGGGTTGCAGGGGGCCGCAGGATAACCTGCATTGTGCAGTTGGCTGTCTCTGGGCAGAGATCTAGCTGAAGCCAGTCTGTGCCTGTCTGGATGGACCCCTGGCTTCAGACATGGGTCCTTGGTCCCTGCCTGCACTGAGCCCCCAGACTGATGGGTGAGACCGACATACAGAAGGCCTCAACCTAGGGACCCCCCTGCCTCTCCTTCCCGCCTCAGGGCCTTTGCACTTGTTGCTTCTGGTGGAACATGCTCTTTTTCACCCGAGATTTTTAGTCCTCTCTTGGCCACTGCCACCTAGTCATTCAGGTCTCAGTTTAAACCTCGCTTCCCCAGAGAGGCCTTTTCTGGCCACTCCACTTACATCAGTCCCCTGGTATTCTTTATCACCTGCCCGGGACTTACTGTCTTCAAAACCTCATCATATCTGAAATTGTCTTGCTTCTTTATTCTCTCTGCTTCCTACTAGGACAGTGTTTCTCAACCTTTTTCTCTCTTCACCACTTCCCACGAAGGAGTCCTTTTAGACATGTTTGTCCTAATTGCCCTGCCGTGACTTTGAATACCACAGCTGTACTGTGATCTCTTTCTGTGCTATGCCCCCCGCCCCCCCAACCAATGGAGAATGCATGGACTAGAATGTAAGCTCCGGAAAAGTGGGGACCTTATTTGTCTTGTTCACTGCTGTGTCTCCAGTACTGGGCCTGGAGCATGGTAGACACTCAGTAGTTAACGGTGTGAACGAAGGTCCAAAAACTCTGGGAGCACAAAGGAGACATTCCTCGTGAAGTTGAAGAGAGATAAATAGGGAAGTCTTCTCAGAAGACAGGACTCCAAAGTGGAGTCGTGTAAGCTGAGTAGGGTTGGCTGACTGAGGAAGGGAGGTGTGGGGAGGGTGACCAGTTATAAAGACACAATGCTGGCAAAGGCACAGGGGCATGAAACGCTCCGGAGTGTGGGGCTGGGCCAATCCACGCATGTGGCCAGGACTGTTGGAGGGAGGACCTTGAAAATGGCCCCCGCCTTAGCTTCTCCTGGGGACCCTGGTTCTTGTCTCGCCACTCTGAAGGGCCCCGATGCTAGAGGGTTGAGTCCAAGCTCTACCACAAACAGGCTATTTGAAACTGTAGAGTGCGCAAATGGGTTGGCCTTGTTGACTTTGGGGTCTGCCAGCCTAGGAGTCCACGGTTCTCCCATGGAGGTCATTAGCCACTGCCTGTCCCCAGTGGTCCTGAAAACCCCACATGGATCCCATGGTAGTGGTCATAGCTACAAAGAGAAACTTGCCCCACTTTTGCCCTAACCCACACTGAGGATAGGTCTCCTGAAAGCCTCTGTGACATCAGAGACCTCCCTACAGCCCACTCTTACGTCTGACCCCCTGTCCACCACGTCAGCTCTGGCTCGCAGCAGTGGGGGCTTATCTCTGCTTTTCCAGACCAGGGCAGCTCCGCAATCCTGTTTATTTATCCAGAGCAGGCGCCCGCTGAGAAAATGGCTGTGTTTGTTTCCAAGTGTGTCGTGTGAACCGTGGGCTAAATATACCCACACCACTGCCTCCCCGGCACCCGCCCTGGAACAGCACGCCCCGTTTTGCTCTTGCTCTCTCTGCAAAAGCAATCCCCAGAATCCTCTCTCCCCCCTCCCTAGGAGAAGGGGCTTCTGAAATGGAGATGAAGGTTGTCCAACCGCGAATGCATGGGGTGGGGGTGGGGCTGGGCAGCTCAGAGCCTTGTCTCTGTGGCACCGACAGGAGAATGTTCCCGCCACCCTAGAATAACTGTTCCTGGACAGTGAGTGCTTTGTGCCTTGCAGCAGGGCCTGTTTATTCCAGCTCAGCCTCAGAGTTGAAAATTTCCTGTGGCTGCCAGCCCTCTACTTCAGGAAAGTTCCCATCGAGGGAGCCAGGCCTCTCCCACTTTGGCTGCAACCCAATGTCCCTGGTTTCTTGTGGGACATTTGGTCCCTTGGGATAACCCAAAGCCTTCTGGCCATGGCCTCCCTCTCCCATGCTCCCCACAGCCCGGGACTCTCCCTCATCACAGATCAATCTTTTTTGTGACTTCACCTGGCCCTACTTCACTTGGGACCAGAAAAATTTTAATTCCTGTAAGAATTTTCTCGTCTGCCAACACTCATGGAGGCTAACCAGGATGAAGGCCAAAGAGTAAGGACGCTGGCTGCTGCCACTGCCACTGCCCCTGCCCTTCTCTCCCCAGAGCCAGGGCTCCACCTCCACTGCAGCCCCCCACATAGGGAAGTGTCCTGCTGTAGCAGCACTTGGGTTGGGGCCAGGCAGTCCTGAGTTTTGATCCTAGCTCTGCCACCTGTTAGCTGGGTGACCCCAGGCAAGGTCTTTCCGACTCTAGACCTCAGTTGTTTCACCTGTGAAATGGGGCTCAGGTCGCTACATCTGGGGATTCTGATGAAGGAGAAGTGGGATGACAATGTCTGGCACTTAGAAGACATGTAAGACCTTTGTTCTACTCATGTATTTATTGAGCACCAACTATGTGCCAGACACTGTTCTGGGTATTTAGAAACAAGACAGGCTCTCTGCCTCATCAAGCCATGACTACTGCAGGAGACAAATCAAAACAAAGACCAAGGGTAGGCTCTGCTTCTGAAAAGTGCTGAGAAGGAAAATAAAGCAAGGTAAGGGGGTAGGTAGAGAGAGATCAGGGTGGTGGGTACCATTTTAGACAGGGTGGCCAGGGAAGGCATCTCTGAGGAGATCACATTTGAGCAGAGTTAGGAGTGAAATGAGGGAGCCTGGGGTCAAGTGCTCCAGGCAGCAAGGGCAGCAGGTCCCGAGCTCAGCGGATGTTCGAGGAACAGCAAGGAGGCCAGTGCGACTAGAATGCAGTGTGTGGTGGGGAGGGGCCGAGTCCTACCAGACCTCGCTGGCCGTGGTGAGGACTTGATTCTGTGTGTGATGGGGAGCCTTGGAGAGCTTGAGATGGTGGAGTGACATGGTCTGAATGGTGGGGTTTTCCCCACCTGCCTGCCTTCCCCTCCCAATGCCTTTTCCCCAGTAGATGGTGAGCTTTCTGGAAGGGCTCTGGCTCATGCATCACTGCTGCCTCCCTAATGGTTTAATAAATGTTACGGATTCTTTGAGTCAAGGTGGCAGCTCAGTGCGCATGGCCCTCTGCTAGGTACCAGGGACATGAACAGACATGACGCTGGCTTTCTAAGTGCAAGGGAAAGCTGTTGGTGTGCCACGATCTGACCTATGTTTTAAAAAATCTTCTTGGCATGGAGTTAAGGGGACGTCATCAAGACTGGAAGTAGGGCCCAGCAGATATCACAGTGAGCAAACTGGCCGGGTGGGACCTGGGGCCAACCAGAAATGGCAGACGCTGTCTGAGGGAGCCGCCTGGTGGCTCAGCCAGTCGGGCCCAGGTAGAGGTGTGGGCCCATGATGTGAGTTCTTGGTGGAGAGGCAAGAACACAGTCTCTGGAACCAGCCAGTGATCTGTTCCCTCTCTAGGCACACAAAGCACACTGATTTCTAGGCACCAGGCACCAGGTTTGGATTCTGGTTCCACCAGAGAGTTGGGTGACCTGATCAAGTCCCTCAGTGCTCAGAGGCCAGGCTTCCTGGTCTGTCAGTGGGGAGAGACAGCATTGCTGAGAGGATTAAAGGACAGATAGGGTGCGAAGCACACTCATTAAAGGGTGCTCCAAGCTCCCCTCTCCCTGCGCCACAGGCTGACTCCACCCCAGGCCTGGTCATTTAACCCACTGCCCCTCCTTCCCTGTATCACGTGCTTCCCTCCTGACTAGCTTCAGGGAGAGAGCTATTGCTCACCTCCTCCTGGGCCCAGGGTCACACCCCCTGGGGTGGGGGACAGGGCCTCATAGACCCCATCCCAGTCCTGCATTGTTGTTACCCTCTCTACTCTGCCCTGCTCTGCCCACCCATCAGCCTGCCCTGGTCAGAGGCTCCCTCCAGATCTGCTCTGCTCCTGAATCACTCTGGGAATTTA
Source organism: Globicephala melas (assembly GCF_963455315.2). NCBI lineage: Eukaryota > Metazoa > Chordata > Mammalia > Artiodactyla > Delphinidae > Globicephala > Globicephala melas. Next base: position 59,920,340 of record NC_083328.1, on the reverse strand, counting down.
GCCCTGGCTCCTTTCTCTCCCTCCCTCCCTCTGTTGCAGCAGTGGAAAGGCTGAGGCCTGGTGGTTCTGCACCACCCTTGGGCTCAACTCCAGGCTCCTCCGAGGCTTCCAGACCACACGTGGTCTAGCTCTCGCTCACCCCTGCACGCTCATCTCCCTTCTTCTCTCCACCCTGCTCCAGACCCCTGACCTCCTGTCAGTTCCCTGCCCATCTCTTTCCCAACTCAGGTTCTGAAGTATTACTTCCTAGCTGTCTGACCTTGGACAAAACTCTTTCCCCACTCTGCACCTGTTTTCTCAGCAATAAAATGGGTTGGCTATCCCAAACTGAGGGTCAGGAAGAAGGACAGCCCTTAACCCTTTATCTGGCCCAGAGTGGGCATGGACGGCTACAGTTTTTCATTTCACCAAGGCCATCGCATGCAGATGGTCCCCCTTTGTCCCAGCCACATTACTGTTGAGGACTCGAACAGCATGTTCCCTTCTCTTCTGTCTCCCTGCAGGACACTTTCGTGGAACTCTATGGGAACAATGCAGCAGCCGAGAGCCGGAAGGGCCAGGAGCGCTTCAACCGCTGGTTCCTGACGGGCATGACTGTGGCTGGCGTGCTTCTGCTGGGCTCGCTCTTCAGTCGGAAATGACCAGACACTGACCACCCACTCACCCGCCCACCGCCATCCTGCCCTCACCACAGCCCTCCGTCCAGCCACCGTCGCCACCTGGAGAACCACTCACTACATGCAGTGCACGGCCACCCACACATCACAGGGTTGGGCCTAGACCTGGTCCCCTCATTTAGTTTTCTAGAATTTACCATGCTTCTGTGAAAGCCGCCTTCCCCGACACCTCAGTTCTCCCGGCCTCAAAACCCACAAAATTTCCCCAGATTCTGTCCCGTGGAAGCTGACAGGTTTGGGGGGATTGTGACTGGGGGCTGCAGTGCCCTGCCTGATTGGTGGAACCCCTTGCCCCCTTAGCCTCACTGAGGATGCTTTCCTGCCAGGGAGCTGGAAAATTTTCTGACCCTTTTCCCCAGAAAGAGAGACTAGATTGCCTTCATTTTGATGTTTGTGGCCTCGGAATTGATCATTTCCTGTCTCTCCCTCCTCCCGGACCTGGGCTCCCCTTCCATTTATCCCCACCCTCCAAGAGCCGCTTAGGGGCCACTTCTGACTAATTAGGGATTCAGGCTGCTTGGGATACAGAAACAAGGACCAGGACCCCCTCCCCACCTCTGGCCTGGCCAAAGTCCCTACCCTCAATCCCAGTGTCCTAGAGGCCTCTGGCTAGAGGCCAGCCCCACCTGGGATGGGGGAGCTGTAGCTGCAGGAGGCACCCCATGCCCAAGCTTGGGTGGCCCTTGCAGTTGAGCACCACCCCAGTTCCCTTCCCCTTCCCCGGCTCCCATGACCACGACTGAGGGACCGACTGGGCCCAAGATAGGTGCCCCAGAGCTGTTTATGGCCTCAGCTGCCTCGCTTCCTGCAAGGAGATCGTCCTGTGGCACCTTTGCCTTGGGCTGCTGCCCATGGGGTTCAGGGGCCTCTGCCCAGAGGTGAGGGGGAGCCACGGGGGACAGCTGTGGGAGCCCTGGGGTCTTCCCTACCTCAGGCAGGAAGGGCAGGAAAGAGAGCCTTGTGCGTGGGGTGGAGGTAGGGCTGGCTGGAGGGGCCAGTCCTGTCTGGCCTGATCGATTTGTGCCCCACCCCCATTCAGCCTGGGCAGCCGGGCTGCCAAGGTCAGGGTGGCCTGGCCAGGAGCTCTTCAGGCCTCCCTCTCTCCTCTGCTCCACCCATGGCCTGTCTCATCCCTGGGGATCCTGGCCTAGCCCTGGCCACCCCGGGCTCTCTGCTGTACATATTTGAGACTAATTTTTATTCCTTGTGAAGATGATATACTATTTTTGTTAAGCGTGTCTGTATTTATGTGTGAGGAGCTGCTGGCTTGCTGTGCGTGTGCACGTGGAGAGCTGGTGCCCAGAGATTGAACGGCCTGATGCTCCCTCCCCTGCCGTGGTCCGGGGAAGCCAGCCGGGGGTCCTGGCTCCTGAGGGGCACCTGTCCCTCCCCCAACCCCCACCCCACACTTGTTCCAGCTCTTTGAAATTGTGTGAAAGTGAAATTCAGTAATAAACTGTGTTGACTTGGTGAGCAAAGGGCCTGGGCTCTTGTGTGCTCTGGGACAGGGAAAGGAGGGGATGCTTGGCTGGCAGGGGGGCTGCAGGAGAGCTGGGTACCGGTGCTGGCTCTGCTGCTCTCTGGGGAGGACGTTGGACAAGTCTCTTCCTCCCTCTGGGCCTGAATTTCTCCACCTGTACACTGGGTTTTTATTGAGCACCTGCTGTGTGCTGGGCATTGGGGCTGTGTATTAACAGGACAGACACAGTCCCAGCCCTCAGGAGCTGACATTCTAGTGGGAGAAACAGTCAAATGGCCACTTGGCAAGTGTTTACTGAGCCCTGCTCTGTGCAGGCACAGTCCTAGGCACTGGGGATCCTGCAGGGAACAAAGCCCTTGCCTTTATGGAGCTTCCATTCTGGTCGGGGAGACAGCCAGACGAATACAAGGATGGCTGGCTGTTGCAGGGCAAAAGTGGAAACAGGATGACCCTGAGGAAGTATGGCAAGACATGAAGGACGTAGTGGGGAAGGAGGTAAGAAGGGGTCAGACTTGAGATACCATTTTAAAGATAATCCCACAAGATCAGCTGATGTATTGGAGAGAGCTCTAGGAAGAAAGAGGAACCAAGGGTGATTTTGAGGTTTTGAAATAATGATATTATTATAATCACAAAATGAAGCACACATCTGAGGCCAGTGCAACACAAGAGGCTCATAGTGAGTGCTCTAACAGCATTTAATACGGAACCTGAGCCTGTCTGGGAGTCAGGGAGGGCTTCCTGGAGGAAGTGCTATCACAGCCAGGGCCTGAAGAATCTATAAGAGCTATCCAAAAGAAGCAGGGAGGCAAGAAGAGTGGTCCTGGTGAAGAAGAAGCAAATGCACAGGATGAGCAAGAGTTTTCTCCGGGTTGAAGAACAGTTGCTGTGTCTGGAGGCTCCTGGGTCAATATGATGCCAGACAGGTGGAATGAGGGGAGTGTACTTGGTCCTGAGGGCAGTGAGAGCCAGAGAGAGGTTGTCAGGGAGTGCTACACCACTGAGAGCCCCCAAAGCACCCTCTGGCTGCTATGTGGAGAAGGTTCTGGAGGGGGAGCAGAGTGGAGAAGCCATGGTTTGGTTAACACTCCAGTTCTGAGAGTGGACAGGCCAGGGGTGTATCCTGGGTCGCCATTCCTGGTCTTTGGGCAAGTTACCTAGCCTCTCTATGCCCTAGCTTTCCCATCTATGAAATGGGTAAGATAGCAGTACCCATCTCAAGCGATTGTGGTTAAAATTGAGTAAGATAACCTAACGAAGACTGGAAGTTGAGGGGGGAGGCATCAATGACCTCGCCATCAAGCAGACCCCCAAGAGGAAGAAGGAGGTGCTCCACACGGAGCTCCACGTGGCTGTACCCGGAGGTCGGGGAAGGGCCTGGGAAAGGGAGCAGGACTCCAGAGGCAGGAGCTCCGGCCGGGGGGCGGGCCTGGAGGCGGGGGACCTGCCTCGGGTGCTCCTCCCTGCCCGCTTCCAGGAGCGAGCTTGACTGCCCCCTGGTGGCCGGGGGCTGCCAGCTGAAAGCCGCTCCAACCCCAGATGCCCTTGCGCGTGCCCACGACCTGTGTCTCCCGCCTGACCAGCTTTCCGTGGCGTCCTCCATCCTCTGTCCTGCTCACCAGAAGGACGTCTACACTACCACCCCTTAGGTACCGGATTCACAGCTTGCCACGGCTCTCTCAGGGCTCAAGGTCACCATTCTCCAAAGCCTGCAGGCTCCCGCCACCTCTAGGCCCATGACGCTGGCCCCCATCCCTTACCCTAGCCACTCAAGTCCCCTCCCCAGTTTCTTGAGATCCTTCCAGAAACGTCTTTTCACATAATACATAAATATAAATATATTCTGACCCTTTTTTTTTTTCAAAAATGGTAACAGATACACTGTGCCTTGCTTTTCCCACCTATAGTGTATCTTATAGAAGTTTCCATGTTCATACACAAATCTCCCACTGTTGTGCAGCTTCAACAGTTAACTCATGGCAGATTCATTCTTTTTTCTAGCCATGTAATATTCCACATTTTTTTAACCAGACCTTGAACTCAGTTTAAGATTCCAACCTTAAACATGCCATGGCACACACACAAAATATTGGAAATGCACACTGAGGAAAAGCTGGAAGTGGTTTTGGACTGTCTGCATGGGTCCTAGGGAAAAATTCATTCCATTTCTATATATTTTTATGATGAGAGATGAAATACAACATATTTCATCAGATATGAAGAATTAACTTTGATTAATATATCTAAATACACTATTTAAATTTTTTTCCTTGAGACACTTGATCTTGTTCCTATGAACACAACTTTTTTATATGAGGTTTTATGATCAAAATGGTTTACACAGTTCCTGATCAAAGTTTATTAACAATGATCTCTTCAAATTCTTGGTAGTCAGCATTGACAAGACTTTGTAACCTCAAGTAGGTGACAAAAGAAAATGTTAAGCCATTCCAGAACTTACAGTTGAAATTATATTTTAATGTTTTAATAGTTTTTCCCTTTCTTTAATTGACAAGTACAGTGTTGTAATCAAGTGGATTTCGAATCCAAATGAACTTTTTCATTTTGGGTATTTTAAAGTAATTGTGAGTTCCAGAGCACAGGAAATGACCTAGAGCTTTCAAACTCTTTTTCTTTTTTTTTTTGAGAAAATTATATAACTGTTATTAAAACGGAACAAGGCTGTATAGCGCAAAGGAAGAGAGGGGAGGCAGGAAGGCAAGGAAAGGAAAGCACATTCTAGGCCAATTTACTTATGAACATGCAAGCCAAAGTTCTAAGTATAATATTAACAAATGGAATCTAACAACATATAAAAAGAATAATAGTTCATGACCTAGTAGGGTTTATTCCAGGTAAACAAGATTGACTCAATATAGGAAATCTTTCGATGTAATTCATTGTACCGTAACATTCACAAAGAAAATCCTTACGGTATTTCAGTAGATGTTAAAATAGTATTTTGTAAAATTCACACCTATTTATGATTTTTAAAAAACCTTTTAGCAAGCCAAGGGTTTAAAGTTAGCTTTCACCCTTCTGAATTCCATAAAAGTTTAAGGTAATGATTGTGTGCATTGCTTGTGCAATTTTTAAAAATTAACAAGTTTTTCACGAAAATCAGCAACTTATATCATGATCAAATTCATTACATAATATCCAGCTCTCCATTTTTCTATCTCCACCATCACAGCCTTTGTCATGAGGTAAAAAAAAAAAAAACCAAGAACTTTTTCTTAATATATAGACAATAATAGAAACAAACATATATGATCCCTACAAGTTTGTCCTCTTTGATGTTTAATAAATATCCGTGCACTAATGTTACAATTCAGGGCATATGGAGTATTAATTCCCTCCTAAATTATATGGAGTATAATTCCCTCCTAAATTATTATCCCATTTCAGTAGGTTCACACGTGGATAATTAGCTTGAATAATTTCATGATAACCTTGCGAATTCTTATGACTTTAAATGGTCTTACTACAGAATTTTAAGAAGTCAGTCTTAAAGTTTGAGGAAGTCAAACACTAAGGTACCGAGAATAGGGACATAAAGAAAACGGTCTTCTACGAATAAAATTTTAAAATATATAACATAATGTAGCGGCCTGGCCTGCTACATTTGTCTTACACGTTTTACATGGTTTGTAAATTTGTTACTGAGTGGGAAATGACCAGTGCCCGCATCAGCTTGGCTTAAGTTGCACTGGTGTGAAAAATACTGCCCCCAAACCCCAACCCCCTACACCCCACCAAGCAAAACAACTGTGTTCTGTCCAATTGCACTGTAAAAACAATAACAATAAAAACAATGGTAAGGCCCTTATTTGCAAACTATTTATGTGGTGGGGCATCCCCCAGCAGCTAGTTGGCCATCCTTTTTAGGAACATCAGTCTCTCCTAGGCTTCGTGCCAAGCTCCCTGGGCACCTGGAAAGCAAACTTCTCCAGTGGCTCCATGGACTTTGTGGAGGGTCCTTGTGGAGGGTGGGTGGCCCTCCTAGATGGGTGGCCACATGCTGTGCAGGTGATCACTGCAGTTAGGTATCCAGGAAGGAAGAGCCCAAACTTGGCCATGCTTAGCTCATCCTGGTGGAACAGTGGGGGCCGCAGGAGAGACAGGCTGTGTAGTGGTTAGTAGCTGGACTCTGAAACCAGACTTCCAGGGCTAGCTGGGTGCCCTGGGACAAGTGACTTAACCTCTCTGTGCCTGAGTTTCTTCACCTGTAGAATGGGAATGATAACTATACCTACCTGATGGGTGGTTATGCAGATTTAATGCTAATTTTATGCTTGTAAAGTGCTTAAGAAGGGTTTCTGGCACCATAAATATTATACAAACTTCATCAGTCTATGCTGTCAGACCTCCCACCCCTCACCACCAGTACTCTGGGGACGCCTGAGGTGGCTAGTCTGGGGGCTATTTCTAACCTTATTATGGATACCCCCCAAATGCAAAGCCTAAAATAAGGATTCAGGTATAAGTAGTTTAAAAGGTGATCCCAGGGTAGTGGGGACAGTGAGTCAGGGAAGGACAGGAAGTCAACAGAGGATGCAATGATGAGTAACCTGCCAACTCAGACAATGGGGCTCCTTCCCAGGGGATCCTTGAAAGACCCGTGGAACATTCTAGGGGAAAGAACACGAGGTATTTATACACTAACTCCCATCCCTCATCAGCTGAGGGCTGCTCCTAGGTCATTTCTCCTCAGTATTTGGCACTTCCTTCCTGCCAAGCATAAACCTATGGTCAAGGAGGCACAGGCACCTGTTTCTTTTTTTTTTTTGCGCTACGCGGGCCTCTCACTGTTGTGGCCTTTCCCGTTGCGGAGCACAGGCTCCGGACGCGCAGGCTCAGCGGCCATGGCTCACGGGCCCAGCCGCTCTGCGGCATGTGGGATCTTCCCTGACCGGGGCACGAACCCGTGTCCCCTGCATCGGCAGGCGGACTCTCAACCACTGCGCCACCAGGGAAGCCCAGGCACCTGTTTCTTGAGTGAGAACTGTCCACCAAAGCTGCACCTGACCTTCGAGGGTGTTCTGAAGGCACATGGTGGGGGTACCATCACATCTACCACAACTTATGAAACTTAGTAGCATATCAGTTGGGAAATTCTGCTTGAGGGAGGAACAGTTGGTGGTTAGCCACTTTGCTAATCCAAACAATATGCAATAAAGAACCTCACTGATCCATCATTTTGCACACACGTGTGTGTATCCACAGGATATTCGTAGAAGTAGAATTGCTGGGCCATTTGTCATTTGGAAGGGGATGCCCAAAACCGGAATCCTGTGAAACTGCCTGTCTCCTGCACACTTGCCAACATCCATGTTAACACTCTTTGACCTCTGACAATCTGGCTGATGAAAAAATAGTATCCCATACTTTAAAATTTCATTTTCAAACCTCTAATTGAGATTGGCATCTTTCAATAAGTTGAAAGCCATCTGTACCCCTAATAAGTTAATGAATCTACACAATGACCAACGAAGGCTGCCAATGGCACACAAGGACAGTGAGGCAGCATGTGCCTCCTGGCAAAAGAACACCCATGAAATACGCTTGCCAGGGAGGGATAAACTGGGAGATTGGGATTGACATATACACACTACTAAATATAAAACAAATAACTAATAATAACCTACTGTGTAGCACAGGGAACTCTACTCAGTACTCTGTAATGGTCTATAAGGGAAAAGAATCTAAAAAAGGGTGGACCTATGAATATCTATAACTGATTCACTTTGCTGTCCACCTGAAATTAACAACACTGTAAATCAATTATACTCCAATAAAAATTTTTTAAAAAAAGAAAAAGAAAGAAAGTCGGTCCCAAAAGGGTACATACAGTATGATTCCATTTATGGAACAATCTTGAAAGGACAAAATTAGAAAAGAAGACCAAATGAGTAGTTGCCAGAGTTAGCAGGGGCTTGGGAGGGAGAGAAGTGGGCGTGGCTAGAAAGGAATCTTTGTGGCGATGGAAATGTTCTGTACCTGACTGCGTCCATGTCCATATCCTGGTTGTGATTTTTTATTTTATAAGACATTACCGTTGGGAGAAGCTAGGTGAAGGGTAGATGGGATCCCTCTGTATTATTTCTTACAGCTGCACGTGAACCTACAATTATCCCAAAATAAAAAGTTTAATTTAAAAAAAAAAAAAGAAATACTCTTGCCAAAAAGTCAAATCTGCATCTGACCAAAGCTTCTAAATGTGACCACCATTGATGGAAAATGCAGGGGACAGAAGGACACAATAAATGATACATGGGAATGCAATCAGTAAAATGCAAACTGGGGGAAACTCCTCAGGACAGATGACCCCCCTCTGTACTTCCATGTCTGGGAAGATGGCTAAGTAAAACTAAAATCCCTGGACATTGTATATGCAACAAGCATAAGAAAACTGAAAGGTAAAGAGAAGGCAGGCTGCACGGGGACCTCAGGACCTGAGGAACAACACGGTGGTGAGTTCCCTAGTTTTTCCTCTCTGCCTCAGAGACCCCAGACTTGGGGCCAAAGAAGCTGGAGTGGGCTACCCAAAAAAGCCAATGGGCACAGAACAGAAAAAACAGCCCCAACCAAAGCCGGCTCTCTCTATTCAAAGGATTAGGAAAGGATCATCCTAGCAGGACAGAAAAGTTTTAGACAATAACAGCTCTATTCCAGCCAAATACCACTAAAAAAACTATGAAGACTATGGCCAGCCACATCAGCAAAGGCTGAGTGGGGAGCCTAGGCTTCCACCCTGATTCAAGGTGCCCTGACCCCACTCCCACCAATGTGGGGTGTTGTGAGATTAGGCCAAGGGAGCCAGGACTTTCATCTCTGCTGGCCAGTTAATGAGCCCTCTCCTGCTACACCTTCTCCCCACAATGTCAGTGGAGACCACATTGGGAGCCTGGAATTCCACCCCTACCTGGCAATAATGAAAGTGGGTAAAGAGACATAAAGAAAGGTAAGCTTTCTACACTTCACTCAAATGGGGAAAATGATAACATCAGTAGACTGTGACAAATTATGTATATGTAATGTAATACCCACAGTAACCACTAAAAAAGCTGTACTTGAAAACACTATAGATAAATTAAAGTGGAGTTCTAGAAAACAATCTTCAAATAACCCACAGGAAGGCAGAAAAAAGAAAACAGGGAAATGAGTAACAAAGAGAACACACAGAAAGAAAATTAGGAGATATGTCTTAACGTATCAATAGTTATATTAAGTGTAACGGTCTAAATATACCAATTAAAAGACAAATATTGGCAGAGTAAATTTACAAAACCAACTATATGTTGTCTATAAGAAATCCTTTTAAAATATATAGGCAGGGACTTCCCTGGTGGCGCAGTGGTTAAGAATCCGCCTGCCAATGCAGGGGACACGGGTTCGAGCCCTAGTCTGGGAAGATCCCACATGCCACGGAGCAACTAAACCCATGTGCCACAACTACTGAGCCTGCGCTCTGGAGTCCGCATGCCACTACTACTGAAGCCCGCCCAGAACCCATGCTCCGCAACAAGAGAAGCCACTACAATGAGAAGCCCGTGCACCGCAATGAAGAGTAGCCACTCGCCACAACTAGAGAAAGCCCGCGCGCAGCGATGAAGACCACAGCCAAAAATAAAGAAAATTAATCTTTAAAAAAAATATAGATAGATAGATAGATATAGGCAGGCTGAAAGAAAAAGGATAAAAAAATATATCATGCAATCAACAATCAAAGGACAGCAGCAAAACTGATGGAACTAAAAAGAGAAAGAGACAAATCACAATTAATACCCTTCTTGCAACAAGTGATAGAATAACTAGACAGAAAATGACCAAAAATATAAAGAGTTCAACAACACGATCAACCATCAGGATTCGTTGACATTTATAGAACACTTAACACATTCTTTCCAAGTGCCCATTAAGTATATACCAAGATAGACGATAGTGTGGGCCATACAAAAACCTCAATAAATTTAAAAGAATTGAAATCATACAAAGTGTGTTCTCTGACCACAGTGGAATCAAACTAGAAATCAGAAACAGAAAGATAACATGAAAATGTCCACACTTGGAAACTAAACAACATAATTCTAAATAACTCATTGGTCAAAGAGGAAGTCTCAAGGGAAATAAAAAAAAAAATACATTGAACTAAATGAAATGAAAATTCAAGATATTAAAATTTGTGGGACAGAGTTAAAACAGTGCCAAGCGGGAAATTTAGGCAATAAGTGTATACATCACAAAAGAGAAAAATTGTCAACTCATTAATCTAAGTTCTCACCTCAAGATGTAGAGAAAGAAGAACAAAGTAAATTCAAAGCAAACAGAAAGAAGGAAATAAAGATAAAAGCAGAAATCAGTGAAATTTGAAGACATATGAAGAAATAAAGAACTCTGATAAAGACAACTACATAGGTAATATAAAGGGAGTATTGGGCTTCCCTGGTGGTGCAGTGGTTGAGAGTCCGCCTCCCAATGCAGGGGACACGGGTTCGTGCCCCGGTCCGGGAGGATCCCGCATGCCGCGGAGCAGCTGGGCCCGTGAGCCATGGCTGCTGGGCCTGTGCGTCCGGAGCCTGTGCTCTGCAACGGGAGAGGCCACAACGGTGAGAGGCCTGCGTACCGCAAAAAAAAAAAAAAAAAAAAAGAAGTATTAATGTATTTTTGGTTTGTAACTCTTATTTCCTACATGATTTAAAACACAAATGCATAAAAAATTAGAAACCTATGTTATCAGGGCACACAATGTATAAAGATACAATTTTTGACAAATATAAAGGGAGAGGTACAGAGTGGTATAGGAGAAATTTTTATGTTATTGAAGCTAAGCTAGTAACAATTCAAACTAGGTAGTTATAAATTTAAGATGTTAATGGTAATTAACTGTAACCATTAAGAAAATATCTTAAATATATACACAAAAGGAAATGAGAAGAAATAGAAGACTTTGGGACCTCCCTGGTGGTCCAGTGGTTAACACTCTGCACTCCCAATGCAGGGGGCCCGGGTTCAATCCCTGGTCGGGGAACCATGCCACAACTAAGAGCCTGCATGCCACAACTGAAAAGATCCCACATGTCGCAACAAAGATCCCACGTGCTGCAACTAAGACCCGGCACAGCCAAATAAATAAATATTAAAAAAAAAAGAAAAGAAATAGAGGACTTAAGCAAACTACAAACCAATTAGACTTAACAAACATCTATAGGACACTTTACCAGCAACAGCAGAATACACATTCTTTAGTGCATATGAAATTTTCTCCAGGATAGACTATATGTTAGTTCGCAAATCAAGTCTCTATAAATTTAAAAGATTGAAATAATATAAATGCATCTTCTTTGACCACAGTGAAAAAAAACTAGAGATCATAACAGAAGGAAAATTGGAAAATATACAAATACGTGGAAATTAAACAACACACTGTTAAGTAACCAATTAGTCAAAGAAGAAATCACAAAGGAAATTAGAAAATACTCAGAGACAGATGAATCATAACACACCAAAACTTATGGGATGCAGTAAAATCAGTGCAATATAAAAATTACCCTACCCCACCCCCAAATCTCCAGGCCCAAATGATTTCACTGGAGAATTCTACCAAATGGTTAAAGAAAAAGTAACACTATTTCTAGATAATATTTTCCAGAAAATAGAGGGAAGGAAACTACCCTGATACCAAAACCAGACAAAGATTCAGATGACCACCTGCAATCTAGATTTAAGGTTGATCCTCATTCCAAGAAAATTCAAATAAATAAAAATGTTTGAGACAATCAGGGAAATCTGCATACTGAATGGATATTTGATATTAAGGAAATATTAGGATTTTTTATGTCTAGTCATAGTATTTTGGTTATGTATATTAAAACAGTCCTTAATGACATACTGAAATATTTATGACTGAAATGATATAATGCCTGGGATTTATTAAAATAATTCAGGGGCAAGGGTGGGAAAATGAGGACCATGTGCAGATAATTGTGGACTCCCGGGAGACACATGGAGGTTTATTAAACTATTCTTTTTGTATGTTTGAACTTTTCCTTAAGAACTGTTTAGGGCATTTCTATTCTTTTTCTGTAATCTCCTTGGTCATGACTTTTGTTTACTTTCTACTGCATTCTTGTTTTTTTCTTACTGATTTGTTAGATGGGTTTAAAAAAATCTTTTTTTAAAGGAAATCAGCCCTTTATCTGTCATACAGGTAAATACTTTTTAGTTCCTCATTTGTCTCCTGAGTTTCTTTCTCATTTTTTACAGAAAATTTCAATATTACAGGATAATTTGACCCAAATGTTTTGACCTCGTATATGTGTTTACCCCAAGACTATTTTGACTATGAGTTTTGAATTCAACTATTTTAATCAGAATTACACTAATCCAATACATCAAGAAAGAGTTTTCTTGGGCAAGCTGAACGAAACAAATTTAATCCCTCCATCAGTTATTTTATGACCAAAATTAAATTCTTTCTAATGTTGCCCACTTTAAATTTAATTTTACGAAATTATTTTTTCATGAAAATCACTTAGTCTCATGGGGTAAATGCCACCATGAAGATTTAATTCTTCTCTCAGTCATTTTTAGTCTATATCTGATTTCACCAGTTTCCTGCCATTGTGCGTTGTCTACTATGTCCATTAATTTTAATTGGTCCAATTTTTTCAGGTCACATTTGATTATCTAAATGTCAAAATTGTACTCCCTGTTTGAATTTTAGTCAATATCTAATTTAACATGTCAGTTTTCGTTTCTGTCAACTTGATTTTGTGTTGGTTATTTCTATACATCTGTGGTAGTTTGTATTATTATTATTATTTTTTTTTTTTGGCGGTACACGGGCCTCTCACTGTTGCGGCTTCTCCCGTTGCGGAGCACAGGCTCCGGACGCGCAGGCTCAGCGGCCATGGCTCACGGGCCCAGCCGCTCCGTGGCATGTGGGATCTTTCCGGACCGGGGCACGAACCCGTGTCCCCTGCATCAGCAGGTGGACTCTCAACCACTGCGCCACCAGGGAAGCCCAGTTTGCATTATTTGCTCACACTTTGCCTTCCCTCCTCACGCTCTCCACATACCCTCTACTGGAGGACATTTCTCTACTCATTGATGTTGAACTTGACTGTGTTGGCAGTCTATATTTTCCAAAGATGACCACAATGTATTTCCCATCTCACATTCATCTCTCAACATTTTTAAAAAAATTTTATTGAAGTATAATTGACTTACAACGTGGTGTTAATTTCTGCGGTACAGCAAAGTGACTCAGTTATATACATACATATTCTTTTTCATGTTCTTTTCGTTCTGGTTTATCACAGCATGTTGAATATAGTTCCCTGTGCTGTACAGTAGGACCTTGTTGTTTCATTCATCTCACATCTTACATTGACTTTGATGTCTTCCCATCAAGTAGGGGAGGTCTCTGTCCTCTCCCTCTTGAACCTGAGTGGATCTCTGTGAGAGCCTTGAGCAACAGGGTTCAGAAGTGATGTGTCTTCTGCGGCTAGATCATAAAAATACAATACACTTCCCCCTGGCTCTCTTGGAACCCACCCACCATGCTTTGAGGGAGCCCAAACTAGCCCACACAGAGAGAACACCTGGGGAATGCCACAAAGAGTTGTTCTGGTTGACGGCTCCAACTGAGGTCCCAGCTGACAGCCAATGTTAACCACCAGATGTGTAAGTGAAAACACCTCCAGAAGATTCTGGCCACAGCCTTGAATGTTTCCAGCTGGCGGCGCAGACAGTCTAGAGCAGAGGCAAGCAGTTCCCAGTGTGCCCTGCCTAAATTCCTGAACTACAGAATCAGTGAGCATAAGGAAATGGCTGTTTCATGCCTTTAAGTTTTAAGGGGGGTTGTAATGTAGCAGTTGTAACCAGAGCACCACAGGACTTGCTTTGACTGGTGGAATGCGGTGCTGGTTCTGTGTGTGGTTCTGAGCTTGGGCTTTCAGAGCATCGTGGGTCCCCACTGTCTCTCTGTCCCCTCAGGAGTCTCTGACTACTGTCATGACAAAAACATGTGCCTGCTGGTCCCAGAAAAAGGAGATACATGAATAACCCTGAACCCAACTGTTACGGGCTGAATTGTGTCTCCTGCAAAGTCCTATGTTGAAGTCCTAACCCCTAATACCTCAGAATGTGAAAGCACTTGGAGATAGGGCCTTTAAAAAGGTGATAAACTTAAATGAGGTCATCAGGGAAGGCCCTAACCTGATCTGCCTGGTGTCCTTATAAGAAGAGGAAATCTGGACACACATGGAGACACCAGAGATACAAACAGAGAGGAGTGACCACATGAAGACACAGTGAGAAGGAGGCCATCTGCAAGCCAAGGAGTGAGGCATCAGAAGAAACCAATCCTACCAACACTTCAATCTTGGACTTCTAACCTCCAGAACTGTGAGAAAATACATTTCTGTTGTTTAAGCCACCCAGTCTGTGGTATTTTGTTATGGCTGCCCTAGGAAACCAAAACACCAACCCAGAGCCTGGAACTAAACCTGGAGGATCCCAGCAGAGCCTCAGCCAACCCACAAGCCCATGAAAGATAGAAATAAATGCTCAAAGTTATAAGCGATCAAGTTTTGGTGTTGTTTGTTACACAGCATTATTGCAGGCGAAAAAATGACTAGTATGACATCAAATTTTCCCCAGGCCAATTTTGACAATTTTCTTTATTACCCACAACATAATTCCTCAGTAAGTTATTAATCTAAACAAAGTTTATCACCTGCATAGTTCAACATCTTCAGTTATGTCGAAACTGCTCCTGCTGCTAGCAAAGCATCAGGGTCTGGGTCAAAATAATGGGGTCAAAACATACTATCAAACATTTCTATAGCTCTTATCCCCCTTAGCCTCCCACTGGCCATGTTCATGCCAGTCCTGCCCGCAGGCCAGGAGACCCGAATGCCAGGGCTCCTTTCTGCTCCATGTCTGCATCCCCAGCATCTTTCATGCTAAGGCAGTGAAATGGATCCCTCAGGCCAGACAGAAACTTGCACCAAGGCAGCTGTCTTTCTCAAATAAAAATTAAATGGATGTTCAAGGATTCCCATCCTCTGGCCCCCACATACTCCCTCAGCTCCATCTTTCCCTGCTTTTCCCCAGACTTGTGTCTTCAATAGAGGCAGCAGAGACTCCAAGGCCCTATATGAGTCTCCCACTTCCCTGTCTCCCCTTGTTCATCTCTTCCTTATCCTGTGACAGCCCACTGGCTTCCTTTATTTCCTCTTTCATGCCATGGTCCTCACTACCACAGGGCCTTTGCACATGCTTTTCTTTGCCTAAAATGCTGTTCCACCACCCCTTTCATCTAGTTTACACCCAGTCATCCTTCATATTGTAACCAAGCAGGACCCTATGAGGCCCTCCCTGAATAGGTCCCCACCCATGTCCTCCACCTGCTTTTTGTCTGTAGAAAAACTTTAGTCAAAGTTTTAAAGAATAAAGTTAATCACAGAAGTGAGAAAATGCAGAAAGAAAGGAAAACAGTCAAGCAAGACAAAATAATAATACTTTAGCCATTAAACAAAGTCAAGGACCTTTAGTTCTTCCTCGAGGACTATAGATAACATTCTGAGCCATGTCCTTTGAGCTGTTTTGCAAATACTGAAACCCCCACCAGGTGGGAGAAGTTAACTGTAGGCTGCCCGCAAGCATGTAGACACCAGTCCACTTGGAACAAGGCGGCTGATGATGCTGACTCCTGATTACCTCCCCACCAACCAGTCAGAACAATGTCCATGAGCTGATCACACCCTGCTCCTTGAATACTATAAGACTCCTCACTACCCCCTCCAGGTCAGGACACACATTCTTGAGGGCGTTAGCCTACTGGGGCCCCCTTTGCCTGGCAAAGCAATAGAGCTATTTCTTTCTACTTCACTCAAAATTCTGTCTCTGAGGTTTAATCTGGCACCAGTGTACAGAGGATGAATTTCGGCAACAATATCTCAAATATGAAGACACTTCTTCAGGGAAGCCCACCCTGACTTCTCTAGATTAGGTCAGTCCAAGTACCATGTATCTCCCCTTCTTAGCACTCATCTGTTCTATAATTTATTAGGGTAACCATTACCGACTTTCAGATTCATGAGGACTGGAAATCACGACACTGGAATGAGGTCTCATTCACTCTGTCCCCAGAGTCTGGTACATAGTGGATGCACAATAAATATTTGTTGATTGAATGAATATTGTCCCAATTGCCCTGCTGAATCCCTCCATTGGCATCCAGAGTGTCCTTGGAGGTGTGCCTCCAAGGATGTCTCTTCAAGAGGACCTGCTATGAAGAGGATAGGTGTATGACCACCTCCAGCTGCTGCACTTTCAGAGCTGCTGCAGTGTTCATGCCAAGGCCACAGCCCCCCCTAGGCAACCAAGGACTACAAAGGACAGAGCACAGTGGGACTCTAGGGATGGGTCAATTTTGCCCAACACAGGACTCATCTAATGGGCTTTTTCTGCTCTAAGCCTCCCCATTGGCCTGGCCAAGACTTTCTCAAAGATGCTGTGCCAGTTATCAATGTATTGCCCCTCCACCCCAAATTCACCCCTCAGTGCCTGCTCTAAGATAATGAGCAGGACTCTGGGCACCGCCCTCTTTACAGTGAGATGCTAAACTTCTCCAGTAGAGGGTGCTGGAGGAGACATACCAAGAGGAAAGTAGGCTTCTCTTCTTGGTTCTGGGGTATACGAGTGTGTATTCCTATATAATCTGCTTTCTGCCCCAAGACCAACCCTCTCCCACAACACACACCTTCCTACTATTCTCCAAGTCATTCTACTCCAGTCACTGTGGCCTCCTTGATGTTCCACGTTCCACAAACTAAAATCCTGCCTCAGGATCTTTGCACTTGCTGTTTTGTCTTGTCATATGCCACCTCTTCTAAGAGGCTTCACCTACCACCCCCAAACCCCTTTTAGCTCTGTCCCTTTATCCTGCTGTTTTGTTCCTTCATAGCACTGATTACTGTGTAACATACTGTATATTATACTTACTTATTCCTTTTTCTGTCTCCCCCCCTACACACACACACACACACACACACACACACATAAAGAAGCACCTCCTCCATGAGGCCAGACACTTTGTGTGTCTCGTTCACTGCTGCATCCCCAGGGCCTAGATTAGTACCTGGCACACAGCAGATAGTAAGTATTCTGCCTTTCCTAATCCCACCTATCATTTAAGGCTCAACCCCAACCTCTACTCCTCCAGGAAGCCCTCCCTGATAAGTGGGGCCCTGGAAAGTGGCTTACTGCCTCTCACCTACTGTCCTGCCCAATTTTAGGTGTAATGTAGGCTTTATGGCAGGTAGAGACTGCGGTGGAGACTAAAGGCAGATGAGAGCAGGCCAGCTTTATTGGGGTTAAGTGGCGGGGAGGGGCCTCCATAGGCTCCGGGCCAGGGCAGAGCTGCAGCGCGAGCAGCTGGGATGCCACGTCACTTCTTCCACTCCTTCCTTTCATAGTCCCACCGGGAGGCCAGGCCTTGCACGGGGTTGCCCTTCATGTCCAGGATGCGCTGGAGCTGCTGGGCCTTCCACTCATCCATCAGGGTGATGGGTTTCTTAGGGAACACTGCAGGGAAGGAACCGGGTAGGGACAGGGGCATGCGGGACCCTGCCAGGCCCACCCCCTCCCGCTGAGCCAGGGTATCCAGGCACAAGGTCAGGGTGCCCTGCATGAGGACCCCTCGCCACCCTGTCCATCCGCCACCAGACTCCCCACTAAAGCTGCACTCTGGGGACCTCTGAGTTATGATCCCTGCTCTGCCTTAGACTTGGTGTGGGAACTGGGCCAAGGCCCTTCCCCTTTCTGAGCCTCAGTTTCCTCACCTACTCTGTGACCCAAGGGTAAGAGGAGCACTGGTTTGAAGTCTTTCTGGGTCCAAATCCCAGCTCTACCACTACCTTGCTGTGTGACCTTGAACAAGTCACTTCATCTCTGACCCCCAATTTCCTTACCTGTCAAAAACAGGTCCTGTCCACCAGGGTTGTGGGGATTGAATGTGTTAGTATTTATAATGCAATTGGCAGAATGAGGGAAGATATGAAAACCCCTAATACATGATAGCTACTATAATTACTGAGTTTGCTCCCACTTATTGGGAAGGGTCCAGGATGAGACAGTTTCTTATGCTTCCTGAAGGGGTTGGGAGTGGGAGGTAGGATAGAGGTGTTCACTTTAAAGCTATGGGGACCCAAAGGGTGAACTCACGGAGGCATTTTAGGTGCCTTCATGTGTGGACCTAGAAAGGCCTGGGGGACAGAGCTCCCAGCCCTGCTCACATCCTACTTCCTGGTCCATCTGCCCCTGAGGCCAGCTTAACCTGCCTGACCTTTGTCTCTGGTACTTTCTATTCCAGTGGGTGTGAAAGAAGGGAAAGATCTTTATGGGCACCTATTAGTACCAAACATTGGACTAGAATAGAATTTTTCCCAAAGGTTCTCTCATTTCACCCTCCTGCAAGGTAGGAATTCCCATCACACTTTTACAGAAGAAGAAACAAAGTGAGGCCTCTGGAAGTGAAGTCAATTGAGGCAGAGACTGCCAGCTCATCCCCAACATGCTCCCCTCTACTTCCAGAGCAGTGCTTCTCAAACCTCAGTGCACATCAGAATCACCCAGAGGGATATTAAAACATAGATTGCTGGGCTCCAGCCTCAGAGTGTCTGACTCAGTAGATCCAGAGTGGGGCTGAGAATTTGCATTTCTAACAAGTTCCCAAGTGAAGCTGTTGGTCCAGAGACCCCACTTTGAGAATCACTCTTCTGTAGTAATAAATCACTCTTCTGTAGTAACAAATGTAGTAATAACATGGTCGGTTGGGTACATGATCACTCAGCTAAAGACTATATTTCCCAGCTTCCCTTGTGGCTACGCACGGTCATATGATCACTTCTAGCCAATAGGATGTGAGCAGAAGTGGTGGTGCAAATTCTGGACCTTAGAGAGAGTGTGTCCTCCCTTTCCCTCTTCTTGGCTGGAATGTAGGCTTTATGGCTGGAGCTGGAGCAGCCATTTTGTATGTCAAGAAGGAAGCTGCATGTTAAGGATGGCAGAGCAACAAGACAATAGGAGTCTGATATTGTGGAATCCCCATACTCCCCCTGGCCTTTTTTGTGAGAGAGGAAAAAAACTTCTATCTTGTTTAAGCTCTTGTACATTGGAGACTCTTTGTTACAGCAGCCAAAACAATATACTGAAAAGTTCACGGTTAGTAACAGCAATCAGTAACAACATCGTTCATAACTATGTGCCAGGCACTAGGCAACAGTTTTATAATTAAATCCTCACAAGAACCCTGAGATGTGGGCACTATTATTCCCATTTTACAGATGAGAGAATTGAGGCCCAGAGAGGTAGGGTCCCTACATTGCAACCCAGGCAGCCGTGCTCTGCCCTTCCCCATACACCTCTTTGGGGGACTTTTCAAAACTCTTCAGATGAGTGCCAGCATAATTCCCTTATCAAAGCTTGGCTGGTGGCTGTGGCCACAAGGGCATGGCCGAGGGCTGCGGCCAGCTGAGACACTGCCACTCACCATAGACCCGCTGCCACCAAATCAGCAGACCTGTGAACCCAAAGAAGAAGAAGACACAGCCCAACACTGTCTTCCACTCTTTGGAGCGACGGTTCATCTCTGTGAAGGTCTCATGGAACTGGAGCCGGTACACTGGAGGCAGGTGAGGGGTGGGGAAGGAGGGGCCTCAGGTGCATCCATTCCAAGGGCCCTGGGCCAACTCTTGGCCTCAGGGACCTCCAGCCTCCCCCTCCCTGCAGCAGATGCTGTCCATTCAGCAAATTCTTATTGAGCATCTAGCATGTGCAAAGCATGGCCAGGAGCTGATGGCAAAGCTGGCTCCCAGGGGCACTTCTGGTGGGCAGCACTTGGGGTCACACGTCCCTCCTGCTTCCCAGGGTCAGGCCCCTGCTCTCCCACCCACCTCACCTGCCTCTCTCTGCTCCATCTCCCCACACCACTCAGTGATGCCCAGGACCCTCCATGCTCTCCAGCTCTTACATCCTTCCCCATGCTGTTCCTACTACCTGGCAGCCCCTCCTCTTCAGCATCCAAAGCCGACTGGAACAACGCTCCTCTGGAAGGCCCACCAGGATTCCATCTTTCTCTCTCCCTTGGGTTCCCACAGCCCCCTGAACACACCTCACCCAGCCGCATATCCCGTATTACAGCTATCTGGGCTTGCGTTGGTTCCCCCACTGGACTGGGAGCACCCTGAGGGCAGGAACCCTCAGGGGGATTCACTTCCGTGTCCCCAGCATCGCCTAGCACCAGGCTGTGCACAAACAGTTCAATGAATAAAAAGATGAATGAACAAAGGAATGAATTTCACCCCTCAGGTACGCATTCGAGTCTTTGGGTGGTTCTGGCTGTCTTGTTGGGGGCTCTCCCTGCCCACTGCTCCGTGACAGGCCAGGCCCTTCTTTGCAAAGTTGCCCCCAGCCCCACCCTGAGACCTACAGGCCACCTTCTCAGCGTGGCTCAGCTGCGTCCAGCTGCCCTTCTCCTTCTCCTTCAGGGCCTGCTGCTCTGCGTTGAGCTCCGTGCAGAAGGGCTCATCGGGCATGGGGTAGGAGCGCTGGGCATGGTAGTTGGTGTAGGGGGGCATCTTCTCCTTGCCGTGGGCTGCGGGCACAGGGAGGAACTGAGTTCAGGCTGCCCCTGGGACGTCCTGGCACTAACCGCAGTATTAGAAAGTGGGTGGCACTTACTGAGCACTTACTGTGTGCCAGGAGCCATGCTAAGGCCTTCGGGCGAGTTGACTCATTGGCTCGGCATCACTCTGAGACAGTGATATTTTTCTCTTCATCTTACAGAGGAAGAAACTGAGTAGCTAAGGGACTTGCCGAAATTCACAGAGCAAAAGGGAGCCGGGCCAGGGCTGCAATTCAGCCCCTGTGGCTTCAAATCCTGTGTCCTCTGGAAAGATCTGGGGTGAGGAGGGCACATCAGGCAAAGGCAATGGGTAGGGAAAGGTTCATTGTGATGAACCTGAGATGGCAGATGGGAAACTGCCCCACAAACTGTAAAGCATTATCCCTATGCTTGTTTTTTTTTTTTTAGAAGATGTTGGGGGTACGAGTTTATTAATTAATTTATTTATTTTTGCTGCGTTGGGTCTTCGTTTCTGTGCAAGGGCTTTCTCTAGTTGTGGCAAGCGGGGGCCGCTCTTCATCGCGGTGCGCGGGCCTCTCACTGTATCCCTATGCTTTTAATGAGTGGTCAGGGGCACAGCTTTGGAGTTGCGGAACCCCAGTTCCACCCCGGCCCAGCTCTGACGAGCCCCTTTACCTCACTGTGTTCCACGTCCTCATCCGGAAAGTGGGGAGAGTAAAAGATCCAACTCCACACTGTTGTGGAAGCTTCAAGATAATGCACTCGAAAGGCTTAGCACAGCGCCTGGCACACAGTACGTGCTCCACGAATTCCACTGATAGACAGCGGCTGGCTTCACCTCTGGCTTCCATTCTTGGAAGCTTTCCCTGATGGCTAAGCCCTCAAGGGCTCCATGTGAGTGTCCAGAACAAGGCTGGGCACTCGAAGGGTCTCAGTAAAGCTTCTTCTGTTTATTGTCACCAGAGATGCCCTCAAGGAGGGCATTGGTACCACCGTGCCCAAATAGCATGGGAACTGCTTTGGGCAAAGAGTCCTGGCTCTGGGCCTGTGTGTTTACCTGAGCAATGGAGATGACAGCATAGTATCCACTTCATGTGTTTGCTCTGAAGTCTAAATGTGTTAATCTCTGCAAAAAGTTTATCACGGCTCAGGGTACATAGTAAGGGCTCAATAAATGCTATCTGTTTTTATTCTCCAGAGGGTCAGGAAGGCCCTTCTATCTGGCTGAAGTCTCTCCTACTTTAGGCCTCTTTCTTCTGACTAGCATGGACACAAGGGTCTGGAAAGGCGGTCCAAAGTTCTGTCAGCACCCTCAGCCTCAGGACACAAAGGTCTTAGGGGCCTGAGATACGGGGGTCAGACCCTGAGAAAGCTTGGGAGGAGGGGACGGCTGTCTCTATTTCCTGGAAGAATGTGGCCCCGGACCAAGGGGTAGGATCATGGGAAATGGTTTGGGGCAGGCCCAGGGCAGCATGAAAGGGACCAGGGGCAGCCTGCAGACAGGACCCTTGCCCCTGGCCTTGCAGTTAGGCGAGGGTCAGGGCGGGGTGGGTGTCCAGGTCTTACCAGTGCCTCCCGGGCTGTGGATCCCTCGCATTCCAAGTCCTCCTTTCCTCAGCACCAAGCTCCAGGCAGCTCTAAAGGACATCTGGTGGGGGGGGGGGGGTGTGGGTGAGTCCTGCCCTCTGCCCTCTGCCCTGCCCCTCAGGATCCAGAGGAACAGCTTTTTCACAGGTGTTGTGGCTGGGGGACTGGTCCCCAGGATTCCAAGGTCACAGCCTGCCCCTTCTAATTCTGTATGATATCCCTATGGGGGTTGATGGGCATCCTAGACATTTGGACCCCCCCTCCTGGGACCTCAGTTTACCATCTGAGAAGTGGGAGGAGGCCTAACTCTTAAAGGCAGGACCTGAACAGTTTGGGTCTGGGAGCCTGGGTTCCGATTCCAGCCCCAGCTCATGGTGGCTAGGTTGGGAAACCTCTCTCAGCTGTTTGTCCTCTAGAGGAAACAGGGTGGGAGTCCAGGTAGGGAGGGAGCAGGTCCTGGGATAACTCTCCTCGCTACAGGGCCATCTGCCAAGGTCTCCTGCAGATGGTTTGGCCCCCACCCCTTCCCCCATAATTGGCTGCCTACGTGCCTGGAGAGCCTGCTCTGCTGGACCTGGTGGGAGAGGGAGACAGGCGAGCCCAACCCTCCATCCCCAGGGAAATCTCAGGGTCTGGCATCCCAGGGGGGCAAGGAGGGGACTTAGAGGAGGACACGGACCAAACTGGGACAGAGGGAGGAAGAGAGGCACACATCTGGGGAGAAGAAGGGGGTATCCCACTTCTGGAAATTGAAAGAGGCCCCACATCTAGGGAAAGAGAGGCACCCAATCATTAGAGAGAGGGAGGGGTGTACCATATATGGAAAGTGGGAAGGGGCTGCACATCTGGAAAGGAAGGGCTCCCCATCAGTGATAAGTGGTTGAGAGCCCCATCTATGGGGAGGGAAGGAGTAATCTACATTTGAGGAAAGAGATGGCTCCCCATATGCGGACGGAGGAAAGTTCCCCTCAACTCTGAGCTGCCAGTAGCTGCCCGCCCGCCCCACCCGCCATGCTCCTCTATAGCAGCGCCCCCACGGATGGTAAAAGCCGGAGTCCCAGCCGCGTCTCCCACCGGCCCGGATTTGGGCAGCCGGGGCTCTTCCCACCCACTCACTTACCGTGCGGCTCAGCGGAAGCCAGAACGCGACCCGGGTCTGCGGAGCAAGTAACGGAGAACAGGCTGCAGAGGGACCGGAGCGCTGGCGCCCGCCTCCGGGCCCGCCCCACAGCCTTTCCCAGGACCGCCCCCGCGTGGGAACGTCCTGCCTGGGAGAGCCTAGCCCGCGTCCCTGGGGTCTCCCGGGCTGCGCAATGACTCCCCGCCTCAATTTCCCTGCCCACCGGGGTCCTGCCTCTGGAGGCCACCAGCTGACGCAGCCCTGGGACCAGCTGGCTGTGTGCCCTGGGCTGGCCCAGCCCTGTGAGTCCGCTTGTCCCAGGAGCTGGATCTTCCTGCCTTCACACCTTTGCTCACCGCTGTTTCTTCCACCTGCAATGCTCTCTTAGGGCTTTTGAGGACCCAAGTCTTGGCAACTTTCCAGCCCAGACCCCATGCCTTCCTGCTCCAGGAAGCTACAAGCATCTAGAATCTGGGAGCTGTCCTGTGGTGTACCACCTGGCACGAATGCCCTCATACTCAATGACAGGTGAAAAAAGCCTCCCCCTGGGTTCAAATCTTAGCTGTGTGACCTTCAACAAATGGCCTAACCTCACTGACTTCCTGTTTTCTGAAAAAGAGAGCTAATGATATCTCTTACCTTACATGATCGCTGGAAAGATTAAATATGTCAATAGAAAAATGTGCAACAGGCACATTTATTCAAGAACTATTTATTAAGACCTATTACAGCTGGCATTATTGTCTACTGTTTAACAGGTTAAATGCTTGGGGATTTAGAGACAAACAAAATCAAACACGGTCCCTGCCATTTTAGGGCTTACAATCCAGTTTCAAGCAGAGAGAGGCCTGTGCAAAGGCCCAGAGGCAGAAAAACACAGGTGTGTTCACAGAACAGAGAGAGGCCATCTTGGCCAGAGTGTAATGGGCAAAGGAGAAAGCTGGAGAGAGGCTGGAGTACCAAGCAGGGCTTCATAAGCCACGGTGTGGATCTTGGATTTTATTTTAAAGCTGGGAAGCCAAAAACGGTAAGTAGGGTAGTGATGTGGTTAAATGGAGCAGAACATGCGTCCAGTAAATATGGCTTGGAATTGTTAGAATACTGATTCTGGACTGATGGGTGAAGGCTGTGAATTCTTTCGTGGCCTGGGGCCAGAACTTTCTAGGTCTGCAAGCTCTGGTCCCCTGAGGTGTGCCGAGCACCCACCCACCCATCAGGGTTCCCGTAGCCCATTGAAGCCATACAGACCTGCTCTAGCCAGTGCCTGGAGGAAGGGGCTTAGTGCCCTGGAAGCAGATGAGTCTTAAAGAGCAGGGACTCAGGGGGAGGTGCTAGAGAGACCGTAGAGAGGGCAGGATGCATGTCACCTCCATTCTGGGAGGTGAGAAGGCAGTGTGGGAGTCTGCTGGATGTCAAGAGACCCCAGCTCCCAGGACTGGCCATGCTTACTCCTGGGGGCTGCTCCTCCCCCTTCCCCATGATCAAGGGAATTCCAGATTTGAGAGAACCCAAAGAGGACCACCTTACCCCTTGGATGCTGTCCAGGGTGTCCTGAAGATTAGCCCTAAGGACAGAAGATGAGGTAAGGCCCTCCCTCAGGCAACCTGGGGAGGACACACCTTGAGTCTTGTCAGATCTTTCCAGGGGCAGGTGGGTGCTGGCTGCATTGGGGTGAGGGCAATGTGTAGGCTTTACTGCTGCCACACTCGTGACTAAGTGGCTCCATTTCTGGGCCTCAGTTTCCCCATCCATTACAAGGGCCTCCCAAGGGAGAACTTGACCCTGGAGAACTTGACCCTCTGTTCTTCTCTACCGTCTCCCACCCCCATCTCTGCGGGAATGCCAGGCTCCAGATGTGGAGCAGTGCTGTGACAAGGAACATCTGTTTGGGAAGCCGGCCCCAGGGCTGAGGGTGATGGGGTGATGGCAGGCTCCCCGGCGGCTCAAGGTTGATATAGGGCAGCACCACTGCGTAGAGGGCGATGCCCAGCAGCGTCTTGAGGTCTGGAACCTGGAAATAGTCAGACTCTCCCATAAAGCAGGTCACTCAGGTGTGCTGGGGCCTAGGAGTAGGAGTCTTCCGTGGGAACCTTGGTGGGCACAAGGTGGGCTCCAGATGAGGCATTACACACCACTCACGGCAAGGGGCCCTACATGTGAATGCAGGCTGAGATTTCAGAAACAGCAGGAATAGGAGGTGAGAGGGATCTGTCCCTTTCAGGCGGCCCTGCGGCTCCAACCCCCCAGCAGGAACCCATACAGAAAGGAGCAGCTCTCTCTCACTTGATCAGATTCAGGGAGGCCCTGAGTTTCTGCTCAGACACAAAGACCTGAGCCACAATCTCAGCATCCTGCTGGTACGACCCCTTCCCCTCCCATTCAGGCTTCATGCAGGACCCACCTCTGGCCTCCCAGCCCAGAGGAGATACTGAGGAAGAGCTAGGCCTCATGGAGGACACAAAGCCGAAAGTAGGAAGAGGTGTCGGACAAAGCGTTGCGGACCCGTATCCCCAGCCCCTGGGGAGCCCCTGGAGCCATTTGAACATGGGGAGGAGGCCTGGGATAGGAGGGGGCGAAGCCAAGAAGTGCAGGGACTGGGGAGGAGATATAGGGTAGTCGGAGACCGGAAGGTAGGAGTAGGCGGGGCTTATCCTTAGGGGCGGGGACTGCGTGTAAGAGTGGGCCAGGGAAGAGCAGGGCAACCGAGGCACTAAAGGGATGGGGCCAGTTGGGCGGTGGAGGGGGGGGGGCGGGTGCCGGTAAACAGAGGGGACGTGTTAAGGACAGAGCAGAGCCCGATCCCGCCCACCAGCTGGAAAGCTGACTCCCAGCAGGGACACTGTGATTCCGGGACACTGCGGCCTTCAGGCGACGGGCAGCGCCAGCATGAAGGTGCCCGGACGGCAGCGCAGGCTCGGAGGACGTCGTGCGAAGATCCGCAGATCCAGCAGGGACCAGTCCAGAAAGCGCTTCTGCAACTGTAGACAGGAGGGCCGGCTCAGAACCGACGCCGAACCAGGGCTACCACGGGAGCGGTCGCTAGTGGCGCGTTTCCCGGCCCTAGGAACGATCCCGTGGCGCGATCAGGAGCAGGTGGACGCCCTCGGATGGATTTCATTGGGACGGGACGAGACCGCTGGTGGCCTGGAAGATGGAAACCTCCTTCCTGCAGGTCTGTTATCTCTGCACCACCACACCTGGGGCACGAAGTGAGCGAAGCCCGCGTTGTTCAGCCGGAAGAGGAATTCCTCGCAGAGTTGCAGGGGAGACGTTTGAGGCCGACCCCTCTGGCTGTCACTCATGGCCTCTTGGGCCCCCCCCCACAGGCGGCCGTTATTCTAGTTCCCGCCACCTGCCTCACTCTACTCACCTACGTCCCTCGTCTCCTCCCTCCTTCCCCGTCCTCGAGCTGCCAGTCATCTTTCCCTGGCCCCTTGCACAGTCATTGTGCCCGCACCTCTGGACTCTACGTAGTAGTCTAGCGTTCCACCATCTCCAGCCCTACCCCAGTCCCGTCAGTTATCCCTGGCCTCGCCCAGCTCGCCTAGCTGAGCCCGCCCGCCGGCCCCGCCCGTACCCTGAGGCTCCTCCTCAATCGCTCAGCCCGCGGCCGGCCCCTTGCCCAGTTAGTCCTTCCCGCACTGCCTTCGCAAGACTCGTTAAACCCTCTTCCTGGCTCTAGCCTTGCTCTTTCAGTCATTCTGTGGTGCCGCCCACTCCCGAGCCCCGCCCTTACTGTCAGCCTGCTCGCCACAGCACGCCCCAGCCGAGCCCCCACC
The DNA here is from genome assembly GCF_963455315.2 of Globicephala melas. Classification (NCBI taxonomy): domain Eukaryota; kingdom Metazoa; phylum Chordata; class Mammalia; order Artiodactyla; family Delphinidae; genus Globicephala; species Globicephala melas. The sequence continues at coordinate 59,893,039 of NC_083328.1, read as the reverse complement.
CTGTCAGCAAGCCCCGCCCCCGCAGGGCACAGCTCACTTTCCCTAGATCCTCCCCGAGGCCCTGCCCATTCTGTCACTCCCCTCAGGCCCGCGCCTGCTCCGGCCTCGCCCCGACTGTCACGCAGGCCCTCCCTGTCCGTCCCCAGGGCCCCGCCCCCTCCAACCCGCTCAGGCCCCGCCCCCACCACGTGGTCAGTGAGGGTGCAAGCCGGAGCCCCCACGTTGCAGGCGACCTCTGAGGCAGAGGAGGCGAAGACGTTCCCCGAGCGGAGCAGGACCGTGAAGCCCTCAAGCTCTGACCGCAGGAAGGGCACGAAGCGGCCGGACAGGTATCCGAACTCGCCTCGAGCCAGGAGAAGGGGCGCGGGGGTGGGGCTTCGACAGAACTCGCTGCATTGGCATCCCGGGCCTGGGGTCCGGGTCCTCATCAGCACCACCCCCGACCTGGGCAGATGTATACAAACGACATCAAAGGACCCCCTGGTTATCAGGGGCCGTGAAACTGAGCGCTTAGGAGGCCCACATCTAGGATTCTAGTCCCAGCTCTATCCTCTGCTGGTTTCAACCCCTCTTCGTGGCTGCCTGCATGGCCTCCTTTCCACGTTTCTATAATGCCAGTCACACCCAAACTCTGCTTGGGGACCAGGAGGGTGAATGCGATGGTCTAAGCGGAGCTTCTCCTAGAGGTGCCCACAGCAGTGACGTATCAGCCAAGCTATGGATGGAGCTATGGGCAGTGTGGGCATTGCCTTGAGGTCCAGCCCAGTGCTCTGCTCTGACCACCAAGAGAATAGTCCAACTTGGCGAAGGGCTGTGGCCGTGGGATCCTGGGGGCGCAGGGGGTCAAATTAACTCTGGGGTAGGCACTGGTCCCTTCAGATCCCGCCCTGGGGCTCCACACGGAATGGTCTGCTGCTTCTGTTCCTGATCTCCCAGGGCCTTCTGCACCACAGGACAAACCAAGGGTGCACAGGGCAGGGTGTGAGGGACCCTGGCCAAGTCCCAAAGCCTTGTCTTCTCAAACTCAACTGCCTCATGGGCATGGGGATAATACCCCCTGATGTGACTCTGGCCCTTGTGGGGACAGCTTCATGGCATCCTTCAGACTTCCTTAGCACCCACTGGCCTCCCAGCAAACTCCTTAGCCTGATATTTAAGGTCCCTCCTGCCAAACTCAGCAAATGCAGCTCCCCCATCAACCTCTCCTCCTCTCCCACCATGCCCCAGCCATGCTGCCTTTCAGGTCTTGGAACATACTCCACTCTTGCCCATGGCAGGGCCTTTGCAACTACTCCCTCTGCTGAAATGCTCTTCTCTCAAGAACAAGGCTCATTTATTCCCACTGGCGTGTTCCCATGAGAAAGGCTTTACTGGAGCAGCACACCTCACTTCTCACCCGCAGACTTAAACTCTGGTCTACAAACAAGTTTATCAGTTATTGTGGCCTTAACAGTATCTCCAATTCCACACGTTCTCTTTACAATGTGACCTTGACACTCCTGTCATCAGGTGGTGGCATCTATGTCCCCATTCCTTGAACTTGAGTGCACCTTTGTGACAGCTTTAATCATAGGACATGGTCAAAGTGATGCTGTGTGACTTCCAAAGCTGGATCATAAAATGCCATGGACTCTCTTGGGATGCTCTCTCTTATAACCCAGCCACCATGCCGTGAGGAAGCCAAACTAGCCCATGTCATATCTAGGTGCTCTGGCTGCAGCCCAGCTGAGGTGCCAGCCTACACCCAACCTCAGCTTCTAGCCGTGTACGTCTCCAGACAATCCCAGGCCCTAGCCATCAAGTCCGCCTCAGCCATCGAGTCTTCCCGGCTAAGATCCCAGACATTATGGAACATCTCTGCTGTGCCCTTTCTGAATTCCCAACCAACGGAATCCATTAACATCAGACAGCTGTTTTACAACTAAGTTTTCAGGTGGTTTGTTATGCAGCAGTAGTAACTGGAATGGTAACAAAATGTTATTTGGATTCAATATATCTGACTCCTCATTTGACTCAGTTGTTTCAGAACTTGGGCAAGAAAGAGGGTATTAAGTATTGACACCCCAAACCCCACCGTTGTCCTCCCAATTTCAACTCAATATCATCTCCTCAGAGAGGCTTTCCTTGACCCCCGTGGAAAGTACCCTCTCTAATCAGTCCAAAATTACACACATAAAAACCCACAGGCTCACTTTTCCTGCATGCTCTACCCATCAAGCCTGTTCACTCAGGTCCCTCTGCTTCCAGACTGGGATGAAGTGGGATCTAGCTGTGCAATGGATTATTTTGTTATTCTTACTCTTCCATTTTTATTTACTTATTGGCCTTTTGGCTGTATATCTTTGTATTAATTTTCTGTAGGTTCTGTGTTTCTCTAGGGATTACAATATACATACTTAACGTTTGACAGTCTGTTTAGTGTTCATACTTTACACCTCAAGTAAAAGATAGATGCATTACAACCATAAAGGTGCCTTTACCTTTTCCCCTTTATAATAGTTATCATATATGTATTACATCTACATTCATTGAAATACCCCAAAAAATGTTAGGATTTTTGCTCTCAAGTCATATATATTTTAAAGAACTTAACAGGAGAAATACAATCTATTATACTTATTCATATTTTTACCCTCTTGTTGCTTTTTATTTATTCCTAAACTCCCAAGTTTATCTCTGGGGTCATATCCCTTCAGCCTGAAGAACTTCCTTTAACTTTCTTTTAGAGCAGGCCCATAGATGATAAATTCTCTTAGTTTCCTTCATTGAAAATGTCTTTATTTTACTTTCATTCCTGAAGGATATTTTTGCTAGATGTAGAGTTGTTGACAGTTCTTTTCTTGCAGGACTTTACTTTTTTATTATTATTGTTATTATTTATTTATTTTGGCCGGGTTGCGTGGCATGCGAGATCTTAGCTCCCCAACCAGAGATTGAACCCATGCTCCCTGCAGTGGAAGTACAAAGTCCTAACCACTGGACTGCTGTGGAAGTCCCTTGCAGCACTGTATTTTTATTTATTTATTTACTTATTTATTTATGGCTGCGTTGGGTCTTCGTTGCTGCACGCGGGCTTTCTCTAGTTGTGGCGAGCGGGGGCTACTCTTCGTTGCGGTGCATGGGCTTCTCATTGCAGTGGCTTCTCTTGTTGCGGAGCATGGGCTCTAGGTGTGTGGGCTCAGTAGTTGTGGCTCACAAGCTCTAGAGCACAGGCTCAGTAGTTGTGGCGCACGGGCTCAGTTGCTCTGCGGCCTGTGGGATCTTCCCGGACCAGGGCCCAAACCTGTGTCCCCTGCATTGGCAGGCGGATTCTTAACCACTGTGCCACGAGGGAAGTCCCAACCTGCAGCAATTTAAAGATGCTGTTCCACTATCTTCTGGTCTCCATGGCCCCCTAAATGTAAAGTGTTTTTGGCTTTTGGTTCTTTTTTTTTTCCTGGCTGCTTTCAAGATTGTTTTTTCCTTATTGGTGGTTTTTAGTTTGATTATGAGATGTGTGAGTGTGGGTTGTCTTTGAGTTTATCCTGTTTGGCGTTTGCTGGGTTTCTTGAATCTGTAAATTTAAGTTTTTCACCAAACTTGAGAAAATTTCAGTCGTCATTTTAAAAAATTCTTTTTCTGCAACTTTAAGGGACTCCAATTTCGTGCATATGAAATCTTTTGATATTTTCCCACATGTCCCTAAGTCTCTGTTCAGTTTTTAAAATATTTTCTCTCTCTCTTCTTTAGATTGCTTCACTCCTATTGATATAGCTTCAGGTTTACTGAGTCTTTTCTTTGTCATCTCCCTTTGCTATTGAGACCATCCTCTGAATTTTTAAGATCTGAGATATTGTGCTTCTTAAGTTCTAAAATTGTCATTTGTTTTTTTTTTTGTTTTTTCTTAGTATAATTCAGTGATTCTTTTTTAAATCATTTTATTAAGGTATAATCGACATAGAGAAAGCTACAGATATTTAATGTATACAACTTGATGAGTTTGAAGGTAAGTATACACTACTGAAAATTTCACCACAATAATCAAGGCCATAAATTTATGCATGACCTCCAAAAGTTTCCTCCTGCCCCTGCCTTTAAAAATATTGATTTCCTTTGTGTGGTGAGAGCAATTAACATAAGATCTACCCTCCCAGCAAGTTTTTTTCTTTTTATTCTGTAAAACTTTTTATTTCATTTTATTTTATTTTATTTATTTTTTTATACAGCAGGTTCTTATTAGTTATCCATTTTATACATATTGACGTATATATGTCAATCCCAATCTCCCAATTCATCACACCCAGCAAGTTTTTAAGTATACATACAATACAATACTAACTACAGGCCCTGCGCTGTACAGATCTCCAGAACTTGTTTGTTTTGTATTACTGAGGCTTTGTACCTTTTGACCAACACCGCCTGTTTTTTGGCTCTTTTTTTATGGTTTCTATTTCTCTGCTGAGAATGTCTGTTTTCACATTCATTCTAAAGCATCCATCTTTCCCTCACAGTGTACTGTTATAATAGCTGCTTTGAAGTCTTTGTCTGACAATTCCAACATCTGGGTCTTTTCACGGTTTGCATCTATTGTCTTTTGCTTTGAGAATTGGTTGGATGTTCCTTATTGAGCAACTTTTTATTGTATCCTGGACATTTTCAATATTATCTTCTGAGACTCTGGGTACTGTTAAAAAGCCTCTGGAAATTTGTTCTTTTTTAGTAGCAGGCAAACCTGGTTAGGTGCAGACTGCATGTTCTATGTCACCTGCTGCAGGCAGTGATTCTAATCAGTTTTACTTTCAAAGCTTTGCTATGTGGTTTGGGTCTGCCTGGTGCAGGGGTTAGTCTGGGATATGGGCAGTGGTTTACACGGTGTCAGTACCCAAAGCTTTGCTCACCTTCTTGGGGTGTCTTCCATACAGGCTCAGCTTGGAGTTGAGCCCAGGACTTGTGTTGGTTCATACACAGAATTAGAGGGTTTCCTTCATCCATTCTCTCCTCTCCAGCATTTTATCTACATTATCTGGCTCTACAGGCCCATTTTTTCTGGTCCTCTGGTCTGAAATATGAAGTTCTCTCAGAGTTCTAACCACCAGCACTGTCACCACTGGGCCTACCCCTGGGGCAAAGCATCAAGAGAAAAGACAGAAAACAGAGAAAAGACAGATTCGCCCCACAGTATTTACACTCAGGGGTCCCTTTTCCAAGTTCTTTTCTCCAGCAGGTGGGTTTTCTCAAGACTCTTCTCTCAACGACTTTGGGAACTGCAGAGCAGACTGGGGCTGAGAGCAAAGATTAAATAAAAATAATAACAAGGAGGGCTTCCCTGGTGGCGCAGTTGTTAAGAATCCTCCTGCCAATGCAGAGGACATGGGTTCAAGCCCTGGTCCGGGAAGATCCCATATGCCACAGAGCAACTAAGACCGTGTGCCACAACTACTGAGCCTGAGCTCTAGAGCCTGTGAGCCACAACTGCTGAGCCCGCGTTCTGCAACTAATGAGCCCGTTTTCTGCAACTACTGAAGCCGGCGCCCCTAGAGCCCATGGCTTGCAACAAGAGAAGCCACCGCAATGAGAAGCCTGCGCACCGCAACAAAGAACCAACACAGCCAAAAAGAAATAAATAAATAAATACATATATATATATATATTTAATTAAATTAAAAAAATAATACCAAGGAATTCCTCACACTTTCCAGCTTCCGGAGGTCCATTTTCCCCATTCTCTGGCCAGAATGTTGGGCTTCTCTATGGGAGTTTTTGCTGCTCATGTCAGGTGTGCAGTTTCCTGAACTCAGAGTACCCTGGGTCTAAGCAAGAAGATACAGGAAGAACATTTACCAGGAAACTCACTACTGCTGTGTGGGTTGTCCTTCATATTTTGACTTTTCACTCCAATCTGCTCTCTATTATTTACTTTACAGTGTTCTTTCTTATTTATTTATTTATTTATTTTTGGCTATGTTGGGTCTTTGTTGCTGCACGCTGACTTTCTCTAGTTGCGGCGAGCGGGCGCCACTCTTCGTTGCGGTGCGCGGGCTTCTCATTGCAGTGGCTTCTCTTGTTGCGGAGCACAGGCTGTAGGCACGTGGGCTCAGTAGTTGTGGCGCACGGGCTTCGTTGCTCCGCGGCATGTGGCAACCTCCTGGATCAGGACTCGAACCTGTGTCCCCCTGCATTGGCAGGCAGATTCTTAACCACTGCGCCACCAGAGAATGGCTTTCTTAAGTAGTTGCTTTTTGTATTTGTCCAGAGTTTTTAGCTGTAACCAGTGGGAGAGTTGGGCTGTAGGAGGCTTACTCTAGCTTAGCCTTCATTCTCTCTCTTTTTTATTTTAATGTTTTTTTCTTCCTTTTGAGGTAGTTTTAGACTTACAGAAGTTGCAAAACTAGTACAGAGTTCCTGTATGTCCTATGCCCAGCTTTCCCTTCTGCCAACATCTTACATAATGATAGAACCCTTATCAGAACTAAGAAATTAACCTTGGATATTACTATTAACTAAAGTTCTAACAACAGAAGTTATCTGGGTTTCATCAGTTTGCCTATTAATGTCCTTTTTCTGTTCTGGGATCCAGTCCAGGAAGGACCCCACATCACATGCGGTTGTCATGTCTCCTTAGTCCCCTCCAATTTGGACAGCTCCTCTGTCCTTCCATCTTTTTCATGATCTTGACACATTTGAAGAATACTAGCCAGCTCTTTTGTAGACTGTCCGTCAATTTGGGTTTGTCGTAGGTTTTCTCGTGATCAAATTGAGGTTACGCATTTTTGGGGAAAAACACCACAGAAGTGACATATGCCCAAGACTTCATGAGGTTGATGTGTATAACTGGTGACATCACCTTGATCCCTTGTTTAGGGGGGTGTCTGCTGGATTGATATTAAAATTAATATTTTACTCTTTGTAATTATTAAATACATTAAGGGGGATATTTTGAAACTGTGAAAATATCCTGTTTCTGCTTAAAGTCTGACCCGCTGAATTTAGCGTCCTTTAGTGGACTGTTACCTTTACAGTCAGTACTTTAAGAAATTACAATCATAATGTTGACGATGATGAATTGGATCCCAGAAGATTACTTGCCAGCCATGTACCTGGAACTTATTTTTCCTCTTGGAACCTCAGCTTTCTTATTTATAAAGTGAGATAATTATGAATCTGACCTCACTGGGTTGTGGAGGTGTTGAAATGAGATACTGGCAGCAAAACACCTAGCAGAGGGCTTGGCACATAGATATCTCGGGATGGGGCTGTCCTTGTCAGGGGACTGAACTGCAGGAAAGAGGGCTGTGTGTCCTTGTTGGGAGATAACAGTATAGGGCAAAGAGGTGTTCTGCAGGCGCTGAGCAGGAATGATATTAGAGAAATCCCTGGAATTGTCTGTGATCAAGAAGCAGTTGAGAGACTTCCATCGTGGCGCAGTTGATAAGACTCTACGCTCCCAATGCAGGAGGTCTGGTTTTGATCATTGGTCAGGGAACTAGATCCCACATGCATGCTGCAACTAAGATTTCTTATGCCACAACTAAGGAGCCCATGTGCTGCAACTAAGACCTGGCACAACCAAATAAATAAATAAATATTAAAAAAAAATAAAGAAGCAGTTGAGGGGACTTGTTTCTGGAGGTCAGGTAGAGAGCCTGGGAAAGTTCCCAAAGTGCACCAGCTTTCTGGAGGAAGTGACTTCAGGTAAAGGAAGCTTGAAAGACATCATTGGAAGGAACTTATGCAAAGCCCACAGGCTGGACCATAGAAGAGAGGTCATGGCAGGTGGGCACTTACTGGAGAGGCCCTGAGGCCCCAGTGGGCTTTGGTGATCAAAGCAACTCTCAGTACCCACTTCCAGAGCTAGGGACTGGGCTGCCAGGGGATGGCAGGAACTTGGGTACCCCTCTTCCCAATGCTGTCCCCAAAACCCCACCCAGCAGGGTGAAGGGAGCTGGAGCGGAGTATAGTGTGAGTACCTCTATTCATCCACGCTGTCTTTCATTCAACAAGTACTTACTGAGCGCCAATTGCATGCCAGGCTTTGTGCTGGACAGAGGTCATACAGCAGAGAACAAAGCAGCCCATGGAGCCCCCGTCCTAGAGAAAGGAGTCACAATAAACAAGGGAACAAACACACAAGATTGTTTTGGTTTTATACTGTTTGGTAACAACTACTCCAAAACTTTGCGTCTTAAAAGACAACAGCCATTTTATTATATCTCACAGATTCTATAGATCAGGAATTCAGGCAGGGCTTGGTTGGGCAATTCTGCTCCCTGTGGCGTCAGCTGTGGTCACTCAGTGGGATTCAGCTGACAGACGGGTTAGTCCAGAGGATCCAAGATAGCTTCTTGTAGACCTGAATGACCGGATGGCTGAGCTCAGCTGGCAGTGTCATCGGGAGTGCCTGCCCATGGCCGTGCCAGCAGGAAGGTCTCATGGCAGGCTCACCTGGCTGCTGCTTCCTCCAGAGTGAGTGCCCCAGGAAAACCAGACGGAGGCTGAAGGCCCTTTCCTAATCTAGCCTTGGAAGTCATGTAGCATCAATTGCTGTAAACTATTGGTCAAAGCAGTCACAGAAACCCATGCAGGTTCACAGGGAGGGGACATAGACCCACCTTTCAAAGGAAGGAATAATTGTGGCAATTTAAAAAACTGCCACAGGCTTCCCTGGTGGTGCAGTGGTTGAGAGTCCGCCTGCCGATGCAGGGAACACAGGTTCGTGCCCCACTCCAGGAGGATCCCACATGCCGCGGAGCGGCTGGGCCCGTGAGCCATGGCCGCGGAGCCTGCGCGTCCAGAGCCTGTGCTCCGCAGCGGAAGAGGCCATAACAGTGAGAGGCCCGCATATTGCCAAAAAAAAAAAAAAAAAAACCTGCCACAAGGATAATGAGTTGTTCTAAGTGCAACGAGTCCAGAGAGGTTAAGCAGATTTCCCCAAGGACAATTACAGATGTGAATGGTGCTAGGAAGGAAACAAAAAACAGGGTGAAAGGCAGGGAATGAAAGGAGATGGTGGGAATTCCCTGGTGGTCCAGTGGTTAGGACTCTGTGCTTTCACTGCCGAGGGCCTGGGTTCAGTTCCTGGTCGGGAAACAAAGATCCCACAAAAGGAGTGGCCAAAAAAAAAAAGAAAGAAGGGAGATGGTGGGACTTCCCTGGTGGTCCAGTGGTTAAGACTCCATGCTCCCAATGCAGGGGGCCTGGCGTCCGATCCCTGGTCAGGGAACTAGATCCCGCATGCATGCTGCAAATTAAGACCTGGCACAGCCAAATAAACAAATAAATAATTTTTTTTTTAAAAAAAGAAAAGAGATGTTATGGTCAGGAAGACCCCTCTGATGGAACATTTGGGATGAGACCTGAGTGACAAGAATGTTTATTTGTGGGGCATAGAATTTCAGGCAACAGGCACAGCACATGCAAAGGCCTCCCAGTCAGGGAAGAGTAATTGGAAAGTGACCAAAGTGACAGGAGAGCAGTGAGGTGAGTGCAGGCGAGTGGGAGAACATAGGCAGGAGCCAGGCCTTACTGTGCCTTGTGAGCTGTGGTACAGAATTAGGATTGTATTCTAAGAGCAACTGGAAGGTACAGGAGACTCTTATGCAGGCAAGTGATACGTTCTACCAACATTTTAGAAAGATCCCTCTGGCTGCCATTTGTAGAATGTTGGGGGGGGGGGGGACAGTGCTAGAAGCAGGGAGACCAGTGAGGAGGCTACTGCAACGTCCAGGTGCGAGGTAATGGAAGCCAGGGGGATGGGCAGAAATGCATGCATTTGGGATACATTTAGGGGGTTAGAATTGGCAGGACTTGGAGATGGAGTGAATGTGTGTGTGTGTGTGTGTGTCTGTGGCATGCTTTCCAAGGAGTGTCCTTGTTTCTACTTTGTCCAGAATTCTAAAACCAGCCCAGAAGACAATTTTAACGATGAAATAGTCTTGCTGATCCTCAAAATGGGGAGGTCAAGGCTGGGGACTCTGGGCAAGTCACTTAACTTCTCTGCGTTTTCCTTTTCTTATCTCTACAGTGAGTGTGTTGGGTTAAGTGGTATGTAAGGGACTTCCCAGTTCTGACTCCTCTGTTTAATCAAAATAGACTCCAGTCCAACCTAGTAACATTTAAACTGTGTATGCCCTGTGATGCAGCCATCTCACTCCTTCACACACATCTTCACTGGGAGATATGCACAAGGACATTCGGAGCAGCCCTGCTGATAACAGCAAAAACAATGCAACAACCCAAAGGTCCAGCAACAGAGGATTGGGTAAATAAATCACATTAGAGCGACTTCCTTGGCAGTCCAGTGATTAAGACTCCCCGCTTCCACTGCAGGGGTTGTGGGTTCGATCTCTGGTTGGGGAACTAAGATCCTGCATGAGGAGCAGCACGGCCAAAAAAAAAAAAAAAAAAAATCACATTACAGAATACTATACACAGTGAAAAGTGAGTGAATTAAGGCTACACACATCACTGTGGATGGCTCTAGTGTAATTCATATTACATGAGAAAAGCAAGTGACAGAAAACTACACACAGTATGATTCTATTTATTTATTTTTTAGTATGATTCTATAACAGAAAAAACCAGGTAAAATTAAGCAATAGATTATTTAAGGATGCATACTGGTACGTATGTGGGAAAAAATAAAAGAAAAGTAAATGATTAAATAACACAAAGTTCTGAATAGTGGTAATGTCTTTACAGGGAGAGAGGGGATTTTATCCAGAGGGGCACCGAAAGATTTAATATTCTATTTCTTAAGCACGGTGGCTGATACTCAAGTGTTTATTTTATTATTGTCTTTAAACTGTATGCATTCGTGATATGTACCCTTTTGTATGTATAATACATTTCACAATTTTAAAAAATTTCAAGAATTTGCCTAAGATCTCCTCCTCTTGTGGATAAGGTAATGAGGCTCAGAGGGGGCTGTCATACAGCAAGGAAGAAGGAAGAGTATGAAAGAATGGGGGACAGAGTAACTAAGGCCCTGATCAGAGCAGGAGCTGGGTGGAGATTTCTGGATTCGTCACCTGCTGTGTACATGTACACAGACACACAGTCACATACCAGACACAGAAATCACAGCTCTGGCTGCAGTTCCCAGACAGTCCGCCAGAGGCCGCCAAGGCACCAGCCTTCACAGCCCTCGGGAACCAGGCCTGGTTTCTCGCCGGCGCTGGCGCAGTTCCGGGTCTTCCCGGCAAGGGGGGCCAGTGGTCCGAGAAAGGGCGGAGCGGGCAGGGCGCCCAGGTTTGCTGTGAGCTGAGTGAGTTCAGCTGTGCTGGAGCTCGCTGATCCACCCAGCTCCTCTCTGCCGCTCAGAGACCGGGGTCTCAAGCTGAAAACATGAACTACCGAGTAGACATGATTCTGCTCCGCCTCCAGCAGCCTTGTCTTCAAGCTTGGATCCTGTTGCATGCCCTCTGCATATACAGGAGAGAATCTAGGTTTTGTGGGCCTAGATTTTTGCATCTAGGCACAACATCTTGCAAATTTTACAAAAATACACCCACACAAAGAAACAAACAAACACACAAAACCCCACATAACTCATTGCTAGGACTCCTTCCAGATGTGAAGACCTGAAATGTAAGCTTCAGTCATTTCAGGGTAAATCCACCTCTGATTATGCTTATGCGTATTTATCTACTGTCTGTCTTCTTCCACTAGGAACGTAAATTCCAGTAGGGCAAGGATTTTTATCTAAATTCTTAGCTTCTGCAACCCACTCCTAGCACAGGTAGAAACTTTGTAACTACCGTTGACCCTTGAACAATGCGTGGGTTAGGGACACCGACCCGACGCAGTGAAAATCCGCGTGTAGTTTATACTCAGCTCTCCTTATCGGGGATTCCGCATCCGTGGTTCTGCATCAGTGGTTTCAGCCACGCACCGATCTTGTAGTCCTGTAGTGCAGTGGTCCCCAACATTTTCGGCACCAGGGACCGGTTTTGTGGAAGACAATTCTTCCACGCACCGGGAAGGGGCGGGGGGGTGGTTCAGGCGGTAATGCGAGCGTGGGGAGCTGCAGACGAAGCTTCGCTGGCTCGCCCGCCACTCACCTCCTGCTGAGCGGCCCGGTTCCTAACAGGCCCAGGACAGGTACCGGTCTGCGGCCCGGGTGTTGGGGACGTGGACTCCGTGCAGGTCAAAACCACATTGTTCAAGGGCCAACATGTTTGTTGAATGAACCAGTTGGGGCCGGTACAGTTTTCCAGGTAGAGATGACAATGGCCTGGCTTGGGTGAGGCTTGAGGAGTGGATGGGACGGGGATGATGTCACTGAAACCTCAGAACAGTGGCTGTAACACCCATTTTAAAGCTGAGGATGATGAAGGCCAGGGAGGTGACAAGTGCCAATCAGAAGTGGCACTGGACCTAGAAGCCAAGTCCCACTTCGCTTGCCCCCTCTTGGCCTGCAGCATCGCCCTCCCCGCCAGCTATGCCTTGCACAAGGCCCTGATGCAACCCTGTATGGCCCGCGGTGCCCCTCTTGGGGGCAGCGCTGGGAAATCCATTTTGCAAGAGTTGGGGCAGGAAGCGCCAGCCAGGGCGGGTCCCGGGAAGATAAGAACGCCCCACCGCCTTGTGCGCCTCCAGGCCTTTTGATTTCCTCTCTTCCGTTCCCTTCCCTTTCCCGGAAAGCGGCGCCCGGGACCCTGGCTGAGCCATGACTCACCTTTCCCTCTGGTAGTCAGGCTGGACTCCCAGGCCCAACTGTCAATGGAAAGCCTTGCAGTGTGTGACCTGGACAGCCGGGAGCCCTCCCTGTGTGCAGTCCCTGGGACTCAATAAGAGTAGCTGGTGTGAGGAAAGGTTTTACCCCTGAGTCTTAGGCTCAGGAGGCAATGTTGGGGGGCGGGGAGGCAGCTCCAGGGGCACTTTGAGGTCTGGGTGACTCAAATTGGCAAGTGTAAGGTTGGTGTTTGCGCATGAAACCCCCTTGACCTCTGTGGAGGGGGGCATGTGCCTCCAGAGGTCAGGGCCTAGTGATCCCTAGCCACCAGGATCCAAGCAGACGTGTCCACAGTTTGGTTGGTCACTACCTGGTTCAAGACTGTGCCCCACTGTGGGACCTGTCTTCTCAGAGCCAGGTCACATTGGACCTGGCCCACGACCTCTTAGAGGAAGAGAGAGCCTGGGCCATTTCCATCTTTCAAGGCTCTCATTAGATTTTTTAAAATTAAGAAATGCCAAAACATGAGTTGCAAAAATTGTGATATGCGTTATGTCTTGCGTTTTTCCAGTTTATGTGTTTAAAACAAAAATATATAATGACCCGGTGTGATTTCGATTGGAAATAAGATGAAAAAGCTAAATTGGGTGCCGTGGAGCAACTAAGCCCGGGCATCACAACTACTGAGCCTGCGTTCTAGAGCCCAAGAGCCACAACTACTGAGCCCATGTGCCACAACTACGGAAGCCCACATGCCTAGAGCCCATGCTCCGCAACAAGAGAAGCCACTGTAATGAGAAGCCCACGCACTGCAATGAAGAGTAGCCCCCCCCCACCACAACTAGAGAAAGCCCGCGTGCAGCAACGAAGACCCAACACAGTCAAAAATAAAAACATTAAAAAACAAAAACTGGTTTAAAAAAATTCATTCCTATTTAAAAAGAAAAAAGAAAAGCTCAATTGGATGTCCAGTGGGAATGTGAAGCCCCTCAGAAGCCTAGTTTCCAGAAAGTTCTAAGTCAGTCCCTGTGTGGCCTTGGGTGGGTCACTTCTCTGATGTCTCCCTTTTATCATCTGAAAAGTAGGAATAGCGATGGGTTCACACATCTGATAGGGCTCATGAGACAATCCCCTTAGTGAGGGCACAAAACATTTTATACCAACATATACCAAGTGTCTACACTGAGCCAGTCCTGGTGCCAAGCTTTCCATTCACAACCCTTCAATTGATCCTTGAGGCTGAGGTTCTGGAGCCCATTTCCCAGATGAGAAAATGGAGGCTCAGACAGGCGAAGTGAGGAGCATCAAGGCTGATTCAGAAGCTGTGTTCTACCAGCCTCCCTACTAAAATGTTATCTTACCTTTACTGTTGTGCTGCTGTTGTTGCTATTATTAAAATGAGCATATGATAGCATTGCCCCCTTACAGCTGTGAGGAGAATTAACCAAATTAATTTTGAGTTTAATATAGTACCCGGCACAGAATAAGCGCTCTAGAAGTGTTTGTTAAAGAAAAGAAAAAAATCCTTCAGCTCTTGGGCCCCAAAGCCCTGGAGAGGCAGGGTCCAATGCCCAAAGAACTTTGTCCTGGTTTTTCTCTGCGGTCTCCCCCACCCCCTCCCCGCGCCCAGCTCCTGCCCCCTGTCTGGCAGGGTTAAGGAGTTAATGATTTCCCCAGCGGCGGCCCAAAGGAGCAGGGTTTTGTGTGCTACACACACACATACACACACACACACACACACACACACACACACACAAACACACGCAGAGAGCAGGGTTTTCAGTGCTGTACATACACACACTCGCAGCAGGGTTTTGCGCGCTGCGCACACGCACGCACACACGTGCACACACACACACTCTTGCTCTCACACCCCCCGGCGGCCCCCGTCCCCCGCTCGCCCCTCCCTCCGCGGAGCGCGAGCCTCTTATGCAAGCCGCCGGCGCCCGCCAGTTCCCAGGCCTGGCTGCAGCTGCGGGCGGAGGGGCAGGGCGGGGGCGGCGCGCTGTTTGTCTAGCGCGGCCGTGCCAAAGGCGGCGGGCCCCAGACAGCCAGGCGCCTCCGTACACCTGGGGATGCTCAGGTTAAATAGCTCCGCATTCCTCGGGCCCAGCTGATGGAAACGCTCCCAGGCCGCCGCCGAGCCGGCCTCCAGATGGGCTGGGCCCGGGCCAAAGGGGAAAAGAGGGAAACGTGGAAGCCAGAGTGTGCCTGCACTGCGGGGGAGGTGACCCGGGCCCCCACCCCTCCGGCACAGCCCCTTCCTCTCCTGGAAAAGGGTCGTGCCGTGGGGGAGTACTCGCGGGGACACGCCCACGGCCCGGTGGGTGGGCTGGTAGGCGGGTGGGGGGGCACGCGGGAGGGAGTGGGGCACACGTGTGCCTCTGAGGACACTGCAAGGACGTTCAGGGGACAGTTAATAATAACTTATAGCTCGCAAACACTACGTGCTAAGTGCTCTATTTCATTTATTCTCTACAACAGTTCTGTGAAGTTAATGCTACAAAACAGTAGCCGGTGGGGAGTTGAGTGGGCAGTAGCGAAGGACACGATTTACCTCCGAATACTGGGCTCTTTGATGAAGTCTAGAATGTGCTCGGAGAGGGGGTTGATATCTGGCTTATTGTTAGTGCTCATAGTTGATAGTCTTCATTATTATTATTATTATTATTATTATTATTCAGAATCCTGCCCTTAGCCCCACAGAGATCCATGAAATCCTTTCTGTAAAGGGTTTAGAGCACAGTGGGGCTCGTGGGGCTTGGTGCTGTTTATTTTATTCTATTTTATTTATTGACAAAATATATTAACAGTCCTTACACTCTCTGGGACAAGTTCTTTGCCTTTTCTGGGGCTCAGTTTCTACCTGTGTAATATCTGGCAACTGCCTGGTAGGGATACTTAAGGGTTGGTGTCCCCAAGGTCCTAACAATTGCCTGGAAAGGTGGTACTTGAACATTTTAGGGTTTTCCTGAATAAACCTACCACCCCACCCCCACTCCTAGACCAGCAGAGACCCAGGAATGCCAGCCAATTTACAGACATCTACTTAGAAACCCAGTGCAGTTCTGCAGCCCCCAGACACACAAACCCGTCCATCAAGCCAGAGCCAGGCCAAGAGCCGCACAGTGCATTTCAGCAGAGCACACCAGCCCAGACAGCTGGAGTGTGCTCACTTATCCTGCAGAACACACGTGTGCACATTTGCCCTTCTGCACACATCCCCCTGTGTATCCTCACCCACACCCCCAGGCCAGCACACCAACAGATGACCCAGCCCCACAGGGTAACTACCAGTTCACTCACGTCACACACACAGGTCCAGACACTCATATGCACTCCCCCATGAGTACAAACTTCACACATGTCCAGGCAGATAGGTCCTTGTCAATGACACCTTTTTCCTGCTCAGGAGCTGCAGACTGACTCGCGCACTCCTCCTCAGAGCCCACACAGGAGCCCTGGGGGAGAGAGAAGTTCTGTGAGCTGCTGGCATAGCCAGGCCAGGGTGAGGGGGCCGAGTCCAGACCCAGAGCAGGTGGCCCAGCAGCTGTGCCCAGGCTGGCCCTGCCAACTTGCTCACCCACTTGGACAAGCCTGGAGCCCGTGGGGGGGGGGGGCACCTCCTACAGGGGAATGGGGCAAGATGGAAGTCCTGCCCCCGACAAGCTGAGGTTCTGGGAAAGTCCCTTTCCTGTGGGTCTCGCTTCACCCATTTCGGCCAAGATGCAGGTGGTCCGGTGACCTGGTTCTCCAATGTAACTGACTTGTTGAAAACTCTTCAACCCAGAGGAGGCCTTGGCAGGTTGATCTGCATTTAACAACCTCCCCAGGTGACCCATACGACCCAGTGACCACTTTGAGAAACCCTAAAAGTCTAAAGGATTTAATTTTATGACACTAGGGAGCGGGGAAATGGCCAGGGATGGGGGGAAAGAATAGACTTTAAAGACACCGGAAACACTCATTTCAGGTCAGTAAAAGCGACAGTCCAGATGTGGCCTTCCAGTCCCCTCCCCCTAGCAGCAGCTGCGAAAAGGGTCAGGGGTCACCCCAGCCCAGACCCCTCCCCTCAATCCAAGAATTCACTGCAACTTCACCATCGAAAGTATTTGTTTAATAACAACAACCAAAAAAAAAAAAAAAAACCCCACAGAACTATTGTAAAACAATATTCTCAGTCGGTGATCATTGTAATATACAATACAAAGCAATTAATTTCCTCAGAAATCTGAGAAGCACCAAACGTGACCATTTTTTAAAATGTCTGCTTTTCAAAAAATAGAAACACACGGGGGGACTCCCCCAAGTCTCTGGTGGCTGGTGGGCGAGGAGGGAGGGTCAGCCTGCCCTGTCAGTCCCCCAGCCCCGGGCTGGATCCAGCAAGCGCCCAATGGCCGCCGATCTGTCTTGTTCCTCCCCAGCTCCGGCGAGGCGCTTGGAAGGACCAGAGAACAGTTATTCCTCTCGCCCCTTGAAGGGCTGGAGTCCGCCGGTCCCTGAGGGCGGCACTTCAGCGACACAAGATGCGATCGTCCGCTGGAACGCACGCCGCCTGTGATGAAACGGAGAGAGAAGTGAGACGGGCAGGTTGGAGGGGACAGGGCTGCAAGCCCCTCTTCCCCAGGAAACACGAGGAGGCAGCACCTCTTCCAATCTCCTTGGGCATCCTTGAGCAGCTAGGTGCCCGAAAGGATGGGGCGGACATAGGGTCAAGTAACCCCTCCCTCTCTGGGCCTCAGTTTCCCCATCCGTAGAAGGAAAATGATCTCGTACTCCAACTCGGACCTCACCTCTGCCGCCAGGGCGCTGATTTCGTCGTTAAGGGTGCTGAGCGGAGCCCGGACGGGGAGTCCCCGGCCCCCGGGGGTCCCGACTTGGGATTCCGAGTTCAGCTCCAACTCCAGGTCCCAGATGTAGTCGATGACGTGCTGGAGGATCTCCACCCTGCTCACCTTGCGGTTCTGGGGCAGGGTGGGCACCAGCTCCTTGAGGCGCGAGTAGCAGCCGTTCATGTCGTAGAGTAGCACGTTCACCTGCTGCTCGTCTAGCAGGGCGGGCAGGCGCGTCCCGGGGCCGCCGGCGCAGCGCGAGATGGCCACGCTCTGCTCGGACAGGCAGCGCACTACCTCGCCCGCGCCGCCCGCAGTCTTGCCCGCCTTCAGCGCGCAGCTGGGGCCCGCGGCGGCCGCGGCGCTGCCACTGGCGACCTTCATGATTCTGGCGTCTGGGTGAGAGAAGGTGAAGCGGACGGAGGAGGCGGACGACGGGAGTGCGGGATGAAGTTGAAACGGTAAAAAGACTGCTGTAGAAAGCTAGATGCGAGCCCCACCGCCCGACTTTTATAGAGACGCCGCGGCGCACCCACCCGCCCACCTTGGGGGCGGCCTCAGACGTTCAAAAACAGCCAATGGGAGGTCTGGAGGCGCGGCCTAGAGAGCTTCTGGGTCCCGCCTCCTGCTCTACTACTGCACCTTCACCGGCGTGGAAAGGGACCCGAGACTCAAGAACAGAGAGAGTGGGAGGACACGGTGCAAGGTCGCTAGTGGAGGCAAGGGCTGCCTTGGGCTCCTCGGGAAGGAGGCTAAACCGGTATTACCAATAACGAAAAGATTCCAAGAATCAGTTTTCCCAGGTTCATTTTCTCACTTTTCCAGCCCCATTTTACAGATGAGGGAAACTGAGGTCCCGATGGAGAAGCAGCGGGATCTGGGTCGCCCAGTACTTGAGCCTGGGCTTCTGGACCCTATTGGAAGATTATCTCTGGGACCCTGATCTCCCAAATATTTGAGCTGAAACTTAAAGCGGGCCCTCCTTTACACTCTGCCCACCGGGGCGGTGTCCTTTCCCCATTCCCAGAGAATGTTGCTGGTTAATGTTCCTGGGACCAGGCGGGCTAACCCAGGCCCCTTGGGATGGGAGCAATTAATTCTGGAAAGTCTTCCTCCAGGATTGGGGACTGGGTCTCTGGGACCTGAACAAGATAGAAGGCGCCCAGAGTGGACTGCCTTCCCTGATGCTCCCCTGGATTTACAGCCCCCTGCAAAAATTCCCCAAATCTGCATCATTAAGTAATTAAAATTTTTTTCTCCCTTTTTGCCTTTCCCCCCAAAGACCTCGGATCAGGGTCTCCCTCCCACGGCGCGGCAGCTGCGGAGCTCGAGTCTCCCCCCTCCCACCCACCCCACTCCCGGGGCTGCTCTGTGTCAGCGTCTGAACAAGCGGCTCAGACCGTTAGACGCCAGGCCCGTGACGTCACCCATTCATAAAACCCGGACGGGCTGTCAGGCTGGCGCCGCGCGGGCGGTCACCATGGAGACGGCAAACCCAGCCCCGGAGCTCCCCAGCTACCCCCAGCTCCGCCAGTCACCTGCAGGCCTCGGGTGGGAGGCCTGGGAATGCCCTCCTCGCGGGCGCGGTCGCTGGGCACCTTACCTCCCCGCCCCACACCTCTCCACCAGGCCCACAGCTCCGGCCACTTGGGAGGTTTCTTCACTGCCTCCTCCCCACCTCAAGCTCCCAGCTCGCGCCTGGGGAAAGAGTTCCGATTCCAACTCTGCTGCAGGATGAATTTAGTTGAGTCTCGGGCCCTCTCTGAGCCCGAACTTCTGCCTGGTATCTCGATAATGACAAAGGTGACGATTTATTGCATTCTTACTTGGTGCCAGGCACTGTGTGAAGAGTTTGCTTTGTCAATCTTACGCGGTCCGCGCCACAACTCTAAGAGGGGAGTTGTTTGGTTTCTTTATACAAAGGAGGAAACCGAGGCTCAAAAAGCTTCCCAGGAGCCAGAGCTGTTGTAATGGCTGCATTATTATAACAAGGGCACTTTATTGTAATGCAGTTCCTTCCTGCCAGGGTAGGCAGTCTGCCCCCAGAGCCCTGGATAGGCTAGAGGCGGGGAAACTGAGGCTCAGAATAGCCATCCAAGGTCACACAGCGTTAGCGGGGCTAAAATTCTGTGCTCACATAGGAGAGGATGATATTATGGCCCCTTTTCCCCCTGCAATTAATTCACTGGATATCAGCGAGTTTCCTTTTCCCACAGGTTGGGGGAGGGGCCGATAAACCGGCCCCCTGCCTCCACATCTGGAAACCAGGAAAGCTGATCAGCGAGACCAGCTTCAAAGGAGAGAGATCACTAATTAGCTGGACTCCTCATCCCCTTAGCACTCCCCTACCCCAAACTCTCCAAACGCCCTAGTCCTTCTTTAGCAATCCTCTAATGATTGGAGAGAACTTTTTGCTGTGCAAAGGAATTGGAAGGACAATGACCAACCAGAGGAAATTAGAATATTAATTCATTACCTAGTGTTTATTAATTGATCCAGCAATTCTACTTGCTGGAATCAATTCCAGAGAAACCTACACACAGGGGCACAAAGGATGTCTGTTCAGCCTGTTTCACTGAGGTGCTACTTGCAAGAGAGGGGAAGTTGAAATAACCTAAATGTCCATCAACATGATATAAATTATTAATGGAAGTCAATGCAGTGGCCTGGCTATGCAGCAGGTGGGAAGCATGGCTCGGAGAGATATCTAGATCCTACTGTTGATGGAGAAAGCAAGTTTTAGACTGGGGGTCAAGGTAGGACCTCTTATTGCTCCTGAGTACGTGTGTATCTGGAAATGAATTTAAAACAAGTGAGGAAATTATGCTACAGAAAAAAATTTCAAACACAGTACTGTGTGATTGCTCTTATTTGAAGTTCTAGAACAGGCACAGCTAATCTAGGGGAAAGAAATCAGAATGGTGGTTGCCTCTGGGAGTGGAGGGTGAGAATTGCCAGCGTAGGGTGTGGGGAACCTTTCTGGAGGGATAGAAATGGTCCATATCATGATGAGGTGCGGGTTACACAGTGTATGATTTAGTCAAAACACTTCGAATTATGCATTTCGAATTGTGCATAATTATGCACAATTATGCATTGTGCATTTCGTTGTATTTAAATTCCACCTCAATAAAAAATATTAGAAAGAAAAAAAAAGTAAGATAAACAACAAATTATTAACGTTACCTGAGAAGGGAAGGGGAACAATATGAAATCAGAATTTCACTTTGATCTTCACAGGGGTATTTAATTCTTCTGTTTTTTAAAAAAACAGTGTTTTTGTTTTTTGTTTTTTTCTGGCCATGCTGCTTGATTTGTGGGATCTTAGTTCCCCCACCAGGAATTGAACCCAGGCCCTCGGTAGTGACAGCACCAACTCCTAACCACTGGACTGCCAGGGAATTCCCTAAAAGAATGTTACTGAAGTATAATTGACATGCACAAAGTGCATATATTTAAAGTGTCCAACCTGATAAGTTCTGACATACATATATACTCATGCACCATCACCACATTTAAGAAAACTGTATACTTCATCACCCCTAAAAGTTTTAATCTGTCCCTTGTAACCCCTCCCTCCCCTCTCTCTTACCCAGTGCTCAAGCACTCTATAGATCAGTTTGCATTTTCTAGAATTTTATATACTCGAGTACAGTATAGACAGCATATAATGTATAGAGTATATACTATTTTTGGTAGTTTTTTCAGCCTAGTTTCTTTAAATCAGCATAATTATTTTGAGAATGTTTGTTCCTTTCTATTGCTGAGTAGTAGGAGGATGTGGATATACTTCAATTTGTTTATCACTCACTTGTTGATGGGCTTTTGGGTTAGTACAAATAAAGCTGTTATGAACACTTGTATACAAGAATTTCTATGAATCTATGCTTTCATTTCTTTTAGACAGATACTTAGAAGTGAAATGACTGGGTCACATAGTAGATATTTATTTAACTTTATAAGAAACTGCTAAACTCTTTTCCACAGTGAGTGCACCATTTTACATTCCCATCAGGAGTGTTAAGACTCCAGTTCCGGGACTTCCCTGGTGGCACAGTGGTTAAGACTCCAAGCTCCCAATGCAGGGGGCGCAGGTTCGATCCCTGGTCAGGGAACTAGATCCCATATGCTGCAACTAAGAGTTCACATGCTGCAACTAAGACCTGGTGCAACCCAATAAATAAATAAATATTCAAAAAAAAAGACTCCAGTTCCTCCACATCTTCTCTAACAGTTGTATGCTCATTTATGAGAATGGATAATAAAAGCTAAAAGTCACTCTAACAGATGTGTTGTAGTGTCTCACTGTGGTATTAATTTGTATTTTCCTAATGACTAGAGATGTCGAGCATCTTTTCATGTACCTATATACCATCCATACATCTCCTTTGGTGAAGATATTCATTTCTTTTGCTCATAAAAACATTATTTTTAGATAATTGTAGATTCACATGTAGTCATAAGAAATAATAGAGACCCCTTGTATCCTTCACCCAGTTTTCCTAATGGTAGCATCTTGCATGACTACAGTACAATATCACAATAAGATTCCTCTGATTTCTGCTTAAATTCAGATTTCACCTGATTACATGCACTTGTGAGTGTGTATTTTGTTCTGTGCAATTTTATCACATGTGTAGATTTGTGTGATCATCACCAGAGTGAACACACAGAGCAGTTCCATCACAAGGATCCCTCGTGCACCCTTTAATTTTTGTCCATTTCTTTTAATTTGGTTGTTTGTTTTATTTTTGAGTTTTGAGAGTTCTTTATATATTTTGAACAAATATCACTTGTGAGATATATGATTTATGAATGTTTCTCTAGTGTGTGTCTATGCTTTTTATCCTCTTAATAATGTCTTTTGAAGAACAGAAGTTTTAGGACTTCCCTGGTGGCACAGTGGTTAAGAATCCGCCTGCCAATGGAGGGAACATGGGCTCGATCCCTGGTCCAGGAAGATCCCACAGGCCATGGAGCAGCTAAGCCCTTGCTCCATAACTATTGAGCCTGCACTCTAGGGCCTGCGTGCTGCAACAACTGAAGCCCACGTGCCTAGAGCCCATGCTCCGCAGCAAGAGAAACCACCGCGTTGAGAAGCCTACGCACCGCAATGAAGAGTAGCCCTTGCTTGCCCCACAACTAGAGAAAGCCATGCACAGCAACGAAGGTGCAACACAGCCAAAAAAAAAAAAGTTTTAAATTTGATGAAGTCCAATTTATCAATTTTTAATTTTATGGGCTTCCCTGGTGGCGCAGTGGTTGAGAATCTGCCTGCCAATGCAGGGGATACGGGCTCGAGCCCTGGTCTGGGAAGATCCCACATGCCGCGAAGCAACTGGACCCGTGAGCCACAACTACTGAGCCTGCGCATCTGGAGCCTGTGCTCCGCAACAAGAGAGGCCGTGACAGTGAGAAGCCCGTGCACCGCGATGAAGAGTGGTCCCCACTCCCCGCAACTAGAGAAAGCCCTCTCACAGAAACGAAGACCCAACACAGCCAAAAATAATAAATAAATAAATAAAAATTTAAAAAAATTTTAATTTTATGAATCATGCTTTTCTTGTCGTATGTAAAAAATCTCTGCTTAACCCAAGATCACAAAGCTTTTCTCTTATATTTTCCAGAAGTTTTAGGTTTTAGGTCTATGATCCATTACACATAGGTATTTCTTGAATATATTTTTAAACAGAAGTGTTTTTCATGTACTACTTTGTGTAATAAAAAGCAACCTCCAAATGTTTAATATACCTCCCTCTGGCCTGACTGCTGACTAGGATGAGGTGGAATGTCAAAGACACTTTGCAGACAAATAGGGAGAGAAAGAAAGTCAAGGGACAATTAGGACCCCCAATAGCTAAGTGCACTTCACATTCATGAGCGTCCACCTCCTGTGCTAGCCATATCAAGACTGTATTACGAAAATTGCCTGCTAGGTGCCTTAACCACACAAAGAAAAGATGAGTTCTACTTTGGAGGAAATCAGGGAGGCTTCCTAGAGGAGGTGACTTATCCTCTGGGCACTTTATATGGGAAAAGCACAAGGAGAAAAGGCCTGAATGAACACATGTGAATGGCACGTAAAGCTTTGACAGTTTGAGGAGAGACAGTTGGCTGTGGAATAGTGTAAAGGGCTGGGGCTTGGGGTCCAAAAGCTTGGGATTTAAATCCTTGTTATACTATGTGATCTGGAGCAAGACCGTTCACCTCTCTGAGCCTCTGCTTCCTCACTGGCAAAATGATAGAAGTTCCTACCTCCTTAGGTTACTTCGAGGAGTCATTGAGATTAGGCTTGCAAAACTCCTACTGTGGTCTTAGCACAGAGTAGATGCTCACTAAACAGTAAAAACATCTGTTCAAGTCTAGGCCCGTCCCTCCGGGACCCATTTGGTTGTAATTTTGCTCTCAGGGGTTTTTAGTGAGCCCTGGAAGGTGGGCTTTCAGACCCCCCTGAAACGTTCCCTTCACTCTGCTCCCCTCAAACTTCCCAACTGAAATAATGACACCCCCCCTATACACACACCCATCCTAAGCCTCTGGGGAAAAGCTGGCTTCATTTCACTCCAGAAAATTTTCAGTACTTCCAGACATTGGTTTTTATCTCTAGCATTTTCAAGGCCTGACAAGGAATTTAAATAAAGACTGCCTGTTTATAGTTTTGCCAAATGGCCATTTTTTCTGGCCCTCTCCTTGGTAGTGGGAATTGAGAGAGTGTTTGCCTCTGAACCCTACTACCAGGTCAGCTCAGGAAAACAGACCCTTCTTTTGGTGGCCAGGAAGTTTGGAGGACTCATTAAATGAACCCCCATGGTCCCACCCCAGGGTTCCGCTGTCTCTCAGAAAGCCCTTCACACACACCTGGCACCATCTGAGTTTCACAGCTGCTCCCTGGGGCTGGCAGCAGCTGTGTGATTATAATGCACCATTTCACAGATGGGAATACTGGGGGCCAGAGAGGAGAAGGGACCAGCCCTTCACACCTTCAAATCCTGGCTCTGCCACTGACAAGTTGTGCCTCACTTTCCCCCTGTGTAAACTGGACCTAACCCTTATTCGTCTCTGTGGAGCGGTTGTGAGAGTGAAATAAGCTACGCCAGGAGGTGATGAATGGGAAGACCTTTCGTTATTGTGCCTCTGTCATCACAGCTCCCTTTCTGCCTTTACAATCCTTCCTCTGGCTCCCAGGACTCAAGGCAATGGCTCCCATTTTCTAAGTGCTCAGTGTGGGTCAGGCCTGGTTCCAAGTTTAACCTAAGACAGTGAGCTCAGGAGGGCAGGGACCACTGCTGTTCTCGTCATTGCTATAACCCAGGGCCGAGTACAGTGCCTGGCACGCAGGAGGCACTCAATGAGTATTCGTTGATGAGAGAAAAACCACCCATGACGGAGGTGGTAGTATTGTGTCTCCCTTACAGCTGAGGTCACCGAGGTCCAGAGAAGTTGAGTGACTTGCTTCAGATAGATCACACAGCTAGGATGTGGTGTCGAGCCTAGGTGGTCTGGCTCCTGAGGCAGTGGCTGTGAGGGGCTGTGGGGCTTGTGTGCACGTGTGTCTACACTGTGGGGATTCGGGTACATGTCCGGCACTTTCCCCACTGCCCCTCCAGGGAGTCTTGGCCTTGTAGGCTCCAGGGCGGTCCTGCCTGTGCCACGTGACCCGCTCTGGCCTGGCCAAGCAGCTGTTCCCCAGATGTGCCCACAGCGTAGTCTTCCAGCCGCCAGGCCGGCGCCTCTGGGCTGGGGCTGCTGGAGCTGCAGGGGAGAGACCTTTGGCTCTGGCTGTCCCCGCCCCCCATAATGGGAGACTAGAAGCGCCCCCTCCACACTCTACCCCCAGAACTGTGTGCTCAGCCAGCACTCCTCTCTGCCCATCATGCTGAGAAGAAAATCCAAACTCCTCCCGGGCCTGCAGCCCCTGCAGGCACCACCAACCACACCAACCACATCTCCTGCTCCTCCCTTTCTCTCACCAGCCACACAGCCTCCTTTACTAAACTAGTGCAGTCCCACCTCAGGGCCTTTGCTCTTGCTGTTCCCTCTGCCTTGAAGGCTCTTCCAGATCTTTGTAAGACTCTTCAGTCTTCGAGTCTCAGGTCAAGGGTCACCCCCTCAGAGGCCTTCTTAGAATCTCCCTTGGCTATTCACTTTCTTTCACATTCTCCTAGTCTTCATTATTCATAGAATTTATTACCATCTGAAATGATCTTTGTTTTCTTGGGAATTGTCCATCTTCTTCGCACCCTCCCCAGGCTGTGAGTTCTAGTGGGGCAGGAACCAGAGCTCCTTCGGTCACTGCTATGTCCCTAGAGCTGAGCACAGGGCCTGACCCAGAGAGGGTAAGTGACTTGCTCAAGTTCACACAGCATAGTACTTAAAATAGAGTGATATTTAGAGTAATAACTGTTGAATTCATGAATTGTTAACTTATGGTCCTCGGTTACCTCATGTGCAAAATGGAGCCGAAATGTGAACTGAATCCACAAGGTTATGACTCTTCAGTACTCAGCACATGGAAAGCATTCAGAAATGGGAGGCAGAACACAGTTTGGTGTCCTTCCAGGGGTCTCATTTTTTCATCCCCCCAAATCAGCAGGAGTCTATGGAGGAGTGCATGAGCGTGTGGGGACTTCAAGCTATCTGTCCTTAACAGCTGTAAAACCTCTGCCAAGTCCCTCTCCCATTCTGGACCTCAGTTTCCCCATCTGTAAAATGAGGCTTGTCACCATCCCTCCATCCTAGGGGTTCTGTGCTGGACTCCTGGGTCATGTCAGGGAATACAGGGGTTCAGCCTTGGGTGCACCTTTAGCTTCCCATCCCATTTTCCAAAGAGACCCCAGAGCAATGAACAGGGAAGCTGAAGCCTGCCTGTCTGGGCCGCTCCCTGGGTCCCCTGCAGATGTGGGGAGGGCTCTCTTGTGGCCTGACAAAGGACCACTGCTGCCCTGGGGTCTCAGGGCCAAAGGGAGGCACAGAGTCGGGGCCCAGGGACGTCCCATCTTAGGTCACTCAGCCAAACCTGCAGGGCTGCACAAACACACTGCTACACACACACACTGAGCGACACACCTATACGACCAACACAGCACATATGTGCAAACTGACATGACTGACACATCAACTGACAGCAACACCTCAATACACACAACCAACAAAGCAGCCTGCCAAACCCACAACACAACACTACGTGATAGGGACAACCAACACACAACCCAAACCCGAATCTGCACAACCAACACATCAACAAACATAAGAGACCAAGGAGGCAACACATCCAAATACCCAACTGTCACACCTAACAGAACACTAAAGCAACACACCACAGCAACACCCTCAAGAAACACAACCCAGACGCACACCTTACACTGCAACACACATTCACCAAACACAACAAATACTTACACCTAGATCAGTATTGTTCACACAGAGATGCTGACACACAGTGCCCGCATCTTAGAGAAAACAACCAAACAAATCAAGAAGCCAGCTTCCCCTGTGCACCGGCTCCCTGCAAGGCACATACCTAGCCAACACCACCTTCACCGGTTCAAAGACCCCGTATTGCCTCCTGCCACCCCCAAAGTCTTTTTATTTATTTAGTTACTGGCCACGCTGTGTGGCTTGAGGGATCTTAGTTTCCCGACCAGGGATTGAACCTGCACCCTCCTCAGCGAAAGCACAGAGTCCTAACCACTGGACCGCCAAGGAAGTCCCCCAAAGTCTTTTTAGATGTAGACACCTCCCCCAACACACACACACACACTTACTTCAGAATCCTATATAAGCCCTAAGGACACACAACCGCTCAACCACACCCACACAGACCCCAGGAGCTCATGCTCAGGAATGTGGACCTGGGCTCTGCCCAGGGCAGAGGCATGGGAGCCCGTCTGATCCTGGCAGCCACAGAAGCTGATGCCACCAGCCAGGCATGCCTCAAGCCAGGGTGCCCTCTGCAGAGACTGCAGAGACCACCACCCCTGCTGCAAGGCCCACGAAGGCCCACGGAGGTGGAAGGAGGGAGACTGGGCAAGAGGCCTCCGGTGTGGGGCTTCGGTGGGCTCCCCATATGTCCATAAGGGATGCACAGGAGGCCCCACAGCTCCCCTTTCCAGACACAGAAATCTCCACCCCTGCCAGGTGCCCAGCCCAGCCCTCCCTTGACTCACTTGCCCCAGTACACCTGGGGCCCCCTCCTGCCCTGGGGCCCGGAACCCGAACCTGCTGAGGGTGTGTCTCTCAGGGCCTGCCCATGTCCCTATCCACCCAAAAAAGCCTGAAGCAGTCCCACCCTCTCCGGTCTCCCCAACTCTAAGTGCCATTCGAATGCACCCTTGCCTCAGGTCATGGGTGAGGCTATGCTCCTCAGATACTGTGACTCAGGTCAACCTCTCAGGTCTTTTAAAAAGTCTTATTATTCTTTGCTGATGCGAAAGCAGAGCTGCTCTGGTTAAAAAGGAAGTCGACACCTCAGAGGCACTTAAGGAAGAAAGGGGCCCTTTTCCTAGAAGACTGCAGGGTGAGGTCTCTCAGGAAAAGAGCTCTGGGTTCACATCCCAGTCCACTGCTTATAAGCTGTGGGTCTGTAAGTCACTTCATTTCCTTGTGTCTCAGTTTCCCCATCTATGAAACTGGGGTCGGCAAGAGTTCCCATCTCTATGAGGATTAAATGAGTCAAGTCACATAAAGAGCTTAGAACAGCGCCTAGCAAAGTCGGTGTTCAATACACACTAGTTATTATTATTACTGTGACTCTTCCACCTCTCCCAGAGGTAACCCCATTGAAATAGTCCGGTACGTGCTTCACCACTGAATTATGGAACTTTAGAAGCATAAAGTGTCAGCCATTCATTCTGTAAACAATTATTTCACACCAACTCTGTGCTAGACACAGCGTTGAAAGAACAAGGTGCTAGTTGGTGCCTTCAGGGAACCAGGTGGTTGGTTCCTGGCTGCTGAGTCCACATGCTGGGGACCCAGATGCCATCGATATGTGAGCTGCTGCCCTCCCAAGGGGCACTTTGCAGGAGCTAGAAAGAGAAGGCCCTTATTTTGAGGGGATGAAGCCTTCCAGGAGCACTCTCTGTAGCACTTTCAGGCTCCTCACAGCCTGCAAACCTGGTCCCTGCCTGGGGAGCTCATGGTCTGGTGGGGCAGGCAGTCAACCCCCAGTTGCCAGAGCTGAGATGGGGAAGCACAAGGGGCTGTGGGAGGCATGGCCTGGGAGATATCCCAGTCAACTAAGGGAGCTCAGGGAGGCCTTCTTGTAAGAAGAGGCGATTTGCCAACTGAGATGAAACAAAGTGAGGAAGGACAAGGCAGAGGCTCCTGAGCCTGAACATTTGCACATCTGGGAGGTACAAAGGAGGCAACTGCCACATCAAACTGCAAAATCTTCAAAATCTGATCATGTAAATTGATGAGGATGTTGGTGACAAATTGGTGGCAAAAATTCTCATCCACCGTTGGTGAGTATGTAAACTGGTGTGATCACTTGCGAGCTCAGTTCGGCGATATTGAGTAAAAGTGATCATGGGAATGCCCTATGTCCCAGCAGTTCACTCCCACGGACATACCCTGACAGTCCTGCCCTCAAGATGCCAAAGACACAGGCAGCAACACCGCGGCTGTGCCGATAGCAGAGCAGATTGAAAAGTACCGACCCGTCCAACAACAGGAGGACAGGGAAATGAAGTGACAGTGGAGTGGTAGGCAGCGGTTAACAGGAATGAACTAGACGTGTATGTATTCTGCTGGATACATGCAAAAATATGATGCTGCTTAGGGAAAAACGCAAAATGATTTTTTTAAAGTGTAAATCTAAAAAAACCACAAACAATGTTAATAAATTTCTGTGTAGTAAAAGTATAAGAAAACATGGCCTGGAAGAAACATGCTCACGTCGTGTTGTTAACTGGGAGGTGGAGGGGTGGCAGGTAGTCTTGGAGAAAAGGGCAGGGACACTGGTTACCAGAAAGCTAGCACTACCTGTAAAGTTTTATTCTTTATAGAAGATGGGAGGGGGGAATTCCCTAGCGGTCCAGTGCCTTGGACTCCATGCCTCCACCGCAGGGGACTTGGGATCGATCCCCGGTCGGGGAAGTAAGATGGTGGTGGGGGCTGGTTTTTTCTTTTAAAGAAGATGGGAGGGGAGCAAACACATCAAACTGCCGGGTTGTTAGCTCTGGGCGGTGGGAATAGGGTACTGGAAACAGAAGTCGCTATATTTGTGCGTCATTTTTACACCTCACGAAATGAAACGTTAGGCAAGCAAGGAGGGAAAGGGGCGTTTCCAGGCAGAAGGGCCAGCGCAGTTAAAGGTTGGGGGCTAGAGGTGCAGGGGTGCGCGGGGAACCCGGGGCGTCCGGGGTTGGCGGGAGAGGTGGGGGTGGGGCGGCGAGCAGGTCATCAGGGAGGCGCTTCGCGAAGAGGCTGGGAGCCCGGGTGCCCCCGGCAACCCCGGCAGTGACTTTGGGCCGAGCGCGCAGGGAGCGGCCCCGCACCTCGGGCTTTGCTGGGGCGCGCATCCGCCTGAAAGGGGACGTTCCGCCCCTTGCGGCCGCCCGGCGGCCGGACCCGCCGCGCCAGGCAGATGGGCCGCCCCGCTTCCCGCGCTCACCCCGTGGGAACCGACCGGGCGGGCGGGGGTATCGGGAGCCGCCCTGCGGGAGCGGTTCACAGGTGGGCGGGGACCGCGGGCGGCGGCAGGCGGGTGCGAGGCCGGCCTGGGGCCCGGAGACAAAGGCTAAAGGCAGATGTTCGCAGCCAGATGTTCAGGGGATGGGGGATCGTGGGAAAAACAGGCTTGCCTTCCCGCCGCCCTCCCACCAAAGCTTCTCCGGGCGGGCAGGCGGCGAGCGAGGTGCGGCTGGTGTGGCCACCGGCAGGGGCAACTGGGAAGCGGGGAGCCGAAGTCAGGGTCTAAGGGCTTCTCTGGTGGAAGCATTTTACCTCTAGCTGCCCCCCACCCCAACAGTCCCATCCTCTTGTTGTAAAGTACCAGTGAGACATCTCAGGACTCTGGTCTGAATGTCCCTCCCCCACGTGACCTCCTTCCCCAGGAGAAGGGGCATCTGCGTGTGGAGGTCGCAGCACACACCCCTGTCTGTCGGCATCACCACCACCACCACCACCACCATCATCATCATCATCATCATAGCAGCAGCAATGCTGGCTGACTTTTATTAAGCACTTATCAGGGCTTTAAATCATTATCTTGTTTCATTCTCACAGCCACCCTGAATAGAGATGCTCGAGATGCTCTAAGCATCACCTCCAATTAAGGGATGATGAACACGGAGGTCCTGAATGACAAGTGACTTGGCGAAGGAGAGAGTGGCGTGGACATATATACACTACCAAACATAAAATAGATAGCTAGTGAGAAGCAGCCACATAGCACTGGGAGATCAGCTCGGTGCTTTGTGACCACCTAGAGGGGTGGGATAGGGAGGGTGGGAGGGAGACGCAAGAGGGAGGGGATATGGGTATATCTGTATATGTATAACTGATTCACTTTGTTATAAAGAAGAAGCTAACACACCATTGTAGAGCAATTATACTCCAATAAAGATGTTAAGAAAAAAAGAACAACAGTTAAAATTCAAAGCCGCATCTCCAGACTCCAGATAGAATGCTCACTTATCACACCATTTTGCTTCCCTGCCCCACTCACCAAAATTCAAGGCAACTGATCTGTAATAAAGCTCTATATAAATCCTGGAAAAAAAAAAGGATTGGGTGTAGGGCTAGGGTTGAAGTCTGGGGTTCTCAAAGCCTGTGGGTTCCCGTATATCACGCCTCCTTTAGCTTCCTGTGTGCTAAGTGCTTTGCAAACCTCATTGCTTCGTTCAATCAACAAATATTTGTGGAGCACCTACTGCGCCCCTGGCTCTGGGCCCGCGCTGGGATATTATAGTGAACAGAACAGACAGAACTCACTACCCTGTGGAGTTTATATTTAGGGGAGGAGGGCACACAATGAGCAGGGTAAGTGCAATATTATCTCCTCTGGTGATAAATATTATGGAGGAAAATAAGTCAGGAGACGGGGATATAGGGAGGACTGGGATTAGGGTGGGTTGCTGTCTTGGGTGGGGGTGATCAGTAAAGGCTTCTCTGAGAAGGTGATATCTCAGTAAAGAACTTATTCTCTCACTTCCTTCAGCTACTGGGGGCAAAACATTTCAGGCAGAAGTCACAATCAGTGTAAAGGTCCTGAGGCAGAAAGGTGCCTGGTATGTTCAAGAGGCTAATGTGACTTTAGCTGAGTGAGCAAGGAGAAGGCTGCTAGGAAGTGAAGGTCAGGGAGATATGGGGGAAGGGGCATAGCTGGAACTCAGAGGCCACAGTGAGGACTTTGGTGAGATAGGAGCCCTGGGATGGCTTTGAGCGAGGAGGATGGTGGCCCGACTCACTGAGCGGAATCTCAACAACTCTGAGCCCACTGCTGCAGGGTTGCTATCCCCGCTGTACTGGAGGGTTGTCCCTGCTCATCTCCGGCCTTGCGTTTCTCTGTTTGTGTGACAGCAGTCGGTTTAGATCAGAGTTTCTTAACTTTGAGGCTCCTGGTTGGGTTTCGATGTTGGGTGAATTTGATGCATTTTTTGGGGGGGAAAAGCTCCACAGCTTCTAACACATTGTCAAAGGGGTCTGCGAGGAATCTATAAAGTGTTCATAGCAGTCTTGTTCATAAGAGCAACCAATTGGAAACGATCTAAATATCCATCAAAAGGAGAATAGCTAAATACACTATGAAATACCGTGTGGCTCTGGGAAATCATGAGACAGCACTTTCACTTTCAGGAATTTATACTAAGGATATACTCAAATGTGTGAAATGATGTATGTCCAGGAAGAGCAGCCAACTGGAAAAAACCCATATGTCCATCACTAGGGGATTGGTTGAATAAAGGCTGTTCTCTCCATGTAGTGGAATATATACATGCAGCTGTGAAAAAATGAGGAAGCTGCCTTTATCCTGAAATACTAAGGTCTCCAAGTACTTTGTTAAGTAGAAAAACAAAACAAAACCGTTTGCAGAGTTGCAGGGTAATATGCATAGACTGCCACCCCTTGTGTTTAAAAAGAATAAAAAAGAAAATATATGCATTTACTTGTAACTCACTAGGAAACTGATCACCGTGTGGCTGCCTCTGGGGGTGAAAAGGGAGATGTCTGTACTTTTAAAATTATATACCATGAGAGTGTATTACTGATTCAAAAACGAAATAAAATTACAATGTAAAAGGGAGAGGTTTGGACCCAGAAAAGATTAAGGGAGAATGCTTGCTTTGTTTCTGGGGTTTCCCCCAGTCTGAGATTGTGTGGTAAGGAGACATCTGTGAACCAGTCTGAGGAACTCACCTGGACCCGTGACTGGACCTGAGAATCACTCAGTCACAGCCACCTGGAGGTGGGACCCGGGGCTTGGAGGTGGGAAACACCCTGTCAGTGGGCTGAGGGCTCCGAGGTAGGAGCATTTCTAGAATTTACTTTTTTTTCTTTAACATCTTTATTGAGATATAATTCACATATCATATTATACAATTCATCCATTTAAAGTGTACAACTCAATGGTTTTTAGTATATCATAGAGTTGTGCAACCATCACCACAATTAATTTTATAACATCTTCATTAACCCCAAAAGAAATCTGTTAGCAATCACTTTCCATTTACCCCTACCTCTCAGACCCTGGTAGCCACTAATCCACTTTCTGTCTCTATAGGTTTGCCTATCCTGGCTCCTTCCTATAAATGGAATCATACAATATTTGGTCTTTTGGGACTGGTCTCCTTCATGTAGCATAATGTCTTCAGGGTTTCTCTAGAATGTACTTTAAAAAGATTTTTTTAAAAAATTTTTTTACTTTTTATTATTATTTTTTAAAAAATATTTGTTTTATTTATTTATTTTTGGCTGCGCTGGGTCTTTGTTGCCATGCGCAGGCTTTCTCTAGTTGCGGCAAGTGGGGTCTACTCTTCGTTGCGGTGCATGGGCTTCTCATTGCCATGGCTTCTCTTGTTGTGGAGCACAGGCTCTAGGCATGCGGGCTTCAGTAGTTATAGCACACGGGCTCAGTAGTTGTTGTGCACGGGCTTAGTTGCTCCGCGGCATGTGGGATCTTCCAGGACCAGGGCTCGAACCCGTGTCTCCTGCATTGGCAGGCAGATTCTTAACCATTATGCCACCAGGGAAGCCCTAGAATACACTTTTAAAATGCCCAGAGAGGGACTTCCCTGGCGGTCCAATGGTTAAGACTCCACACTTCCACTGCAGAGGGCACAGGCTTGATCCCTGGTCAGGGTCCCGCATGCCATATGACGCGGCCAAAAAATAAAATAAAATGCTCAGTTACTCCAGCAGGATGCATAGGGGTTGTCTCTGGCGTTGGGATGTGGGATCAGGTCGAGGACTCAGATTGAAGGTGGACCTTCCCCTTTCTGTGGCATGTACTTCTACATGACTTGTTGTTTCATAATAATGTATTCCTTATATTAAGGCTGATTAAAATGATAACACATATTCATTATAGAGAGTTTGGACATATAGATCAGCTCTAAACAAGATAAAAATCATCCTGTCCCCACACCTATAAACGCACAGAGATAACTTCTGAATATTTAAGGATTTGGGTAGGGTGCAGGAGAGGCAATTTCTGCACTGGGGAGCAGCAGTGTGTGTGTGTTGTGGAGGTGGTGTGGTCCAGGGATTTCCAAGATTCCACTTAAAGAGGTCGTGACTTTGATTTTCGGTTACTTGCTGTGAATGCCCTCCCCCTCCCCGCCTTCGTCTCTGTTTACTTATTGCAAGTTGGAACTATGCATTTATTTGGGGAATCATTTATTCGTAAGCATTTTGCAGTAGATGCTCAACAGAAGGTAAGAGATAATGAAACAGACTCTATGACCCAGAAATAAATGTGTGTTTCATTTTTCAGTTATGTCACTCATGCAATCCTCAGTTATTAATCACCTACTGTGTGCCAGGCTCTGGCTAAGTCCTGGGGAGACAGAGATGAGTAAAGCCACCCTTCTTGGCTTCCCTAGGGACTTTCATGTGGCCTTTTCCAGGATCACTATCTAATTCAATAATTGTGATGTAATGATGATGGTAATGATCTAAAGTGGTGGTTAGGATTTCAGGCTGTGGGGTGAGGCAAACTGGATTCATGGCTCTGTGGCTTTGAGAACTGTGGTGCTCCGGGCACGAAGTCCATCTTCCCTGGGCCTCAGTGCCCTGTTCTACAAATGGATCCTAGCTGCGCCAACCGCAGGATTGTGATGGAGATGCACTGTGACAATGATGCAACGTGCTGCGTCTGGCCTGGTCCCATGTAAAGTGGTGGTGATCGCTGAGAGCTTAGCATTGACTCCACTCCCCCTTTGTCTGCAGTTCACTTAGCACCACTCCCAATGGAATCCTTCCAGCCACCAATGACTCAGGTACCACCACCTGCATTTTGCGGATGAGGAAACTGAAGGTGCAGTCAGCTAAGGAGGGAGTGAGGACACGGGCTTTCTCACTGTCTCACTCCCAGGTAGAAGGGGCCAGTGGGCTGCGGGTTGAGAGGAAGGAGTTCTTCTCCTTGACCCTCTCTCTCCCTTCCCTGGGAAAATCCAACAGGTGGTGGGGCCTCCGCTCTGGGGGGCCATTGTGTGGGGGGCCTGGGAGGGTCGGAGGGCCCAGTGTGTGTCTGGGAGAAGATGGATGCCTTCATTACCATGTGAATCCTGGGAAACTGCCTCCCAGGCTGGGTGGTGGGTGGGCGTGGGCCACGGGGCTGGGGGGCTGGGTGTTCTCAGGCCTGGACCACACAGCGGCTGGGAAGGGGGTCTGCGTGGAATCCTGAGGGACCCATTAAAAAGATAATGGGGTTTCCCCTCTTGTTTAATTTCTTATTTTAGGACATCTCCATCCTGTGGGGCTTAAAAGAGACACAGATTGAAAACAAAAAGTTTTTTTGTTTTTTTTTTTTTCCCCCTCTCAGTTGCAACTTTCCCATTGATGTGCTGCATATCTGGGCCTGAACAGTTAGAGTAGGAGACTTTCACAGCATAAAGCACAAATCAGCGTCTCTGTGGGGGCATTTCCCAGTGCTGTTCCCTGAATGGCTTTTTCATTCATGGAAAGTATGTCCTAGGTAAATCCAGGGTGATTAGCAAAGAGTTGCTGAGCAAATTGGGAGAAGCAGGTTTTAGGCTTAAAAAACAAGGTGTCATCAATTTGACTGGAGCGGTAAGGACTGGCCAGCATTTGGACAGAAGGCCGGCGGTAGAGAGAGAATAAGGTAATCAGAATCAAAACAGCACCCGGTGACTGGGTGTCCTCATCTGTAAAATGGGGCTGAGGCTTTGGAAGGACCCAGGCAGAGGGGAGCACAGACCATAGCACGAGACCTGGAACACAGACCTACTCACACACGAGGGCAGAAAGCAGGTGGATCAGCGCACGTTCACCAGCTCGAACCAGCAGAGCCTTTCCGCAAACCCCTTCCCACAGTCACACGGGATCGTCCTCTCTTGCTCTCTCACACACACACCAATGCAGGCCCTGGCTCACAAGCGTTCTCACAAACACACACTCTTAAACACGTCAAGATAGATCCAGACGCATAAGCATGAGTTCACAACCACCACCAGGTAGAAACACATCTGCAGCTGTGCCCCACGTAAGTTTTCCACATCCTCACGCTTACCCACACACTTCTACAAACCCCAAACTCACACAGATTCCACAAGAACACACACTCTTTCACCCTCACACACAGGTATAGTCGCACAGAGAACCTCTCAAGCAGAAAGGGGCCTGGCCCCTCCCCCCAGCTCCACATCATGGCAGCTGGCTTGCCGGCCTTGGCCCCTGGGTTTTCTCTACTCTCCCCCCAACCCCATCCCCCACGCCCCACGCCCCATCACACCTTTGACGCATGTGTCTTGTGTGCCTCCACCTCCCCTCCCCACTCCAGGGCCCCAGCTGGACCCTAGGGTAGCCTGAGTGGGGGTGGGCATGCAGCTCTTAGCAGCAAGGGGGGTGCCTACTTGCGGGGCACGGGCACATGGAGAGGCCCAGAATGCAGTGCCGAGGGCTGGGCCTTCTCTTGGTCCCCTCTGCCGCCGCCCACCCTCCCCAATAGCTTGTCTCAGGAGGGCAAGGGTCTGGGCCCCTCCACAGGAGGGCAGGGTGCAGTGGGGAGGAAGGGCCCATCACTGACCCCAGCGGGCCTCATCCGCCTCTCAGGCGTCCGCCTTCATATGCAGATGGCTTATTTGTCTCACCTGGTCTGCCTTAAAATGACAAAGAGGTTGGATGCTGTCTGGGTATTACAGAAGATGATACCTGACCAAAGTGAGAAGGGGAAGATTGTCAACTACGGAAACAAAAGAGATGTCAAAATAGTTTGCACTATAGATATTATTTGTGCTAAAAAATACATAATAGAAAATAACCCTGAAATCTATGTTTAGCTGTTAACAGCAGTAATCTCTGGGTGGCAGGAATACGCTGTTGTATTTTCCCATTTTTTTAAACACATATTCTAATTTTCTACAAGGCATGGATGTAACTTCTAGATAATAAAAGGTTTTTGTAAATGAATTTTGAATGACATGAAAAATGACAAGGGGGTGGTGGCCTCATGTGAACTCAGAGCTGGGGAAGCTCGTGGTTGCTGTGTGGGCAGCTCCCTTCTCTGTGCCTTTATTTCCTCATCTGTATGATGGAGACTTACCACATGGAGGATGTAAACACTTGGGATGGTGCTTGGCACACACTAAATGCTCAATAATGGCGCTGCTGTTCTTCTTCGGCCATGGCTCAAGGGCCCAGCCACTCCGCGGCATGTGGGATCCTCCCGGACCGGGGCACGAACCATGTCCCCTGCATCGGCAGGCGGACTCTCAACCACTGCGCCACCAGGGAAGCCCCATCCATGAAGGTTTCTGTTCACACTGCCCAGTACATGTTGGACACCTCCTGGGTGCCTGCAAGGACGAGTGTGCACGAGGCCCCTAGGCTGGAGCACATGCAGGTTCACACACATATAGGTCTGCCGTGCACTTATGTGTGCCTTGGGCACACCCAAAGCTTGCACATTGCACTAAGAGCACTGCACTCCCATGGGGGCATCAGGCATATGCACAAGTGCCTGCAAACAAGATCACAGGCCCTTCCCTCTGAGCACATGCTGGGGTGGAGGAAATGCTGTTTCAATCAGTTATCTACACCAGCATGCTCTCATCCCTTAGTTCCCTTCAGCTCAAAGCTGCTGGGAATTTAGGCTTCTTTCCTGGCACCAGACTAGACTCAGGGCCCCTTCAGGGGTCTTAGGACATTTTTAAGGGTGGGAGTGGTATGGGTTGAACAACCTCCAAGGAAGAGGAAATTGGTAAGTAGAGTTGGGACACGTGGGTTCATGGCCCTGCCATGCTGCTGAGGGATATCTGGATGACCGTGGGTCCACTCTCTGGCCTGCTTTGATTTCTCAATCTCTCTTGTTCATCTGCCCCCGGGGCCCTTGCCCTTTTATCACTCAGCGCATCACTATCACTGACCTGGGGCCCCATCCTTGGCTTCCAGGCCTTCCCAATTTTAACGCTTAGAAAGGACTATGTCACTCCCCGGCTCAGAATCCTTCCTTTGCTTCCAACGCCTCCAGAATGAAGCCAAAGCTCCACGGCCTGGCCTTGTGAGATCTGCTCGCCTTTCCTTACCTCTCACTCTTTTCCACTTTGCTGGCCTCTTCCCTCTACTCAGACAGGGATCCTCTCTTGGAAACAGTAATGAAGGCTAAATGAGCTTCCTTTCCTCACTCCTCTGTTTTTAATTTCGAGTCCGACAGATTTGTGTTCAAATCTCATCTTTGCCATTTCCCAGCTCCTTGTGACTCAGAAAGGTTTTGGACCCTTTCTGAGTTTAAGGGGCTTCCTTTGACAGTTGGAGATAATAGCTGATACTTCTTTTTGCCAGGGATGGATTTATTTTTATTTTCAATTGTATTTGTCTTTGAAAAATTCAAAAATTAAAGAATACAAAGTATACAAAAGATTACATGTACAGTAAAAATTTCCTTCCAAGCCACCTTCATATTTTTCTTGTCGTCAAATTTACCCAAATTAGTATCTCTTTTTACACATCTTGTAGACTCTTCCATACATATAATCTATTGGGGACCTGCTGTATGTGCTTTCCATGGATTATTTCCATGGATTATTTCAATTAAATCCTCACAGCCACCCGTGGGGCAGACGAGGAAACTGAGGCTCAGGTACCGGAAGCTGCTTGCCTGAACCCACGCTGTGGGTAAGCAGCAGACCCAAGGCAATGTGAGTGTGTCCATTTATGAAGTGCTTTCTATGTGCCAGTCCCCTAGGATTGTCCTAGACCTGGGACATTCAACAAGTCATTCAACAAATACTGAGTGCCACTCTTTAGGTCACTGGGCCAGATGCTAGGTTACAACGGTGGGGAGGAAAGCAAAGGCTCAGCCCTCCCAGAGTTTTATCTCAGTGGAGATGGCCCATCGCTGTTGCCCCATTTTCTGGGTAAGAAAACCAAGGAACAGAAGGGAAAGAAACTGACCTGAGGTCACACAGTGATAAGAAAAGAGCTGGGATAAGCAGACGCATTTTACTGGTGGGGAAACTGGGGGATAGAAAAGAGAAGTGACTTGCCCAAGGAAACCCTGATATGTAGGCGGCTGAGTCGGCATTCCACGGCTTACAGGGTCTTGGCCGCGCCTGCGCCTGACCCCTCCCCTCAGGGGCCGGGGCCACTTCGGCCCCGCCTCGCCACTCGCGTCCGCCTTCCTGGCAGCCCTGGTGGCTGTTTCCTGCCTGCGTAGCTGGGCGGGCGGCCGGCCCATCTGGCGGCCCCAGCCGGGCGGCGCGGGGAGGCGGCCCAGACTCGCTGGAGCCAAGCGCCGGCCCGGGCCCCCCTGCCCGCCTGGAGAGACCAGGTGTGGCCGCGGCGGGGGTGGGGGTGGTGCCTTCCTTCCCGCTCGGCCCTTCCTGACGCACCCGGGCAGGATGCTGCCTCCTCCCCAACCTCCGCCTCCCACGACCCGGCCTGGAACGTGGAGGGAATCCTAGCGGTGGGAGAGCCGGGTGGGCAGGGAGCAGCAGGCCCCGCCTCTGGTCTCCACTCCTTATGAGACCCCGGGCAAGTCTTGCCCTTTTTTTGGCGTGGGGCCGGTGGCACCTTTCCTGCCTGAGGTCTTGACATTATCATTGACTTGACATTATCCATTTGTTCAGCCGTTTCAAGTCTGTTTCCCTGATCACAAGGTCAGCTGGGGAACCCGCGCTTGCCCTGTGTTCCCTGCTGTGTCTAGCGGCTTGACCGATGCCCAGCTCATAGATGGTGCTGAAGCCCCAAAAGGGCATCTCAGGGCTTTACTCCCAGATTTGGAGCCACCCAGGAGGGTCTTACCCATTTCACAGCTGAGGAAACAGGACAGAGTGGGTAGGCCTGCCCGTCACATTGTGGTAGGCAGCCCTGCTGTCAGACGCTGACCCTCTCCTCCAACACCACCACAAGACCGGAACCCGGAATTTAGCATCCTGACTTGCAACAACACCACCTGTGGTGAATATCATGATTCTGGAAGCCAGGCACCCTGGGTTCAAATCCTCCCCTTGGGCACTTAAATGTCTCTCTGCTTCAATTTCCTTTACCTGTAAAAATGATAGTACCTACCTCACAGGGCTGTTATATCGATTACATAAATATTTCTAAAATACATAGCATAATGCTAGACACGTGAAATACAAATGAAATAATGTACTGGAGCTCTCGGCAGGGCTGGCCTCCCTTCCCCTACATTAGACCCCTCCCACCTACCATAGTCAAGGGAGACTGAGGCCACAGAGAGGGACACCTAACAAATCAGGGGCAGAATATGGGGGCTTTGGAGCAGTTTCCTAAGAACCCACTCCCACTCCAGGGTGAGGCTGGCACTAGGCCCACCCAGGGCCGTGCCCACCCCCCCCTCCGGCGTGCGGACCCAATCCGCGCCCGGCCTGGTGCCATTTTTCCATGGGACTCTGGCTGTGGCGGTTCACATCTGGAGTCTAGACTCCGAGGCTCTGCGGGCCGGGCCTACCGCCCGGGCTGGGCCACCGCTGCCCGCTGTTTGCTCAGCTGAAGCTGGTTAATTGGAATTAGAGTGGCCTCTGCGGTGCCGGCTGGCCGGCGGGCCCTGGCCGGCCACTGCCGAGGTCTGTGGAACATCTGGCCGGGCCAGGACGGCCATTAGGTGGCAGGCGCCCGGCGCCACGGCCACCTCAGCCTCCGCCGGGGGCCGGCGGTGACTCAATGAGGCCTTTGTGGGCTCCGGGCTGCAGAACCAACCGTGCTGTGTGCCTGGGCTGCCTGCCCCATCTTCCGCCCTCAGAGTGGCCTTGTTCCAGGACCACACGGCCTCCCCTCTGGAGGCGGCTGGAGTCGGCAGAGATACGAGAAGTCCCTGAAAGGGACCCCCTGGACTGGGAGAGGCTTTTGAGATTTCCTACCCCTCCTTTCCAGAAGGCCCAGAGAAGCTGGTAGGGATCAGGCCCAAGGGTCTGCAGAGGAGTTGCAAAGTCCTTAGGAACTCTGGAATTTGATTCAGATGGCTCAAGGTCAAATCCATATCTATTAGGTAATCTGCCTCAACTCTCTCACTTGTGCAATGGGGCTTATACTAGCACCCACAGCCTGAGCGTGAGAATTAAGTGAAATCCTGTATTGAGGTGCTCGGTACATGTAACAGCTCCCCTTCTCTGCTCCTACCTGTGCTTTAGCTCCAAACTGTCTGGCATCCCCTGTCATCTTCAGCCTTTAAACCTGAAGGTCAGGCAAGAGAGATCTCTGGGTGGGGTGCTGAAGGTCCGAGTCTCGGGCCAGCGGCCACCCTCCCCCACATCAGTTTCTCCACCCAGTGACCCCACCCTAAGCAGGCAGATGAGGGCTGTGCCCACCCCTGGCTTGGTCCACTGGGGGTTCTCCTACAGGCCAGGGCTGCTGTCTTCAGCAAACCTTGGAGAAACCCTAGCTATGGGATCTTCAGCTATCGGGCCTGGATGGCCTCTCGGAAGCACTGGGCCCAGTCCCTCCACCCCCACCCCACAGCCTCTCCAGGGGCCCTGGGGGCGGCTCCTAGAATCAGGATCTTTCTGGCCTTCTAGTAGTCGTTTTGGGAAGAATCTCAGGAATGGGCAGAATGGGAGCGGTGGGGCCTTCATCTCTAGGGCAACCTAGCGTCCAAGTGCTCTCCAGCTGAAGCCATGGGGACATCAGGATCACAGAGGATGACTTCTGCCATCCTGGGAATAAAATCCAAACTTTTTCCTGGGGCTCACACGGCCCTGCCCATTTCCCTGGCTTTGCAGATAATGATCCCCTTGCTGAGTCAGGTCAGCCTTTTGGTACCACGGCCTCCTCCCTGCAAACCTTTCCGCCTGTAGGTAATGCATCCAGCACCTGTCCACACCCTCACTGCCCCCAAGTATTGGGAGCAGCGTGGCAGGAAAACTGGATGGCAGGGGAGAGGGCTCGAGGGCCCCCTCTTCTGGCCAGAGGGTATCCTGGGGGCGCTGAGCTGGCATACTGGCCAGGCGCTGGGTGGGCATACAGGAAGGAGGGGCCCAGAGGTCAGGGCCTCAACACAGGTTGCGACGGTCCACAGTCCCCTTCCTTACAGAAAAGTCCCTGGGTGGGAAGGTGAGACCTAGTAAACCCATTGTAAGATACTGGGTAAGAACCTTCCAGAAGCACAGTGGACTGCCCGGGCAATGGGATGAGTTTTTAATGTGAGGCAAAGTCAGTCCACAATACAAAAGTCTAAAAATCAGACCCACTTTTCCCACCTGGCACCTGGGGGGGTGGGGGCAGTTGGGGGCTTCCTTTGCGGGCAGGGATGGGGAGAGGCAGAGCGAGGCCAGAGATGGCGGAGAGGGAACCAGGCCCCGGAGGCCCTGTTGGAGGGAGCCTGCTGCCCCTGCCCCTCTCCTGGAGCTGCCGTTCCCCTTCAGCAGGACTGCGGCCGTGTGGGCCCGTGTGTCTGGCCCTCAGAGGGTCAGGCACCAGCCGCATCATTTCTCCTTCTTCTCCAGCCCCTTCGATGTCGAGGCCTCTGTTCCCTCTTTGGATTCTGTCACTGCTGCTGGATCCTTTGGATTTGACTCCTCATAACTGACCAAAAGAACAAAACAACAACGACGACACATTTAGAGGAGGGAAGAGCAGAATCGTTGTGCCCCACCTCCCACCATCGCGGGGAAACCCCTGGGCGCGCACATCCTTGGCCCAGCACCTTCCAGGACTTGGCCCGGCCCCACTGTGCGCCCTCCTCAGACAGGCTGCCTGCTCCGCTTTCTCTGTGCCTGGTGGTGCCAAGAGGTGGCAAGGGCAGCGGCAAACGGGAGAGGTTGGACTTGGGCTTGTGAAGGCCAATTTTAAGCTTCTTGAACCTTCCACTGGAGAGAATGGGGGAAAAAAGGGGCAGCCAGGATGAGGCTACGGGAGATGCGCTGCCTCCCAGGGCACACGGCAGGAGTCAACCAGTTCAGCCCCAGGGGTGCGGGCAGGCAGGGGGCTGCTCTGCTGGCAAGGGGCAGGGTGCCACTCTCCCAGGCGGACACCCTGCTTAACTCTTACTATGGGCTCCACTTACTGAGCAAGTGAGCTCACGCCAAGGACAACACTCACATTTCCTTACCAGATCAACCACACAAGGCAGGCACGTGCCCGCTTACAGATGGACAGAGAGGTTTCTGAGAGAGGAAAGTGACTTGCCCAAGGCTATATGTATACGGTATACGGAGAGTGGTAACGGTGTCTACTGCTGCATGACAAGGGCTGCTGACACCCACTCTCACATGAGTCCCACCGTACTGGTGAGGACACCAGGGTTCTGAGGCCCTGCTCCCCCACCCTGCGGCTGGGCACCGTGACTGCCTGGTGGTGGTGGAGGAGCTGCCTCTTGCCGCCTGTCCCTGGCAAACCTCCCTGCCCTGTACACTGGAGCTGGGGTGTCTGCCCTACCTTGGGCCCCAGGGCAGTGGGGGGAAGTGGGCAGGTGGGCACCTGCTGGGCATTACATGGCGCTGGGATTCTGCGGGCGCCGGCGGCGAGGGCCAGCTAGCTTCTGCTGCATGGAGTCCGCCAGGCTGGCTGGGGAGCCCGAGACTGTGGGGAAGTGGGTGAGCCTCGGGGTATGAGGCAGGATTTCCGCTGAGGACTCGTAGCTGTGTGAGAGACAGACAGAGAGACAGAAAAAAGAGATGGAGAGGAAGAGACTAAGGGAGGACAGAGACTTCTCTTCCAAGGAGCAGGGAGCAGAACTGGGTCTTATTTTATCTATCTCTGCACTTTCAGGCTCTGTGGAAAGAAGCCAGTGTTACTTGGAGAACAAAGAGAAAAAGATGCACCTACATAGGGGGACACTCTGCAGAAGAACTAGGATGCCCTAGATGTATACGTGCTGCTGCGGAAACATCTCTCAGATACACCCTTGTGGGAAAAATCAAGATGTAGAATGCTCCGAGAATGCCACCATCTACACAAGAATGTGTACACACATTATGTGCTTTTAGGTGCAGAGATGTCTCTGAACGTCCAGGGACAGAGCTGGCCTCTGGGGGTGGCTGAGGTCTGAGGGGTTGTCCCTCTCATGCTATGGAATTTTTTTTTTCATGCTGTGGAATTTTGACCGATGTGCATGTGTTACCTATTTAAAAAGAAGTAAATGAATTTTTTAAAAAAAGGGAGAGTGCCAATAAAAAGAAAAGTAAAACCAAAGGTAAGGTGGAGAATTAGGGAGAGAGATGGGCAGAAAGAGAAGAGAGAGACCATTTGCTTTATCACCTCAATCTAAGAACCTCCTGGGGAGTGGGGGACAGAAAGGTGGGGCGCCCATGTGGGCGAACATTTAGAGAAACAAAGCACCAAGTGGTTAAAGGCAGGCACCCTCTGTCCTGGCTGGGGAGGTGGCCCCGAGTGGGGGCTGGGAGCCGAGGGTGAGGGTAGGGACTGAGCTCAGGGCTCAGGTCCACCCCTGCCCCCAGAGCTCCCCCAGATCTGCCCCCAGCCTTGCCTCAGAGGCCACAGGGCTCTGCCAGGCCGGGAGCCACGAGCAGGCAGGTTGGGAGCCTGGGGCTCCTAGGAAGGGCAGAGGCAGGTACGGGGGAGGGGTGAGTCACAGGTCCCCCTGCAGGCAGCCAGGTGCGCAGAAGGCTCGGCCAGGCAGGTGGAGCTGGTGGGAGGCCCGAGTGGGCAGCTTCAGTTGCAGCCGGCAGCTATTTCTGGGTCCCTGGCGGGCGGGGTCAGTGCTGCTGGGGAGCAGACACCTGTCGGAGTCATGCAGGCCTCGGGGTCAGGGTGGGGCTGA
The DNA here is from genome assembly GCF_963455315.2 of Globicephala melas. Taxonomy (NCBI): domain Eukaryota; kingdom Metazoa; phylum Chordata; class Mammalia; order Artiodactyla; family Delphinidae; genus Globicephala; species Globicephala melas. The sequence continues at coordinate 59,848,188 of NC_083328.1, read as the reverse complement.
TCATCGGTGTGGCAGGTGTGCGGATGGCCATGGGCAAGGGGTATATGTGCGACTGAGACAGAGAGAAAGCAGCTAGCTGTGGGTTACAGCCACAGAGGCGACTGGATGGGGATTGACACCTGACTTCTAACAGGGCATTTCCATCACACTAGGGTCCCCTCTATTACTCACATGTAGAAACTGAGGCCGGAGGAGGGGAAGGACACGCCTGAAGTCACATGGCAGCAGAGTCAGGAATGGGAACGCAGGGTTCCCCACAGTGGGGCCGTCTGGGGGGGAATCTACACCAGCCAGTTCCTTCTCAAGACTCAGCTGGCATCTGGGTGTGGGGGCTGCCTCGAGAGCCCCAAGGCCTTGCCCTCCCCTGGCTCCTGGCCCCCAGGAGGGTTCTGCTGGTGCCCACGGGTCTGGCACCCATGTGCTGGTGGAAAGGGCGAGGGGTGAGGCCGGTGGTGGGAACAGTGCTCCCCTGGAGACATGTACCAACAGCCCTGGCAGGCTCCACTAGCTGCCTGCAGGTGCACCTGTGCCCCCTGCCGCCTCTTACCTGAACATCTCTGTCACTTCTCCCTTGGCCAGTGCCACCAGGACAGGAAAGCCGATGCAGGCGGGGACCAGGTACAGGAGCGCAGGCTGAGAGAGAACACAGGCTGGTGAGGCAGTGATGGGCAGGGCACACGCTCAGGGCTGTGCCCATCACCCCAACCCTCTCCCGGTGTGACTGAGGGACACTGACTGCCCAGGTTCACAGAGCAAGTCAGTGGCTGGGCCCAAACCCAGGGCTCCTGACTCCAGACCAGGGCGGTTCTTCTCTGGGAGGGAACACAAGAAACCCAAAGAAACTCAAGTATGCAGGGCTTTAAGGGCGCCCATGAGTCTGGATGGCAGCATCCCAACTGCCCAGGACATCAGGTTCAAACTTGCAACCTCCTGAGTTGGTCCTATTCCCAGAGACCCTGCTTGCCTAGGTCTGGGGCTGGAAGTCTGCACTTTTAACAACGCTCCAGGAGATGCTGTTAGAATGACAACGATTACGACATAGCTGCTATGGATGGAGTACTTTCTGTGGCCTGGATTGAGGTCATTGGCTCCACCGGGATTCACGCCCAGGTGGTCTGGGCCTGGAGCCTGTGAGGAAACGCCTGGCGAAGCTGGGTCTGGAGGACGGGACAGTTTCACTAACAGGCCCTGCTCCCAGAGTACCTACTGTGTGCACCGAGCTCAGCCTCTGGGGAGCGCTTCAGTCCATCTCCACACCCGCTGTGACCATCCTCCTTGTGTACGGAAGGAAGGCTGATGCTTCGGGAGGAGAGGGGGTAGCCCAGGCCTTGGAGGCCTAAATGGCAAACTGGAGGTTGAACTTGGGCACCCCCCAGACTCCAAAACCATTCTTCTCCTTGCAGCATCTGAAAGCTGGACCTCATGCTACCGATCAACCCTCCACGGCCCCCAATGCTCCCAGCAGCCTGAAGTCCCCATGAGATGTGACCCCTGCTTCCTTCTCCAACCTCACCTGCCCTGCCCTACTCTGGCCACACTGGCCTCATTTTGGTCCTCCTTGTCACCTGAAGCTACAGGACCTCTGCATGTACCATTTCTGGGATGTTCTCCCACCTGTGCCTAGGTTCCTCCTCCATCAGACCTCGGCTCAGCTGTTACTTCTGTGGGGCAGCCTTTGCTTGCATGGAGTCAGGCCCTCTTGCTGCATACTCTCAGCTCCCCCACTCCCCCTGCAATTCTTCACAACATTCTCTGGCAACTTGGACTGAAACATCCCTGTGCCATTATAGGCTGGAGTTTCTCTCCTGTTACGCTGTGAACTCCATGAGGGCAGGCTCCACAGCTGTCTTGTTCACTGCTGTATTCCTGGTACTCAAAAGAGGGCCTGGTAAATACCAAGCCAATGGCTTCCTCACAGATGCTCACAAAATTAAGGGGGTGTCCTGGAGATAACTAGGGTGAGGGTGAAGGAGACATCGTTCCAAAGGCAAAGCCAACACCTGGCTAGAGAACACGGCTCCAGTCTCCTGAGGCTGACCATCAGACCATTTCCTGGCTCCTGCCATGGGTGAGCTGTGAACTATCCTACTTCATATATGTTATCCTTGAAACTAATAACACCCTAATCATTTGGATCTGAGTTTTACAGATGATGCTATTAAGGTTCAGAAGGAAATGACTTGCCTGAGGTCACACAGGGTGTTAAGTGGCTGAGTTGGGATTTGAACTTGGGCAGCTGAGCTTCTTCTCCTGCATCAGGTCTTTGCTATGAGATAGGCTTTGGGCCAAGAATGATAGAAATCACAACGACAAAGGCGTGCACCAAGACTTGTGAGAGGCAGCCAAAGCAGTACTCAGGGGAAAATCTGTAACCCTAAGTATATTTGCTAGAAAGACTGGAAAGAAACAATCTCAGTTTTCAAATCAGGAAGCCAGAAAAAGAATAAAATAAACACCCCCAAAGGAGGAAGAAAATAATAAAGGCAAAGCAAAAATTAATGAAATAAAAATAAAACAAATACAAACTGATTAAAATTTAATTTCTGAAAAATAGATCACTTTTATAGATGAAGAGACTGAAGATCAGAGGAGAAAAAAGGATCTGCCCTAAATCACACAGTTGGTCAGGATACAGACCCAGGTTCCTCTGTCTCTAAGTCCAGTATATTTTCTTCACCAAGGCCAGGCTGGGCCAAATAGAAGGCTTCCCAGGAGGAGGGTGCGTAGAACTCTGGCCCCACCATGGCCTGCCTCACTTAAGAGCTGACAGCAACTGAGGGGCTCTTTTTTTTTTTTGCGGTACGCGGGCCTCTCACGGTTGTGGCCTCTCCTGTTGCGGAGCACAGGCTCCGGACGCACAGGCTCAGCGGCCATGGCTCACGGGCCTAGCCGCTCCACGGCATGTGGGATCTTCCCAGACCGGGGCACGAACCCGTGTCCCCTGCATCGGCAGGCGGACTCTCAACCACTGTGCCACCAGGGAAGCCCTGAGGGGCTCCTTTGGGAAGAACTGAGTTTGCTTAGTATCACAGGGATACAAACCTATTCTTTTTTTTCCTCTCAAGGCACCAGGGAACCTCTCCAGAGAAAGTCAGTGCTAAGGAGAGGATGGGATGTACAGCTTGGGACAGTGAGCTGGGGGTCAGGACTCCTGCCTCTCCATCTTGCCTTGGCTTTGCTGTGTGACCACAGATAAACCACTTTCCTTTCTGGGCTTCCCTCTCCGTCCGTATGATGAGGACACCTGATCATCATTAAAGGTCTTTCTAGGAGGCTGCTAGTCCTGGCTTGGAGCGCATTTTTCTTTTTTTTTGCGATACGCGGGCCTCTCACTGTTGTGGCCTCTCCCATTGCGGAGCACGGGCTCCGGACGCGCAGGCTCAGCGGCCATGGCTCACGGGCCCAGCCGCTCCGCAGCATGTGGGATCTTCCTGGACCGGGGCACGAACCCGTGTCCCCTGCATCGGCAGGCGGACTCTCAACCACTGCGCCACCAGGGAAGCCCTGGAGTGCATTTTTGATAGAAGCCAAATGGGAACACAGAGGCAGAAGTGACCCCTACATAGGGAACTGCTCGCACTGGGACTGCCTATGTCTTGGAGAGGGAGAAGGAGCTCAAAGAACAGGTTTCTCTTGTGTCCCAATCCCCATCCCAAAAAAGATTTTCAGAGAGAAGCCCGTGTGGGTGACTGAGAACAGCTGGGCTGCTGCTGGGGAGTAGCAGAGGCCTGAGACCAGGAGTCTAGGGCTCCAGCCAGGTCTCAGCTTGACTTGCTGCATCACCCAGGGAAGGCTCCTTTTCTCTCTCCCTCAGAGAGGACCACCTCTCCCACCTCTGCCCTGAGCCTGTGTGAGAGCTCCCACTGGAGCCTTCTCTGAGTCTAGCCCAGGCAGAAGGCAAGCCTGCCACCTGGTGGCCCTCTGTGGAATAGCTCTGGGCTTGGACTCTCGCGGGACTGACAGCTGGAGACGAGACCGCTAAGGAGGCCCAAGCACTCTCTGCGCCCTCTTTGCCAAGGGCATGTCCCTCTTAGCTTGCGGAGCTTCCAAGGCCATTTGGGGTAGAAGTGAATGAGAGGTGCTTCCCCACTGGTTCTTGGTTTCTCTATGGGCCAGGGGACCTTGGACCTTCTGTAAAACGTAAGTATCAATTTCACAGACATTGTAGATATAAAAATATTGTAAGGACTAAATGAGTTAATGAGCGAGAGGGTTTAGCACAGTGCCTGGCACAGAGTAACTGGCCAGCAGCTCTTGTGATTAATTTAAATGTGGCTTCCCTGTGGCCGGTGCCCTGGAGAAGCGGGAAGGGAGGGGGAGGAGGGGAGGGTGGAGGGGGGTACAGTAATGCTAACTGGGCCGGCAATTCTGAGCACTTTACTTATATTAACTCATTTCACCCTCAGACGACCCCAAGGTGGCTACTATTATTTATCCTCATTTTCCGTTTTCACGAATCAGTGAGGAATCCTGAGTATAACTTCAGCAACTTGCCCAGAGTCCTGCAAAAGCAGATGGTGGAGCCTGGATTCACACCAGGGCTCCCTCGGCCTCCACTCCACACTGCCTCTCCCATGGCTGGGGGTTCAGAGCCTGGGCTTGGTCTTCACGTGACACAGGTTTGCATCCTGGCTCCACCACACACTTGCCACATAGCACCTGAACTCCAGTTCCCTCATCTGTTCACAGGATCCTCCTGAAGTACTGAGCAGAGCCTGACACATGGGGAGTGCTCTTATTTCCGGTAGAGAGCAACCTTGTCTGCTGGCTTTCCCCTGCCCAGCTCCTCTTCTCCAGGCCACACTGACAGCTTTCAGCCCCAGCCCAGCCTGGTTCACTCTGTGGCAGCTCAGTACCCATCTAGGTGGGAGAAGGGGGCAGAGCCTGGCCTGCTTGGGAAGTGATGGAAGGGGGGCCCTGACATCCTGTCACTTAGCTGGTGGGTGGACAATGGGCTGAGACCCCCAACACCCACCTGATCCTGTTCTTCTGTCCGCTCCCACTACCGAGGCTGAGAAGCCATGGCCACATTACAGCTGGGGCCCAGGGACACTGATCTGTCCCAGGAGATGTGGGCAAAAATCTGCTAAGAGGACTCGGAGAAAGGTGTCATCTTCCTGATGAAGGCGACAGGCATGCTGGCATCCTTCCTCCTCCTCCTTGCCACCAGTGTGCATGTGCTGCCTGAAGGAGGGCAGTCACCTTGCAACGACCACAGGTGAAAAGGCCAAGAGAAGTACAGACACGCCTGCTCTACACCACTGGACCGCTTGCATGTGGGACAAGTATGTGCCCGTCACTTGCAGTGAAAGCACTCCCGATACACCGAGGACAGTCATGCTCACCTGGGCGTGTTTGAAGATGTGCATGATGAAGATGGTCAGGCCCAGGCCGAAGATGTAGGCTGCAAAGCTGGTGTAGAAGTAGGTGTGGGTGTTCTTCTTCAAGCTTCAGTGATGGTGTGGGGAGAGAGGAGGGTGAGACTGAGGCACTGCAGAGCAACAGTGAGGAGGGGGGGAGCTGGGGAAGACCCTGGAGGCTGTGTGGGGTGGCTGAGAGCTCTGGGCCGGGGGCTTGGAGGTGAGCATGCACTCTGATTCTGCCCCAGCTAAGTGTCTTTGGACCAGTCACTTTCCTTCTGTCAGTCTCAGTTTACTCATCTGCAAAATGGGAAAACCACGAGCCATCTCCCTAGTGGTTGCTGAATGTCAAGTGCTATAACCTAGAACAGTGGCTAGGAAGCTCAGGCCAGCAGAAAAATCACCTGGACAGCATGTTAAAAAATAGAGCTGTATGGGAGTTCCCTGGTGGCCTAGCGGTTAGGATTCTGGGCTTTCAATGCCGTGGCCGGGTTCAATCCCTGGTCGGGGAACTGAGATTCCACAAGCCACGCAGCATGGCCAAAAAACAAAACAAAAGAAACACCCAGAGTTCTAGGTCCAATTTCCAGGGAGTTGGATCTAATAGGTCTGGGGCTCTGCATTTTTTTTTTAATTTTGTAATAACTTTATTTATTTTTGGCTTTTTTTTTAAATTGAAGTATAGTTGATTTATAATATCATATATAATATATGATATGATATATATATCGTATTATATATATAATACGTATTATTATTATATGTATAATATACGATATAATAATATAATTACTTTCAGGTGGAAAGCACGGTGATTCAGATATATATATAAATATATATATATATATATATATATATATATATATATTCTTCTTCAGATTCTCTTCCCTTACAGGTTATTACAAAATATTAAGTATAGTTCCCTGTGCTATACAGTAGGTCCTTGTTGGTTTGGGGCTCTGCATTCTGAATCTGATACAGGTGGATCATGCTCTGAGGAACACTGATACAGAAACTGAACACTGATACAGAAACTGCACAGCAAAGTTCTTCTAAGCGCAGTGGAGCTAATAGCTCAGTAACCTCAGTAATACTGAATGGATGCTGATTACATGGATAGAATGCCAGTGGCTTTCTGGGCGATTCACCCAAGATCAGCTTCAGAAGAGCTGACCCGTGCAACCTGGCACTGCCATCACTTGATGCCCTTTCACAATGGCAGCTCAGGACCTTTGCCTGTGTCCAGCAACATCTGTGGAATGAATGAGTACTTCTGATGCCCTTCCCTCCTTACCCTGGCGGCTTCTGAGCCTGGAGCTGCAAGTACACTGAGACCTGTCCTGTTGTGCAGCCTGGAGGGTAACGGATTCCCTTTGGGAATGTCACGCAGATTCTGGAACCACCTCGGAAGGACTTGCTTATCCTGCAAGTCCAGGCCAGGAATGAGCTCCTTCCTCCAAAGGTGCTGCCAGCTGAATCTGTATCTCTAGCAAATGGCCGGGAGACTCTCGTGGGTTGCTCTTTGTATTACCTCTGAACATCTAGGGGCAGAGCAGCTGGCACAGCTGTGCTTCTACTTACAGACTGGCCAGGTCCCTTCCAAAGGCTCCACAGTGGTACTACCCAAATAACCCAGATCTACGTCAGTGAGCAAAAGTTGAAGTTTCACATGCAACTTGGATTTCCACGCACTGGCACTGAGCTTCTCACGACCACTTGCAACACTATTGCTGTTTTGGCAACTACTGGGCACAAGGAGATTAAGAAAAGTTCATAAACCACCTCAAAATTAAGTGCACACACAGCAAGCCCTCCACTGGGAAGGCTGAGCACCACCTACTGGTGGCGGGCCCAGATGACCAGGTGCATTAACTCGGTGTGACCTTTTCTGAGTTTTAAGGGGTGGCTCAACTTGGCCCCCTTCCCTTGCCCTTGTGCTTTCTACAACGGACTGAAAATGTCTGAGTAAGGAGAGGGCGTGGAACAGCTAGAGCAGCTGGAACACGGTGACCTGACCCCGGCTGATAAAGAGCGATAATGATGATGACGGTGCCTGCAGCTGGACTTCCCTGGGAGCCGCTGAGGTCAGCCTGTGCTCAGCACTCCCTCCACATCTTCTCGGTCAGCCCCGGGCAGGAGCTCCTGTTTACTACTAACTTAAGGATGAGAAACCTTCCCTCAGAAAGGTCAGTTCACTTGCCAAGAACACACGGTAAGAAAGCTCTATGGGTACCACCAGGACCCTCTGGGTTTAAATCTCACTCTGTGATTCATACCTCCCCCACCCTCTCCAGGCTCTTTGAACACTTAGAACCTCAAGATGCAAAACGCAGATAAAATTGGAATTGCCCTGGCTGCTGTGGGGGTGGAAGTTGTGGTCCCAAGTTCTCTGTGGTCCCCAGAGAACCTCCCTGCCCAGGGGAGGCCCCTCACTTGTGGAACCTGAGCATTAGGGTGCCTAAGCGGCTTACCTGATGTCAAAACGCAGCAGCAAGGCGATGAAGATTCCTGTGGGGAGAAAGCCAGGTTAGACAGTGGTAGAGGAGGAGCAGGGTAGTCAGCTAATATGCAACTGGGTCCCCACTTGTTCTCAGCCACGGAGCAATCAACAGGGGCCAAGGGTGTGGCTGACGCTGCGAACTGCCAGCAGAAATCCCGTTCCTCTACCTTCAGGCCACCTGGAACAATGAGACGGGCCCAGGATTTTGCTTTGGTCTGGGACCACGCTGACCTGGCACCTCAGAGCACCACAGTGTGGCACACTGGGCCCACCCTCCCAAACATTTATAGGGTGCCTGAGCACTAGGCACTATACGCAGTACAGGGGGAAGCAAAACCACTGCTCTCAAGAGCCCAGCCGAGGGGGCAGGGCATGCTGACCGAACATTAACAAAAATCAGTGTAAATAAGTGGAAAAGAAGAAGTAAAGCTGTCACTGTTTGCAGATGACATGAGACTATACATAGAGAATTCTAAAGATGCTACCAGAAAACTACTAATCAATGAATTTGCTAAAGTAGCAGGATATAAAATTAATTCACAGAAATCTCTTGCATTCCTATACACTAATGATGAAAAATCTGCAAGAAAAATTAAGGAAACACTCCCATTTACCATTGCAACAAAAAGAATAAAATACCTAGGAATAAACCTACCTAAGGAGACAAAAGACTTGTATGCAGAAAACTATAAGACACTGAGGAAAGAAATTAAAGATGATACAAACAGATGGAGAGATATACAATGTTCTTGGATTGGAAGAATCAACATTGTGAAAATGACTATACTACCCAAAGCAATCTACAGAGTCAGTGCAATCCCTATCAAACTACCAATGGCATTTTTCACAGAACTATAACAAAAATTTTCACAATTTGTATGGAAAACACAGAAGACCCCAAACAGCCAAAGCAACCTTGAGAAAGAAAAATGGAGCTGGAGGAATCAGGCCCCTGGACTTCAAACTATACTACAAAGCTACAGTAATCAAGACAGTATGGTACTGGCACAAAAACAGAAATATAGATCAATGGAACAGGATAGAAAGCCCAGAGATAAACCCATGCACATATGGTCACCTTACCTTTGATAAAGGAGGCAAGAATATACAATGGAGAAAAGACAGCCTCTTCAATAAGTGGTGCTGGGAAAACTGGACAGCTACATGTAAAAGAATGAAATCAGAACACTCCCTAACACCATACACAAAAATAAACTCAAAATGGATTAAAGACCTAAACGTAAGACCAGACACTACAAAACTCTTAGAGGAAAACACAGGCAGAACACTCTATGACGTAAATCACAGCAAGATCCTTTTTGACCCACCTCCTAGAAAATGGAAATAAAAGCAAAAATAAAAAAATGGGACCTAATGAAACTTAAAAGCTTTTGCACAGCAAAGGAAAACATAAACAAGATGAAAAGACAACCCTCAGAATGGCAGAAAATATTTGCAAACCAAGCAACTGACAAAGGATTCTCTAAAATTTACAAGTAGCTCATGCAGCTCAATATCAAAAAAAACAAACAACCCAATCCAAAAATGGCCAGAAGACCTAAACAGACATTTCTCCAAAGAAGACATACAGATTGCCAACAAACACATGAAAGGATGCTCAACATCACTAATCACCAGAGAAATGTAAATCAAAACTACAATGAGGCATCACCTCGCACCAGTCGGAATGGCCATCATCAAAAAATCTACAAACAATAAATGCTGGAGAGGGTGTGGAGAAAAGGTAACCCTCTTGCACTGTCGGTGGGAATGTAAATTGATACAGCCACTATGGAGAACAGTATGGAGGTTCCTTAAAAAACTAAAAACAGGGCTTCCCTGGTGGCGCAGTGGTCGACAGTCCGCCTGCCGATGCAGGGGACACGGATTTGTGTCCTGGTTCGGGAAGATCCCACATGCCGCGGAGCAGCTGCGCCCGTGAGCCATGGCTGCTGAGCCTGCGCGTCGGGAGCCTGTTGCTCCGCAACGGGAGAGGCCACAACAGTGAGAGGCCCGCATACTGCAAAAAACAAAACCAAAACCAAAACCAAAAAACCCCCCAAAACCAAAAAAACTAAAAACAGAACTACCATATGACCCAACAATCCCACAACTGAGCATATACCCTAAGAAAACCATAATTCAAAAAGAGTCATGTACCACAATGTTCACTGCAGCTCTATTTACAATAGCCAGGACATGGAAGCAACCTAAGCGTCCATCGACAGATGAATGGATAAAGATGTGGCACATATATACGATGGAATATTACTCAGCCATAAAAAGAAACGAAATTGAGTTATTTATAGTGAGGTGGATGGACCCAGAGTCTGTCATACAGAGTGAAGTAAGTCAGAAAGAGAAAAACAAATACCATATGCTAACACATATATACATGGAATCTAAAAAAAAAAAAAAAAAGACTCTGAAGAACGCAGGGGCAGGACAGGAATAAAGACGTAGACGTAGAGAATGGACTTGAGGACCCGGGGAGGGGAAGGGTAAGCTGGGACGAAGTGGGAGTGTCATGGACATATATACACTACCAAATGTAAAACAGGTACTAGTGGGAAGCAGCCGCATAACACAGGGAGATCAGCTCAGTGCTTTGTGACCACCTAGAGGTGTGGGATAGGGAGGGTGGGAGGGAGATGCAAAAGAGAGGAGATATGGGGACATATGTATATGTATAGCAGATTCACTTTGTTATACAACAGAAACTTACACACCATTGTAAAGCAATTATACTCCAATAAAGATGTTAAAAAATAAAATCAATGTAAGACTGCCTGTGAAAGGGTGCTTCCTGTGTCATGGGAAGGTCTATCAGGGGATGAGACCCAGGCTGCGGGGAGGTGGGGAGGAAGGAGGGCTTCTTTGAGGAAGTGACACTTGCCAGGGAGAGGGAACAGCGTGTGCAAAGAGGAAAGAGGGCTCAGGAGGTGTGGCAGGGCTCAAGGAGTCAGTAAGGCTGCAGCCCAGAGCAGGAGATGCTGGGGATGGACCAACCATGCAATGCAGGGCTCCATGGGTACGAGGAGTGGAAGTCAGGGGACACACCGGAAAAATTCTAAGTGGGAGAATAACCTAAATAGATTTTGAGAAAAACCTCCATGGCAGTTGCTTGGCTGCAGGGAGAAAGAGCAGGAGCAAGCAGCCCACCGGAGGCTCTGCAGGAGCTGAGGCAAGGACGGTGAACTCTGTCCACCCACTGCACTATCTGCACTTCAGAACCAAGCCCAGTCACGCTGGAAACCTGAGTCCCTGAGACACAGCCAGCCAGTCCGGCCTCTGCATGTTGCACACACGTCCATCTGTGTGTCTGTCTCCCTGACTTATCTTGGGGCTCAGACAGAGCAGGGCTGAGCCTCATTCAGTTGACAGCAGGTTCTCAGTAGCCAAAACATTCTGTGCTCATCAGAAGCACTGACTGGCAACATGTGATTAATTTCAAAGAGGAAAATGAGTTAGTCCCCACTGAGGACTGTGAGTAGGGAGCTGGTGGGTGGTGAGAACAGACAAATGCTGCCGTTCTGGAAAAAAAACTGGGAACCCAGTGGCCCCTGGCAGCTGAATTCTACAACTGTTCTTCAACTAATCCATGGGCCAGAGCTCCCAAGAGCTTTTACTCATAATCATGCAACTCATCCTCAAAGCAACAGCCCACAACCCATTCTTCCCTCAAGATCATCCCCGAGGCTCTGTGAGGGTGCAATAACTCACACTGATTGTGACTGCTGAAAAGACTCAGAGACACAGGAATATGGGGACATGCAGAGATGTCCCATGCAGGCCTCAAGCCCAGAACCACCCAACAAGGACAATGGGGAAGTCTGCAGGTGCCTGTGACAGACCCTCCCCCGCAGGGCGAGACGAATGCTTTATGGGACTCAGTTTCTTCAGTCCCTCCTCCCAGCACCACAAGCTATGGGAACACCTGGCTTCAAGACCATGGCCCCACGGCCTTAGGCAAGTCTCTTTGAACCTCAGTTTCCTCATCAGTAACATGGAAATACCCTCTACCTCATCGGGCTGCTAGAAGTAGCAAAGATAACATATTAGAAAACACCCAGCATAGTGCTTGGCCAACAACAGGTGCTTGACAAATGATAGTTCTGGGACTATCTTATTGTTATTACTGTCATAAAAGCAGTTCTGATAATATAACATTTTTTGCAGTCAGAGAGACCTGGTCTGAGTCTTGGCCCTTTTGCTTCCTAGTGTGTGAATTTACCTTAAGTCCCTTCATTTCTGAGCCTCAGTTTCCTCACTGGCACAAGAGAGAAAGCCTTTGCTTCACCATCATACGTATCACAAAAGGAAGGTATCACAACACAGTGCCTGTACCATCCCAGCTTACTAGCAGAATTGCTATTATGTCCTACACTGGAAAATAAAGTGGCTTTTAATTCGTTCCAAACTTTCTTCTTTTAAGCAAGCACCAGGGGTGCTTCTAACCCTCTGACTCTGAGCCTCTGGGATTAGGGGAGTAAGAATGCTCTTTGGATGTTCCGTGCCCGTCACCAGGCCTGGATCTCGCAGACACACAGAATCCAAGCCTCAGCCATTTCAGCTGCCCTCAGAGAGGGAGCTCAGCTTTGCCCCCAGGTAGCTCGGGCTGCAGGCCGCCAGGGATGTATGTCCAGGCTCAGACCTCCACACAGGGCACCTGTCCCTGTGTCCACAGGTACGCTGACTACCACCCACACACGGATAATGGGCTCAAAGGCCAGCTTGTGCAGTCGAGCAGGTGCGTGCCACCCATCCCTCCGCTAACGCTGCAGACAAAGGAGCCCACAGCCATGGTGCCCCGTGTCCACACACAGTGCACGTTCTCCCTGAAGCCCCCCCAGCACTGGGGAGACGAGGACCTGTGGCAGTTCTAGCACATTTGTGTCACCTGAAAACATTGGGAAGGGGTGTGTACACATGCAAGTGTGTGAGGGGATCAGATTCCTTCAACACTGCCACAGAAGGTGCTTGTTTAGAGTGTATTGCAGTTTGTCATATACCTTTATTTCTGTAGTTCCTGAGTAATGTTTGCTCACCCAGTCAGAAGCTCCATGAGGGGCAGTCTTGCTCACCCTGTCCCTCCAGTGTGCAGCCCATGGCCTGGCCCAGGACCGGCACTCCACAATGTGTGCTGAGGTAGACCCCTTCACCAGACCCCTGGGCAGGGGGCGGGGGTATCTCCCAGCCTAATGCTTTCTCCTTCCCTCTCCTGGTGGGTAAGGCTGTGTTTCACAGGACTCCTCCTTCTCCAGGGAAGCCCCCTCCACCCTTTGCACTGTGGCCCCCACCTCAGCGTGGTCACCTGGAATGACGATGTCTCCGAGTCCCAGCATGGCAAAATTGTCCGCTTCCAGGCCCTTCTCCAGCAGATCCTGGGGAAACACCACTGCAGGGGGAGGCAGGGATGCGAGGAGGTGGTGAGAGCCCAGCTCACTCTGACTCCTAGCCCTCCACCTCTGGTGTATGGAACTCACACACTTGCATTTCTGGGTGGGGGGATGGGAATGGGGAGCTGAGAGGATGCCGAAGGGCTGAAGGGCAATGTCTCCATCTGGACTCACAGCTGGTTAGAGCAGGGAAGAATCTAGGATCATCTAGGCTAAAGGTTTAATGCCTTTATTCAGCTGTAACTCACATGTCATACAATTTCAATGCCCTTGTATAGCCAGAACTCTGGTTAAATGGGAATGACCCTAAAGCCTAGTATATAAAAGATGAAACAGCCCACACAGTGCTGGCATCTAATAGGCTATGCATCTCACTGCAGCTGGGGTGTGGGCAGACCCTTGTTCTGAAGCAGGGAGAGCTTGGGCTACAGGCTGTTTCTGTATCTGCTGAGGGTGAAGAGGTCACATACCTATAAATTCCTTGCTAGAGCTCCTTACTCAGAAATCCTACTGGCCAGCTTGTTTGGATAAATACAGATTGAGAGAAATGCCTCCCTGTATGTCCAGTTATGGCAAGGGGCAGCTGTAGCTGGATTTCATCCATAGGGGCCTGGAGCAGAGAGCAGTTATGTATGGGCTTCAGGGTCAGACTGTGTGGGTCTGAATCCTGGCTCTGCTGTGTGACTGCACAGTTTACTTAACTGCTCTGGGTCTTGGTTGTCTCACCTATAAAATGGGTATAACAGCTGAACTGACCCCACAGGACTGTGGTGAGGATTAGGTGATTTGCACACATTGTTAACGTCACGCCTTCTTTACTAACCCAGTCCTGCTTTTGTGTGTGGCCGCCCTCCCAGGGGATGAATCAAGTGTGGCATAAGGCTAAGACAATCAGGACAACCTGGTCCCCAAATTCCTGACTTCCCTGGCAGCTAGGAGTGGTCACGTGACCCAGCTCTGGCCACTGGTATGTAAGCAGAGGTAAGCTGGGGGTTCTGGGCAAGCTTGTGCTTCCCTAATGAATTGCAGAGGCCGTTCCTTGCTTGCTTCTTCCTGCCCTGAATGCACAATCAAGTGATTTACAGCTCTCCTCATCTGATCCTCCCAAACCTGGTACCATTCAATTCTGAGTGGCAGGTGTGGAAACCAGGGCCCAGGGAGGTGAAGCCTCTTCCCTCAGGCCACGCAGCCAGCGAATGTCACATCTGGGATTCAAGTCCAGGCCTCCTGACTTCAGCATCTGTCCACTTAACCACTCTGTTAGACTGCCTCTGAGCTCTACTCCTAGCAGTGGAGGGCAACGGACTTTCTCCCCAAGCCAGAAAACCAAATTTCAAGCACCAGAAACCAGAGGTGACTGTCATTTCCCTGCTCAGAGTCTTCCAAGGGCTCATCCACTGCCTGCTGGGCAGTGTCCAGGCTCCTTGACATGCCATCCTTGGCTTCCCCATATCCGGCCTCTTTTCTGCTGCTCCCCTAAACTCAGCCACATTCCCTCCCCGATTCTCTGCTCCCTCCGTGCATTTTCCTAATTGTAGCCCTTGGCTGAAGCTGTACTCTCTCTTTCAAATGCCCCTACTGCCCCTGCATGCTTGGTAAACACATATTCATCCTTCGTGACCCAGGAGAGCTTTCCTGACACCCTGGCTGGCTTCATCCATCACAGCACGTAGGGCACAGCTGCTCTTCTTTCTGGCTTGCCCAGCATCTGTTCTCTTGCTCTGAAGAACTGCCCTCACCGTACACCCTTGGTTCTGGGAGGCTGCTGATTCAAATACTCTGCCCTCCGGCACTGGAGAGGGCAGTGACCCTGGCCTTTCCACCACTCCCGGCTGGAACGCTGAGCTCACGGGCCAGGCTGGCCTCCATGGGTTCGTCCGAGCCAAAGCTGGGAGAAACTTGTTCTCCTCTAGGGTCGCTAAGCTGCGACTGCGGCAGCTAGGAACAACGAGTGGCCACCAGCCTCTCTCCAGCTCACAGAGAGGACCTGTGTGCATCAGGGGAGAGTCAGACCGTGAGGACAGTCATTTCTTCACTCTTGGGGCTGACCCCACCCCATCGGCCCGCTGCCCAAGCAGCACTCCTTGTGGAGCTGTGACGTCTTCCTGACAGGATCCCCCTGCTCCCTTCCATCATGTCTGACTGATTCCGCTCCTCCTCTTTGGGTCTTGTGATGCCAGGAGGTGATTCCTGATTAGTCTAAGGCTTAAACTCCAAGCTCATCATGCTTTTCCCATCCCCCTTGATGATGAATGACAGAATTGGGCCTGTGACCCAATTCTGGCCAGTGAAATATGAGAGAGGCTACAGGGGGGATGGGGGAAAAACACCCCTCTCTGATGAAAGAGAGACATAAAGTTCCCCCCTTCTGCCCCTGAACATGTTGAGAATGGTGGGGTGGAGGGCTGAGGTGACCTTGGCTCTTGGCAACGCCACTGAGGGTCAGAAACCCAACTCTAGATGCTCTGCCACTGGGCTTGCTGCAGTGTGAAGTAACAACATTTCCACTTTTTTTTTTTTTTTTTGCCACGCAGCACGGCATGCAGGATCTTAGTTCCCTGACCAGGGATTGAACCCGCTCCCCCTGCAGTGGAAGGGCGGAGTCTTAACCACTGGACCGCCAAGGAAGTCTCCACGTTCTTTACAGATGCTTGGAGGTGGGCTTTCTAATATTTATAACAATGGATACACTGAAGAACAGAATCAGGGCAGTGTGAGAGGCGTGGGGCAGACAGCACCTGAGATTTATGTGCCAAAGGGATCCAGGGAGAGGGCTCCAGGTCTTGGCGTGGGGGATATCCTCCTCTGGAGGCCCCTGCCTGCCCTGCACAGGCTGTGTCAGACACCCCTCTCTGTGCTCACCCCCATTCCACACAGCGTCCCACAGAGCCATGCACTGTGACCAGACGGCTGGAGGCCAGGGCCTGGGAGGAGGATGGCTGTGCAAGAACACAGTGGATGAATCAAAGGGGAGAAGGAAACCAGGCTGGAGACACAGGGGAGCTTGGAGAAGGAAGAGCTAAGGGAGGGTATGGACCAAAACAGGGACCACGAGGGGATGGGCCACCAGGGTGGGGGCAGACGGGCTCCCCATGGTGGGGTGGTCACTTACATTTTATTGGTGCCTCAAAGGACTTGGCCACTGTCACCATCACATTGGTACCAAATACCTAGGAGGAGGAGAGAGGAGTCTGGAGGGAGGTGAGGGCTGGGTGGGAAGGAATGGTTGTGCTTGGGCTTCTCAACGTGCTGCTGCCTGGGACGGGCGGGAAAGGGGCAGGGAGCCAGGAAGGGCTCCAGCGCAGATGTGAAGTTGAGATGAGGTGGCCACCGACACTGGCCATGTGGACACTTCACGGGGTTCCTTGTTCTAGGTAGCAACGAGGGGCAATTCCAAGGAGTTGGTAAAGGGCCTCTGATGCCCCCGGCCAGGCATCCTATGTTAGTTCAGGGGTCTGCCCCTCCCAAGAGAGAAAGTCCTCCAGCACCACGTACTTAAGGGGAAAAGAGGCTGCCTGAGGCCACGGAAAGGGTGCCTGAGTCAGGCTGCCCTCGATCCCTCAGCGGGGCCCCTCAGAGTGAGTGTGGCAGGTCTCTTAGCCCAGGGCTGGCACGCAGCCTACGTCCTCACAGTCGGTACCTTGCTCACCAGCGTCCACTCATCTGCTTTAACCACACTTGCCTCAACGTCTGAGCCTCAGCTCACTTGCCGGAGAGACACAGGATAAGCAATACCCCTGCTGGGGCCACCATGAGGAAGAGAGGGCGGCTGGAAAGCCCTGGGCATAGGGTGGGCTCTCAGCAAGTGAGGACTCTGCTCTCTCATCCATTCCACAGCTGAGGGCACTGGGCCCAGAAAGGACGTGCTCTGGGGTCTTACTTCCAGGTCAGGGCAGCTTCCCTCTATCAGACAACCGCTGCTTGGGCCAGAGACAGGGGAGGAGGCGGCGAGGGGGCCCGGTAGCCAGACATCCTTTGCGTCCCTGCCCAACTCACCCAGAAGACATCGTAGATGAAGAGCCCGCCCAGCAGGATGCAGCCAGTGCTGACGTTGTTCAGGTGCAGGAGCTCCACCCCATTAAGGGAGAAGGCCAGGCCGAAGAGGTTGTTGGCAATCCAGTGCTGGGGAAAGATGTGAGTGAGTCCAGCTCTCCTGCCCCCAACCTGCCCCTCAGGCGCTTCCCCCAACACTGCCCTGGGCCCTGGCTACGTACCTTCCTCAGCAGGTACCAGACACCAACGATGCTGCTCAGGCCCAGGCACACCAGGTCCTTGGTGTCAAACTCATAGTTGATGATCTCTGGGCAGAGAGGCCGGGTAAGTCCACTCCCCGGGGCGGGGCTGCCCCTCCCACCTGTCAGCCCCTGGACGGAGGAGGGCATGGCTGTGGGCTCTGTCAGAGATCCACAGGTCGGGGGTGCTCACTGGAGCCCCCCCACCCAGCCCCTCCAATTTCCTAGAGGAGGGAATGGAGGCCCAGAGAGCACACAGGCCTGACACAGGGTCAGTGGGAGATGGCTCATGGTGCTGGAAGCACGGGCTCTGTGCTTGTAGCTGGGCGGCCTCGGGGGAGGCAGTTCCCTCTCTGAGCTTCAGTTTCCTCATCTGTAAAAAGGGGATCACAGCACCTCCCTGATAGGACTGCTGTGGGGAGCAAGTGAGACGGCCCTTACCCAGCGCTCAGCATGGAGCCTGCACACAGTGGGTGCTCAATCAATGCTGCCTGCACCGAGCCCAAGGCTTTTGCAAGGTCCCAGTTCATTCAGGAATCTTTCCACTGTGCCACCAAAGGAATCAAGAAGCTTGCTGGCAGCGCTGTGTCAACAGCACAGGAGGAGGAAGGTAAGAGAGGGAGGCCTGGAGAAGCAGCAGGCAGGAGGACCCCAGGGTGCTCTGGTGGGGAGCCTGTGGCAGACGTCCTGATGTTAGACCTCTTCTCCACCACCTCCAAGTGTCCTACTGAGGAAGCTCAGAGAGGCGGTGGAGCTTGCCCAGGGTCACAGAGCACAGCATTTCCTTTCAGATTCCAGAATGTAGCAGACTGCCGGTTGGCCCCAGTTGTTGTTCACTCCTTTGTGCTAACAATACCCTGATGATTTTCCCCTGGACACAAGGCCAACTAGCTCTCGGCCACATTTTCCAGCTTCCCTTTAGCTAAATGGGCCCGTGATACAGTTGTCTCTCCTTCCTCCGGGAGGGCCCGTGGAGCAATGGTGCGCTCTTCTGGATCCGCGGGCCCCCGAGTGCGGCAGAGCACAAGACAGGTGAAAAAACTCAACAGTCACTGACTGGGTACAGATGCCTAGAAATGCACAAAGGAATCCTGCTCTCCAGGGACGAGGCAGAACATGCTAGGCACATTCACAAGTGCGACATTCGCAAGCTCAGACTTTGACACGAGAGAAATACCTTCCATCTGGCCGAGCCGTTGATAATCCTGTCACAGCAGTAGAACCCACAACCTAACTAACCCACGTGACCCAGGCTTTCCCCAATTCCCTGCAGTTTTCATTTTTTCGAAAGCCACGGAACTCCCCTTTCAAATCGTAGGTGGGGAATAATCACACTAAAAACTGACATGATCAGAACAGCCACGAGAGCCAACTGTTTACTGTTCACTGTGAGCCGGGCAGTGTGCTGAATGCCTTCTACTCATCACTTACTCATAGTCCTAACAACATGCCTATAAGGGAGGTACTAGATTATGATGTTCACTTTACAGATGAAAAAACCCCAACCAAACCACTCAAGGCTCAGAGAGGTACTGGTGTGCACCCAGCGGCAGAGCTGGGATGTGATCCCAGAGCCCACCTTTCCCATCACTCGCTGTACCGGGGAGTCCCAGTATTGGAGAGACAAAGGCGGGGGTGGGGGAAGACACCCAAAGCAGGGGAAAGTGGGCAGCACTCACCTTCCTTGTTCTCCCCAGAGCCCTGGGTGAAGAGCAGCTGGTACTGTCGATTTGGGAAGTTGGCTGGAAAAAACTTATTCATGAAGGGGCTGGAAGGAAAGACAAAGCAGGTTGGCAAACAGAGCCCCCATGGGCAACAGTCACTGACGCCCTCCCCAGGCATCTGTTTACAAGCTGTTATCTCCCAACAGCCTCACAGCTGCCCTGAGAGGTAGGTGTTATTGTGCCCATTGTACAGATGTGGAAACAGGCCCTCAGAGGGCAAGTGACTGCCCAGGTCACATAGGAAGTCAATATCTGAGCTGAGACCTGAACGTAGGTCTCTGGACTCCTAGAGCTTCCATACTGCCTCCTAGTTATCACCCAAGAAACACAAAGCAGAGGCAGACTTTCACATAAAACAGTTTTTAGGCGAGCAATAGATTCCAAAGTCCAGTTTATGTACCATCTGTATCAGAGCCCCTTGTCAAGAATGCATATTCTGGCTCAAGCCTGAGTAGGGCAAGTCCTCATTCTTGAAGGAGACCCACTGAGTCTAGGCAGATGGCAGAGCTGAAATGAGGTGCCAACCAGTAGCCTGGGGTGAGATCTGACTCCTTAGAGGGTGAGCATGCCTGGGCCCCATACTGCTTAGGATGCTGGAAGGCTAGCAGCCGAGAGGGGCTCATTAACCTCAGATGGTCCTAGATAAGCCACTTTCTCCTTGCCGGCTCCCCTGCAGCCAGAGGCAGCTGACCTGGCCTGGTCCAGAGTAAAGCAGAGGATGCGCCAACCGTGGCCAGGCCCACAGAGGGAAAGAAGATCTGCAGCCCTCTCTCCTGGGCTGGAGGTAGAGAGGTAGATGGGTGAGGAGGCATGAATTTTTTTTTTTAAATAAATTCATTCATTTATTTATTTTTGGCTGTGTTGGTCTTTGTTGCTGCGCGTGGGCTTTTTCTTTAGTTGAGACAAGTGGGGGCTACTCTTCATTGCGGTGCGTGGGCTTCTCATTGCGGTGGCTTCTCTTGTTGCGGAGCATGGACTCTAGGCGTGCAGGCTTCAGTAGTTGTGGCACACAGGCTCAGTAGTTGTGGCTCGTGGGCTCTGGAGCGCAGGCTCAGTAGTTGTGGTGCACGGGCTTAGCTGCTCTGCGGCATGTGGGATCTTTCAGGACCAGGGCTCAAACCCGTGTCCCCTGCATTGGCAGGTGGACTCTTAACCACTGCGCCACCAGGGAAGTCCCATGAATTCTGCTTTTGACTCTAGGAACGGAAAGATAAACCCCTTGTCCCAATTCCTCAGAAGCCTCTTGTTTATTCCCAAAGCCATTCAGATGTGTTCAATGTGGCAACTCAAAGCTGCAGCATTCCTTTGCATTTTGAGGCTATTAGAGACTTTCCATTAAAATGTCCATCCAGGGCTTCCCTGGTGGCACAGTGGTTGAGTCTGCCTGCTGATGCAGGGGACACGGGTTTGTGCCCCGGTCCGGGAAGATCCCACATGCCGCGGAGCGGCTAGGCCTGTGAGCCATGGCCGCTGAGCCTGCGCGTCCAGAGCCTGTGCTCCACAACGGGAGAGGCCACAACAGTGAGAGGCCCGCATACTGCAAAAAAAAAAAAAAAAAAAAAAAAGTCCATCCAATCACTCTTTCAAAGGTAGCCTGTTGAACTATTTTAAAGTTTTTGAAACCCCATAAAAATCTAGCACACTCCTCTCTCTCTCTAGCAGTTAGCAGACCCAGAGGCAGCCGGAGTTGACTATAAAGTACACTATTCTGGTGATTTGTTTTAACTATTTCCTTTAATTTTCAGTTTCCCAGAACACTTAGCTATGTTGACATGAGGCAATTCCTTCTAGGTGATCCCTTAAATAGTATATAAACTATGCCAACACAGATAAAGCATAAACAGTATAATGTGAATTATTGTTACCTGCACCTCTTACTTCAATAATAAGCATGGTGTCAGCTTTGTAATCCAAATAAAAGGAATTAAATATGGGGAAAAAAAAGAATGCATATTCCTGGACTCCCTTCCAGACCTATTAAGTCAGATGACCTGATGGACACCCCACTCCATGACCTGTCAGGCCTGGGATTTTTACGAACTCAGCCGGACTTGATGAGCTAGATGAATCACAGCCCCTTGGGTGGGAGCAACCTCACGTTCACTCCTTCCGTGAGGCCTCTGTTGCTCACGATGGGCTTGGCCCTGTCTCTGGAAGCATTCTCTCTGATTACTCAGCATGGTCCACTTCCTGCCCAGGCAGGGAGCAGAGACTTTCTTTTCTGGATCACCTTCAGAGAAGGAACAGAAAACTACGGGCTTCTGCTCAGCCTGGTGCGGCAGCATCGTGGAGTGGACACAAGCTTGGGGGGCCCAGCCCCGACACGTGCTCTGCCATGTGAGGCCCTGGGCGAGCCACTTTAGTGGCTCAGTCTCCTTGGTTATATGTGGGGATAATACCACCTGACTCAAAGGGTTGCTGTGAAGGTAGGAGAGAAGGTGGGGAGAAGTTTAGCCCAGCACTGGATCCTCAACAGGGGTCATAAGAACTGTGAGTGCCCATCATCGCTGGCACTTGTCCAGAGCCTGAGCTCGAAAGCAGCTGGCAACACCAGAACAGACCGACAACGACTGATGGGGTAGGCAAATCCAGAATGGTGCTCCCAGCTGTAGGAAAATGGACCCAGGCCGAGTGGTACCGAGGGCACAGTGGTAAAGGCAGGGAAAAGGGAGCTGTCCAAGACCCTGGGGCTTGGAGGAAGACACTATGGATTAAGAACCACCTCTGGGCCTCAGTTTCCCCACTTGTCCAACAGCCAATCCCTCCCAGTCTGCAGGGCTGTGGCGTGAATGATGAGGGCTTCGTGATTCTGTGGAGACATGGTCAACACAAGGATGCAATTGGGAGTGGGTTTCTACAAATGGGCTCTGAGCAGGTGGGAGGCGGCAGCTGGGATGGACGAGGCTGGAAGGTACTTTCAGCTCAGTTTGCTGAATCACTTTTAGGGAGTTTGAAGCCAGAGGGTGTGTGCAGAGGCAGAGAGAAGGCCTGAGGCGCTAAGCCCTTCACTCCAGCCTGGCATCTGCCTTAGGAGCTCAACCAGCAGAATGCAGTGGTTAAGAGTATGGACTCTGGAGCCAGGCTTCCTGGGTTCAACGCCTGGCCCTGCCACTGAGCTGTGTGACCTTGGCAAAGTTACTTAACTGTTCTGTGCAACTGTTTCCTCGTTTGGAACACTATAACAATATCTTTCTCATAGGGATATTAAGAGGATTATACGAATGCTTGGCACCCTGTAAGCTTAACTGCAGCTTCAACTCCAAGTAGGAAGTCTGTAGACTGATGTCTTTGTTATCTCGAGAAAAGAGGGGCTGCTGGGTAACACATGGTAAGAGTCAAGCAATCTGGCCGGTGTGAGCCTGCCTTGAGGGCAGGAGTCCCGACTTATCACCTTCGCTACACTCAGGCCAGGCTTGGGGCCTGGGAGGCAGCTAGTAAATGCTTGCGGGACGCCTCTGAATGCGGGCTTTTGTAGCAGGCAGAGACTCCTTCCGGCCCTCGATGGCTCACGCCAAGCCTAAAGGCCGCTGCTTCCTGCTGGGAAATCACATCCTGGTGCCCTCCTCCCCTGGGGGTGAAGGCAAGGGTCAGTGAAACAGGTGATGTGGCCTCGCCCCCCTGGGGTGGCAGAACCTTTTCGTCTCGTCTAAAGGTCATCTGGGTGGGATATGAACTCAAGAGGTGATAAAAATAAGCTGTGGTTCCCTTGGCAGGAAGGGTATTGGCATGGGCTTGAGTCTTGGTGACCGTACAAGGTGAAGGCAGGCTGTGAGCCCTCGCCTTCCTCCAAAACCTCAAGCTGTGCTATCTTTGCAGGGAGGCTTGAGGCGGCCGCGGGAAGTGGAAGGAATCCCACGAGCGTCTCTGCCTGGGCTACGCAGCTCCGGGCTCAGCTTCTACAGCCTCTCAGCAGGCCTCTCCTCCGCCAGTCCTCGGGAGACCACAGGCCCACCAGAGAGGGTGCCCAGGCCCCCGTCTTTAAGTTCCCTCTCCCCCTCACTTTTGCCAGACCGGAAAGAATACCTGGCCGTGGAGTTAGACAGACCTGGGCTCAAAACTTCACTCTGCTCCTAGTAACTATGAAGCTCTCTGAGCCTCAGTTTTCCTGTCTTGAATCTCCAGACCTTGTTTGGATCCTGAGGCAGGTCTGAGTTGGTGGATACATATAAACAATTCATCAAAATCCTAACAACACTGTAGACCTCTCTGAGAAAATATTTAAGAAAATTCAATTTGACTGAAGAAAAGTCAATTTAATTCTTAGATCAACTACCTAAATAGCATGATTAAACTATGCCCTTCCCCTTTTCTACTAAAATTATTTTCATCTGATTCAGTTCTTTTCCATGTACATTTTACAGTAATGAGTTCTTTCATCCCAGCTCTTAGCCCGTATCAATTTTTTTCAGAGGACAGCTCGGACCCTGAATGGTGAGTACCCTTTATGCCCATGGCCACCCATTATTTTCATAAGGTCTAATCTTCCCAGGTCAAACTGTGTGCTCTAAATCTTATCAAGAAAATGATTCTTCTGTTAATTTTTAGTCACTAACAAATTTTACCATGTGCAGTTTTAGTTGCTTTGGTTCTATTTTCTTTGATAATTTCTAACAGTAAAAATTATGAATTGGTTAAAAGATAGACAACTGTTTCTTGGCTAATCCACGGGAAATTTGGGACATTGTTCCTCAGTTACTATTCTAAAAGGGAAAAAAAGGTCTCTGGTGTCAAAATGACACAGGCTCAAAATACCCTGCTCGTACTGATCGTAGGATTGTTGAGATAAAGTGAAATAATCAATTCCTCAGCACATGGCTGAACAAAATATACTGGGTTCTTGCACTCTGAGGTGGTGGCTGGGCTGTGGGGAGGACTGGGCTCTTAAGGCTCTTGTAGATGCTGGGGGGTGGGGGGAGATGGGCTAGAATTGGGGGGGGGGATCCAAACCAGCATGGGAAGTGACTGCTCCCACACCGGTCCACCAGGAAAGGACAGGTCTGTCCCTTGAGGAAGGGTGACTGGGTCCTGCCACTATCTTGCTGGGTCCTGGTCAGTCAGGCTCTCTGGGTTTCCACCCTAAAAGGATGGCGGGGCTGGCGGGAGTGGGGGCGCTAGAACAAGGCCTTGTGGGTGAAGGTAGGTGTAGTTGGAGACAACACTGAACTCAGTCCCAGCTGTGTGAATTCGGGCCAGCCGCTCACTCTCAGTGCGCTTGGCACTTGCTCTGGGCAGGTCACAGACATGCTCACTTGATCCTTCCCACGCCCCTACGAGGAGGTACTCGCAGCATCTCCATTTTATAGGTGAAGAAACTGATGCTAGGAAAGCTTGAGTAACTTGCACAAATAACAGAGCCTTGGTTCCAGGGCCATGTGCCTTTTGAGCCTATGCTCCTGACTTCCAGGGTCCTGCTTAGAGGAACGAGGCTAAACTCCCCCTGGCTCTGCACGCTTCCGCAAGGATCCTGCTCTTTCTCTCTGACTGTTCTGGGAGATCCCGCCTGCACTGTCAACGTGCACAGGCCTTCCAGCTCCTGGCCTGGCACCTCCCTCCTACACCCTCTTCCGGGTTTCCTACCCTTCGGAGTTGAGTCCAAGTTGTGTTCCTGCCTTCTGGAAACTTTTCCTGGTCTGCTGACCACCTCTGTGGTTCTCAGCCCGAGGCTGTACCTCCTCAAGAGACCAGATGGAAATAGACTGGGATGCTTTTGTAGTCACAGTGAGGGGGTGTGCTGGGGGCGCAACTCCCATTTGGTAAGCAGCCCCACCCGAGGACCAGGGGCTTAGACCCTTCATCTCCACTGAACTGACACAACATGCGGCAGTCTGAGCAGTGAAAAGAGGATGGGCTCTGGGGCCACAGAAACTTAGGTTTGAATCTTGGCTCTGCTGCTTATCAGCTGTGTTGTCCTAGCAAATTTCTTAACCTCTCTGAGCTTCAGTTTCTGAATGTAACAGATAATAATAATAATAACAACGGCTAACATTTATTGAACACACTGAGTGCCAGATACTGTGCTAAAAGCTTTCCACATGACCCATAAGGAAGGTACTATCAGTTTTCTTCACGTTCAGGTGAGGAAATTGAGCCCAGAGAGATTAAGTAAACTGCCCAAAGTCACAGGGCTATTAAGTGGCAGAGTCTGGATTCAAAGTCAGATAGTGAAATTCCAGAGCCTGTGCTCCTAACTTCTCTCGATACTGCCTCGCTCTCTTATGAGCTGAGACCACGTGTGAGAGGCCAGCTTAGTGCGTGTGCAGCAACTATGACACCTCGCAGGTGGCAAATGGCATCACTCTTCTCAGTACTGTGACAACTACCATGACATTACTGTTCACAAATAACTTTCCCAACAACCGTGGTGGGAAATACCCACTGGATATTCTTACCATTCCTTGTAAAGAAACTGTGGCCCAGAGAGGTTATGGTTCTTGTTCTAGGTCACCCACGGTATAACACAGGGGAAAGATTCCCTTGGATTTTACAGCCAGGATTCAAACCTGGCTCTGAATGACGCCAAAGGTCATGTTCTCATCCGAGACCCTGTACTTGCTCTTGCGAAAGCCGCTTCAAATGCCGCAGAGATGCCTTCTGACCTGATGGTGTGCGACAGGGCCAGGATTCCCAGCACGAAGAAATACATGGACAGCAAGAGGTTGATGTACTCCTGGGAGAATATCTGAGGCAGAAATACAAAGAGAAACAGGAAGTCAGGGTTGCCAGTGGCTATGAGGAAACCAGAGTCCACGCTTCTCTTCTGGAGTCGGGGAACGGTGTCAGAAAGACTCTCAAATGGTACTGGGGGGCCTTCTAGTTTCTATGGCAACAGGGAAAAGGGAAGGAACTTCAAGCCCTCAGATGCACCTCCCAAAGGAGTCTGTAGGTTTGCGCTTGGTGGCTCCATTATTTGCAGACAGGCAATATTGTGTGCGTGTCGAGGGTCCTGCATGGGGGAGGGGAGTCTGAAGTTCAGAGTCCCAAGAGAGCCGTCTGAACCTCAGAATGCACTCTTCCAAGCCTCCTTCTCTCTGCTCAAAATCTAGGGAGCCCCCTACAGCGGCCACACAGTTGAGTCATCTGCACCCTGTTCCATTCTCCATGCTCTTCTGGACGAGCCCTCCCCCAGTGATTCTGAAGCTCTGATGGCAGGCCCTCACAGCTGCTTCTTGGTCCTGTTATTGTTAGGTGAACCCAAGGAACGTTGTCTCTCGCAGGGCTAAAGCCAGTGGTCACATGTTGTTAATTCTGGACTTCAGGCAGGCTGCGCCATATGGCTCCATGGTTGCTGCACTGTCTTTTTTTTCATAAATTTACTTTTATTTATTTTTGGCTGTGTTGGGTCTTTGTTGCTGCATGTGGGCTTTCTCTAGTTGCGGCGAGTGGTGGCTACTCTTCATTGCGTTGTGGCGCGCGGGCTTCTCACTGCAGTGGCTTCTCTTGTTGCGGAGCACGGGCTCTAGGCACGTGGGCTTCAGTAGTTGTGGCACACGGGCTCAGCAGTTGTGGCTCACGGGCTCTAGAGCGCAGGCTCCGTAGTTGTGGCGCATGGGCTTAGTTGCTCCACGGCATGTGGGATCTTCCTGGACCAGGGGTCAAACCTGTGTCCCCTGCATTGGCAGGCAGATTCTTAACCACTGTGCCACCAGGGAAGCCCTGCATCGTCTTCTAATTTGTTACCGTGAGGCTTTCTAACTGGGAGGGAATAATGTGCTGTGGTGTGGGGTCTGGGGCCACTGGCCACTCTCAAGTAGGGACCTGTTTAAACCTCTGTCTGAGCCCCTCGATCTGCTGCTTAATGCCTCTCAGCAGCTTCCCTCTGCTCCCACGAGCTCAAGGCCCACATCCTCCCCCTGGCCTCTCGTGCTCTCGTGGTGACCACCACAGGCCTCCTCAGCCGCTCCTTCTCGTTCTCCATGCTGTGGCCACACTGGCCTTGTTGTGCCACATTCCCACCCGCGGGCAGCCCATGTACATGCCTCTCTGCTGCCCAGGACGCTCTCCTCTCCTCACCCAGGTTGCCAAGCAGTTTTCCTTGACGTGACCTCCGTTAATTCAGCTCATGTTTACCGACTGTCTGCTACGTGCAGTGCATCGTGCTCAGCACTGGAATAGGCAGAGAAGTCCCTGCTCTCATGGAGTTCATGTGCCAATGAGGGAGACTCTCACGAGATGAACATGCAATACACTGTCCGGTGGAGATGGGCGCTAAGAAGAAAAGCAAAGCAGGGCAAGGAGGCCGGGGGTGGGGGTGGGGCATCACACAGGTGGCCTGGGAAAGCCTCTGACACTGACTTCATTTAGGAGTAGAGCCCTTAACGAAGTAAGGGAGCGGCTGTGAGGATACCTGGGGGAAGAGCCTTTGAGGTGGAGGGAAGGGTGAGTGCAAAGGTCCTGAGGTGGGCATGCGTTCATGTGTGCAGGGGACGGTGAGGGTCTGTGGCCAGGAGCCAAGGTAGGAAGGAGAGTGTCAGGAGACGAGGCTGGGAAGGTAAGAGGGAGATGGACCGTGAAAAAGGCTTTAGCTTCGTCTGGGTAAGCCAGGCCGGTACTGCAGGGCTGAGGGCAAGGCTGTGATCTGATCTGATGGCCTGAGAGGATCCCTCTGCTGCTGTGTGGAAGGCAGACTCCACAGGGCAAGTCAAGGCCGACAGCCCAGCGAGTGAGCTGCATCCAGGAGGATGGTACCCTGGGCTGGGGGGCAGGAGGGATGTGATGAGCCGGGGTCGGATCCCCGATCAGCTCTGGACTAGCAAAGTGGGTTGTGCCCAGGGCTGCGTGCTGAGAGGAGGGAGGAACCCTCCTAGTTCGGCCGAGCAGTGAGGTGGGTGAGGTGCTGCTGTCTGAGACTGGGGCGTGGGCAGGAGCAGATTCTTCCTGCTCTTCTGGTGCTACAGACCCCGCCTTCACACCACTTTCTAGGACTGTCACTTCGCATTTATCTGTGTGACTGCTTGACCGATGTCTGTCTCCACCACTTAACAAGAAGCTCCCTGAGGGCAGGGGTGGGCCAGCTGTTTTCCTCACTGCAGTGTCCCCAGCACCCAGCACAGGATCTGGTGTGTGTTTGTAGAATGACCGAATGGACGAGCACATCAGTGGCTACAGTGTGAATGCTCCTACCCACACAGGTGTGTGGACCGTGTTTACCCGTGAAGACATGGTGTCCTCTCACACAGTGTTCTTTCAACGTGGGTCCTGGGGAGAAATTTCTCTCTGGCCACACCTTTGAGCTTCTGGTCGGCTTGACTGTGTGGACTATGAATTGTGCACCAAGTCTCACTTTCTTTGTGCTTTGGCTGCTAGAAAATCAGAGTCACGCCTGTGTCAGAGGCACTTCTGGCAAGAGTACAAGTCTTTAGACTTTAGAGCATGGGGTCTGGGTATGGTCCTCACCCAGAGCTTCACTGTCTTTTCCTATTTTATTTTTTCTCCTTTACCCCAGTTTCTTCCTTTATTATTTTTCTTATGCTGTTGGATTTAATTTTTATAAGTTGCCTCAAAGCAATCAGGTTTAAATGAGGTGGGATAAGGTAAATTTTATGATTTTGAGAAATGCAACCAACTCCAGTGCCCCAACCAGGAAAGGAGGAGGAAAGGGGCAGAGTGAGAGCCACTGTTAAGCAAACCACAACCAGCGGTCAGTCTGGAGTTTGGAAGGGATCTGGTGGCCGTGCTATCCAGGCAGCTGCCTTTCAGACATCTCAACAAGGACACTCTGGTGACTTGGGAGGAGGTATGCTGTGTCCTCTGGCACAAGGCAGGCTGGGGCTTACCTGCCTGGAGAGGAGGACAGGCTGAGCAACAGGCGTCCGGAGCCTTAAATAAAAATGTTCACACCCTCTGCTGCCAGAAAGTCCTTTCTGGGGAATCTAGCCTAAGGAGAGAATCCTAAATACTAAAAACGTTAGATGGTCCTGAGGCAAAGGCCTGGGTGTATATTCCTAGCACTTAGCACAGCAGAGACTCGAGAAATATCTGCCAAAAGCCAAGTCGGAGGCAATGAGCTAGATGTGTACAGAGCCACAGAGAGATCTCAGGAGCACAGGGGAGAGGAGAGGGAACACAGGTCTACTTACGGAAACCAGACTCTCACTAAATACACACAGATACGTTAACACCATATATTTTATAAAAAGAAACACATCCAAGGACACAAATCAAACGCATTAGGGCAGGTGCCTCTGGTGAAGGGAAATGAAGGTGGCAAATGGAGATGGGCATCAGGGTGAAGGTGGTGAAGGAAACAAGGAGGGGGCCCTCGCGTGGGCCGATGCCAGTGTGCTGTGAACCAAAGCATATGATAAATTCACCTCTTCTCCCGAGGTCCAGGAAAAAAAAAAAATCAGTGAATACCTAACGTTATTTGATGCACTCTTACTTATAAGAGTAAAAATCAGAACGATATTTTCTGTTTAAAGTGAGGGGGATGCTATAAGTCAGTCGTGGTGTATCTGCTTGTGGGGATATTCTGAAATCATTAAGAAGAGCAGTTCTGATCCAATAATGAGGGAGTGATGGAACAGGAAGCAGACGTTAAAAATTATGTTTCTGACTCACTCACAGACTGGTAAAAATAAAGAATTTTGATGCGAGTCAGTATAGGTGGGAGTACAGTGAAGCCAGCACACTTGTAACTGTTGGTGGAAATGTAAATTGGTACAATCAGAGGGATTTGGCACCAACTACTCCAGATGCTGTTTGATCTGGTAATGCTACTGCAGATATACTTGCCAGATACTTACACGAGGATGCTCATGGCAGCAGTGCTGGGACATCCCACCACTGAATGCCCCTCAGGGGCACATCCACGAAACACAACCACAAGCAGCTGTTACAAAAAATGAGGTAGCTCTGACTGTGTGGATACAAAAATATCTCCCTGGTAAGAACCATATGTTCGATACATATATTTGTTTTAAAATTGTTACCTAAATGTAGACCTATGCATAACAGAATGAGGCACAAGGAACTACGCTGGGGAGAGGACTATGGCTCGTTTGCACCTTCCCTTAGATTGAAAAAAATTTTCTTAAACTATGTTTATGTATTTTTAAAATGTGAATTAAAAGTTATCCTTGAGGAGGGATTTCCCTGGTGGTCCAGTGGTTAGGACTCTGCGCTTCCACTGCAAGGGGCATGGGTTCGATCCAAGGTCGGGGAACTCAGATCCCATGTGCCGAGCAGCGTGGCCGGGGTGGGGTGGTAGTGGTGGTGAAAGTTATCCTTGAGGAATTTTCAATGACCAGGAAAAAAGTGCTTGTAATGTATTATTAAAAAAAAAACAGTTATAAAATGATTACCATTAGGTTAAAAATACGATTATGAAAAGCCTGAAAGGAGATATGCCAAAACGTTAATAGTGATTACCTCTGTGTATTTTTCCCTCTCTTTAAGTTTTCTGCATATATTACTTTTATAATCAGAAAACAGTACATGTTATATTAAAAAAAAAAAAGTTTGAGAGTTTGCAGTAACATGAGAAAATGCTCACGATGTAATTAATGTGAAGTGAGAAAAGCAGCTACAGGACTGAATACACCACATGTTCACAGCTATGGAGGAACCATGCACAGGGAAAAGCAGAGGAAGGACACACCTCCAAAGGGACTCTGTGACTGTCTCTGGCAGGGGGGTTTTGGATGGCTGCTGTTTTCCCCTTTTTACTTTTCTGTGTTTTCCAGGTTTTCAACACTGAGCCTGTGTAACTTTTATTGGGAAAATAAACCTCGATAAATTAAAAAAAAAAAAAAGCAATTAGTATGGTAGAGGTATGTCCGAGACATAGCTATACCCCACCCCAATATGAAGAGTACAATGAAACCAAACCGGTATCAGGAAAACAAAACAGAAAGCTCCTCGAAGAAGGGAAATAAAGACTGGTGGGAAGGGGCCCCCGACATCACAGTGGGGTCTCTGGGTAGTGGGCCTAAGGGTAAATTGTTATTTTTCCTGCTCTCTATTTTCTATAAATGAACATTCATGTCTTCTGTGATGGGAAAAATAAAACAAAATCAAATAAAGTTATTCAAACCGAATGCTACAACAGGTGACAAAAGACTTACTTTGAAAAAGAGGTAGAGCCCCAAGAGCGTGCAGCTGGCGATGATGGGGAACCGGGCAGCGTCCCGGCTGGTGATGGTCTCGGGCATGTCCGAGGCGTTCTAGACGAGAGAAGAAAGGCCCTGCTGAGTGCGGGGAGTGCTTCTGGCCTCTGAGGGTTGGATGCTGGCAGGAATTTGGTGCCCCAACAGCTCGTTCATCTCCTTCCCCTCCTGCCATCACTGAGTTGCCTCAGGGCTTTGCAAGTGCTGTTCCCTCTGCCCAGGCTGCAGACCACCCAACCTGGGGCAGGACGCTCTGATCCCATCGTCTTGCTATTGAGGAGACCTGCACTCCAACAGGGACAGTTCCTGGGAGGACCCAGGGCACATGCGGCAGAGGCAATGGGTACATAATAACTGAAAGAGAAAACCCTGGACACTGGTGACGAGAGCGCAGTTCTGGGCCTCGCGAGGACTACCTCCAGTTTTCTTATGGATTAGCTGAGATGTAAATATGATCAGTCTTTTATCCAGTAGGCAGTGAATATTATGAGTGGAAATAAACCAACAACACACAAAACTTAACAATGGCTAAAACCGAGTATGGGAAGACACCAACTGCAAGGAGAAGCAAATCTGGACAACACTCAACTCAAGAAGTGTGACTGCGAAAACTGAATCTGGTCAGAGTAAAAGCCACCTTTAAATTCACACTGGCAGAGGCAATAGTTGGCAAGAATGTGATCTAGGTAAAGAGCTGACGGAGGATAAATATTTACATGAAAAACAACTGAAGGCAATCAAAATCATTTCAGTATTATCAAAATGGAAAAAAACTGGAAATAGAGTAACACTGCAACATAGAAAATTAAGTCAGCTCCACAGAATTCGTGACAGAAGACTTTCGAATGCAAATCCATCATCATAGTAGTATAATTCTGGTTTAAATTTATATTAAAAATGTTTTTTAGTCAAGTGGGGAGGCCCTTAACCAAACCCCAACATATGCATGGCTGAGGCGGCCCAGGCACAGGGCTGAAGGGAGACCCGCCCTTGTGGAGGGACCAGGTAGCTCTGTGTGAGTCACTCTCTGGCACCTTTGCTGGGAGTGGGGTGGCATGGGTGAGCAACAGTGACATGGAGAGGCAGGGTCATCTTCCTTCCCTCTTCTCTCCCAGCCCTTGGTTTCTGCTTTTGGCAGCACTGTGCTGTGGGGTCTGGGCAAATTCATCGCCCTCTCTGTGTACCTCTATAAAATCATATTTCCTGTGTAGCAGCAGGGTGGGCACAAAAATAAATGAGCTCCTGACCATAAAGAGTTCACAGGCAGGCAGGCCAAGACCTTGACATGTAAACAGAGTATCACCGCATACTGTGACATGTGACAGAACAGAGACACGCATACTGCGGTGGTACGTGGCCTGAGCGCCCAGTGGTGGAGGGAGGGCTCTGATGTCAGCAGGTCCAGCTGCACTCCCAGCTCTGCTTCTTTCCAGGTTTGGGACCTTGGGGAAGTTAACTTCCTTCTCAGAGCCTCAATTTCCTCAGCTGTAAAATGGGGTGACAGGATTTGATGATTTTTTTTTTTCCCACAGCACTGGAAGTACTTGTGTTGTGCCTTGAGCTTCCTACAAGTTGTATAAACTATTTGTATTATTCTTATGTAGAAGGGAATCATGAGAAAGCAGACAGGACACTACTTTCGCAAGGCAGCAGGGGAGTGTCAGAGGTGGTTAGAGCAGATATCACTTAAGCAAGGCCTTGAAGGCCAACCATAGGGTCTGGTATGTAGTCGAAGCCAGATAAACGCTGACTAAGTTGAGGAGTTTGCTTTGTGTACGAGGAAGGGAAGCGCTTACCAAGCAGAGGGGCCTGTAGATGCAGGCAGGGCACATGGTATGAGAACATTCACGGACTCTGGCTTCACCTACAAACCAGTGTTACCACTCATTTCCACAGTCATTTCAATTCAGCCCAGGATCCCGGGCGGGAAGAGGCTTAATATTATTCGATGACAAACCAGGCTGGACAGATGTTCCATCACACAGAGGAATCTGGTCTCCTCTGTGGGTGGCTACTGGAAATATCCCACGTGCAATGTTGAGTGAGAACAGGAGACTTGAAATCTGACCAATGATGACAGTAACACGGATAACACTTACTGAGAGCTTTCTAGGTGCCAAGCATTGTTCTAGGTGCTTTACATGATTTCCTCCTCACAGTAACCCCAGGAAGCAGGTACTTTTAATAGCTCCACTTTACAGATGAAGAGACTGAGGCTCAGAGAGGTGACATAACTTGCTTTAAGGTCACACAGCTGACGAGTGGCAGAGCCAGGATTCACACTGAGGCAGTCTCGTTCCAGAGCCCAAACTCTTGGCTATTACCCCCTAGACGTCCTCTACCTTTTCTATCTGGAAATTTCTGCTGGAAAGTTGTGACAAGAAGCTCAGGGAGCCTATGACCTTTCTGAGGAACAGAATCCTGAAGGCAACAGAATCTTTGTAGTTGGAAAAATACAAAAAGTTGTCAGGATTCTCCACTGATTCAATTTGGATTTTTAAACTAGACGTTCTTATGCAAATGCAATGGCTCCTGAAATGCAAAACATACTTGGGGGCGGTGGGGGGGGGTTGGGAACTGACACAAAGAGCAGAAATAAATTCAGCTTCCAGTGACATTCTGCACGCTCGGTTATCAGGGCGGAAGCAAAAGGAGCGAGGGAAGATGGCTCGCTCAAGTCGTTGGCTCAGCTGGAGCTCTGGGAGTTCTGCTTCCAGGCCATGCCCTAGAAAGGATCTGGAATTCGTGGGCCATTCTGTTACCCCAGGGTCTCCTCTCCTCACTGCCACGTGCACTCACTCACCTGAGCATCTCCTGAACTACCCCCACCCCAGCCCTTTGCCCCTACTGCAGTCTCCACTAGCACCACCTCACCAGCCCCCTTCCTGCCTGTCACCTCCCCTATCAGGAGCTCTTTCTGAAGGACCTGATCGCAACCCACAACAGCTCAGAAACCTCTGGAGAATGGACTACCAAGCAGCCATCAAACAAGAACTGAGGTCACTGCAGGTGGGAGTATAAACTGGTACAACCTCTATGGTGGATAATATGATAAAATCCGTCTAAATCAAACATGCACAGAGCCCTTGACCCTGCAAATCGATTTTAAGGAATTTATCCTACAAATACACAGGAAAGTGTAAAGTAACAAATGTATAAGGAGATTAATTTCAGCATGGTTTGCGATAGCAGAAGACTGACACACCTAACTGACCAGTGGAGGACTCCAAATCAGGGGCCCTCACACTTGGGCTCGCATCAGAATCGCCAGGAGGGCTTGTGAACAGATCTGCGTTTCTAACAAGTTCCCAGGTGATAACTGATGCTGCTGGTCCTGAGATTACATTTTGAGAATCATGGCTGGGGGGTACAGGTGGACACCACACAGCTGTTAAAGAACACAACCGTGCCATGTGTACTGACATATTGGATCTCCAACATGTAAGTGGTGAAAACAGCAAGGTGTAAAAAAGAGTGTATCTATAACAAAATGTAAGTTATGTAGCAAAAAATGGGGGGAAGCATATGCTTATTTATTTGTAAAGGCACAGAGGCTCTGGATGGATAGCTAAGAAACATGTCACAGGGGCTGCCTCGGGGGAGGGAAACTGGGAAGCTGGGGTGGGAGGGAGATTTCACTTTGTCCCCCTGTACCTTTGGAATTCTACACCTTGGGTGTGCGTGACCTACCCTCCCCGCCATAAAACAAGGTACATCTACATGTACTGACATAGGAAAATGACCAAGACATACTGTTAAGGAAAAAAAAAAGAATCAAGTTTCAGGGCAATTATGTACCGCAAAATCCCACTTTTATATGTATGTGCACACAGGCGCATACATGTTTGTATATATGCAGAAAAAGGTCTGGAAGCTGGCACACCAAACAGCTAACTGGGTCACTTCCACAGAAGTGGTACTGGGGGGGGCGGGCTTTTCCTTTATAC
Source organism: Globicephala melas (assembly GCF_963455315.2). Classification (NCBI taxonomy): domain Eukaryota; kingdom Metazoa; phylum Chordata; class Mammalia; order Artiodactyla; family Delphinidae; genus Globicephala; species Globicephala melas. The sequence continues at coordinate 59,812,922 of NC_083328.1, read as the reverse complement.
TTCTGCGTTGCTTGAATTTTTACAAATGCAAACATGTAGTAACTACGAAGATTAACTGGTGCGTTGCCCTCAGGATTCTGGACCTCAGAATGGCCGCAGGATCCTAGAGCATCTTCCTGTTACATCACCCGAGTACCTGTACTGGGCTCACATCAAACTGCTCACTGCCTCCTGGAAAACACCTGTGGGCCCACGCCTCCCTCTCCTCCTGTCCTGCCTGCTGAGCTATCCACCCTGCCAAAGATCACTGCTGCCACCTCTAGCAGTCGGCTGGTCACACAGCTGTTCCTCCTTGGTGACTGCGCTCTGTGAGGGGAGGGCTTGGCCTTCTTTGTCTTGGCACCCCTGGTACCCAGCCCAGAGCAGGAACCCAGTCCAGCTGGCTGAGGGGCTCCTCTGAGTTACAGGCCAAAGGCCTTTGAAGCGATGATGAGTAGCTGTTGCTGGGATTTGCCCCCTTCTGGGAACAGAGGTCTCTGACAGGAATGGGCACTGCTCTCAGATGGCTCTGCCTATGGCTACTTCTTCCCAACACACTCCTGGACTTCTCCTCCCATGATTTCACAACTCGCCCTTTCTGTCATGGACAACTTGCCCCCAGGGAGAATTCTGTCCTCACATGCCCTCTCAGCTGGCTGTGGGGGGTCTAACACTAGCAGGAAATCAAAACTCCTGGGCCCCCAAGCTAACTTTTCTCTCTTTGGCAAATGATTAGAGAAACAACTCAGGGTAGAAAAAGGGAGTCGTTTGGCCTGTCCTCTCCCTAGGCCACTCGTATGGGTCTTCAGAGGCACCTGCATCAAGGAGAGCCCCGGACTAGGACCAGGGACACCTGGTTCTGCCCCTAATTGGCAGAGAAGTCATTTCTTTGACTCTCAGTTTCTCTGTACAATGGTGTTAATAAAACTGGCTCTGCCTGTCTCACTCAGTTGCTGGGAGAATCAGAGGGCGAAGGCTTGTAAACTTTAGAATACCCTGGTTACTGGTGGTGGGAGGCTAAGGGTCAGGCTGTTTGCAATTCCATGCACAGTCTTCCAGCACCCCTGTCTTGCCGGAGATGCTGGGGAGAGGTATTTAGATGCTTCAGTAGATCGAAAGCTCTCTTCTATCCCTACCCTCTGCTCCAGCCACTCCAGACTTTCCACCATCAACTAAACTGCCTCGTACAGCTGCTTTCCTGGTTTCCTCTGCCTCGAATGTCTTCTGGGGGAAATTCAACCTCTACCTCAAGGCTCCAGCCCACCTCCAGCACAAAGCCGCCCTGCCCTGCCCCAGGTGTGTTCAATCTTTCTCCCTAAAGCCTGCAGCACTACCTGTACCACAATCACAGATCTCGTTATTCCTCTCTCATCCAGACACCTAAACTCCTTGGTGACAGCGCTCTGACCCACTCATCTTTGCAGCATCCGTCTGCCCTGGACAACAGTGGAGGTTCAGGAAATTCTGTTGTCTGGAAGGCGTTTTCTGAAGAGGTTACTAATCCATGTGTAGATGGTGCCAAGGAGAATTACTCAGTATAGGGAGCCCCTCACATCAAGTGCCCAGCTCACTCCTTGCTGCCCTTCACCTTCTTTGTCCTGATCTATTTCAGAACATCCCCCTGTACCAAGTGTTTGCCCGAAGCAAAGGTAGGGAGGATGAAAGCCACCAGAACTCTGCTTAGAAGAGGCAGAATTGTACGGAAAATGGGGCCACCTAAGCGTGACCAATCCCCTTTGCATCTGACCACAGAGGGAACCAGCCTCAAGCTCTCTGATCTTGAGAAAGGAAGGTGGCAGGCCTCGGCCACTGCTCAAGTTGGGTAATGTTTTGAGAACCTGGGCTTGAGCAGTTTCAAAAGTGGCAGCTCCTCTATGGGTCTGCCCTCTTTGGGTACGACAGCTTCCGCTAAGGTTCAACTTCAGGTCTGGGTGGGGGAGGAGCAGCAGGGAGCTGCAGATCAGGAGGTGGTGGAGGATGATGGGAGAGGCTGCCAGGAAGTGAGAAGTCACTGGTGCAACGGGCTAGAGAGGGCTTAATATCGGGAAGAAGGGTGACAGAGAGGAAGTCAGAAGGTGGAAGGCCCTGGGGTCCTCTTAGGTATCCAATGGGACAGATGTTGAAGGACAGGGATGAGCTCTGGCCCAGTCTCACAAGAGAGGCCTACAGCAGCTCAGTTACTCAGCAGGTAAGCCCAATTTGGTGGAAAGACTGTCTTAAGGGGCATGAGAAGAGCTACTTTGAGGTAGGGTCTGGGGTGGGAACAGGGTCAGGGTTAGGGGTTAGGAATAGGGTCTGGGCTCAGGCTCGGACAGGTCCGAGCTTGGGTGTAGTCAGGGAGAGGAAACCAGCAAACCAAGGGTCTATGGCTGGTTAAAAAGAGAGGCACCAAAGTGCCAGGTCCTGAGGAGTTGTGTGACCGGAATTGGTTCCAGAAAGTGATGCAAAAAACTAGGAGCTGAGCTGGGGGTTCCAGGAGCTAATATTCCTGTGTTAGTTTTTTTTTTTTTTTTTTTTTTTTTAGGTGGGGCAAAGGTTTGATCTGGGGGTTCTAGGAGAGCACTCTATGGGTCACAGATTCCAGCTGGGCAGGTGTCAGAGTCTAGGGATGAGCCTGGGTGCCAGAATTTGCCCTGGGTTAGGGTGAGGAATGACAAGAGGCTGTACTATTCAGGAGGTGTCAGAACCAGTGCCCCATCAGATACAGATGGATGTTGACCCAGAGCCTGGGATGGGGTGACTGTCCCAGATGGGATGAACAGCCAGAGCAGAGCGTGAGGCTGGTCTGGCTGGGTCCAGCAGGCTCAAAACAATTAGTACCCGAATCACAGTGTCAGGGTCGGCCAACAGTGCTTCCAGCATGGTGCACAGAGGGAGGGATGTGTCAAGGTCCGAACGGGGTTGGAAACCGCTCCCTATTTGAGAAACGTGTCAGTACCCGGTTCGCGGATCGGTGCCCAGATCCTGGGGCACCTAAGGTCAGCCCCGGGATGTGGGCCCGGGTTGGGGATGCGGTGGTGAGCAATGCTGGGAAGGGTCAGTGTCCGGGCAGAGGAAGTGTCTGTCCCGTCCAGGGCGGGCGGGGGAAGGGTCCGTGCCAGCCGTGTCAGGGTGGGAGGTGGACAGCGCCCGGCTGTGCCGCTGACCCTACCTTGCCGCGGGCGCAGCGCACGGAGCGCAGGGCGCCGAAGAAGATGGGCAGCAGCGCCATGAGCAGGAGGCTGCCATAGGCCAGCGCGATGCCCTCGGGCGTGGAAGGCGGCCGCGTCGTGCCGTTGGTTGGGCCGCCTGCCTCGACACTGCCGTTATGCGGGTCGCTGAGGGCCGAGTCCATGGCAAGGCTGCACTCGGGGTCCGACTCCAGGTCCGGCAGCTGCAGCAGAGACGCAGAAGGGAAGACGGGCTATGCGTGGAAAGCCACGTTCCCCTAAAGAAACAGGAAGTGACGTGCTTCCCTCGCCGGCCTGCGCCGCGCACGCGTGCGCGTTCACGTCTCCCCGCCCGCGCGCCCTCTAGCGGTGGCGGAGGGACAGGCGGCCGGTTGCTAAGCAACTTGCTGGTAGCAGGGAGAAGAACACTGGACCACTGCGGTGGATATCCATCCCTAGGGAGACCTGAGGACCCCATTCCCTAGTCCCAGTCAACCTCCTTAACTCCAGGACACTAATAACTAAGAATTTGTTTACTCATGCAGGCATTCATCCAATATTTAATCATTCCCTCACTCCTTAAGTATTTGGGTATCCCATCATATCCAGGCACTGTCCTAGGCTCTGGGGACACAGAAGGGAACAATATAGGCAAAAGTCCGTCCCTGCCCTCATGAAGCTTATAATTTTAGTGTGGCGGGGGGTTGTTGGGAGGATAATAAATAAAATGAATAAAATAAATAAATCAAAGTCTATAGGATGTTAGTGTGTAGTTATATGTTACATAGCATGTTTTTTAAAAAAAATTATTTATTTTAGGCTGCATTGGGTCTTCGTTGCTGTGTGCGGGCTTTCTCTAGTAGCGGCGAGCGGGGGTTATTCTTTGTTGAGGTGTGTGGGCTCTCTCATTGCGGTGGCTTCTTTTGTTGCGTAGCATGGGCTCGGGCTTCAGTAGTTGTGGCACGCCGGCTCAGTAGTTGTGGCTCATGGGCTCTAGAGTGCAGGCTCAGTAGTTGTGGCGCATGGGCTTAGTTGCTCCGCGGCATGTGTGATCTTCCCGGACCAGGGCTCAAACCCGTGTCCCTTGCATGGGCAGGCAGATTCTTAACCACTGCAGATTAAGTAATTTAGAGGGAGATTAGTAATTTAAGTAAATTAAATTAAATTAAATTAAGTAATTTAAGGGAGATTAGTAATTCAGAGAGACATCCCTCTCTAGGAACCTAGTGAAGTTTTGTATATGGCTTGGGCCAGGGTGGTTCCAGCCAGTTCCAGAGGACAAAAGTCAGGTGGCTTGCTCTGCAGATGGCCAGCTCTGTCAGGTTCCCAGTGTATGTGTGTCCAGGAGTGAGGAGAGGGTATAGGTAGGAGTCACCTGAACTTGGGTGCAGGCCCAAGCTGTCTGGGGCTCCTGGCTATGCTAATGGTGCTCTAGTTAAGAGCTGGAGAAAGTATGTAGCAGACAAATTGATGAAAGCTGTACCCTGCAGGCACCTAGCACTGGAGAAACCCTGCGCCAAGCAGTGGGAAAAAAGCATGTTCTCCAGGAACCCAGGAAGTGAGCCAACCTCGAACCAGGAAGGGAAGGTCCATTCTCCTCCAGCGTTCCTCTAGTACACTCTACTGAAAAGGCTTAAAGTATGTCAGCTGGCAAGGAAGAAATATTTACGAGGTCTGGCTCCATTATCACAGAGCTGGCAAAAAGAATGGTTTTAGAGCAGAGAGGCAATAAGTTGATAAGTGACACTGATAGTTTAAAATCGCATGGCCTGGTCCAAGCTGGGCAGGTGGTGAGGTGGGGTTGGAGTATAGGGTTCACAGTGAGAGGAGACAAAGGCAAGGAGTCAGACTATTAAAGTTTGCATAATGGAGTTTGCCTAGTTCATGCCAGGCACTGTACTGGTAACTTTATAGGTGTTTTCTTTGGTCTCAATAACACTGGTAAGATATGATTAGTCCCATTTTGCAGATAAGGAAACAGGCTCACAGAGGTAAACTAGCCATCCAGGTCACACAGTCCAGCAGAGGAAGAGGAGAGACTTGAACTCAGGTCTGTAGGGCTCTGAAGCCTCTGCTCTTTATAATATCCCAGCTACAAAGAGGGCTAAGGAGTTTGGACCAGAGTGACTTAGTTCTGGGCAGATGGTGTACAGTTTCAGGCTCTGTTTTTCAATAAACTGGACATGACCTGAGTGGATGGGTGAAGGCAGTGTGCCTGATGAATTCATCCATCAATAATTCAGGCCACAGGATTTGCCCAGCAGCTGGGCCTCATGGCTCCGAGCCTCTTCATCTGAGAGCATACAATTGGAAATCAGAGACACTCCTGCTTCATGCAAGGCTGAGCACTTGATTTAGTTTGGTCTGGGGCAGATCTGGCCATCTCCCTTTACACTCATGGGAGACTGTGAATATGACCCAGGGAACTGAGGGGTCGACTCAAGTTCAGAAAGCTCCCGTCAAGGCTTCTGGAGGGTTGGATTTCTGGCTTGGAGCCAGCCTGTCTTGGTATTCTCTGGAGACAGGGATAAGACAATCTTGTGCGTGGGGGGGTGGTGCCCCGAGGCTTCATCTGCCAAGCCTCCTGTATGGTGTTACTTTCCCAGAGGAGATCTGAGCTGAGGTCAATAATGGAGCCTGTTTAGAGCCTGGGATAGTTAAATTACCAAACACTTGTTCCAAAGAAAGATGCAGACTTACTCCCACCCCATTTCTCTTATTACTGTGTTCAGTCACTGTGAATGGATTTCAGTTTTTCCATTTTTTTTCTCATATATGCGCACACACATATACACACACACTTACACACACTATTCCATGCTTAAATAATTCTTAAAATAGTAATCAAGGATCATTAGTGGATGCTAACCCTTGGGAGAAAGGTTTTTGAGGGACAGGATAGTCACACAATTTACCCCACAGATTACTAGTTATTTATAAAAGGAAAAACTTCCCTTTAAAGTGGAGTGACCTGGTGGACACTCCCTTAACCAGCCGATCAAATTTAGCATCACCGAATGGGATGGGACAAAATGACTAGACGTGATGCAATGCGGGGGACATATCACCTGCGTAGTCTTCTTGCCAAACATGTTTAACCTGCATCTACTCATGAGGAAACATCAGGAAAAATAAGAAAAAGCCAGACTGTGGCATATTCAGAACAACTAGCCTGAACTCTTCAAAAATGTTGGTGCCATGAAAGAGAAAAAAACCAAAAAATCCATGTTGTAGATGAAAGGAGAATGAAGGGAGGGGGAAAAGCAAATGTAATCTATCACCCTTGATTGGATCCTGGATCACAACATTTTTAAAAAGCCTATAAAGAAAATTTTCGGACACGTGGGGAAATGTGAATGTGGATTGTTTGGGAGTGATAACGGTATCGTGGTTCTGCAGGACCTTGCTAATCAGGGCGTGATCCCCAGACTAGTAGTAGCAGCTGGGAGCCTATCAGAAATGCAGAATCTCAGGCCCCACCCACACCTACTGGATGTCCCGGTGATCTAAGTGCACATTTAGTTTGACAAATGCTGGTGTAGGAGATGCACTGTATTGTAGGAGGTATAGTCCTGCCTCAGGAGCCCAGGTGATCCTGTGTTCTTGATTCTTGGGAGAGAATGGGCAGGGAAGCAGTAAAACTGTGTAAATGTTTACTGTTAAATTACCTACTGAGGCTACAGGACCTTTAAATATATGTGCTCAATAAATATTTATATGTGAAGGAATGAGTTTATTGTTCCCTCCACCTAACCATGTTTATCTTTCCTCACAACACTGGTTAACCCCTACTCATTCCTCAAAGCTTGAGTCAAATGTGATTTCCTCAGGGAACTTCAGGGAACTCCTGTATTTCTAGCAGTGTGGAGCCGGCAGTAAGCGCCACAGGGGTTTTACTAAGATAGAAGGAACAGGGTGAAACACTCTCTGTGCCCCTATACCTCCTTACAGTAAGACTGGAATTCTCATTTGGGAAGATGTTTTTGGAGGCTAAAACTGCTCATGTAGCTTGTGTTTTCAGTTCCATCATCCTAGAGAAATTCTCACACAGGTCTATTAGGGAACATGTCTGAGGATTTTCCTGCAGTTTTTTTTTTTTTTTTTTTTCCTGGTGGTAGCAGGAAGTTAGAGTGAACCTAGGTGTGTGTCCCTGAGGAACAAATAGACAAAGTGTGCTGGGCGTATACCATGGGATACTAGGCAACAATGAGAAGCAACGAGCCAAGTGCCTGCTCGGTCAGTGCAGTCAGGACAGTCATGGCTTCTGCCCTTTTCCCCGGACGACTTTTTTTTCAATATTTTTTATTTCAATATTTTCAATATTTTTTTCAATACTTTTTCAATATTTTAAATTTTTATTTTCAATATTTTCATTGATTTACAATGTCATGTTAGTTTCTGCTGTACAGCAAAATGATTCAATTATACATATATATACATTCTTTTTTTTTAATATTCTTTTCCATCATGGTTTATCATAAGATTGCCCTGGCTGATTATTAATAGAACCCCTTGCATTCTCAAATGTGTACCAGTTTGGATGATAAAGCACGGTCACTCCCATAGGTCAGAGAGCCAGAGATGAGGATTCTTGTTTAACTGCCTTTGGTGGGAAGTGTCCTTAGGAGGAAGGGAAGAAGGAAGGAAGGCAGGAGATAAAAGGCCAAGTGAGGGGCTTCCTTGGTGGCGCAGTGGTTGAGAGTCCGCCTGCCGATGCAGGGGACGCGGGTTCGTGCCCCGGTCCGGGAGGATCCCATGTGCCGCGGAGCGGCTGGGCCCGTGAGCCATGGCCGCTGAGCCTGCGCGTCCGGAGCCTGTGCTCCGCAACGGGCAAAAAAAAAGGCCAAGTGAGGATGGGGTCTCTGCCGGGGACTCGCTCCAGCATGACCTCATGGGGACCTCTGTGGCACAAAGTGTGCCACAGACTTGTTCCCGCCTTGAGGCCTCTTGTAATCCTGTATCTGTCCATCACTGGCCAAGTCTAGGGGTCAGGGAGGGAGGCGGGGAGTCTCCCTGACCATTTGGCTTCTGTTTGACCAAAGGCAATTCTCCAGAGAAGGTGGCAGCTGTGAGTGTTTTTTAACCAATACTCACAACAGCTGGTGGTCAGGCCACTATGTCTGGTAAAGGGGATCTGGGTGGGGCAGCAACTGCATCCCTCATAATCCCCCTACCCTCGTCAACATGTGTAGATCTTTAAAACATAGAGCTGAGCATTAAGAAAAATGTGTGATATGATTTATGTAGATTAAAAGCACATATTAGGAAAAAAAATAAAATAAAAAAATAAAAGCACATATCAGGGACTTCCCTGGTGGCGCAGTGATTAAGAGTTTGCCTGCCAGCGCAGGGGACACAGGTTCAAGCCCTGGTCCGGGAAGATCCCACACGCCACGGAGCAACTAAGCCTGTGTGCCACAAATACTGAGCCTGTGCTCTAGAGCCCATGAGCCACAACAAGCCACAACTAATGAGCCCACGTGCCACAACTATTGAAGCCCACGTGCCTGGAGCCCGTGCTCCGCAACAAGAGAAGCCACCGCAACGAGAAGCCCGCGCACCGCAATGAAGAGTAGCCCCTGTTTGTCGCAACTAGAGGAAGCCCGCGCACAGCAACAAAGACCCAATGTGGCCTAAAATAAATAAATAAAATAAATAACAAAATGTTAAAAAAAAGCACATATCACACTGATAAACCCTAATGGAAAAGAATATGAAAAAGAATGTACACATGTATAACTGAATCATGTTGCTGTAAGTAGAAATTAACACAACATTGTAATCAACTATACTACAATAAAATAAATTTTAAAAGTACATATTACATAGCAACATTGCAAATCTAACAAGGATATTTACATATTAAAGAATACATATTGAGCATACTAGAATGGTTGCCTATAGAGGGATGGGAATGAGGGTGGGAACTGGTAATTAAAACAAACAAAATATGTACATAAGTAAAGTAAAACAAGGGCCTTGGGGAAAAGAGTGATGATGGTCTACTATGAAGGAATGAGTGTGATGAACCCATCCCTCTGCTCCTGACATTCAAAAAGGAAATAAAAGATCTTTGAAGACTAAAGAAAAAGTTGTCACTTACAGTTCCCTTTCTTCCTCGCTGGATTGGGGACAGAGGCTGGGTTTGCCAAGGGAAAGGCAGTGCCTCTGACGGCGAGTCAGGGCGCTGTGGTTGGTGGAACCAGGAAGGCCAGCCGGATGCACTTTAGGCAAAAGCGGCAATGTATAGGCTCCAAGGAAGAGGTGAAAAACCAACCCCTGGACAGGACAGGCAGGGACAGAGCTGGACCTTGGTTAGCCCCCGAAAACCAGGATGTCTATATTGCCAGGATCCTTTCTCTGCATTGTGTCTTTGTTTTCTTCCACAGCATATCTGTGCGCTACAATGGCAGCCCCCATGAGCTGAGTTAACATGCTGTGATTTGCCTCAGGAACCCGGAGGCTCCCTTGTGGTCAGGGTGTCCAGTTCTACCGACACAAGTCCTCTGAGGGGGATGAAGCATCCATTACATGGTCTGAGTCTGGGCTCAGCGGAGATTTCAGTAATCTCAGGCCACGCCATAGGATGTTGGAATGATGGAATGTTAGTCATAGAATGTTAGCACCACGCTGTACTCAGGTGAAAATGTTATTGTCTTGGTATTGGTATTTCTCCTGGGGAGGGAACTGTGTATATGTATAGTATGGGAAGATAACCTTGACAATCCGCTTGAGGGGAATGTGAGACCCCAAGAGCCCTCACTGGCAGATGCCAAATAAACAGAGATGGCAAATGTGCTTTGCATTAAAAATGATAAGGAATTTGTGGGAGGGAGAGAATGAGGCAGACAGAAATGAAGGGGAGGATGGAGGAAGGAGAGGAGCCAGTGAGATGGTGAGGCTGGGACACCACGTGGAGAGAGGGGAAAATTCCCGGTGGTGGGCGGGCAAGTACGTTTGTAAGGCTCGGATATGAGCACCTCTGTTCTCCTGAATCTTCATAAGATTTTCCATGCCTGCAGAGTGCCCAGGGTGGATGGGGCTGTGTGTATATCAGGGATTTCCCTATTTGGTTCAACATTGAATGGTATGAGGAGCTATACACTGAGGAGAAAGGAGTTTGGAGTCAGAGTATACCATGAGCACTGCCTGCTGAGTGGGAAATGGATTGGCCAGGACAAGAGTGACAGTGAACAAATCGGCCAAAGAAGAGATAGTGGTGGCTTTGGCTAGGGTGTGTCTGGTGGAGATGGAGAAAAGTGGACGTGATTAGATATATTTAGGACATTTCTGATTTAGGATTTTATTCAGAAAATAGAGTCAAAAGGACTCCCTGATGGGGAGTGAGGGAGAAGGAGGAACTGAGTCCTGGGTTTCTGAATTGAGCTACCGGATGATAGAGATTCTACTAACTGAGACGGGGAAGATGGGTGCTGGTGAGGTATTCTCTTTTTTTTTTTTCCCACAGTTTAAAGTACTTTATTTTATTTTATTTTTAACATCTTTATTGGAGTATAATTGCTTTACAATGGTGTGTTAGTTTCTGCTTTACAACAAAATGAATCAGTTATATATATACATATGTTCCCATATCTCTTCCCTCTTGCGTCTCCCTCCCTCCCACCCTCCCTATCCCACCCCCCCCAGGCGACCTTTTCATTGAGAATTATGCAGCTTTGGGAAGCAGCTGCTCCCCTTGCTCTAGTGCCCTCTTCTGCCAGCAGAGGGCAGCTGAGGCCAGTTAACAGATTCAGTCCAGGTGAAATGGGGGTGTCCAAGATGGGCCTGGGGGACACCGGCTATGGGAAGGCCACTACCTGGCTGATGTAAAAGCAGCGGGTTTGCTTTGAGGCTTAAATCCAGCCTCTGATTTTGAGGCCAATCCAGACTCAGAAATCTGGGGCTGTCCACGTCCAAGGCTGCTGGCCAATCCAGGCCACATCGTCTCTCCCAGGCTATTTTAACAGTTTCCTAATTTGTCTCCTGAAGTCAACTCTGTATCATACCTCTTTGCTTGAAACCCTTCAATATCTCCCAATGGCCCTTAAAATAATCTCATGCTCCTCACCATGGCCTTTGAGGCCCTGCATGTACTGCCCCTGCCTACATATCTGGCTCATCCATTACCACTCTCCTCTTTTGCATTAAGCTCTTTTATGCCTCAGGACCTTTGCATAGGCTGTCCCCCCACCCACCATCTTCTCTCTTCCTGATTGTTTGTTAAGCTAGCTCCTTATCCCAGGTGACACCTTATACATTACCTTCCCCACAACCTTGCCTATTCTTTCTCAGCTACTTAAAAAAAAAAAAATCCTCATAACACACAGCACTTCAATGTGCAATGTGCTATCTACCAGGATAATTCGATATGTTAATTTTTTTTCCCCTCTATTTTCTCCTCCCCTTCCTGTATCACTTGCCTAGGAGAGGTTTGGTCACGGGGTTCACAGCAGAAACTGCCTCTGACTCTTTCCTTTCTGGCTTCATTTTCTATGTGTTTAAACATCATAGAGCAGATATTGCAAACTGCATTTCCTAGGCCCCATCCTGTTCATAGAGGTGCTCTGTATGCCCTTCACCAAGGTTTAACAACTGTCTTCACTCAGTTGCCAAAGTTAAAAAACAGCAATTTCAAAATAAAGATTTGGATATTTGGATTTTCTTGAATATTTAGAAGATCTGGCAGTCTCAGCCCTGTATTTTCATGAGATGAGCACTGATAGTTACTGAGTACCTACTAATGTCGGGCACTGTTCAAAGTGCTTTCTCACAGGAAGTTGTTGTACAGGAGGTACGAGTATTATTCCTTATCATGGTTAAGGAAATGGGCACAGAGTGGTTAAGTGACTGGCCTAAGAACTCACAGACAGTAGACAGCAGCATCAGAATTTGAACCCAGGCAGCATAGCTCTAGAATGTGGGGTCCTAACCACTGGGCAACACTGCCTTACGGCTGTTTGGTGAGCTGAGCTGTGCTGCCCCCTTTAAGTGGGACCTGTGCTCTCCAGTCACCAAGTCTCACACTTTATTTTTTGGTTACCAGTTTGTCTCCTGGAGACTCAGAGTTTGCAAACCTTTGGTGTAGAGAGAGTGCTCATTTTTTCTGAGGTCAAGGACAGGGGAGAGGAAGGAGCTCTTGGAGGCTGTGAACTGAAGGAAGATCAGTGGAGTCTGGGGTCAGGGGATCCTCCCCCTTCTTGGCCAGACTGTGGGGATGAATGGACAGGGCGTGGGGAGGCTGGACCCAGTCCTGGTGATCCCAGCCTCCAGCAAGACTCCCAGGTCCCTCCTCGGCTTAGAAGCAGGGGCTGCTGGACTCAGGTGTCCTTGAGGCCTTGGGCACTGTGGTTAGAAGCCCCACATGGTCCAGAGCTACCGAGAGCCCCCAGCTTCCCTCCCTGTCCCCTGGCAGGAGCAGCCTCCAGTAAGGATGAAGACTGAATTTCCCTCCAGTCCAGAAGGGTAGGGGAATAGTAGAACTTAACTTGGTTTTTGAGAAATGAATATTCCTTGCCCACCTGAGTTTGGGGGTTAAGATTTACATCTGATTGCAACAATTTGTAATTATTTTTTCTGTTTTTATGAAGTTTTCTGTTTTGTGTTTGTCTCCTCCATTAGACTGTGAGCCCCTTGAGGGCAGAATAATGTAGAGTGTTTACCAGTGTTCACACTGTACATCTACTGTCTAGAGGGTTCCAGGCACATAGTAGATGCTCAATAATCATCATAATTATAACACACATTTATTCCTATGCACTGTGCTTAACATTTACATGTATGTATTAACTGACTCATCTGAGCCTCACACCACCCCTTCTGTGGGCAGGCATCTTCACACAAGAGGAATCTGAAGTGCAGAGAGGCCAAATAATTTGCATAAGGTCACACAGCTCAGGTTGTGTCTAACAGATACTCACTGAATGAATGGATGAATGGTTCCCTGTTCTCTTTGCTCTCTTTGCCTCCAGGCTGTCCCTCATCCTACCTAGTTGTATCCCACAGTATTGGAATTACGTGGGTCAGACCCAGGCAGGGGACTGTCTCAGAGCACTCAGTGAGTCCCTGAGGTCCATGGGGCAATGTCCTCACACCTGGGACTGGTGTGACTGATCCTTTTCCATCACCTCTGGCCTCTCCTTGTAGCCTCCTCTCTTCATTCCCAGCCTTACACCCTACACTTCAACACACAGACTACTCAAACGTTCCTAGATTCTTTCCGGCCTCCCTGCCTTTGCTCAAGCTCTTCCCTATGTGGGGACCATCCTTCCAAACCTGAGATTCCATAATTCTAGAAGAAGATAACAGGAAGGTAGGCAAGTTCTTTAAACCACACCACTCCTTATGTGGTGATACTACGACGCCAAATTTCATCTGGTCCCCAGCAGCCTCAGGATGGTGGTGGTGATGGAGGCGGTTATAGGACAGTATGCTCATCCCCATCTCTCTGGAAGGATACAAGTCCCAGAGAAAAGAAGGGACTTGAATAAAGCAAAACAGGGGTCAGACTCAGAGCGGGGAGGGCTAGAATCCAGGCCATTGGCTTTCCAGCCCAGAGCTCTCTCCACAATGAGGCAGCTCTGTCTGGCATCACACAGGGCCTGACTGCCCAAAAAGAGCTCCTCAATTCTGAGCTAACAGTGCCTGAAATTCCACCATTGGAGATCATTTCTTCTGGGGGGGGGCAGAGGGTGTTGAAGGCTTTTCAGTCTTCAGGGAGCCCCAGCTAATGATGAAAACCCCTGTGATGGGTCCTACACTAAGCTCATGTCAGCCTGTTCCCAGGAAGATGAGTGGCTGACAGGCAGCCAAGGGTGAGATGCCGTGGGAAGGAGATCCTGACCGAGGGTCGAAGGAATATGGGAAGCACTAAGGCAGGCAGAAAAACAGGGGCAGGGGTGGGGATGTCAGCCACAGAAAGGGCGGGGCAGCTGTGAGCCTTGGGCTGGGGACTCAGGAAACCTGGCTTCATCACCAACTTGCTGTGTGATGTTGGACAAGTTTCTTTCCTACTTGGAGCTCTGATCTGGGTCAGTGCTATGGAACAAACTTGCTTCTGGGTTTATCTTAAGGCTCTTGGTGTCAGGAAGTTGGGGCCCTGGCTGGTGGTTGCCATGACAACTATCTCTGTGGCGATAGTGACCAAGGAGACTGTTGCCAAGACTATAATTACCAGGTACAAGAGTCAAGTGATTGGTTCTCAGTTCTGTCTTAGGACAGGTTCCTCCCTGTCACCTTCTTCCATTACCTGCTAGAGTTTACTGTTTGTGGGGCCAGATGACGTGACACCCAGGGAATTGTCAGGAGTCTGGAACCTGTGTCCTATTGTCCTCGCTTATGCTGACAGGCTGTGTGACCTTGGGCAAGTCTCTGCTTCTCTCTGGGCCTTAGTTTCCCCATCTGGAAAATGAAGAGTTTGCACGAGGCCCTTTCACCTCTAAATTTGTATCAATTTGCCTTTAAACAAGGGACAAATTTATAAGTGAAAGTGTTGTTTCTAGGAATGATATGAAAAGTGTTAACAACTGTTATGACTGTCACTCACCAACATATCCACACAGTCTTGGACGGCCCTGCTATGGCAGGGATTACCCCTTCAGTGGTTGTAAGTGGGGAGGTCTGTGTGGTCCCAGAGGAAGCTCTGGAGTGGCCATTACTTGGGGGACATTCGGGACAGGGGTTCGTAACAACTAGTAGGAATGTATCTAAATATTTTGACAACTGGTACAGCCATACTTTGCATCCTGGCTGAACACCAGCCTTAGTCAAATCTATAATGGTGGAATTGCAGGCACTGTGAGTAGCAAAGGAAGATTTTCCAGGCAGAGGGGCTGCACGGATGAAGCCAATGGCTTTCAAGCCCAGCCCTGGTCAAGATCTCCAAGAGTAAGACCAGTCCTTCTTCCTGGCCACTGCACCTCCCTGAGTCAGCTGTGCACAGTCCCCAGAGAGTCGGGTTTGCCAGTGTCTCAGTTCTAGGATGGCTGATGCCCAGACAAGCGGGCAGGGCACAGCAGGAGCTGGCAGAGGGAGAGAGCCCAAGGAGGAAGTGGGGAGCTCGGGGGACGCCTGCTCCTCCTCTCCCAGGAGACGAGGCCCTGGGCAGATGCCAGATCTTTGGCCTCCCGGGTCTACTCCCCCTCCCCCTGCATTCCCCTCCTTGCATCTCCCAGCAGGACTTTGCAAACAACCTCTCCGGATGGGGATGGACGTGGCTGCCGCCTCCTCCCTGCACACTTTCCATTCCCAGCCCTGAGCCTCAGCCAGGGTTCCTCAGGAAAATTGGCTGAAAGAGACATTTTCCATGCTCTTGCCTCCTCTGCTGGGTGGCTGTCCCTGCCTCCACTCTCTTGTCTCTTCTGCAGCTGGTCACCCAGACCTGGAAGGAGGGGAAATATTTGGTCAACTGGTTGCTGCTCGCTCACCATTTAATTTTATATGTTATTTTGTCTCCCTGGGCTTCAGTTTCCTAATCTGTGAAATGAGCTAGCTATGCTGGGAAGCAGGCTTGGGAGTCAGACATTGTTGTTTTAATCCTTAGCTCTGCAGGTTACTAACTGAGTGACTTTGGACAAAATACTTAGCCACTTGGAGCCTCAGTTTTCCTCATCTGTAAGATGGTGTTGTCTCTTATTGTTGTGAAGATTAATGAAACAGCTCTGGTATCTGGAAGAAAGAACACCCCTCTACTCCAGGCAGATAATGAAGAGTGGAGTAACCTAGGCTAAAAATTTAATCTGGTCCTTGGAAGCTGTAATTTCAAAGTTTCATTGGGATTTTGGGCAGCGAATAGGCACACTCATTGAGAGAAATATTGCTCAACTTCAGAAGAATCAGAGAAATGCAAAGTAAACGATGAGACA
Organism: Globicephala melas; assembly: GCF_963455315.2. Taxonomy (NCBI): domain Eukaryota; kingdom Metazoa; phylum Chordata; class Mammalia; order Artiodactyla; family Delphinidae; genus Globicephala; species Globicephala melas. The sequence goes on along the minus strand of NC_083328.1, from coordinate 59,796,934 downwards.
TCTTTTTCCCCCCAGCCTTCCCTCATCCTGCCCCTGAGAGAATGTCAAATGAGAAAAGACTGGTCTTTTGGGTTCCTAGACCCAATTCCAACGTGTGTGTGTGTCTGTGCGCGTGTGCATCTGTGTGTGTGTGTGTGTGTGCTTCCCCATACCAACAAGCAATTCTTGGATACCCTGCTGGTGTCAATCCTGACACCATCTACCTGGAGATAGCATCAGATCTCCTAGGTACAGGGCTCAGTCCCACAAGACAGCCCTCCACTGCAGATGCCGGGTTGTTAGCTGTACTTCTGTCTGACTGGCTATAAATTAGAGGTTCCCATGACCCCTTTCTTGGGTTTGATTAATCTGGTAGAACGGCTCACAGAACTCAGGAAAACCTTTTACTCACTAGATGACTGATTTATGACAAAGGATATTAAAAGGACACAAATCAACAGCCAGATGAAGAGGTGCATAGGGTGAGGTCCTGAACAAAGGACTTCTGTCCTCGTGGGTCTTGGGGCCCAGCACGGGGACACGTGGAAGTGGTCTGGTTCCCCAACTTGGAAGCTCTCTGAACTCCCTTCTTTTGGGCTTTCACCTGGGCATGTTTGATTAACTCATTGGCCATTGGTGATTGATTCAAACTCCAGCCCCTCTCCCCTCCTAGGAAATCACATGGTGGGACTGAAAGTTCCACCCCTCTATTCAGGGTTGGTTCCCCTGGCAACCAGCCCCAATCCTTAGGTGCTTTCCAAAAGTCACCTTTATGAACATCAACACAGTTGTGGCAGAAAGGGGCTTGTTATGGATAACAAGTCACCCATTTCACCTTTATAGCTCTGAAGCTAGTTTTCTGGAACTGAGGACAAGAGATCGAATATTATAACAAAACACGCTCCCATTGCTCTTATCATTTATAAGGGTGTTGGGAGCTATGAGGCAAGAACTGTGGATGAAGACCAAATACACATGAGGAATATATTTTCGTTGTCTGAATGACCAAATATATATGTTTCCTATAAATTACAATATACTTGGGCTTCCCTGGTAGCGCAGTGGTTGAGAGTCCGCCTGCCGATGCAGGGGACACGGGTTCGTGCCCCGGTCCGGGGAGATTCCACATGCCACAGAGCGGCTGGGTCCATGAGCAATGGCCGCTAAGCCTGCACGTCCGGAGCCTGTGCTCTGCAACGGGAGAGGCCACAAGAGTGAGAGGCCTGCGTACCGCAAAAAAAAAAAAAAAAAAAAAAAATTACAGTATAGCAACTGGTAACATCTAATGTGGGGAACTGGGCACTGTTGATATGAATATAAACAAAAAGAGCCCTTTTGGAGGGCAAGTTGGCAGTCTGTCAAAATGTAAAACGTACATGCCCTTTGACTCAGCGAATGTGAATTCAGTAATTTCTCCTCTAAGTGCAAGAATATTCACTGCCTAAAACAAACAAAACCAAATAAACCCTAAAGGGACTTCCTGGTGGTCCAGTGGTTAAGACTCCATGCTCCCAATTCAGGGGGCCGGGTTTGATCCCTGGTCAGGGAACTAGATCCCACATGCCGCAACAAAGAGTTCGCATGCTGCAACTAAAAGATCCCGCACGCTGCAATGAAGACCAGGCACAGCCAAATAAATAAATAAATAAATATTTAAAGAAAAGAATATTCACTGCCGCACTGTTTGTAAAACAGTTACACTAACCTAAATTCACTCACCTTCGACTGGTAAAGTATGTAATCCATATTGTGGAATATTTTGCAGCAGTGAAAAGAACAAGTTAAAGAAAAAATGTACAGACTGAAAGGAGAAAAAGACATATCACGATTATAACTGAAGATTTCAACACTCCTTTCTCAGGATAAAACAAGTAGACATAAAATCACTAAGTATATGGACGACTTGAACAGCATTTTCTTTTTCTTTTTTTGCAACAAAATGAATTTTTTTTTTTTTTTTTTGCGGTATGTGGGCCTCTCACTGTTGTGGCCTCTCCCGTTGCGGAGCACAGGCTTTGGACGCGCAGGCTCAGCGGCCATGGCTCACGGGCCCAGCCACTCCGCGGCATGTGGGATCTTCCCGGACCGGGGCACGAACCCACGTCCCCTGCATCGGCAGGCGGACTCTCAACCACTGCGCCACCAGGGAAGCCCCAAAATGAATTTTTATAAGCACTTTTCTTTTAGGCTATAGCATTATTTCAACATCTCATTGATTTTTTAAAAAAACTTTATTGGAGTATAATTGCTTTACAATGGTGTCTTAGTTTCTGCTTTACAACAAAGTGAATCAGCTATACGTATACATATAACCCCATATCTCCTCCCTCTTGCGCCTCCCTCCCATCCTCCTTATCCCACCCCTCTAGGTGGTCACAAAGCACCGAGCTGATCTCCCTGTGCTATGCGGCTGCTTCCCACTAGCTACCTATTTTACATTTGGTAGTATATATATGTCCATGCCACTTTCTTACTTCGTCCCAGCTTACGCTTCCCCCTCCCCGTCAAGTCTATTCTCTATGTCTGCAACTTTATTCCTGTCCTGCCCCTAAGTTCTTCAGAACCTTTTTTTAGATTCCATATATATGTGTTAGCATACTGTATATGTTTTTCTCTTTCTGACTTACTTCACTCTGTATGACAGACTCTAGGTCCATCCACCTCACTACAAATAACTCAATTTCATTTCTTTTTATGGCTGAGTAATATTCTATTGTATATATGTGCCACATCTTTATCCATTCATCTGTCGATGGACACTTAGGTTGCTTCCATGTCCTGACTGTTGTAAATAGTGCTGCAGTGAACATTATGGTACATGACTCTTTTTGAATTATGGTTTTCTCAGGGTATATGCCCAGTTGTGGGATTGCTGGGTCGCATGGTAGTTCTATTTTTAGTTTTTTAAGGAACCTCCATACATTCTCCATAGTGGCTGTACCAATTTACATTCCCACCAACAGTGCAAGAGGGTTCCCTTTTCTCCACACCCTCTCCAGTATTTATTGTTTGTAGATATTTTGATGATGGCCATTCTGACTGGTGTGAGGTGATACCTCATTGTAGTTTTGATCTGTATTTCTCTAATGATTAGTGATGTTGAGCATCCTTTCATGTGTTTGTTGGCAATCTGTATATCTTCTTTGGAGAAATGTCTTTTTAGGTCTTCTGCCCATTTTTGGATTGGGTTGTTTGTTTTTTGAATTGTGAGCTGCATGAGCTGCTTGTAAATTTTGGAGATTAATCCTTTGTCAGTTGCTTCATTTGCAAATATTTTCTGCCATTCTGAGGGTTGTCTTTTCATCTTGTTTATGTTTTCCTTTGCTGTGCAAAAGTAGGCCCCATTTGTTTATTTTTGTTTTTATTTCCATCCCCTAGGAGGTGGGTCAAAAAGGATCTTGCTGCGATTTATGTCATAGAGTGTTCTGCCTATGTTTTTCTCTAACAGCATTTTCAATCACCTAGGCCTAATTGACATTTTTAGAAGACTACACCAAACAATGGCAGAATGCAGATTATTTTCAAGTGTACATGGAACATGGATTACGATAGACCCTATATACAAAACCACTCTCAAATTTGCAGTTGGATTAAATTAGAAATCAATAACAAAAAGCACCTATAGGAACCCCTCAAATATTTGGAAATTAAACAATATATTTCTGAATAATCTATGGGAAGAAGAAATCACAGGGGAATTTGGAAAATATTTTAAACTGAATGATAATGAAAACACAACATACCAAAATTTGTGGGATGCATCTCGAGCAGTGCTTGGAGGAAAATTTATAGCTTGATATAAATTATATAGCTTTTTTTTCTAATACAGCTTTACATGCTTGTATTATAAAAGAAGAAAGGTCTCAAATACTTGATCTAAGTTTCTATCTTAAGAAGCTAGAAAAAGAAGAACAAATAATAAGGTAGATTTATGTGTACTGGCATGGATAGAAAGCCAGGAGAAATAAAGTGAAAAAAGCAAATTATACATGATATGTCCAGTATCGAGGCAGCAATTGCTTGCTGCCCCTTGCTGCTCTTCTACCTTTCCTTCAAACATAGAATCCCTGATTTTTTTTTTTTTTTTTTTCTTTTCAATACGCGGGCCTCTCACTGCTGTGTCCTCTCCCGTCGCGGAGCACAGGCTCCGGACGCGCAGGCTCAGCGGCCATGGCTCACGGGCCCAGCCGCTCTGCGGCACGTGGGATCCTCGCGGACCGGGGCATGAACCCGTGTCTCCTGCATCGGCAGGCGGACTCTCAACCACTGCGCCACCAGGGAAGCCCTAGAATCCCTGATTTTGAGCTGGCACATGGCTATTCAGAATAAAGTATTCTAGACTCCTTTGCAATTAAGGGTGGTGATGTGACTAAGCTCTGCCAATGAGATGTAAGCAGAGGTGATATGTACATCGTCTGAGAGGCTTTGCTTTTTTTTGAGCTCCTAACTACTTCCTGCTGGCTGAAATGTGGATGTGACTACTGCAGCTTGGGCAGCACAGTGGATTGAAGATGGTGGAACCACAAGATAGAAGGAGCCAGGGTCCCTGCACTGTGGAATGCCATGCCTGCCTTGGACTGCCCGCTTCTGGACTTCTTTTGCATGAGGGAGACAAATACTTCTATTTTGTTTCCATCACTGCTAGTTTGGATTTCATCCCTTGCAACTTTTCAGTCCCTTGTAGCAACTGTGCAACTGAACACATATAACTATGACCCCATTTATGTGAAAAAAAAGCGAAGAAACCTATGTATGTGTACCAGATGGACGATTTTGACTTTGGCACAGAAACCCCAAGGTAACTTGCTTCAACATTGAAGACATATTATTATCTTACATAACAAGCCCAGAGGTGGGGCAGCTTCAGGGTTGGCTAATTCGGTGGCTGGACTTCATCACCAAGGACTCAGGGACTTCCCATCTTTCAGCTTTGCCATCTTCTGACTAGATCCCATCATAATTGCCAGATGGTGGCTGCAGTTCCAGGCAACTCGTTCATATATTTCAATTACCAGAAGATAAGGGACTCCCCTTCTGCTGCAGCTCTTTTTTTGTTTGTTTGTTTGCTTGTTTTTCATCTCTTTTTCAAAAGCAAAGAAACTTTTTTCTAGAGCCCTCCAGCCAACCTTCCCTCGCATTTCATTGGTCATAGCTGGTTTGTAAGTCCGTCTTTATTTTATTTATTTATTTGTTTGTTTGTCTGCACTGTGGGGCTTGTGGGATGTTAGTTGCCATATCAGGGATTGAACCTGGGCCCTTGGCAGTGAGACAATAGAATCTTAACCACTGGACCACCAGGGAATTCCCAGGATTTATTCTTGATCCCATGAAAATGAGAACAACAGAGCAAAATTGTGACTCTGACAGTACGGAAGAAAACAAAGATGGCCAAATGTCTGCTACAATATATATCTAAGTGTGCTGAAAAATCGGGAAGGATACACTCCAAACTGCTAATGGTGGGTACTTCTGGGGAGAGGAGTGGGATGGCGGGGAAATGAAAGGAGTTCTGTGGAAAATACTAAAATTGCTATCCAACAACCCTTACCCACTTCTCTGTTGCTCACAAAAGAGCGGCAAAGGGATGAACCATTATTGGCCCAAGCCAAATGTGGCGATCTCATTCCTTTTTGCCTGTTAGTTGCTTTCTCAGCCTCCCTTGCAGCTAGAGGTGGCCATGAGACTCAGTCTGGCCAGTGAGATATGAAAGGAAACTGCTGGGAGAATAACTTCCTCCTCGATAAAAAGAAAACCTCTTTCTGACCTTTCCCCTCCCATTCTTGCTTGTAATACTGGTGTGAGGATGTGATGCTTGGAGTTGTTGTAGCCATGTTGCAACCATGAAGGAAATGCCTAGAGAATTATGGAGATGCAGACCCAGTGTCCTGACATTTTAAGGCTGATGAATCAACCTTAGAATTGTCTACTTCTGGACATTCTGTTAGAAAATATCCTTATAAGGGTTTCTCTCATGCGTAGTTGAGGGCAGCTTAACAGATAAATGCATTTTTACTTTTACCATATGTTTTCTGTTTTTCTGATTTATCCTTATAATTAAAATGTATTATTTATGTAATTCAAAGTTCAATTAAAAATATGTACCACTTGGCATTGGGCACCTTTGGAATCCCAATAGGCCTGAAGAGGCACTCTGGGAAAGGAGATTGGGAGGAGCTGAACAAAAAGAACAAATCGTTCTTTATAATTAAGTCCTAACTACATGGTATGAGGTGACCCTGCAGGCTGGGGAATGGCTGAGAATACATTTCTTTCTCACTATTTGGGTTTAGGCCAGAGGTTACAAACTGTCAGCCTCTGGTCAGAACCTGGCTGGGGGACATGTTTTGCTTCTCCTGTCCAGGGCTTAAAAAAATTGGAATTAGCAATAGTGATTTAGGAATTGGGATACTGCACATAAATATCTGGCTTGCTGCTTTTCTTAGAAAAAATGAAATATCTGAAAAATATTTTTCATTTCAAAAAATGAAATATCTTAGAAAAAATGAAATTTCCTAACAGGAGTAATAGGCAGCTTAGTTCTGTCATTCCTTTTAGGTAGGAAAGGACTTCCAGTTTGCCACAGACCTTGATGCTCCCTAATGTTTGTCACCTAGTCTACGTCATTGATTTATATTACCTGATTCTGTGAGCATCTGCATTTGTGACCCCTGGCTTAGGTTTTGGATTCAAAGTGCACATGTGCATACGTGCACGCATGCATGTAAGATTCACAGACAACTGACTGTGTGGAAAGGCATGCAAACTTATTCACACAGGTGGGCAGACCTTGAAGAGGACTGAGTTTGGAGTGGTCACACTTACTCTGGACTCTTCTGTAAGACTAGAAGAGCTAAGAACACCCTTGACTGCCCTGCTGGGGCACCTGGAGTCTTAATCCAGCCCCAATAACTCAGACTTCTGAAGATTACTGCTAGGGGTGGGGGATAATTCTGAGGCAAGACCTATATCTGTCGGTAAGGAGTAGTGTTTTCTGAAAGGTGGGTGGAGATTTGCCCAGTGCAGGCTTGAAGAAACTGGTGATCCTGGAGAGAGGCATGGGTTTGAGGAAGGGAGGCAAGGTCAGACCCTGGGGACAGTGTCCCAGTGCCCCCGACATCCCACTAGGAAGGAACCCCTTTACCTTAGGGCCTTCTCTCTGTACTCATTAGAACAAGACTGAGTTTGTGTGTTGGAGGAGAGTAAAGACCCAGCCACAGCCTTCCTTCAGCCTCCACCTTATTCTGCCATGGGTTGGCTCCCCCAGATGTCCACATGTTAGTCTCTGGAACCTGTGAATATGTTTTTTTAAAAAAATATTTATTTACTTATTTATTTTGGCTGTGCCAGGTCTTAGTTGTGGCACATGGACTACTTAGTTGTGGCATTCAAACTCCTAGCTACAGCATGCATGCGGGATCTAGTTCCCCGACCAAGGATCGAACCTGGGTCCCCTGCATTGGGAGCATGGAGTCTTACCCACTGGGCCACCAGGGAAGTCCTGGAACCTGTGAATATGTTATGTTACACGGCAAAGGAGAATTAAGGTCACAGATGGAATTCCAGGCTGCTAATCTGCTGACTGTAAAACAGGAAGGTTATGCTGTTGCTAATCACAAAGGTGGAAGAGCGAGGCAGAAGAGAGAGAACCAGAGAGATGGCAGCATGAGATGGACTTGGCTCGACATTGTTGGCTTTGAAGATGGAGCGAGCGCCAAGGAAAGCGGCTTCTAGCAGCTGAGAAAGGCGAGGAAGCAAAAGCTTCTCTAGAGCCTCTAGAAAGGAATGCAGCCCTGCAGACACCTTGGTTTTAGCCCAGTGGGACCCAAGTTGGACTTCTATTTGACAGAACTATAAGATAATAAATTTGCTGTTTTAAGCCGTTAAGTTTGTGGTAATTTGTTACGGCAGCAATAGGAAACAAAAGCACCAGGACACCTAGAGAGTCCACGTTGTAGGTGAGACTCCACTTTACTGCTGGAATCAACCTCCAGACGACATGTGAGATGATTCCAGTCGCTCCAGGCTTTGTGAATTTCCCAGCTGAGGTCCCAGAGAAGAGCAGTACCCACTTCGCCTTGCCCAAATTCCTGACTCACAAAATCTATGAGTATAATAAAATGATTGTTTTTATGCCACTAAGCTTTGGGTGGTTTGCTATGCGGCACAGAAACTGGAACAGCGATCCATCTTAGCCTTGAACTTGAATCAGACGGAACTAGGAAAACAACACACACTGTTGAACCCAGAGCTCCCATCCCATCATTAATATTATTTTTAACTAAACCCTGAACTGAACGGAAGGAGACGGCGCCGAAATTGAAACTGAACTTGTATATTTTTTCATGCTGTTGAACTAGAATATTCAAATATTCTTGAGACAGTCGCATAAAGAATTCTACCCTAACCCCTTCACTCCGTATATTTTGATTTGCCTAAGGTCACATGGTCATGGCAGAGCTTAGAGATTCTTAATCTTTAAAAACATTTTGTTTTACAAAGCAGCCAGCTGTGACTCTCTCTACCCTCCTTACCTTCCTTCAGAGCACATACCCTTATCAAAGTTTGCTGAGTAAAGGAAGGACTGAGCTGTGCCTGGGAGATGTGAATTTCTCACCATCCAAGGACAAGGGAGTTCCAGCCTGAACCTGATTCCTTGGGGGTCCCCGAGTGGAAGCTTCGTGCCCTTGGCTGAGAAATTGGAACTTTCCGTCAGGGCCAGTGATCCTCGGTATTTGAGTAGCCAGGCTGGGGTGTGCTGGGATCCAGGTGGCCTTCATCTCGTCTGGATCAGGACAGCACAGTTTGTGGCCTTCCCCCAAAGCAAAAGGAGGGGGGAAACTCTGAGGAGACTTGGGGCCCCTGGGGAGACATTCCTCTTTCCAGAGCTTTATCACTTTTTCCATAACAGTGCCCTCCCTTCAAGGTGGAAAGTCGCAGCTGGCGGCTGAGTTTATTCTCAATGTGCTTTTGTTCTCCACCCTGCCCCCAGCCCCGGCAGCAGGGTGCTGGGCAGACACCAGCCTGCGCCGGACTTGCTGTACCGTCGGACGGTGCGATATAGTTGAGCCTTTCACACCCTGGGACTAGACTTCCCTGGTTCGAATCCTGGCTATTTGCTAATTGTGCAACCTTGGCCGGGTATCTGCTATAGTTTCTCCATCTGAAAACTGGCATGGTGATAATATGAGAAGTTTTGAGGATTTAATATGCGAAAAGCACTTAACACCGCACCTGATACATGGTAAGAGTGACGGAACTGTTTGCTGTTGTTATTACATGACCTTGGGAGATTCTTCTTTCTCTGGGCCTCAGTTTCCCCAACTGTACAATGAAGATGGCAGTTCCTACCTGCCTCTTGACAGCCGATCTGGGTGTGAATCCTGACTACACTTTCTTGCTGTGTGGCCTTGGACAAATTTCTTGTGTTCTCTTAGCCTCAGTGTGCTCATCTGTTATCTGTTAAATGGTACCTATTAAGCAGATGGTGATGATGAAATGAGAAGATGTGTACCAAGCATGGAGCATGGGGCCTACCACATAGAAAGAGCTAAAACAAAGTTAGCTTTTTGCTTTTTTTTGGGTTTTTTTTTTGGTTTGTTTTTATGTCTGAGAAAGAACTTTCTAAACTATAATAGGCCATGTCCCTGGGAGGAATATTGTGGTTTTCTTACATGCTTTCCCAGCCATGCCTTATTTACAGGCTCCTAGAATCAGAGAGATCAGGTTTGGAAGGGCCCTTTAACAGATTGGTTAATTCATCCATTCCACAAATATTTAGTGATCCCCTATGATGAGCCAGGTACTGAGGCAGGTGTTGAGGAGAGAGCAGCACCAAGGGTTTTGCCCTTGCGGACCTCTCATTCCTGTGGGGGAGGCAGACAGCAAACGTGTGAGTACATGAGTATATGCTACAAGCTCAGATTCAATCCCTTTATGTTACAGATGGGAAAACTGAGGCCCAAGAAGGGAAGAGAGTTTCCTAAAGTCCTCCAGTGTCTTAATAGGGCAAATACTCCCAAGCGAGTCTTCACGGTCTCAAAATATCTTACCCTAAACAAACTCTGGTTTCCCTAATGTTTTAAGATATGATAGCAGGAACCAGCATCTCCTGAATCTTCCTAGACACAGAAACTGTTATAAGTACTTGACACATCTTAAGTCATTTAATCCTCACATCAATCCTGAGGGAGGGAATTGTCATGAATCCCATTTTATAGATGGGGAAACTAAGGCACAGAGAGATGGAGGAGAGCAGGGGTTGAATACTGACCCCCTGGTTTAGGGCCCATGCCCTCCACCACTGTGCTGTCTCGCTGTGTTGGCTGCATACTCACCCCTGCATCTAGTCTGCACTATTTCTTTCTTTCTTCCCTCCTCTGCCTTCCCCCAGTCCTGGTCTCAATGATTTCCTCCACAATCTGAGTAGCTTTGGGTACTCCCTTTCTGGCCCTCAATTTCCCCATCTGTGAATTAAGAGGATTATTTTCATGACCACCCTGCTTTTTAGCACCCTGTCAGTTTGTAATTATTTTAATCATATACGTGTTTTCTAGTCTGTTTTCCCCACCAGACTGTGAGCTCCAGGGAGCAACACCCTACTCCTTCTTCACCACTATGTCCCTAGAACCAGGCACTGTGCCCTGCACTTAGTAGGCCCTCAGTTAATATTTGCGGATGAAGAAAGGAAGGAATCACGCTGATTGTCCTCAGGTTTTTCCAAACCAGCTCCTGCGCTCTCTCCCTGGCCCTCTTCCTTTCTCAGCCTGTGGGGCCTCCTCCCTCCCTCCCTCTCACCTCCCAGGGCCGGCTTGGGCCCTCCATCCGGCCTGCATTTTTCTGGGTTTGATATCATTTTTTCCACTCTCCCGGGCTGCTGCCGGCTGCCTCTGCCAACTTTCCACAACTATAGCCCCTCCCCCCATGACCACAGGCCTCCAGAGACAGCTTAGGGTGGGGGAAGACCCTCCTCCTTTTCCCTTCCCCGGGCTGGAGTTGGGATAGGAAAGTAAGTACCATCAGTGCCCTGCTGGCAAGATTGGGGGGTCACAGCTGGGGACGTGGCCGACGTGGGGGGCTGAGGCATCTGGGCAGGCAGCTGGCTGGGGGCAGGGGTGTCAGGCATCAGGGACACAATGGTCCAAACTGTTTGCATCATGTTCTCCTCTCAAAGTAGTGACACCACTTCCCCTTATGCTGGAAACTCCTGACCTGACCCCCAAGGCCCATCCCCAGCCATGGTGCCTCACTACCTCCTACTTCCCACACAGACATAGGAGGAGGCTGGGCCCTGAGGTCTGGTCCTTACCCTTACTGGCTGGGCGACTCTGGGGTGCTCACTTCCCCTCTCTGGGCTTCAATTTCCAAAGTTAGAAAACGGAATGAGTCGGACTAAATCGGGGGTCCATCCCGGGGATTAATGGATTGAGTTTCATGGAGTCCACCTGCCCCCTTTCAATTGTGTGCAAAATTGTGTTTGAAAGTCCATTTCCCTGGGAGTCTATAGTTTTTTGTCACATTCTCCAAGAGGACTGTGGATAAGCTGGCCACAGACTCTAGCCTCACAAGCCTGGGCTGGAATCCTGGCAACTTCACTTATAGCTGCTGTGTGATCTGGAGCACAAGCCTTCACTGTTCTATGCCTCTGTTTTCTAACTAGTTAAACATGGGTCGTGAAGATTAATAGTTGTGACAGCTTAGTACCCAGTCAGCTCCCAACAAACACCAGCTATTATATTGCTAGGATGAGGGCGAAGATTTTTTTTTCAGAGAATATTTTGTGAATTTATAATCTAAAAAAACGAGTTAATGAGAGAATAGGAGGTCATCACACTAAACTGTGGTTGCTTGTGCTGCACTGTGTCTCCCTCCAAGTCGTGGGGCAGGGGCTGTGCCCAGTGGTTCAGAGAAGGGCCTGAATGCATAATTGGTCCAGTGATTTTACTGACTAACCCTGACACCCAAGTCAGCAGGCCAACCCAGTCTGCAGCCCGTGTAGATGGAAAAGCGGGAGGTGGAGACGCCTGGAAGAGCCCAAAAGAAGAGATCTGGGCGCTCAGACAGGACATCCTTCTGGTCTAGTTTATTGTGGGGGAATTTCTGAGGGTTGGCCAGAGCCCAAGGACAAGGAAGACTTTTTACAAAAAGACACGCACTGCATGAAAACCCCAATTTAGGCTTTGGCCCCATGGTCTGTCCATCACTTGCCCAGGGCAGAGAGGTCCGTGAAGTTGCGGCTGGGGAGATGCTCTGTACGTTGAGGGAGTGGACGGCCAAGGCCCACGATGTAGACTGCAAGCCACAGAGACTCTGCCTCTCCGTGGCCCTGGTGGAGGCTAGAATGCACCCCAGTGCCCCCCACCCAGAGAGTGGGTGGGTGGCCTCAGAGCACGGCCAGGTTGTGGCAGGACTTGGAGCGGGCCTTGAGTGCCCGGCGGCGGGTGCTGCGGGCAGTTAAGCGTGCCAGGAAGTGTCGAGCCCGCTGGCCTAGGCTTGCCCGTCGTCGGGGGGCCGGTGGCTCCCGGCCTGCGCAGTTCCTGCGGCGCAAGCGCAGTTGGCGCACTACGCCTTCGAAGAGCTCCGCCACGTTGTGCTGCAGCGTGGCTGACGTCTCGATGAATTTGCAGTCGAACACCACAGCGCAGGCGCGGCCCTCTGATGGGGCGGGGTCAGTGAGCCAGGGCGGAGCCACAACCGGAAAAAGGAGATAAAGGTAGCAGGAGGTGTGTTCAATCTCAACCGGAAGCACGATTTTTCCTTTCCCCATACCTCGTGCTGCGTGCCAGGGGACTCAGGGATAAATCTGGCTTTGAGGAGTTAGTTCACAGGTTAGTGATCGATACTGATAGCAGAATGAGGCTGGGAAGACCGGGAGGTCCCACGGAAGGGTCTTGACTGCCAGGGAAGGGGTCTAATCTGTTCATCAGAATTGTCTGGGGGAGCATGTTAAAATGCAGGTCGCTGAGCCCACCCGCAGATATTCTGATTCGGTAGGTGAGGCCTGGGAACTAGCGATTCAACAAAATCTCCTGGGGATCATGTTGCAGAAGTTTGGGACGTCTGCTCATAAAGCATATGGTCTTCCGTCTCCAGGATGCCACTGGGCTGGATGCAGGGGCCTGGGTTCTAGTCCTCAGTGGCTGGTGACCCTGTAGAACTGGCCTCCCCACTCTGGGTCTCAGTTTCCATATTTTTTAGATTTCGCCCTGTGAGTAGGGCCATTTTTAGATAGTTATGGGTCCCACCTGATACACCAATTGTATTAAAATATTCCCCATCCCACTTTAAATACAATTTAAGTATAACTTTAAGCATTTTGGTTTGCAGTTGCTGGCTGACACAATATTATGTTTTGTACGCAAAGCTCTGTGAAATCTGAATTTATCATTTTCTCACTGTATTTTGGAGTCAATAATTGTCTTTTTCAGGTCTCAGATGTAAGCCCTTGGAAAGCTTACAGGAACTGAGCCTATCATGCCTGGTGAATAAAGTGTCTCAGACTAAGGGCATTGGGGCACATAGGGGAATTTTTAGGCAAAGAAGTGACAAGGTCAGCTCTGGTTCGGGAAAACTCTGGCAGCTGGTGAGGAGAACCGATTGAGTGGGGATAGAGAAGTACCGGGGTTGGCCCAGGCTAAAGTGGAGATGCCAGGATGGGGCAGAGGCTCTGGGCATGGGGACAGGAAGGGAATGTGGGGTTAAGGGAGGTGGACTGACAAGGTCTGGGGACTGGTCTGAGGGAATGAGAGAGGACGCAAGCCAAGAATGGTTTCTAGCTTTCAGGCTTAGGCAAGTAGATGCAGGATGGAGGTGGCCGGGGTGGGGGTGGTGGGGCACGAGTCACTGAGATCGAGGAGCACTGGAGGAGACGCAGTGACAACGGGGCTAAGAGAAAGGTGGAGGAGGAGGGTGGAGTGGAGGGCTCACCTTCCACGGAGACTTCCCGGCAGCGTGCCAGGTCCGCCTTGTTGCCCACCAGGATGATGGGCACGTGGTCTGCCTGATATGTGCGCCGCAGCTGAATGCGGAGCTCAGAGGCACTCTCGAAGCTGCCCCTGTCTGCGATGGAGTACACGATAACGTAGGCGCTGCCCACCTGCAGGCACGACTCCTGGCTCCAGCTTTCATCCTGTAGGGGAGGGAACCCAGGCCCATCCTCAGACGGTACCTAGGCCCTGGCTGAGAAAGGAGGGGCTGGGATGGTCTATGGGTGGGATGGGGCTGAGGTTGATACTTTGGACAGGTTGGGGGACAAATTCTGCCATATTTCCCTGTGTCACCCTGGAAGACCACCGATCTTCTCTGAGTCACAGTTTCTCTGCTTGAAAAATTGGGCTAATGACACTACCTCACTCCATTCTCTCATTCATTGGTTCCTTCTGTAGGCCGGGCACTGGAGACAAAAGATTTATTGGGTTCTGCTAAGGAGAGTTCTGGCTTTGCCTTTTCAGCGCCTTTGTCTGGTTTGAGGAGGGTTTGGTCTTGCCAGACAGTCCTTTTGGCTTTTTGCAGTCCAGAGTTAAGAAAAAAAAAGGAAGGGAGAGAAGTGGGGACAGGAGGCTGTCTTCCAGGGGAGGTTTTTTTCTGGATACTCTTGAAGAGAGAGTTGAAGGAGCAACTGTGGCGTGTAAGGGAAGGGGGTAGGAGAGGCAAGGGTCATTTTAAGAAGTGGAGTCCATTCAAGATGTTTGACAAGGAAAGGAAAGAACTGGAGTAATTTTGATATTGTTTTGGATGACGCTCTTTTGTCAGGGACAGCACTCCGAGACTGAACCACCTAGGTAATGGCTTTCTAAGTGTTTCTAAGTGTTTAAGGAGACACAGTACCTGCCCTCCAAAAGCTCATGATTAGGAAGGGATGCTATGAAAATGGAGAGATATAATGCGGTGTGATAAGTACCATTAAGAGAGGCATATGCAGGGACGTCCCTGGAGGTCCAGTGGTTAAGACTCGTGCTTCCAATGCAGGGGGTGCGGGTTCGATCCCTGGTCAGGGAACTAAGATCCCACATGCTGTGCAGCTCAGCCAAAAAAAAGAGAGCCATATGCAAGTGGCTGGAGGACCCATGGGGCTTGGGGCGGGGGTAGACCAGAAGAACTCAACTGGGCAGAGTGTGGGAGGGCTTCACAGTGGACTGGTGAGTGGGGTTAGAAAGAATGAGCGGCTGAGTAGTGGGGAAGAGAGTGGGCAGGAGTGGGAAATGCCGAGCGTGGTGGAAGTATTGTTTGTGAGCGGAAAAGAAGCCAGAAAAGTTTTCTGATAACCAAATAAGGTAGATAAATAGGAAAGCATCAGATCCATGGTCAACATCATTGTCAAAAGGGGTAAGTTCTGAACAGCTGTACTGATCCTTCCCCGGGGCCAAATAACCCTGAACTGAGTCAGACAGATGTGGGTTCTTATTCTGGGTTCTTAGCTGTGACTATGGACAGGTTCCTTCCTCCCTCGGAGTCTGTTTTCTCATTTGTAGAATGAGAGGGTGGGTCTTGACCATTCATTCATTCATTGCACAAATATTTATGGAAGATTTGCTATGTGTCAGCATCACAAAAGCTGGTTGGTACATGGATTGGTGGGTAAGAACCCCTTGGGGGTGTGATTAAAAATGCAGATTCCAGAACCCCACTAAGATCCCAGCATGTGGGATCTTAGTTCCCTGACCAGGGATCGAACCCGCACCCCCTGCATTGGAAGCACGAGTCTTAACCACTTTTATAGGTTCTATTTCATTAGGTCTGGGGTGAGACTTGAGAATCTGATTTCTAATACTCTTCAGGTGACCCTGATGGTCAGCGAGGCTGGGGTACCACTGGATGAACCAAAGGCCCTCCCAGTTCTGTCAGATTTTGCCTCTCGGACATCAACATGGACCCTCTCTGTATGGACCCTCTTTGGGAACTGCCTTCACAGACACTGGCCAGGGAAACTGTAGGGAAATCAAGGGCCAGAGAAGAGAACACTTTCTCAAGGCCACCCAGCCAGCTGGGCACAGAATTCCAATTCCTGCCTTCTAGTCTGTCTCCCAAATGGGACTCCCAGTCTGATCACTCTTGTTAATTCACTGGACTCTGTCCCATAGGATTCTCAACTGCATCCAAAAAGTAGACCCTCCTTCACCAGTCTGAGCTCCATGAGGCCAGGAGGCATGTCTGCCTTAGTCACTGATGGGTCTTCAGTGTCCTGGCCCATTATAAATATCCAGCCAGTGTTTCTTTCTTCTTCCTTCCTTTCTTTTTTTAAAAATAAAGCTTGGGTGTGAGCTGGCCACTGGATCCCCAAGGCCTTCCGCTGGCCCTAGGATGTGGGACCCTCAAGGCTGCCGCCCTCAGGCTGGCCCTGAGGCTGGCTGTGTGTGATGGGCCTGCAGGGACCTGACGTCAGACCCCCGGGCAGACTTTGCATATCTGGGTTTGGTCATGGTGCCCTCCCTTCACCCTGGCTGAGGTGGGGACCAGCCAGCCAGTGTTTCTTTTTTTTCTTTTTGCAGTACACGGGCCTCTCACTGTTGGGGCCTCTCCCGTTGCGGAGCACAGGCTCCGGACGCGCAGGCTCAGCGGCCATGGCTCACGGGCCCAGCCGCTCCGCGGCATGTGGGATCTTTCCGGACCGGGGCACGAACCTGCGTCCCCTGCATCGGCAGGCGGACTCTCAACCACTGCGCCACCAGGGAAGCCCCAGCCAGTGTTTCTTAATAAACAAGTGAGTGAAGGAGTGGAACCTCAGATGGAGGTTCAGAAGGTGATGCTCCCAGTGGGGATGGTCCTAGTGCATGAGAGTGTAAGCTTTGGGCTATTATAAATCTGGGTTTGAATCCCACTTGCTATCTGAGAACTTGGGACACATAACCTCTCTGAGCTTTGATTTCCTCATTGGTGGGATGGAAATCAGAAATACACTCATTGTATAGTTTTTGTCTTGACCGAATGTCAAAATATATGTCTAGTGTTTAGCACAGGGGCTGACACTTAGGAAGAAGGTGCTCCATAAATGTCAGCTGCTCTTAGAGAACCATCATCATTATTATGATGCTCATTTGGACCTGGGTTTCCTTTTATGCTAGTTAAAAGGAATTGGTCTCATAGCTCCTTCATCCCTAAATTTGGGCCTATCTCTGGAGCTGTCAGCCATTCTTGTCAATCACCCAACACTGCCCTCCTAAGCCCCACCCTGTGGGCAGGGCCTCCCTGAGTGTTAGGGGAGGGGCCTACCCCCTGGAGAGATGGGATCCCAGGTGATTTTTAGATCCTTTTTGCTTAGTTGCATTTCTTCAAAGTTCTACAATGAGCATGTGTTACCTGTATAGCAAGAAAAAAGACTCAACAAGATAAACAAAGGTAAGAAAACTCAAGCAAGATAAGAAAAGCATAATGGGGACATGTCCCTGCCCAATGCTCTCTTCCTGCTTTGGAATGGGCTAGGGAAGGACATCTTTGGTGTCCTCTTTTTACTAGCTACGAAGTCACGATCGATAAGAATTATCATTATTTACAATTCTTCACTCACGTTCAGCATTTTTGCATGCTCCACACTGTGCTTATCTCAGTGAAACTGCGTAAGAAGTTTAAAAAAACCAGCTGGTAAGGAAGGCAGGAATGATCCACCCATTTATTAGGTGAGAAAACTGAAGCTCAGAGCGGGTAAGTCAGGTGCACAAAGCCAACTGGTAAGACAAAGGAAGAGGGGGTTCAACCTCAGGCTAAATCTGGTGTTCCTTTTTCTGTACAATGTGGGTGGGTGGAATGGGATAAGGGTGCTCATGAGGGGAAGATTTGCAGGGGGAGAAGCACATCCTGGGATGGCTGTGAGGAGAGGATGAATGGAGTGAGAAAGGGGGGTCAGGGTCATGAGGTCCTCCTGGCTTTGGTTGGAAAGGCTGCTTAGGAGCTGCGGGTTTGGGGAGGTGCTGAGGATGGGCCCTGCCCTGTCCCTGCTCTGTAGTGTCCTAGAGGGGACAGGAGTCTGGTACTAGCCTCAGCATCCCTCCCCCCAGATCCTGCTTGTTGTGCCATACCAGTTTCTCAGCCTCCCAGGTGTCCACGACCAGCAGTGTGGTATCCTCTCCGTCCACCGTGAGGGTCCTCTCGTACACATCTTCTGCAACTGAGGAAAGACACGGATTTCAGGGAGGAGATGCAGGCCTGGGGAGGATGCAGGCCTCGCTAACCCCTCTTTCCGCCCCCTCCACTTCTCCTTGAAGTGCTCACCATATTTGTTAGATGTCTGTCTCTCCTGATAGGCCAAGAAACACCATGAGGAGCCCCTGTCCCACCAGCTGCCAGCATGGTACCTGGCACACAGTAGGTGCTGAGAAAGGTTTTGTTGGTTTGGTTGATTGAATGAGTGTGGGGCGGTGGGGTTAAATTTGGGCTGGGAGTTCTCCCTGGCTTAGTGTATGGTTCAGGCAGGTCCCGTTATCCTCTCTGGAACTCTGTCTCCCTATCTGTCATACATACCGGTGTACGTGTGTACATGTGGGTTCACGCTCTGAGCAGTCAGGGCTGGAGAAAGGGCGTGGTCAGAGTGTCCCTGCCTCCTCTCTGCCTTTAACCTGCCCTCTCCCCCCCGCTCACCCTGGGTCCTCTCTGCCAGTCCTGCAGGGACTCATCTTCATTTCCTCTGTCCGGTCCCTGATCCCCATCATTCTGGGACCCCAGGCCCTCTCAGCTCACTGCACCTCTTGGGAATAAAGGAACCCAGGGCCCAACTTAAGAGTCTGGGAGTCTCCATTTTGGGTAGGACCTTAGTTCGGCTGCAGGTCATGGTGGGCATGGATGGTTGTGGGGCAGGGTCTGAGAGTTGGGAGAAGTTCACCATTTCTTTCTACTTGGGACTTGTGGAACTCAGAATCGCTTCCCTTATGACATGAAAATGCATCACACACCTGTGAGAAATTAGCACAATTCTCATTCACTATTCAAGGAATTTCCCTCCTGTGGATCTTAGTGCAGGCTGTGCCCTGCACAACTCCGGGGGGTGATCATCACTTCATAGTCTGTGTGAAAGATGCCCCTCAGAGTTGAGCAGTGCATGAGTTGTACACCTGTTCTTGGCAGCGTTATGCCCCAGATAACAGGGATTTCACTCCATCGACCGCATCCCTTCCCAGCCCACAGGGTCCCTACCTCCCAGCTGTTCATGGAGATCCCGCTCTTGTTTTCCTGCAAAGAGGTTGGCCAGGCTGGTCTTCCCTACGCCAGGATCTCCAAGCAGTACCACACGGTAGAGGGCCTCCCAGGAGCCTTCAGAGTCGCTGGATTCAGAGGACCAACCACTGGGGGCAGATGAAGGTTGCCGGGTGGGGGTGTTGAGGGAGGCTGATTGGCCCAGTCGGGGATGCTGGGACTGTGTAGAAGGTGCTGTGCCCAGGAGGCCAGGCTGGTGGCCCCGGGTGGACAGGGGCAGTGGAGTACTGGCTCGGCGGCGCAGGGGGGTCTTTGCCTCTTGCTGAGTATTTAGTGTCATCCTTGGGAAGGGGGGTTTCCTTCTTTCCTTCGGCAGGAAGGGGGAGTGGGTGGTGAGCCAGGTGCTTTGAGCCCCTTCTCCTATGGAGTCCTGATGAGCTGCTGCGACGGCTTCCTCCAGAGCCGTCCTTCTAGTCCTTCTAGCAGTCCTTCCTTCCTTTGAGCTCAAATGGGAGGAGGAGGCGCCTCAGATCCTCCCTGTGGGGGCTTTCTGGCTTCAGGCCCAGAGAGAACCTGGGTCAGGCTGGGAGGGGTGAGTGCGTGTGAACACACACATGCATGCACACCCAGAGGCCATTTCCTATGCCTTGAGGATAACCCACTCCCCCATGATACACAGATAGGCAGAGGGGCAGCAGCCAGATAGGATGTCCACACAAGCACGCACACAGAGCTGCCCCAGCCATTCAGAACATGAGACCCACGTTCACGAAAGACACCCGAATTGCCCCCTTCTCTTCTTCCCCACAGGTCTCTTCCCCACGGTTCGGTTCGGGGTTGGGAGGTACGGAGGAGGGTTGAGAGCCCCGGGGGGATTCACTTCCGCTGCCCGATCCCACGAGGGCTGAGGAAGAGGCAGGACGGGCAGCTTGGTCCTGCTAAAGGCTAGGGGGTCTGGGGGTTCCCTCCAGCTGAAACCTGAGAGCCCCGGTGCCATGGGAACAGCGTGTCCGGCCCGCCCCCTCCGTGAAAAATTCAGAAGCGGCTGGCACTACGGCCTCCAGCTGCTGTGGGGGCGCGGGGGCTTCGAGGCAGCCGGACCCCAGATTTGGTGACAGGAAGGGGTCCCGGCGGTGAGGCGGGTGGAGAGGAGACCTACAGGGCCCAGGAGGGCATGCCATTCCCGGAGTCCGAGCTTCCCCGGCCCGGGGGTCCTGGGTGTGAGTCCACAGATCCCGGGAGGGTTCCCTGTCTCAGGGAACAGCCCTCCGGGCCCGAGATCCGGGGGCCCTCACTCCGGGACGCGGGTTCGAGGCCCCCCTCTTCCCTGCCTGTGCCGCAGAACCCCCCCGCCCCCCCCCCCCCCCCCGTCGCCCCATACGGGCGCCTGGCGAACTCCGCACCAACTTGACTAAGTTGGTGGCGGGCTGCGCGGGCCTTTACCTCGGTGTGGGGAGGGGTCCAGGGTCCCCGGCCGCCACAGCTGCCGGGTGCACCAGGCTGTACCACTGCCTCGCAGCATTGCCCCTCAGGCCGGTCCCGCCCCAACGCCCGGGCCGGGGGAGGAGCCGCGACCCCGCCCCGTCCAGCCCCGCCCCATTAGGGCAGCCCCGGGGTCTCCGCCCCAAGGCCTTGGCCGCTGAATGACTTTTCGCAGAGCTCAGCTGACCCGCCACTTCAAGTACTTAGCCAGGGGTGGGGGGCGAGAGAGGGGAAGGATACGGGTTCTGAATTCCTGAGCCTGGATCCCCTCTGCATCTGCATCTATCCACTCCAGCAATGGGGCACACCAACTTTAGCCTTCACGAAAACCGCTTGAGGAACTTGTTAACTCTTCAGATTCCAGGTCCCACCCTGCAAGAGAGGCAGATTCAGCAGTCCTGGCAGAGAGGGTGGGGAATCTGCATTTTAAACAAGTGTCTAAGTGAGCCTGACCCAGAGTTCATAGACCCCACTTTGAGAAACTCTGCTTCGGATTGAGAATTAATTTTGGGAAGTGGCTTGAGGGGCGGAGGGAGCCCAGGAAGTCTGCGCTGACGGGTTCTGAATGTCTTGTTTTGGCAGCGGTCATTCATTCTTTCAGCAGATTCTAGGGTAAGCGCCCCTTATGCAGCTAGGGCTGTCCTGTGCCTGGAAGAATGGCTGTCCCCTACTTGATGAATACCTACTGGACTCCTGTGCTGTGCCTGGCATGGTTGAGCACTTTGCCTGGATTATTAGCTCATTTAATCCTGATACCACACTAAGAGGATGAGCAAACTGCGGCTTACCTGGGCTTGGCACTCAGGTCTCTGCCTATTGTCCCATTCTATCACGGTCTGTGCTTCCCCTGCCACCGCCCCCTCCCCCCCCCACCCCCCCGCCCCCTCAAGTCTTCCTAGGCCTGTAGGAGGAGAAAAGAGACACTGTGAACTTGGTACAGAAGAGAAGTTGGCTGTAGGGAACTTGTGATTTTGGCCATCCATGGGTCTTTGAGCAAGGTGCTTCCTTTTAGGTCATGATGGACCGGGGCAGGCATGTATGTGGGCCCCACGGCGACCAGCCTGTACCTGTGGGTGGAGCTCATTGTCATGGCTGAGGGGGTCCAAGTGTCCAGCTCAGAGCAACTCCCACAGCAGCCTGGTAGACTAGCTCAGCCCCTGCAGGTCTTTGGGCAGATGCTAAACCCCCTCACGCCTGGTTTCCTTGTGTGGCTTGGCCCTCTAAGCTTTCCTTTGCCACCTGCAAGATGGGCTGTGAGCGGTGCAGCACTGTCTGGGAGTGAGACAACTCAATTGCTGTATGGCCTTAGGCAAGTCACCTCCCTTCTTTGGGTTTCAGTTTCTCTATTCAAAACTGAAATCTGAACAGTTTACATCCTTGCTACAAAACTTACAGTTGTCTACAATACAAAAGCCTGAACTTGGCATTCAAGACCCATTGTGCTCTGGCTCTGGTCCTCTACAAGGTCATTTCCAATCTCTTCCAACAAACTCCTTGCTCTAGCCAATACCCTACTCTTTCAGGCACATTCTGTTCCTTCTGCCTGAATACCCTCCCCGCTACTCATCTTCCAAGATGCAACTCAGATGCCTGTGTACCAGACACTGTTCTAAGCTCTGTACCCATATTATCTCAGTGGCCTCAAACTTTAGTGGTGCATTGGAATCACCTGGAGGGCTTGTTAAACCATAGCTTGCTGGGATCCACCCCCAGAACTTTTGATTCAGTGGGTTTGGATTGAGCTTGAGAATTTGCATTTCTAACAAGCCCCAGGTATTGCTGCTGCTTGCTAGTCTGGGTACCACACTTTGAGAACCATTGTATTATTTCCTTTAATCCTCTAAGTGAGCCAGGTATCCATTACTTTCTGTGAGGTTTGCATTATTACTCTTCGCATTTTCTGAGTAAGCCTAAATACAGTTGGCCCTTGAACAACACAGGTTTGAAGTGCGCAGGTCCAGTTAAGTATTTTTTTCAGTAGTAAATACTGCAGTACTGCATGATCTGAGATTGGTTGGATCTGCAGATGCAGGACCTCGGATATGAAGAACTGCAGATACAGAGGGCCAACTATAAGTTATAGGCGGATTGTTGACTGCCGTTGAGGGTTGGCGCCCCTAACCCCTGTGTTGTTCAAGGGTCAACTGTACATGCTTGTTTGAACGCGTCAGTGAGTTCCGGTTCCGTGTCTTCGGCATGGGAAGGGAACCTCCATGTATTTAGTCTTGCAAGGGAGGCTTGTCATCATTTCCATGACAACCTGGAGCTCAGAGAGGCTAAGTGCCTTGTCCAAGGTATCATAGTGATTAGAGGGAGATGCTGGCATTGAACCAGGTCTCTCTGAAACCAAGGCTTTCCCCACCCTCTCAGGTGGGGAAGAGGTACAGTTTCTGACCCCAAGCATTGCTTCAGGACATTCTGTCCCCAGATTCAGAGCTCAGCAACCTCCAGACGGTATGGCTGATCAGTTCCCCACGTAGCTGGCTGAGATCCACTCTATCATTGGGGCCACAGGGCCTCAGGCTCCCACTTAGGTCTCCTGCTGCCCACACTCCTGCCTTGATCTGCAGCCCAATAAAGGCTGGGCCATAGGCAGCAAGACTCGGTGTGCTTGGTTCCTCCTCTCTTGTGTTCTCCCCAGTGGCCCCCTGCCCCGCTCTAGAGCCCTGTGGCCATGACACAGCTGCTTCTGCTTTTTGTGGCTTTCCTGGTCCTGGTTCATGTGCCGCCAGGTAACATCACCTGTGTATGTGTGTGTGTGTGTGTGCGTGTGTGTGCGTGTGTATATGTGTATGTGTAGAAATGAAGGATAGGTTCTCAGCTTCTGGGGGACAGAGGAGGCCTAGACCAGCGTTTAAGTTCTGGCCTCACCACTGACTTGCTGGGCAGCTTAGAGTGAGTTGCTGAATCAGCCCATACCTCTGGTTCCTCATTTTTAAAATGGGATTCACTCAACAAATATTCATTATAAAGACATTTACTGTGTTCCAGGCACTATTACAATGTCTGGGGATCAAGCAGTGAAAGCAAACAAGGTTCTTGCTTTCATGGAGCTGATATTTTAGTCAGTAGAGACAGAAAATAACCAAATAAACATACAATATGTTAGAAATAAGTATTGGTACTATGAAGAATAAAAGCAAGACAAGACGCTAGTGTGTCAGGTGCATGTGGGGAGTGATGGAAGAGCTGATGGGGATGGTTGAAAAAGACCTCTGATACTTTTTTTTTTTTTTTGCGGTATGCGGGCCTCTCACTGTTGTGGCCTCTCCCGCTGCGGAGCACAGGCTCCGGACGCACAGGCTCAGCGGCCATGGCTCACGGGCCCAGCCACTCCGCGGCATGTGGGATCCTCCCGGACCGGGGCACGAACCCGTGTCCCCTGCATCGACAGGCGGACTCCCAACCACTGCGCCACCAGGGAAGCCCCTTGGGATCTCTTTTAATCCAGGGTGAGGCAGGGAAGCTTTTTCCCTCCCTCTCCTACTCAGTCCCAGTTCTTCCGAGTTGCTGGGTCATATATCTAGAAATATCACTGTGACAGGCCTAAGTGGTCCTCCTCTCTCCTCACTTCCCACACCTGCCCTAATTGCATCACAGCACCCTGATCACTTATTTCAGGGCACTTACCGCAACTCTACTTACTGTATTTATTTGCTTGGGTTTTAACCCCCTTCTCTGTCAGGTGGAAGCTCCTTGAGGGCATGGACCATGGCCACCTTGTTCACTGTGATACTCCCAGTGCCCCATGTTTGCTGAATTAATAAATGAAGGAGGTGCCCCACACCATACTATGACCAAAGACCCTTGGAGG
The DNA here is from genome assembly GCF_963455315.2 of Globicephala melas. Taxonomy (NCBI): domain Eukaryota; kingdom Metazoa; phylum Chordata; class Mammalia; order Artiodactyla; family Delphinidae; genus Globicephala; species Globicephala melas. The sequence continues at coordinate 59,772,540 of NC_083328.1, read as the reverse complement.
GGATATTGACCCAAAGCCTCACCTTTTTCATGGCCCATGGTTGGGAATTTCTTCACTAAATCGTAACATTAAACAGGTCCCTATGTGTGCAATGCAGTTTGAATAGTGGTTACAAGTCTGGGCTCTGGAGCCAGATGGCCTGGATTTGAAGGCTGGCTCTGCTCCTTTAATGGCTGTGTGACCTTGGGCAAATTTGTTAATCTTCCCGTGCCTTGGTTTCCTTAACCCATATACTGGGATTATAATAAGACAAACTATAATCGAATACTGTTTTTATGAAAAGTGCTTAGAGTGTACTTGGGGTGTGGGTTAAGCTGAATGAGAAATTCATCTCTGATTTGTAACCAGTGGTTAAAATTATGATGTGTGGGTTAACCTCGACTGAGATCTGTGGTCTAAATTATAACTGATTGTATTATTTATGAGTAGTGTTCTAGCCTGTTACCTCTAGTCTAACCCTTGACCTGTGGTCATAGCTCTTGTTTTGTGGCCTAACTTATGACCTGAGGGCTGCTCTACGACCAGAGTCTATCTAACAAATGACTACAGAGCTAATTGGTAGCTTGTAGTCTAACTTGTGGTCAGTGGTCTAATCTGTGACCTTGATCTCTTGTTAAATCTGTGACCAGTGATATAACCTGCAACCCCTGGATGGCTCTGTGACCCGGCGTCTTCCCCTGCATAGGGAGAAGTGAATTCAAACGGTGCTGGAAGGGCCACGGGGCCTGCCGGCCTTACTGCACGAAGTACGAAACCTACGTGCACCTGTGCCCGGATGCCTCCCTGTGCTGTCTCCCCTATGGACTTATGCCTCTGGCCTCCAAGCCTGAAAATGTTTAGCTGGTTCTGGGGCTGACATCCTTGCTCTCCAGTAAAGCACAAGCTGCCAGCTGTCTCCTCTTGTCATTGCCTCGCCACCCCTGGGGCTGGGGTGAGGGGTGGGGGAGGTCCAGAATGTGGGAGGGATGGAGGGATGGTTGATGGAGGGAAGTGAGGTATCCAAGGAGAGTGGGCATTAATGACCATTGTAAATGGTTCCGGTTCAGCCTGTATCACTTTCACTCTATCTAACTCCGGAAAAATTACTCTACTTCCATAAGCCTTCCCAGTCTCCTCATCCGTAAAATGGGGATAATGATAATATCAGGAGATTAGGAGTTTATAGAAGGAATGCAAAAAGAAAGATAGAGTTAATAGTAATGATAACAAGTTAATAATGGTAATAATTAACTTAATAATGGTAATAACTTAATAATGGTAATAATTAGTAATAATAGAGTTAATAATAAGCCTCTGGTATTCAGAATGAGATGGTACATTCCGCTTGAAAGGCAGGGCCTGTTGAGAGTGAAAGGATTTTTCTGTGTTCATTTATCCTCTACGTTAGTATTTCAAGAGGCTATCCAGGTAGGAAGGACCACGAGGATTTTATGAAAGTGAAGTTTTCACATATGCAGGGAGGGGTGACAGAGGAAAAGTCTGTTTCTCCCAGGACCAAGGAACTGGGAACAGCAAGGCAGGGAGAAAACATGAGCAGAGTCCGGGAAGTGGGTAGACAGACATGCATTCTAATTACCCCGTATCGGGATTGTGTTTGGCTGAAAAAAATAGGAAACTCAACTTGTAGGGGCTTATGATTCTTACATCAAAAGAAATCTGGAGGTAGGCAGCAACCATGTTACCTCCAGATTCAGGGCAAACATCTGGGATCCTCTTGGGTAACAAACGGCTACCAAAACCTCAGGCCTAACGTCCTTGTTTAAAGCAGGAAGTGGGGGAGGGTTGGCATGGGCTAGTTTCTCACTTGCACCAGGAAAGCAAAAACTTACCCTGGAATCCCCCTCAGCAGACTTCTGCTTACTTCTCATGGGCCAGAGCTGTGTCACATGGCTACTCCTGCTGTAAAGGGAGGCTGGGAAAGAAATTATCCAGCTGTTTTAGCCTCTATAGTAAACTTGAGCTTGGGAGAAAGGGAGTTGGAGAAGGCCCTCGGTGTTTGCCCACCTTCTCTCTGGGACTGAGCCCGGAAAGGGGCAGGCACATTGCATAAGTTGAGGGGAAGGCCAAGGGCAGAAGGGCTCTTGTCCACTGTCCTTTGAGAGTTTTTGGAGAAGGTCAGGGTAGCCTTGGAATAGGAGAATGGACCTTGCATGGCCAGGCTAAGAGAGGAGTGGTGAGTTTCAAAGTACTTAACCTCAGAAGGGATGCTGAGCCTGAGGCTGGAGCACAGTCTTGGAGGCTGCCTGCTGTGCCAGGTGTTAACTCCTTAGTTTCTGATATGAGAGGGATCTGGGGATCCCTAGGTCAGACAGAAGCAGCTGGAGTGGAGGAGGAGACACCTAAGGGCTTGGGGCAGCACCTTCTACCAACCAGGAGGGAAGCACTGCATTATTTAATAACAAAGCATCCCACCGGAATATCAGTCCTGCCTCCGTACCTTCCTTAGTTTCTGGGTGGCCTAGACATTGAACTGATTGCCAGTGGGCCTGTTTTAGGACCCAATGTGTTGGGGGCGAGGTGGGCTTGATGTTTAGAGCCTAGAAAGAGGATAAGAACCCCAGACAAGGCCACAGAATCACAGGGAGCTGACATGAAGTGACGTGTCAGTCTCCTGTCCCACTAGGCCTCAGTGAGTCTGAGGGATGCCAAGACCAGTTCACCAGCGACTTGACCTTAGCTGGAAGCAGTGGGTGTTCTCAGTGACAGACTCAAACTACCCAGACTCCAGCAGATGCCAGCCAGCACTGGACCATCGCACCTCCTCATTCCCGGCCACCACAATTGGGAGGAGCAGGGAGAGGAGAGGAGGAATCCGAAACCCTGAGCAATTTTACCGAATAGATTAAGTCCCTCAGAACTCAGGAAACCTCAAGAGACTATTTAAATTGTTGAATTAAGCTGGATTGAACTAAATTTAGTTCTGTACTCAGACCCCTTCCCCCTCAGTTGTTTTACAAAGAATAAAGAAGCTGTGTTTTCTTTGTATACTCCCAGACGTAGTGCAAGGGAATTTGTGACCTTCATGCGGTGGAGATGGTAATGATTTCTAGGAGTGAGGAGTCAGACAGACTCAAGTTCATACTCGGACATATACAGGCCACAGGCCGTGTGATTGGGGCAAGTCACTTCCCCTGTCTGATGCCAGGATCCTGCTCTTCAAAATGGGCGTAATGACAGGTCTTTGTGGGGTAGCTGTGGGGTCAGATGGGAGCATCTGGCACATTATAAGTGCTCAGCAAGTGAAAGCTGCTGCAATCGCTATCACTTCTATGGAGCGAGAGGCCCGCCGCTGGCCTTCTGCATGGAATTTCAGACCTACCGAAAATCTGTAAGAATAGCGCAACGAATTCCTGTAGACCTTTCACGCAGTTTTTCCAAATATGAATATTTTACCACTATAACCTTTTCATTTCCTCCCCATATATATATACATATATACACATACATATATAATTATATGTGAATATAGTTTCATATATATATGAATACATATATATACATATGCACACATACATATGTAATTATACATGAATATAACTTCATATATATATATATATATATATATATATGGCAGATATGATACCCTTTTATACCTAAATAGCTCAGTGGATTTTTCCTAAAAACCAAAGGCATTTTCTTATATAACCACAGTACAATTATAAAAATCAGGACATTAACACTGACAAATTTCTATTGTCTGATCTTTAGATTAGCTGCAGAAAATCCCTGGATCACATATTCCATTTAGTTGTCATGTTCCTTTGATCTCTTTTAATCTGGAATAGTTCTTTAGTCTTTCATGACATTGATGGTTTTGAGGCATCCAGGCCAGTGGCTTTGTGAAATGTCCCTCAGTTTGAGTTTGTCTGATGTTTCCTCATGATTGGCTCTAGCTTTGGCATTTTTGGTGGGAATTCTACAGAAGTGATGCCGAGTTTCTCTCCGTCACATCAGAGGTAGCCATTGTCCTTCTGAAGGTTGAAACAAGACAAAACAGATGAGATAGTTTTCTGAAGCTTACACATTTGCAGGGCTATTTCCCACCCAGTATCCTAATAGACCCTCATCTAAGCCTATGGCCAACCTTCTAAACCCTAAGAATACACCTAAGAAGCCAAGAGAAACAAGGCAATTCTAGGGTGGAAGATTCCTCAAGATAATTTACAGATGAGGCTCCCAAGACCAGAGAGGGAAGGTAACTTGTCTAAAACCACAGAGCTCCCAAGGCACAGAGCTAGGACTTGCACTTAAAGCTTTGGACCTCAAGTCAAGACCAGTTCTGACACAAAAGACCCTGAATAGACAAAGCAATCTTGAGAAAGAAAAACGGAGCTGGAGGAATCAGGCTCTCCTGACTTCAACCTATACTACAAAGCTACAGTAATCAAGACAGTATGGTACTGGCACAAAAACAGAAATATAGATCAATGGAACAGGATAGAAAGCCCAGAGATAAACCCACGCACATATGGTCACCTTATCTTTGATAAAGGAGGCAAGAATATACAATGGAGAAAAGACAGCCTCTTCAATAAGTGGTTCTGGGAAAACTGGACAGCCACGTGTAAAAGAATGAAATTAGAACACTTCCTAATACCATACACAAAAATAAACTTGAAATGGATTAAAGACCTAAATGTAAGGCCAGGCACTATAAAACTCTTAGAGGAAAACATAGGCAGAACACTCTATGACATAAATCACAGCAAGATCTTTTTTGACCCACCTCCTAGGGGATGGAAATAAAAACAAAAATAAACAAATGGGACCTAATGAAACTTAAAGGCTTTTGCACAGCAAAGGAAAACATAAACAAGATGAAAAGACAACCCTCAGAATGGGAGAAAATATTTGCAAATGAAGCAACTGACAAAGGATTAATCTCCAAAATTTACAAGCAGCTCATGCAGCTCAATATCAAAAAAACAAATAACCCCATCCAAAAATGGGCAGAAGACCTAAATAGACATTTCTCCAAAGAAGATATACAGATTGCCAACAAACACATGAAAGAATGCTCAACATCATTAATCATTAGAGAAATGAAAATCAAAACTACAATGGGATATCATCTCACACCAGTCAGAATGGCCATCATCAAAAAATCTACAAACAATAAATACTGGGAGGGTGTGGTGAAAAGGGAACTCTCTTGCACTGTTGGTGGGAATGTAAATTGATACAGCCACTATGGAGAACAGTATGGAGGTTCCTTAAAAAACTAAAAATAGAACTACCATACGACCCAGCAATCCCACAACTGGGCATATACCTTGAGAAAACCATAATTCAAAAAGAGTCATGTACCATAATGTTCATTGCAGCTCTATTTACAACAGCCAGGACATGGAAGCAACCTAAGTGTCCATCGACAGATGAATGGATAAAGAAGACGTGGCACATATATACAATGGAATATTACTCAACCATAAAAAGAAACGAAATTGAGTTATTTGCAGTGAGGTGGATGGGCCTAGAGTCTATCATACAAAGTGAAGTAAATCAGAAAGGGAAAAACAAATACCGTATGCTAACACATATATATGGAATCTTAAAAAAAAAATGGTCATGAAGAATCTAGGGGTAAGACGGGAATGAAGACGCAGACCTACTAGAGAATGGTCTTGAGGACACGGGGAGGGGGAAGGGTAAGCTGGGACAAAGTGAGAGAGTGGCATGGACATATATACACTACCAAATGTAAAATAGCTAGCTAGTGGGAAGCAGCCGCATAGCACAGGGAGATCAGCTCAGTGCTTTGTGACCACCTAGAGGGGGTGGGATAGGGAGGGTGGGAGGGAGGGAGACACAAGAGGGAAGAGATATGGGGATATATATATGTATAGCTGATTCACTTTGTTATAAAGCAGAAACTAACACACCATTATAAAGCAATTATACTCCAATAAAGATGTTAAAAAAAAAAAAAAGAAAGAAGACTAGTTCTGAAGTAGAACAAGAGCCACCCATTGGTAGGACAGGCCAGAGTGAAGGGGAAGCTTTGGGAGGAAGGGAGCTCCATGGCACTGGAGATGTGCAAGGTGAGCCAAGTGGATGGGGGATGCTAGAGAGGAATTTTTGCTCTGTATAGGTGCTTAGAAGTACTACTCAGAGCATAGACATTCCCCAGAGAATCACTGAATGGCCGAGCTAATGATAATAGATCAGTTTAGTAAGTACCAACAGCTTTACTTACATCATCTCACTTAATTCTCACAGTCGTAGGATATTATTATCCCCTCTTTTTCTATAAGGCAACTGAAGCTCTTAGTTAAGCAAGTTGCCCAGGTTGTACACCCAGTAAGTGGTGGAGCTGGCACTCCACTCTGGTCCTCTGGACTTGATTTTGTCTTCCATGCTCATCCTTTTTGTACTTTTTTTTTTTTGCGGTACGTGGGCCTCTCACTGCTGTGGCCTCTCCCGTTGCGGAGCACAGGCTCCAGACGCGCAGGCTCAGCGGCCATGGCTCATGGGCCCAGCCGCTCCGCGGCATGTGGGATCTTCCTGGACCGGGGCACAAACCCGCATCCCCTGCTTCAGCAGGCGGACTCTCAACCACTGCGCCACCAGGGACGCCATTTTTGTACTTTTAAAATAACATTTTTCTTCTAATTGTAGAAGTAATACATGTTCAATGGAGAAAACTTAGAAAACAGAGAAGCACAAATAAGAAGGCAAAAGTCGTCAGTATTTTTGCTATACATAAATACCCACAAATAAAAAAATACATAAAATGTGATTTACAAATAAAATGGAATCAAGCTGTACATTTTTTTTGTCTTCGTTTTTTTTTTAGTTGCCAGTGTATCATGAACATTTTCTATACGTGCTTAGTCTTCCAAAACAAGATTTTTAGCGCTAAAATGCCTCCTGAAAATTTTTAAAAATTTCCAATTTTTATAACTTGAGTAATATGCTTAGAACACATTATGGGAAAATAAAACATAGATGAGCTTCAAAATATTCACCACTTTTTCATAATCCCTGTTAGCTTTTGTTACATATTTTGTCAGAATGGATATATACATTTTTATATAACTTTAAAAATGTTATATGTATATTTTAAACAGTTACAATATGTTTGTGTATATATAGTGCTCATATATAAAATATGTAATATTCATACATATGTGTATTTTCACATGCGTCAGAGTTTCTTCAGTTAGAATAGAGGTTAGAGGAGTTTCTCATCCTGCTGGTCAGCTGGATCCCTTTGGGCTTACAAGAAAGGAAAAGAACAAAGTTACAATGATCGATAGCGTAGGAGGTTCAGGGTGGGTTTTTGTGACTCCCCACCCCCTTCCCCACCTGGGTTCTTGATGGCAGAGTGTTGAGTGGAATTTTTTATTGTGCCAGAGCTACATTTAAGTCTGAGAGCCAGGCGACAATCACATATGGCCCAAATTACTCTTGAAAATGGTTCAGGAAGTTGCCTTTCCGGAGACTGACATAGAGAGCTTTCCTCCATCAATGGAGCACATTGTGTTTCTCTAGTGATAACACCAAAGGAAGTAATAGTTTATGTTTAGGGGCCATTTTTATGAAAGATAAATATCTCTGTGCAGTGGAATCACACAATGAAGTGTGATGTCTTCATTGACAGGTACCTTCTTTGTGTAGGGATTGAGACAATTCCCTTCTCCCACTCATGCAGCCACTGGCTCAAGGAGGGATTCTCCTGGTTTATTTGGACTGCTATTGTTCATATTTGCAAAACATTTATCTGACAAAGGACTCATTTCCAGAATATTAAAGAATGCCTACAAATCTGTAAGAAAAAGGCAATCTAATAATGGAGTGGCCAATATTTAAACAGACATTTTAGAAAAGAAGATATACAAATGGCCAATAAGCCCATGAAAAGATACTCAAAATCAGTAGGCATCAGGGAAATGAAAATTAAATTCACAATGGGATGCCATTACATACCACCAGAATGATTAATGTAAAAAAGACTGACCATAGAGAGTGTCGGTGAGGATACGGAGCAACTGGAATGCTAATATATGGCTGATGGGAATGTAACATGGACAACCACTTTGGAAAAATAGTTTCAGAGTTACTGACAAGAATAGAAATATGTATATACAAAGACTTCCCTAATGTTTGTAGTGGTTATATTTATAATATCCCATAACTGGAAATAACCCAAATGGATTGTATTTATTTATAATATCTCATAACTGGAAACAACACATGAATAGATAAATTGAGTTACATCCATATGGTACGATAACAGTAAACAACAATAACAATACACTGAAACATACAACATGAATTAATCTCAAAAAACATTATGCTAAGAAAAAGAAGCCAGATACAAAGGTGTACATACTGAATGATTCCATTTATGTGAATATTTGAAAATCTCCCAAGTGCCCATCAACAAATGATTGGATTAGGAAGATATGATATATATCAATGGATTATTACTCAGCCATGAAAAAGAACGAAATACTGCCATTTGCAGCAACATGGGTGGACCTAGAGAATATCATGCTTAGTGAAATAAGTCAGACAGAGAAAAACAAATATTATATGATATCACTTACATGTGGAATCTAAAAATTAATACAAATGGATGTACATACTAAACAGAAACAGACTCACAGACATAGAAAACAAACTTGTGATTACCCAAGGGGAGAGGGAAGGGGGGAGGAACAAATTAGGGGTAAGGGATTAACAGATACAAACTACCATATTTAAAATAGATAAGCAGGCTTCCCTGGTGGCGCAGTCGTTGGGAGTCCGCCTGCCGATGCAGGGGACGCGGGTTCGTGCCCCGGTCCGGGAAGATCCCACATGCCGCGGAGCGGCACGGCCCGTGAGCCATGGCCGCTGGGCCTGCGCGTCCGGAGACTGTGCTCTGCAACGGGAGAGGCCACAGCGGTGAGAGGCCCGCGTACCGCAAAAAAAAAAAGATAAGCAACAAGGACTTACTGTATAGCACATGGAATTATACCCATTATCTTGTAACAACCTATAACAGAATTTAATCTGCAAAAATACTGAATCACTATGCTGTACACATGAAACTAACACAATATTGTAGTCAATTATACTTCAATTAAAAAAGAATCCTGCTTGAAGGGTCAGGTAGACAAAGGAAAAAAAAAGAAGGCAAAATTAATTTGATTTAAAAAGTAAGAAAATATCAGTAAGTTGAATAAAAAATCAAAACCCCCCTTGTCTCGTTCTCTCTCTCTGAGCACGCGTAGTTGAATTTGGGTAAGTTATCTTGTTTATGATGCAGCTCCATTTGTCTCAAAAGAATAGACGATTCTGGGAGAGAGGACTGTTAATGGCCAGATTCTCAAAGGGGAGATACTGCCCTCTAGGGGTTACTTTGGGAATTTTCCGGGGGCAATTTTTGATCATCCAAATTAATGGACCCCCTACTGGAATTTGTAGATTGGGGACCCGGGAAGCCAAACGGAGGGGGAAGGGTAAGCTGTGACAAAGTGAGAGAGTGGCATGGACATATATACACTACCAAACGTAAAATAGATAGCTAGTGAGAAGCAGCCGCATAGCACAGGGAGATCAGCTCGGTGGTTTGTGACCACCTAGAGGGGTGGGATAGGGAGGGTGGGAGGGAGGGAGACACAAGAGGGAAGAGATATGGGAACATATGTGTATGTATAACTGATTCACGTTGTTATAAAGCAGAAACTAACACACCATTGTAAAGCAATTATACTCCAATAAAGATGTTAAAAAAAAAACAAAAACAAAAACAAACGGCATGCAACATGCATGACTGTCCTGGAAAATGAAGTATTGATCCATTTCCTCCCCCAAATTCAAATGTCCTGTTAGATATTTATGTAGGTGAGAGCCCATTTGTAATTCTCTGAGCCCAGAATCTAAGGCTGTTTTGCAAGTATTTTTTGCACATTGAATTTTCCTGGAATGACATTACGGTGTAAATCAAGGAACAATTGTATTTTGTTTTGGTTAGAACTTTACCGTTTTGGAAAGCTGTTCACCGCTTTGGAAAGTCAGGACACAGATAGCAAACACTTTAGGTTGTACTTGAATTTGCACACATAACACACCCATTGGGGCATGCATTTGTGGGGTTTTTTTTGTTGTTGTTTTGTTTTGTTTTGTTTTGTTTTGCGGTACGCGGGCCTCTCACTGCTATGACCTCTCCCGTTGCGGAGCACAGGCTCCAGACGCGCAGGCTCAGCGGCCATGGCTCACGGGCCTAGCCGCTCCGCGGCACGTGGGATCTTCCCGGACCGGGGCACGAACCCGTGTCCCCTGCATCGGCAGGCGGACTCTCAACCACTGCGGCACCAGGGAAGCCCTCTCCTTTTATATTATAGTTTATTTTTCTTGAAATTTTGTGAGTAGATAGGTTACAATATTTATGAATTTTATTTTTTAGGATAGAAAATATTTATTATAAACAGGAGCACTGGGTTGAATAGGAGTGAATGTCAAGCTCTTACTTAGTGGGATTTCATGAGGGGGATGAAGAGAGGAGCCATCCCCTTCCTCAGAATTCCATCAAGAATCCCTTGTTTCATTGATGTTCATTTCTCTCTAAGCATAGGGACTCACTGTTTCATGGGGAGAGGAGCAGACATACGTATTCCTCCCTATAGAAGTCATTGTAAGGATACAGGGAAGTGTGAAGATATGGGACACTGTGCATGTGCCGGCCATTTATACTCTTCTCTGCTCACAGCCTTAGCTGAAGTGCCAGTCACATGTATAACACAAGGTCCCCTTCCCCTTGCTCCAGACACAGTTGATTGGACACGAGATGTGCAAGCCAAGCTAATCCCATAGGCTGGCCAGTGACCTATGAGATGGGTTGGTACAAAATGATTAACTGGATCAATCAGATTCTCTGTCACAAGAATTTTAATTGGGAAATACAGAGAATAAAGCAGTTTATAAATGGAGTTGAAGCTGAAAAGATGCCTTGGGAAAAGTCAAGACTGAAGAGTAGGGCGGGTAGTGGGAGGAGGGATGACGTAAAGCATATATGAGGAAGCAGAAACTGTGAGTAAATACAAGTGATTGGAGGGAAGACAGACAGTTCTCTACTTTAAAACATAAACTTGTTCCTGAACTTGTCTTTTAAATCCAGATATCAAAGTATTGTGTGACCTACCACACTGCCTGCCTCACAGATCTCATTTTGTATCTCTCTTCCCTTGTACACCTTTAGCCACACAGCCATTCTTTCAGTTTCTGGAACACGCCACCCTTCCCTCAATGGCCTGAGCACATGCTGCTCTACCTGAAATACTCTTCTGCAAATCCCCTCCCAACTCTTTGCAAGCACGATTTCTCATCCTACAGATCACAGGTGAAATGCCACCTCCTCAGAGAGGGTTACACTCGTTACTCATGGAGATCCACCTCCCTCACGACCTCCCTCCCTTATTCTCAATCACTATACTCTTCATAGCCTTTACCACCATATGTAATTTGAATTTATTTCTTGTCTCATGTCTTTTTCTCCCACAGGTTGTAGACTCCATGATGGCAAAGACCATGTTTGTCTTATTTACCAACATGGTGCCTGGCAAATTGTGGGTGATCAATAAATATCTGTTATATGATTAAATGAACAAATGAGTATATGTTTTATGGAGATCATGGTTCAGTAGATCTAAGACATGGTTAAAAAAATCCTTAGTTTCCCAACATTTTAGATGCAATTTTCAATGATATATTTCAGCATTATATACATGTTCATTAATTTTGCTTCACTTTTTCCTAATTTGAACCTACAGTCCAACAAACATCTGGTTGAGGCTAAGGACCCCTGAGTTTGGCATGCCTAATGAGTTCCATTGTCCCAGTTGTATTAAGATTATGATTCCAATCTTTCATATCACTAGCATTAGCACTCTATTTTTTCTGTTTTCCATTAATTCAACCAATATTTATCGAATACCTACTATGTGTCAGGCATTATTCTAGCTACTGAGGATTCAGCAGTGGACAAAACAGACAAATTTCTGCTCTTATGGGAAAAATCCCTTACTGATTTGCCTCAATAGAGAATCATGGCTTCTCCCTTAAATTCACAAACCAAGAGGCCCTTGGCCGAAGTGGAGACTGGTCCCTTAGAGGAAGGAAGGACTCTGTAACAATGCTACAAGTATATACTGAAAATCTTCCTTCAGGCTAAAGCACCTGTGGCCATCTACCAGGGTGATTTTATACCTTGGAAAGGCAGTGCTGTTTCTGAGTTGACACTAATAACTAGGGACCCAAAATGCCACGTGTCAAAATTGGAGGATGTATGGAGGTCAGATGATACATACATTTTTGGACCAAGAATATCTCACAATTGAACCATTGAATGCCCCTGAACCCTTCGGTGAGTCCACTCCATTTCTGAATGTATAATTAGAACAGACATATTTTGTAGTTGGCAGAATTTCACATTGGCTCCCTGACCTATGGAGTGAGGGCTACTATTGTAGAAATGGACAAGTGGAAGCCACTGAAACTTTCCCTACATACTATAGTAGAGAACCAACAGCAATATTGTTTCCCTGCGGAATTGCAGAGATTAGAGCCACCATCAAACACTTGAAGATGCAAGGGTATTGATTCTTATCACATTCACATTTTATTTTTCCCATTTGCCCTGTGCAGAAGGTAGATGGAGCTCAGAAAATGACTGTGAAACATATCTATATATCTGTCTATATCTAGATATCTAGATCTATCTATCTATCTATCATCTACCTGTCTATCATTTATCTATCTATCTAAACAAAAAATGATTTATTTGCAACATAGCTCAGTCCTCATCACTTCAATACAGCACAGGAGTAGAAAAGAGTCACACTGCAAGGATGATAGTTAACTAATTCAGATGGCAACTCTGCAGAGACAGAAGTGGTAAATACCCGGACTTCACTCTCTCCTCCAAAAATCTTGCTGAGATCACCCCACTCCTTAAACCAAATGGGAGGCCAGAGGCAGGAGATCCTATTCATGCAGTCCTTCCAGGGGGTCAGACAGCTGGGTGGAGAAAGGTGGGGAATGGAACTGGAAGAACTGGAGGGCAGAGGGAAGGGTCTCCCGGCCTTAGGAGTTGTGGCCCCTTCCTGTAGTTACTAACACCTGGATAACTTCAACTTCATTTTTGGCTTCAAGTGTTCCAACAAATGTGTGACCAATTTCCTGTATTAAATCCCTTTTTTGGAAATACCTACTCTGTTTTTTGTTTTCCTGACTGTACCCTATCTTTAGGTAAAATAAAATATTTATTTTAATGCTCGGATCTTTGACAGATAACCGTAACGTATATTCAGTGTACGTTTATCACATTCTCATGGGGGGTAATAAACACAATAAAGAAAAAAATATGGTAGCTACTGACACATACTGTGGAGAAATTCAAGCCCAAAAGAAGCAAGGGAGAGCAGTTTTTGAAGAAAAATTTAAAATAAGGTATTTAGGAGAAGGCTGCAGTGAGAAGGTGATATTTGAACAGAGACCCAAAAGATGTCAGAAAGAGTCATTCAGAGGATTGGGGATGAGAGTGCCAGTGAGAGGGAACAGCAACTGCAAAGGCTGTGAGTTGGTGAAATGGAGCAGGACCATATGGTCCTTGCCCCCCATGTCCTCAACCTGTCTTTTGTCTGTGGAAAAACTTTAGCCAAAGGATAAGCTTAATCAGAGAAGTGAGAAAATGCAGAAACAGTCCAACAAGGCTAGATAATAATAGTTTCATCATTAAGCATCGTCAAGGACCTTTAGTTCCTCCTCAAGGGCTGTAGATAATATTCTGAGCCATATCCTGTGAGCTATCTTGAAAATACTGAAACCCCCCTGTTGCCAGCATCTGAAATAAAATAAACTTTCCTTTCCTCCAAGCTTGCTCTTTATTAGCTTTATTGGCTTTTGAGCGGCGAGCAGCCGGACCCCACTTATGGTTACATTTGGACGATGCCTGGTGCGTCCGAGGAATAGCAAAGAGGCCAGGATGGCTTGAGTGGAGTGAACCAGTGGAAGAGTAATCGAAGATGAGGTCAGAGAAATAATGGAGTCCAGACTGCGGGGGTGCCTTGTAGGCTATTGTAAGGGCTCTGGCTATACTCTGTGTGAGATGAGAAATCACAGGAGGGTTTTGAGGAGAGGAGAGCCAGAATCACTCTGGTTGCTCTATTGAGAATAGACTGAACGTGGATAAAGGCAGAAGGAGGGAAATCAGTTGGAGGCCAGTGTAACAATCCGGGTCAGAAATGATGGTGGTTTGGACCAGGGTAGTAGCAATGGAAGTGGTGAGAAATGGTTGAAGACTGGATGTGCAGTAAACTGCTATAATGTGACAAGTGGGGTTCCATAAATGTCATCAGGTAAAATACGGGTCTCATCATTGAAATGAGGAGTGCCTGTGCAGCTAGCAGGCTGGAGTTCTCGTCCTGTGTGTGAGGTCCAAATTTGTCTTTGTGATAGCTGGCATATCAAGCCATCATGAGGCGGTGTGGCTTCAGTTTAAATATTGATGGTGAGGATCCTGAGTGAGGGCAGCGGGGGAGTGGGGGGAGTGGAAGGGAAGAACTGGGTGAACCTTCCAGGATATCAGCAGTGATTCCAGGAGTCTTCCAGTTAGATGGTGCCCAATTACCAAATGGGCAATAGCTATCAGGGAAGATTGGGCTGAAGGAACACCGAAGATTTGGGGTTGATCTGTTGCCTGAAATGGGTTGTCTGCCATTTGTATCTATATTTGCAAAATAATTTTTAACTTGGGAAGTCCTCTAAGATCTAGCCCTTGTCCACCTCTTTGGTTTCATCACATACAGTTCAGTTACTCTATCTCTTTTTAAAAATATCTATTTTCCTTTAGCCTTTTTTTTCTCCTAAAAAACATTGTTTGTTTATTTACTTTATTGAGGTATAACTGACATATAATAAACTGTACTAATTTAAAGTGTGCAATTTGATGTTTTACCATACATGTGCACCCATATGAAACTATCACCAAAATCAAGATAATGGACATATCCATCATCCCCAAAAGTTTCCTTGTGCATCTTTGTAATCCCCTCTTAATACCACTCCCTGTTTCTCCTCCTCTTGCCCTGTTCTAGTACTGATGTACTTTCACTACATATTAACAGTTTCTAGAGTTTTTTACAAATGGAATAATACAATATATGTTCATTTTTGTCTGTTTTCTTTCACTTGGCATAATTATTTGGAGAATCATCCATAATCATTCATGTTTTTCAGAGTTTCAATAGTTAATCGCTTTTATTGCTGAGTAGTATTCCACTATATGGATACACCACAATTTGTTTATCCATTCACTTGTCAATGGACGTTTGGATTTTTTCCAGTTTTTGGCTACCACAAATAAAGCTGCTGTGAACATTTACTTATAAGTCCTCGTGTAGACATGTTTTCATTTCTTCTAGGTAAATACCTAGGTGTGGAGTGGTTGGATCCTGCGGTGTATTAAACTTTTTGAGAAACTGCCCAATTGTTTCCAAAGGGGTTGTATTACCATTTTACATTCCCACCAGCAGTGTACAATAGCTTCAGCTGCCACCCCTTGTTCCTCATCAGCAATCATTACGGTCAATCGTTTTAGACACTCTGATATGTGTGTAGCAGTATTTTATTGTGATTTTAATGTGCATTTCTCTAATATCTATCTATTTTCTTGTGCCTATTTGTTACATGTGTAACTTTTTTGGTGAAGTGTCAGTTCAAATCTTTTGCTCATTTTGTTATCAGGTTGTTTTGTTTCTTTTTATTGAGTTTTGAGAGTTCTTTACGTATTCTGAAAAAATATTTTATAGGATATGTAATTTTCAAATATTTTACTTTCTAGGATTTTTAGCTGATTTAGTTTTTGCATTTTTTTCTGTTCATAACTTTTATCTCCTTTTAAAAAAGCTTGATTTTATTATATATTGAGAAAGCAAAATAATATTTTAAAAATATATAAAAGTATAAAAAGCAATAAGACAACAAACATCTCTATAACTACCATCCAGATAAAAAAATAGAATATTAGCATTACCTTTTGCAATTCCTATATTCTTAGAGTAACCATTATCCTATATTTGTGCTTTATTGATATTTTTGTCATCTACGTCTATGTCCCTAATAAAATATTTGTTTATATGTGCACAATTTTGAACAGATTCTGGAAAAAATTTTGTTAGTTTTTTGACTGGAATTTCAATGAATTTAGGAAACAATTAGTGTAGAATTGACATCTTTAAGATACTGAGTTATCTAAGTTGTGAAATATTATGTCTCTATTAATTTAGGTTTTTTATAGTGTCTTTCAATAAGGGCTTCTAATTTTCTCCATTAAATTCCTGAACATGTTTTGTTTGAAACATTCACAGTTATCAGGAAGTACTTTTTCTTTTGGTTGTTAACAGTTTGATTATGCTATGCTATTTTGATTTTCTTTGTGTCTATCCTGCTTGGAGTTCCCTAAGTTTCTTGAGTCTGTGGATTAATGTCTTTCGACAATTTTGGAAAATTTTCAGCCATTATCTTTAAAAAATATTTCTTCCCCATTCTCTCTTTCTTTTTGTTCTGAGACTCCAACTATATATATGTTAGACCATTTGATATTGTCCCATAAGTTTCTCATGCTCTGTTCTAGTCTGCATTTCTTTTTTCTCTCTGTGCTTTGACTGTATTTCCTATTGATCTGTCTTTGAGTTACTGAGTCTTTCTTCTACTATGTTCAGTCTGCTGTCAAGCGTAACCAATAAATCCGCAATTTTAGATTTTGTATTTTTCAGTTTAAAATGCCCAGTTTATTCTTAGAGATTCCATTTGTGATAGACTGATACACCAATGATCCCCAGTGAATCATGCCTGCAGTATTCATGTCCCTGTGCAGTTTTTTTTCCATATTGACCCTGGGTCACATGACTTATAAGAAAACATAATAACAGAAGTTTGATAAATGATGCATATTGGGGCTTACCCTCTTAGACCTAGCCATCATGTTAGAAGCCAAGGTTAACTTCCTTGAAATGCGGAGGCCACGCCACATGGAGAGAGATGTAGTTACATCAGTGACCCCAGATTAGAATATCAGAAGAACCACTTAATTAACACACATAATTCTGAGAAATAATGAATGATTGTTATTTTAATCCACTGAGTTTTAGAGTGCTTTGTAATGCACTGATAGAAAACTGACACACTATTTTTCTGTGTATTGGTTTAAATTATCCTTTCAGTCAATCTTCTCCTCTAATTTCCTTGAAATATTTATAATGGTTATTTAAAGGTTGTCTGTTGCTTCTACAACTAAAGATATAAAGAAGGAAACACAATGAGATGGGTAGGAGGGGTGGAGTCAAGACCCATAGCCCCTGGGGTGGGCGATCCACCAATAGGAGGGTAATTACCACTGCAAGGTTCTCCCCAAGGAGCAAGGGATCTGAGTCTCGCATCAGGTTCCCCAGCCCAGCAGTCCTTCATCAGGAACATGAGCCCCCAGAATGTTTGGCTTTGAAGGCCAGTGGGGTTTACTTTTGGGACAGCCAGAGCACTGTGGGAAATAGAGACTCCAGTCTTAAAGTGTACACACAAAATCTCACACACTCTGGGACCTGTGGCAGAAGCAGTAATTTGAAAGGAGCCTGGGTCAGACCCACCTGCTGATCTGAGAGAGCCTCCTGGAGCTCACCCTGGGACACAGACACTGGTGGCAGCCATTTTTGTGAGTTAATCCTAGCATGTGGACACTGGTGCTGGCAAGTGTCATTTTGGAATCCTCCTTCTAGCTCATTAGTTCTTGGAGACCTGGCTCCACCTACTAGCCTTTTGGCACTAGTACTGGGACACCTCAGGTCACGCAACTGGCTGGGCAGGGACACAGCCCCACCCCAGCAGGCCTAACTGCCCTAAGGCTCCCTGAGCCCACAGCTGCCTTGGGACATGGCTGTGTCCATGGACCCAACCCTGCACACGAGTGCACTAGCACTAACCCTAGGACCCCAAGAGCCCTGCGGCCAGAGACCCTGGGATCCTGCTCCACTCACCAGTGGGTGGGCACTAACCCTAGGACCCCAGCCCTGGGACTCCCAGATCCTGCAGACTACAAAATGTTTTTAGTTTTTGTTGTGTTTCCACATAGGTAAAAGGAAAATTTTGAAATTTCAAAGCAGTGATTTATTAGATGATAACGAGGTTCCAGAGATTAATAATATAGCTAAAGATAGCTAATAAGAGTACCATAGAATTACTGAGAACAACCTGAGTGAATCTCTGAAAATGAACACATTTATACCTTAAGGTTCTATCTTAAAAAATTCTAAAAACGTAAGGATCCATACGCACACCTTTCATTAGCTGCCAGAATGATGATGTTATTGTGTGTCATGTAGATTCCAGAAAATTTCACACTTGTGAGAAAGTGAGATAAAATGGCAAGTAATGTCTTATTATTATAATGAAAATAGTTTTGACTTAATGGACCATCTATAAGAGGACTTCCTGAGAACCGCTGGATAGACTAACAGGCAAACATAGGGGTCAGCCAGAAGTGTTTATTGACAGAGATTGAGAATCCACTGTGGTCAGACTCAGCGTAGCTTCACCTGCCTTTTGATGACTTCAGGTTTCAAGGAACTTAAGCTTTCCATGGAAGGTTTTTTGGCTGGTACTTGGGCTTCACACAGCACATTTTATTATTTGTGCAGTAAACATAGACCCTTTCCTTCCTGAAACATTTCTGGCGGCATTTGCCATGACGATTCCAGCATTTTCGAGTGCTACCTGAAAAGAAAGAAGAACAGAGACAGTGTCAGTCCTAAGAAGAGGTAGATTCTGGATTTGAAATGTCTGTAAAAGGATTAGAACAGATGTGATAGAGGGTGCTCAGTTTCCTTTGACTCTGACCCTGGTCCTCTCTTTTATTCCCTTCTTCTCCCTTTCGAAAAATTGTGGTAAAATACAAATAACGTAAAGTTTATCAGTTTAAGTATTTTAAAGCGTACAGTCCAGCGGCATTAATTACACTCACAATGTTGTGCAACCATCATCACCGTCTAGTTCCAGAACTTTTTAATCATCCCAAACAGAAACCCTGCACCCATTAAGCATTTTCATTTCTCCTCTCCTCATCCCTGAGCAACCACCAATATGCCCTCCTTGCTATAGACTTGCCTAATCTAGGTATTTTATGCCAATGGAATCATATAATGTGCAGCATTTGGGGCCTCGCTTCTTTTTACTTAGCATAATATTTTCAGCATTCATCTGTACTGTTTTTATAATTTAAAAAATTGAAGCATAGTTGATTTACAATATTGTGTTAGTTTCAGGTGTACAGCACAGTGCTAGATATTCTTTTCAGATTCTTTTCCCTTATAGGTTATTACAAAATATTGAGTATAGGGCTTCCCTGGTGGCGCAGTGGTTGAGAGTCCGCCTGCCGATGCAGGGGATGCGGGTTCATGCCCCGGTCCGGGAAGATCCCACATGCCGCGGAGCGGCTAGGCCCGTGAGCCACGGCTGCTGAGCCTGCGCGTCTGGAGCCTGTGCTCCGCAACGGGAGAGGCCACAACAGTGAGAGGCCCGCGTACCGCAAAAAAAAAAAAAAAAAAAAAAAAAAAAAAAAAAAAAATATATATATATATATATATATATAGAGTATAGTTCCCTGTGCTATACTGTAGGTCCTTGTTGGTTATCTCTTTTTATATATAGTAGAGCATATATGTTATTCCCAACCTCCTAATTTATGTCTCTCCCCACTCTCCTTTCCCCTTTGGTAACCATAAGTTTTTTTTGGAAGTCTGTGAGTCTGTTTCTGTTTTGTAAATAAGTTCATTTGTATCATATTTTAGATTCCACGTATAAGTGATATTATATGATATTTGTCTTTCCCTATATGGCTTCACTTAGTATGATCATCTCCAGGTCCATCCATGTTGCTGCAGATGGAATTATTTCATTCTTTTTTATGGCTTAGTAGTATTTCATTGTGTATGTGTATATATACACACACACACTATACATATATATATATTTGGCTGAAATTCCATCAGTTTCTTCATATCCTTATTTTTGTTTTGTTTTGTCTTTGCCAAGGCCTATCATCAAGAAGGTGGCTGTACTTACGTTTTTTCAAATGGCGGTAAAATACACATGACATAAAATTTATGTTAACTATCTTAAAGTGCACAGTTCCGTGGTATTAAATATGTTCATATTGTTGTGCAACCATCACCACCATCCATTCCCATAACTCTTTTCATCTTGTAAAACTGAAATTCTATTCCCATTAAACAATAACTCCCCATTCTCCCCTCCTCCTAGCCCCTGGCAACAGCCATCCATATTTTTTTTTTTTTTTTTTTTTTGCGGTAAGCGGGCCTCTCACTGTTGTGGTCTCTCCCGTTGCGGAGCACAGGCTCCGGATGCGCAGGCTCAGCGGCCATGGCTCACGGGTCCAGCCGCTCCGCGGCATGTGGGATCTTCCCGGACCAGGGCAGGAACCCATGTCCCCTGCATCGGCAGGCGGACTCTCAACCACTGCGCCACCAGGGAAGCCCCCATATTGTTTTTGATACCTTTCCTGCCCCAGAATCTTGACTAACTGACAAACTCAAGACTTGCAAAAACAGCTCTCAAAAGAACTGCTCTGACAGTTTTGGGGATGGGATTGCACCAATGGCCTCAACCAAGAGGCACAAAAATCTGGAAGTTTCTCATTATTCCAAACACAAGTTTTGCAGCAGTTAAAGATGAAATCTGCTACTTGACCCAAACAAGAACATGCAGCCCTCTCTTCTCTTTATTCTATCAAAACTCCAAGCTGCCCTGACTTGGGTCTTCAGCTGCTCCCTGATGTCCATGAGCTGAATAAAGTCTGTAACCTCTATCTGTGTCAGTGAAACTACTTTCTTTAGGCAGTTTGGTGCCGTGACTATTCTTTATTTCATTCATTTTGTGTTTATTATTTCCTTCTTTCTGTTGTAGGTTTAGACCAAGTTTATTTTGTGATTAGGAATAAGTTTTCTTTGAGATTATTTTTTTGACCAGTATGGGGGAGACTAGGGAAAATTCGTGCTTTAGAGGAAAACTTGGCTCAAATAGGGAAATTTTGCTCGCCAGGGGATGTTTGTCAATGAAATGTTCGGAGACGTTTTTAGTTGTCACAACTGGTGTGGGGTGCTACTGGCGATTAATGAGGCCGAAGGTTCTGCTAAATATCTTGCAATGCACAGGACAGCCACAATAAAGAACTGTCTAGCCCCAAATGCCAACAGTGCCAAAATGTCAGTCATTGCCAATCGTGTCAGAAGTCCCTGGTCTAGACAGGTCACAGACTTCAGAGTTATCTGATTCTGTTTATGTGGGAGTTTTACATCTGTATGAGCTCTTGATTCATGATTGTAATGCAAAAATAATTATTTCCTATATATTCAAGTAAATTCTGTTCCAGAGGGGTTCAATTGACTCCCTCCCTTCCCCTGCCCCATGGGGGAAAAAAGAACCAGTTTCTGTCTTGTAAATTCATTTCAAGAATCCCTTACTCCACTAATACCTTTATGCTTTTTAAAATTTTTCTAAAAAATATTTTATTAGAGTATAGTTGAGTTATAATGTTGTGTTAGTTTCAGGTGTACAGTAAAGTGATTCAGTTATACCTATACATATATTCATTCTTTTTCGGATTCTTTTCTCATATAGGTTATCATAGAATACTGAGTAGAGTTCCCTGTGCTATACAGTAGGTCCTTGTTGGTTATCTATTATATATAGTAGTGTGTGTGTACCTTTATGCTTTAAACCAGTTACAAAATCTGCCTTGTTCTCTCATTATGAGTTAAATAAAATCTCTAACATGTGTTCATTTTTGTATCTGTATGAGAATCATTAGTTTACTTTAAAAAATTATCTTTTACAACTTCTCTGGAACCTTGAGCAAACTGTCATCACAAGCACCAGATCCTGAAAAAATAAACTGAGAGAAATCTGGGGTTTTATTTCAGTCAGATGGATTATGGAGACACTAAGATGGCTGTGGGGTATTTCTCAACTGCCTGAAACGAAGCTTGGTAAAGAATTTGACCCATCACACTCTTTAAGTTCCTTTAAAACTTAAAAGCTATTCTAAGACAATATTGGTATGGAACTTTTAATTTGACAGTGGGGATTGCTCCAGGAACTGTCCCACCTATTGAAACCCCCAAAGTCTGGATTTGAAAGCTCCACCACATGTAAACTGGGAGATATTGAGCAAGTGACTTCCCTTCACAGAGCTTCATTTTTCTCTTTTGAAAACAAAAGACATAATAGCACCGATCTTAGAGAGCTGTATGTAGTAAATAAAATATTATAAAATCCACTAGCATTAAAGATTTCAGAAGTGCAGTGACAGATATAATTAGCAATTAAAGAAAATTCTTTTCAGAAAAAAGTCTAACTTGAAAGGGATACAAAAGCAAATAATCTCAACGGATAATATTTTAAGAGAAATAGAAGAGAAAAAAGAGAAAAAATGTAAAAATTTTAAAAAAGAAATGGGATATCTTCTTCAGGCTGAGATGGAGTGATAGGAGTCATATTGATTTTCCTGCTTTAAACAACAAGATAATTGGACAAAATGTATAGGAAACAATGATTTTCAAACATGATCCCAGAGATAAGGGGAACAAACAAGATGAGCCCTCTGGTTGCACCAGTTTACGGACTAGAAGCAGTTTCTGGGCTGTAGTGCAGGAAGAGGAATTCAAACAAGCTCTGGTGATCTTACTGAATGGAGGATATAGAAATTGAGGTTCGAGGAGTTCAAGGAGGTCAAGTCAGCTAGAATCTGTGGGTCACAGAATCAAAGAAGAGGGGGCTATACACAGATAGAGAGAGACACACACACAAAGGGGGCGTACTACAGAGCTCTGCAGAGCACTCCTCTAGTCTTTAGGTATTATCTGTGCAAGTGTAAGAGGAAACTACCAAAGGCCTAGGAAAGAACCACCAAAAAGAAGTAGGCAAAACAATTCCCAGCGACACACAGGGCTGGGAATATCTTGTGTCCCCACCTGCCTGAGTGGAAAGACCTTGTAAAATCTTCAGCACGGTGGGGCTAAATTACCCCTAGGTTAAAGGATGTCCCATACCCATCCTAAAAAGATTAAATGCCAATCTTGAAAGGATTCATCTGATTCCAGCTAACTTACTGCATACCAGAACAAAAACCAATACTCTTTAAAGGAAAAAAAAAATTCCAGTAACCAAAAGTATAAAATCCACAGTGCAAAGAATCCAAATAATTTTCCAGGCATTAAAAAAAAAAAAGCAGGAAAGTATGAACGACAACCAGGATAAAATCAATCAACAGACCCAGAAATGACAAAGATTATGGAACTAGCAGACAAGAATGATGAAACGACTATTATAAATACACTCCATAAGCTCAAGAAGATTGAGGAAAACATGACATTATGAGGAGAGAAATAAAGATGTAAAAACTTCACATGAAAATGTTTGGCAGATATATACTACTGTATGTAAACTAGGTAAACAACAAGAACCTACTGTACAGCACAGGGAATTATATTCAATATCTTGTAATAACCTATAATGGAAACAATCTGAAAAGTTACATATATAGTCATATATATAAAACCGAATCACTTTGCTGTACACTTGAAGCATTGCAAATCAACTATACTTCAATAAAAAATATTGGAAAAAAAAGAAAACTTTTCTAGTTTATCCAATGGTAAATTTGTTCAAATGATACCTGTAAGTAGTAAAAATCAGACACACAAAACTGAAATAAACCCCTAAATGATTAAAAAAACTTGAGATGAAACATTAAATATTAAATGAAAAACATACTTAGTGATGTTAACAATAGAGTACACACTGCAGAAGTAAAGATAAATGAACTTGAAGACATAGCAACAGAAACTATCCAAAAGGAAGTAGAGAGAAAAAATATTGAGAAAAAAAAACCCAAAACAGAACATCAGTAACCCATGGGACAATAATAAGCAGTATAATTTACATACAATCAGATTACCAAAAGGAGAGGAAAGGGGAGGGACAGAAACTTTTCTTTTTTTTTTTAAATTTTTGAATTTTATTTTATTCATGTTTTTATACAGCAGGTTCTTATTAGTCATCAATTTTATACACATCAGTGTATACATGTCAATCCCAATTGCCCAGTTCATCACACCACCACCCCCAGCCCTCTGCCACTTTCCCGGCTTGGTGTCCATACGTTTGTTCTCTATATCTGTGTCTCAATTTCTGCCCTGCAAACCGGTTCATCTGTACCATTTTTCTAGGTTCCACATATGTGAGTTAATATACAATATTTGTTTTTCTCTTTCTGACTTACTTCACTCTGTATGACAGTCTCTAGATCCAACCACGTCTCTACAAACGACCCAATTTCATTCCTTTTTATGGCTGAGTGATATTCCATTGTATATATGTACCACATTTTCTTTATCCATTAGTCTGTCAATGGCATTTAGGCTGCTTCCATGTCCTGGCTACTGTAAATAGTGCTGCAATGAACATTGGGGTGCATGTGTCTTTTTGGGTTTTTTTTGTGTGTGTGTGGTACGTAGGCCTCTCACTGTTGTGGCCTCTCCCATTGCGGAGCACAGGCTCTGGACGCGCAGGCTCAGTGGTCATGGCTCATAGGCCCAGCCGCTCTGCGGCATGTGGGATCTTCCTAGACCAGGGCACGAATCCGTGTCCCTTGCATTGGCAGGCGGACTCCCAACCACTGCGCCACCAGGGAAGCCCTGCATGTGTCTTTTTGAATTATGGATTTCTCTGGGTATATGCCCAGTAGTGGCATTGCTGGATCATATGGTAATTTTATTTTTAGTTCTTTAAGGAACCTCCATACTGTTCTGCATAGTGGCTGTATCAATTTACATTCCCACTGACAGTGCAAGAGGGTTCCCTTTTCTCCACACCCTCTCCAGCATTTGTTGTTTGTAGATTTTCTGATGACACCCATTCTAACTGGTGTGAGGTGGTACCTCATTGTAGTTTTGATTTGCATTTCTCTACTAATTAGTGATGTTGAGCAGCTTTTCATGTGCTTCTTGGCCATCTGTGTGTCTTCTTTGGAGAAATGTCTATTTAGGTTTTCTGCCCATTTTTGGATTGGGTTGTTTGTTTTTTTAATAGTGAGCTGCATGAGCTGTTTATATATTTTGGAGATTAATCCTTTGTCTGTTGATTGGTTTGCAAATATTTTCTCCCATTCTGAGGCAGAAACAGTTTTTAAAGAAATACTGGTTGAAAAGTTTCAAGTTTGATGAAAATTATAAACCCATAGAATCCAGAACCTCAGTGAACCCCAAGCAGAATAAAATCTAAAGAAAACTATGCGGGCTTCCCTGGTGGCGCAGTGGTTGGGAGTCCGCCTGCCGATGCAGGGGACACGGGTTCGTGCCCTGGTCCGGGAAGATCCCACATGCCGCGGAGCAGCTGGGCCCGTGAGTCATGGCCGCTGAGCCTGCGCGTCCGGAGCCTGTGCTCCGCGACGGGAGAGGCCACAGCAGTGGGAGGCCCGCGTACCGCATTAAAAAAAAAAAAAAAGAAAAGAAAGAAAGCTATGCAAAGCCATAACATAATCAAACTTTTGAAAATCACGTTAAAAATCTTAAAACCAGCTAGAGGAAAAGACACGTTAAGTACGTGGGAAAAACGGTAACAATAATAGAAGACTTCTTATCAGAAACCATACACAAGAAGACAGTAGAAAGATATCTTTAAAACAACAAAAGGAAAAAAGACAATCCAGAATTCTTTACACAGCAAAAGTCCTCCCCAAATGGAGAAATAGACTTTCAGATTTTTAAAAACTAAGAAGATTTGAAGAGTAATGTCAGCAACATTACTACTCTCCTCCTACAAAAACACCAATTTGGCAACCATCCAAACATGAAGATATAAAACTTAGAGCAACCATTAAAAAAAAAGAGGTATAACTATTAAGGCAATACTGGATACAGATTGGAATCATAAAAAGAGTCAAGTAATCTGAAAGAGGGGAAGCAAAGAAGATAAAGTGAACAAAGAAAGGATAGGCAGATAGAAAACAAATAGACGGTAGGTTAAATGCAACCATATTGATAATTATATTAAGCATAAATGATCTGCACATCTCAATTAAAAGGCAGAAATTGTCAGATTGGATGAAAAAGCAAGACCTAATCACATGCTGTCTATAAGAAATTCATTCTAAATGTAGAGACGTAGCTATATTAAAAGTAAAAAGATAAAAAAAATACCATGAAATCACTAATCAAAGGAAAGCTGCAGTATTATTAACATATTAGCTATGCTAATATTTAAAAAGTAGATTTCAGAACCAACTAAATTACTAAGTATAAACAGGTCATTTCATGATGACAGTCTCAATTTATCAAAAAGACATATTAATCCTAAATCAAATACACCAAAAAACAGAGCTTGAAAATACATGAAACAAAAAGCTGAAAGAACTGAAAGGAGAAATAGACAAATTCACAATTATAATTTCAGATTTCAACATTCCTTTCTCAACAATTGATAAAACAAGTTAATAGAAGATATAGAATACTTGAACTAATGAGTTTATCAACTAACTTAATAGATATTTACAGAACACTCCAAGTGCTCACAGAATAGTCACCAAGATATACCATTGGTGGTATATCTCAAGATATACCAAGATATATTATTGGTGGTATATCTCAAGATATACCAAGATATACCATGTATTCTGGGTAATACAGGATCTCAATAAAAATGGAAGGATTGAAGTCTTACAAAGGTGATGTCTGTCCACAATAGAGTTAAACTAAAAATTAATAATAGATATGCACCTGGAAAATCCCTAAATACTAGAAAATTGAACAATGTACTGGTAAATAACTAATGGGTAAAAGAGAAATCAGAAGAGAAATTCGAGAAGTTTGAATTGACTAAAATTAAAAGTACAATACATAAAAATATTTGTGGAACCAAGATAAAGTAGTAATTAGAGGGAGAGTTATACTTTAAAAAGCGTATTTTAGATAGAATGGTCTTAAATCAATGATCAATACTTATATCTTAAGAAGTGAGAAAAATAAGAGCAAGTGATACCTCATTGTAGTTTTTTTTTTTTTACATCTTTATTGGAGTATAATTGCTTTACAATGGTGTGTTAGTTTCTGCTTTATAACAAAGTGAATCAGTTATACATAAACATATGTTCCCATATCTCTTCCCTCTTGCGTCTCTCTCCCTCCCACCCTCCCTATCCCACCCACCTAGGTGGTCACAAACCACCAAGCTTATCTCCCTGTGCTATGCGGCTGCTTCCCACTAGCTATCTATTTTACGTTTGGTAGTGTATATATGTCCATGCCACTCTCTCACTTTGTCACAGATTACCCTTCCCCCTCCCCATATCCTCAAGTCCATTCTCTAGTAGGTCTGTGTCTTTATTCCTGTCTTACCCCTAGGTTCTTCATGACATTTTTTCCCCTTAAATTCCATATATATGTGTTAGCATATGGTATTGGTTTTTCTCTTTCTGACTTACTTCACTCTGTATGACAGACTCTAGGCCCATCCACCTCACTACAAATATCTCAATTTCGTTTCTTTTTATGGCTGAGTAATATTCCATTGCATATATGTGCCACATCTTCCTTATCCATTCATCTGTCGATGGGCATTTAGGTTGATTCCATGTTCTGGCTATTGTAAATAGAGCTGCAATGAACACTTTGGTACATGACTCTTCTTGAATTATGGTTTTCTCAGGGTATATGCCAAGTAGTGGGATTGCTGGGTTGTATGGTAGTTCTTTTTTAGTTTTTTAAGGAATGTCCATACTGTTCTCCATAGTGGCTATATCAATTTACATTCCCACCAACAGTGTAGGAGTGTTCCCTTTTCTCCACACCCTCTCTAGCATTTATTATTTCTAGACTTTTTAATGATGGTAATTCTGACCAGTTTGAGGTGGTACCTCGTTAGAGTTTTGATTTGCATTTCTCTAATAATTAGTGATGTTGAGCATCTTTTCATGTCCCTACTGGCCATCTGTATGTCTTCTTTGGAGAATTGTCTGTTAAGGTCTTATGCCCATTTTTTTATTGGGCATATACCCAGACAAAACTATAATTCAAAAAGATACATGCACCCCTCTGTTCATAGCAGCACTATTCACAATAGCCAAAACATGGAAACAACCTAAATGTCCATCGACAGATGAATGGATAAAGAAAATGTGCTACATATATACAGTGGAATACTACTCAGCCATAAAAAAGAATGAAGTAATGCCATTTGCATCAACATGGATACAACTAGAGATTATCATACTAAGTGAAGTGAGTCAGAAAGAGAAAGACAAATACCATATGATATCACTTATATGTGGAATCTAAAATATGGCACAAATGAACCAATCTACAAAACAGAAACAGACTCATAGACATAGAGAACAGACTTGTGGTTGTCAAGGGAGGGGGTGGTGGGGGAGGGATGGACTAGGAGTGTGGGATTAGTAGATGCAAACTATTATATACAGTATGGATAAACAACAAGGTCCTACTGTATAGCACTGGGAACTATATTCAATATCCTGTGATAAACAATAATGGGAAAGAATATAAAAAAAGAATGTCTGTATGTGTATAACTGAGTCACTTTCCTGTAGAGCAGAGATTGGCACAACATTGTAAATCAACTCTACTTCAATAAAAAAGACTGTATTTCAATACACTAGCAACAAACAACTGAACCTTTAAAAATATCATTTACAACAGCTTAAAAATACATAACAGTGATGAATTTAACAAAATATATGTGTATTAGTTTCATATCGTATTGCTGCTGTAGCAAAATTACCACAAACTTAGTGCCTTAAAACAACACAAATTTATTGTTTCACTGGGCTAAAGTCAAGGTGCCAGCAGGGCTGGTTCCTTCTGGAGACTCTCAGGGCAGAAGCTATTTTCTTCCCCTTTTCACTTTCTAACAACTACCTGTAATTCTTTGCTTATAACCACTTCCTTACATTACTACAACCATTTTCTTATTTCTCCTCCACAATCTGATCTCCTGCTGCCCTCTTATTAGGTCTCTTGTGATTACATTGAGTCCACCCAGAAAACCCAAGATAATCTCCCCATCTCAAGACACATGCAAAATCTCTTTTACCATGTAAGGTAACATATTCATGGGTTTTGGGGATTAGGACTTGGACATCTCTGGGGAGTCATTATTCAGCCTACTACAATATGCAAAATATAAAAACCACAAAACATTTCAGAGAAAGAAAGGAAGACATAAAGAAATCGAGAGAGATACCATGTTCATGGATTCAAAGACTTAATTTTGATAAGATCTCAATTCTCCTTAAATTGATCAATGCAGTCCCAAGAATATTTCCAGCAGGCTATTTTGTAGAATTGAAAAGCTGATTCTAAAATTTATATGAAAATGCAATTGACCTAAAACAGATAAAACAATCTGAAAAAGAATGAAGTTGGAAGACTCACAGTACCTGATTTTAAGGTTTACTGCAAAGTCATAGTAACCAAGACAATGTGGTATTGGCATAAGAATAGACATGTAGGCCAGTGGAATGGCAGAGAGAGTCCACAAACAAATCCCAACCTATATGGTCAACTGATTTTCAACAAAGGTGCCAAGGTAATTCAAAGGGGGAAAAGGAAATTCTTTTCATTAAATGATGCTACACATCCATATGTAAATAAGTGAAACTCAACCCTTACCCCACACTGTACACAAAATGAATCATGGACCTAAAATGTAAGAGCTAAAACAATAGAACACCTGGAAGAAGCCATAGGAGAAAATGTTTCTGACCTTGTGTCAAGCAAGATTTTTTTTAGATAAGATACAAAAACATGAGCCACAAAAGAAAAAATGAACACATTGGACTTCTTCAAAACTAAAAGTTCTTACCTTTCAAAAGACACTGTTAAGTAAATCAAAAGGTAATTTACAGTCTGGAAGAAAATATTTACAAAGCATACATCTTTTAAAAAATGTTTATCTAGAATATGTAGAACACACAACGCAACAAAAAACCTGATTAAAAGTGGGCACTACAACAAAGAAGACATATACATGGCAAATAAGCACATCAAAGTGTGTTTAATATGATTAGTCATTAAGTATTTTAGCCATCAGTAAAACAACAGTTAAAACTACATACCCACTAGAATGGCTAAAATTAAAAGACAGATAATACCATGTGTTGACAATGATGTGAAGCAACTGTAAATCTCTTATTGCAAATGGGAATGCAAAATAGTATAGCCACTTTGGAAAACAGTTTGCAATTTTTTATAAATTTTATCATAGACTTATCATACAACCCAGCAACTCCACCCTTAGGTATTTACTCTAGAGAAATGAAAACTTCATTGGACCATTCATAGTAGCTCTATTTATAATAGCTAAAAACTGGAAACTGCTCAAATATCTAAAAGCTAGTTAATTGATAAACAAATTGTGGTATGTATTCATACAATGGAATACTACTCAGCAACATAGGGTAACAAGATATCTATACATGAACAACATGGATGAATTGCAAAAGCATTATGCTAAGTTAAAGAATCCAGGCACAAAAGCCATCCTGTTGTTTAATTCTAAGAAGCCAAACTAAAGTGACACAATGTAGATTAGTCATAGCTGGTGGCTGGGGGACCGGGGAGGCGACTGCAAAGGGGCATGAGAGATCTTTTTGGGGTAACGGAAGTGTATTATACTACAACTGTGGTAGTGGCTACATGGATGTATACATTTGTTGAAACTCATGTTGTATACTTAAAATGTGGACATTTAGGGCTTCCCTGGTGGTGCAGTTGTTGAGAATCTGCCTGCCAATGCAGGGGACATGGGGTCAAGCCCTGGTCCGGGAAGATCCCACATGACGCGGAGCTACTAAGCCCGTGCGCCACAACTACCGAGCCTGCGCTCTAGAGCCCGCGAGCCACAACTACTGAAGCCTGCGTGCATAGAGCCCGTGCTCCAACAAGAGAGGCCGCCACAATGAGAAGCCCACGCCCCACAACAGAGCGGCCCCCGCTCGCCGCAACTAGGAAAAGCGCGCGCGCAGCCAAAAATAAATAAATAAAATAAATAAACTTTTAAAAATGTGGACATTTAATCTTATGTAAATGATAACTCAATAAAACTGTTGAAAAAGAAATGTTAAGGAAAAAATTCGATAGAAGGTGAGAAAAATCGATAGAAGGTGACAAATACTGAGGATAGGAAAAGGAGATTCAACAGAGACAAGGTGAGGCCTTGAGAAAGAAAATCAGAGCAAGATGTCAGAAAAAATACTACAAACTATAATTCAAGAAAACCTTCTTCAAATAAAAGATGACTTGAAAATTCCGAAGAAGTACACAGCATATCTGAGAATATTGGTGCGGAAGAAAGAACATACAGAAGTAATATGGAATATTTAAGTACAAATCCTGATGTCCTCACTTTGAATAGGAGTTATCAATATGAAATCATGAGGTATTTCACATATATTCAATGTGTTGATTTTCTCACCTGCTCTGAAAAGATATAGAAAGAAGGGCTAATTTAGTAGCATTAATGTCTCTAGCATCTAGATCACAGTTTTTAAATACCATTTTCCTACTTAAAAAATTAGGGCCTTTTGAAGAAATGGCTAATTCAAGGTCTGGTGCAGGAGTTGTACAAGATAAGCCCAGAATATCTTGTCACACCAGATAACCAGTTGTGTACCAGTGAAACTGCTTTTGTAAATTAATAAAAGGACGAAGTGCTAAGAAACCCTGTTTTCTCAAATCACACTTATCAGAATCTTTGTATCTGAAACCATATCGGCAAGGCTGGAACGTTACATTTTTCCCTGAGGAATCAAGTCTTTTTATACAGAAGAACAACCTTGATTTCAGAGCCAGGGACAGAGTGTCAGAGAAAGAGTTTGGGGATATAAAATTCCACATCTCTCTTAATTTTGTACTTCCCATGGAAATGGGACCTAGAACAGATGTTAACCTCTTTACACACCATCCTGTGGCCCTTGAAGTCTATCAAACTCTGCTTCATTTACATTTTATCTAAAACTCTGCTATTCTCCTTAGTCCTATAATAACCTTATTTGTTCCTTCATTTGATGAGATGTTCCACAGTTCCTTTGGTGCGTATCTTCCTTTGCTTCAGTAAGTTAATATGCTTAACTTTGTCAGACCGCAGGTGTGTCCCTCGTGGTGTTTATAAGATGGACTTTATCACAAGGAAACTACCAAAGACTAACAGGGATACGTAAAATAAGGCTTAGGCTTCCACTGGCTGAGTTTCAGTAAGAATAAAGACTGCAGTGGGGACTTCCCTGGGGGCGCAGAGGTTAAGAATCTGCCTGCCAATGCAGGGGACACGGTTCGATCCCTGGTCCGGGAAGACAAATAAGCCCGTGCGCCAGAACTACTGAGCCTGCATGCCACAACTACTGAAGCCCACGTACCTAGAGCCCGTGCTTCGCAACAAGAGAAGCCACCGCAACGAGAAGTCCACGAACCACAACACAGTGGCTCCCGCTCGCCGCAACTAGAAAAAGCCCGCGTTTAGCAATGAAGACCCAAATCAGCCAAAAATAAAATAAAATAAAAAACTTATGAAAAAAAGACTGCAATGAATGAAAAGTCATCAAATATATTTAAATCTATGAGTTTATGATGATATTAAAAACTATTTTGTCACATTTGGTGGATGATAAGAAAAGAAATCATTATCTTGCAGATTCATATGTAAAGAAAAATCGCCAAGCATTTATTCTGTCTTTCTTACATGAACTGTACTGCTGCGTAACCAAATAGTAGATGATGAGGAGTGTCTTTATTATATTAGTATTCCAGCTAACTAGTGAAAATCACATAATAGAATATCACCGTTTTGCAATAGGCAAAGAATTAACGCATCTCAGCTTTGAGCATTAATTTGTCACTAAAAGAGAGATAACAAACATATTATTTGCCTTCTGATGAAAAAGGCAAATACCATCCCCCAACGTTTTGCCAAAAAGCCTAGAACTTGAGCCTGATCAAACCTCTGGATCCAGTCACCAATTTGCAGGAAATACAGAGGTCCGAGGAACACGTTGAATTCACTTTGAATATGCGGTTAGCAAAATCTGTACTGTGGGAAACTATGGGTCAAATGACCCAACAGATAAATTATAGAGACAAGAAAGGGAAGAAGATATAACCAGTAAATTAAAAAGCTAAAAATCTTAAGAAATGTTAGATTTTAAAAGTGGGCATGGCAAAAATAGGGTTTCTAGGGATGCAGCCCTGGCAATGAAATTATAAAGATGCGCAAATAGTTGATCGCTATAAAAGTCAGGACAGTACTTAATTTGGGGAGAGAGACAGTTGTGATGGGGCATAGGTGGAGGGGTTTTTGAGGTGACTGTCAACGTTCTGTTTATTGACCTGGATGGTGTTACAAGGGTGTGCGCTTTATAACAGTTCATTAAGCTGCACATTTGTTTTATGTGGTTTTCAGTATCTGTAATTGTGTTTTATTTTACAAAAAAGGTAAGAAAAAAGTCCCCACCATTTAACAATGAAATCTCAATTTTTTTTTTTTTTTTTTTTTTTTTTTTGCGGTACGAAGGTCTCTCACTGTTGTGGCCTCTCCCGCTGCGGAGCACAGGCTCCGGACGCGCAGGCTCAGCGGCCATGGCTCACGGGCCCAGCCGCTCCGCGGCATGTGGGATCTTCCCGGACCGGGGCACGAACCCGTGTCCCCTGCATCGGCAGGTGGACTCTCAACCACTGTGCCACCAGGGAAGCCCACAAGATAATACTTTTAAGAACCGAAATTTATCTAGAAAGGTCAGGGATTTCCAAATTTCAAAGAGCTCCTTTATATATTATTAGCTGAGCCTGGTGGATTCAGATAATATCACCTCACCATAAGCCACAGGAGGCAAAGGCTTGAGGGTCCGGCCAAAGAAACTTCCATTTAATATCCTTTACCATCACCATACCCAATAGGAAGTAGAGGGAAATACTCTCCCTAGGGGAAACTGGAGTGCTTAAATCCACTTCCTGCAGCAGCAGCAGGAGGAGGCCTTAGAGCTCCACCAGAGCCCACACCTTGCCTCTGCCAGCCAGGATGATGATGGACCCACCAGCAAGCTAGAGACAGAGGCCTTCCTCCCCTCCCCCACTAAGGCCTGCTGGTCGACCTGAACATCTAGGAAGTAGAGATAAGTAATATGAGAAGGACAGGGGCAAGAGAATCTCTTGCTACATACACCCAGATTGGTCTGGAGAAAGTGCCAGAGAAGAGGGCATTTACTTTTTGCCCTCAGACTGCAGCCCAGGAAAATTGCTAACAGCATCGGCACAGCACATTATGGTGCCACCTGGAGGGGGTTTTAGAAATGGCTGAGGGAAGTGGCTGAGCTTCTCCCTCTCCTCTCCTGTGGCATAAAATAGACCCAGAAGGTCCCCAAGTTCCCTTGTGTCTCTAGTGAAGACAGGAAAACCAGTGATGAGCTGCGAGCCCGAGAGACCCGTCAGGAGTAGATCCCTATGCAGAAGGCAGTGGGAGGGGCTGTGTGTGAACAGCCTAAACCTAGGGATCCGATGGAAGATTTGGCTGAGATGAAGGGCTGAGTCAGTGGGGCGCTCGACAGGACCAAGAGGTTTCATCAGTCACGGGATCACACACAATGAGGGACATCGTCCTAGAAGTCAGTGAAGGTCCAGCGCCGAGCCCTACCTCCTCACGCTCCTGCCCCAGGATCTTTGCACTTCATGTTCCCTCCAGCTTGAATGTTCTTCTCCACAAATCCACATGGATCACCCCTTATTCTCCCTCAGGTCACAGTGACCCATTCCATGAGCACCCCTTTAAAACAGCAAATCCACATCCCCCTGGTATTTGCTATCCCCTTTCTCACCTATGCTGCTCATTATACTCACCACCTGACATTTTGTATGTTTCAGTTATTTAAAAAATTTTTTCTGTTTCTCTCAGTAGAATGTAAACTCCGAGAGGCTGAAGACTTTGCTTACCTTGTTTTGTTCTGATATGTTCACTGTGCTACCTCCTGCACCTATCAGAGTGCCTAGAACATGAAATCCATTCAATCATGTTTACTGAATGAACCAATAAATTAAATCATGACGTATCAAGTTACCTTCTCCTGAACCCAGGGGCTATCCTGGGAAGGAGCAGGGGAGCAGAAGGAGAACTGCTCAAAGACTGAGTATTTATTCAAAAGAGACTGAATTAACTTGAAATGGTTTTAAACCAGGACTGATGAATATTTATTTAACTGCTGAGTTTAGGCACAGTCCCTAAGTGCCCTCCAGCACCCCTCCCCCTAAACTGTCCCATCAGCCGGATGGAAGTTCCTGGGAAAATTTAGATGAGTTATATAAAATGAAGACGTTACACTTGTTTTTGCATACCCAAATTTCAGTGTGTTCAATGTTGTGCCCCCAAACTGATATTACTATACACACGCCTTTGCTGCAGCAGACTGAGAAGTGAGGAAATTGCAGTTCTGAGCCGCTGAGCTGCTTGCTGGAGGTCACAGAGTTAGAAAATGGTTGAGCAGTTTCTAACCTGGGTTCTAAGGCTTTCCTGTCTATCCCCAGCTGAGTGGTGTTTCAGGCATTTGCCACAGGCAAAATACAAGGGCTGAGGTGAGGAAATACACACCTTCCGATCCTGTGGACAGGTGAGCTCAAAGCCTTGGCTGGGCAGAAATTTCTGCCAGGTGAGCAAGAGGGGCCAGGTAGGTATGCTAGAGTTGGTGGAATGGGCAAGTCTGACCATGGCCCCCCTCTGCTACAGCCTTCCCGTGGCTCCCCCACCTGGCATTCAAGGCTCATCAAGACCTGGACATTGAGTGCTTCCTCAGCCTTACCCCTTGCTGCACCCTTAACCCACCCCTCCGTTCTGTGCCAGCTCACTGAAGGCACAGTGCTCTCTCCCACATCCGGACTTTTGCATTAGAGGATTTCTGCCCGGGACACCCTTCCTACTTCCACCTCTTCTCCTTCCCCTTCTAATTTCTAACCACTTTTCAGGACTCAAGAGTATCCCTCCGGGAGGACTCTCTTGGCCCTCAGCCAGGGCTGGTCCCTCCCATGTGCACCCCAGGACCCTAGATCCCCTCTATCACAGCTCACGGCACTCTGGGTTGTAAATGCTATTTCATCCCCCCTGCCCGTGGGATTCCGTGACCAGGTCTCACTCTCCACACCTCCCCCTCCCCTGAAGAGGTCCAGGTTACCTGGAGTGAGCTGGGACAAGAGGAGCAGTGCGGCCAGAGTCAGCAAAAGGAGCTTCATGGCTGGAAGTGGCCTAGTGAAGCTGCAAGTCCGATGCGATGGCAAAGCTAATGGGGGAGAGCTCTGGCCTCTCTGGCTCCCGTTCCCTTGGTCCAACCGGAACAGATGTCACCCGCACGTGCCCTCAGCCGCCCGTGGGTACAGCCCGCGCGCCCCCTGAGCCCCACAGAGTGCAGCCACACGTCCTGAAGTGGCACGCTTTCTTTTCTTCATTTAGGTCAAGCAACAAGGTCCGACCTCCAACCAAGGGACCACAAGGGGGCGCCACGCACACGGAGTCCGGAAGGTCCGGAAAAACTTCGCCGAGAAGGTGGCACTGAACCGCGCTTTGAGGAATAAATACAAAAACGCCAGGCTGATGAGCCTAAATGGTGTTCCAGGCAAAGGAAAGTCTGTACAAAGGCTTCTGTTGGTGTTGAATATGAGAAGTATGATGTAACTGGGGCGAAAACCGGCAGGAGAACGGTAGTAAGAGATGAAGCTCCCCTGACCAGCCTGGCTGTGCCGTCTCAGAAGTACTAGCAGCCACAGCCCCCTGTCATCTGAGGGCTACCCATGGAGTCAGGCCTTCTGGACGCCAGGCTGTGCCCCTTCCTCGGAGGTCCAAGAACCAGCTATTGGGGGGGGTCCCTCCTCTGAACTCTTAGGTTTTGAAAATCCGTTCTCTTCCCTCAATTTCTGCAGCCTGAGGATGCTAGCTGCATTCTGTGGTTACTAATATCTGTTTCCTCAGGGTCCTCTTTTTGCTGTTTCTGCCTTCCGACAACAGTGTCACCAATTCCCTATATTAAATATCCTACGTGGCTTCCGTTTCCTGATTGGACCCTATTTGATACAGAGGTCAAGGGTATAAAATCATATATAGGGCTTACAAGACAAAATAACATTGAAAACCATTTCTGTAAGGGCAGAAAACAGATTGAGGAGGTTGAAGACTGAAAGGTAAGTGAAAGAGAGAAGTGTAAACAACTCTTTCTAAAAGCTTTACAATGAAGAGGAGACAGTAGCTAGGAAGGGACTCAATGCCTAAGGCCTGGAAATCCATGACTGTCGTTCACTTCTGTTAAGGAGGCTCATTTTTTCAAACATAATTAAGGCTCAATCAGGGAAGCAGCAGAACTGCTATCAGCATTATGGAACAAGGAATTTATTATAAGGATGAGATTCTATTCAATTGTGGGAGGAGCTGGGAAAGTAAAGATCTTTCTGGGTGGTAGTGGGGTCACTGAAGGAGCTGGTGTAGAAGTCCGTGAAAGGTTGTTTGCTCTTCAAAACTACTGCCTGTTTGAGTTCATAGAGAAGTGTTTAGTGGAGGGTCTGGGCCCTGGTCGCTTGGTCAACAGGGCTGACAGTTGGGAAGGAGAGTAGTCACGCAGCAGAGAACAGCAAGGATAGACTGAAACCCGCAGACACCCCTCACCACCTCTAACCAATGACAACCTTCAGAGCACAAGGATGCTGCTTCGTGTCCACCTCCCCAATCTCTTGCAAAAAAAAAAAAAAAAAGAAAGAAAGAAAAAGAAAAGAGTTTGTGGCAAAGCTTAACTCAATTCCATACAGGGAAAGGAATTGTAAAATGTAATTTCATTCTGGCTTGGGCTGTCTGAGTACCCGTCAGGCTGTGCTACAGAAACATCACCAAATGCATATGTTCAAACTCATTGAATTGTATACATTCAATATATGCAGTTTTTTGTCTACTCAACAAAGCTATAAAAAATTGCAAAATGCAATTTTCTATTCTGGTGGCTAGGGAATGGGGCAGAAATGTATCTGTTGGAATCTTTCCTCCCTGAGAGAAGAGACTCTACTGTCTAAAATGTCTGGATAGTGGACTTTCCTGGTGGTCCAGTGGGTAAGACTCCGTGATACCAGTGCAGGGGCCCCAGGTTTGATCCCTGGTCGGGGAACTAGATCACACATGCTGCAACTAAGAGTTGGTGTGCTGCAGCTATGAGCCCACATACCACAACTAAAAGATGCCACATGCCTCAACGAAGACCCGGTGCAGCCAAACTAAATAAATACATAAAATAAGCATTAAAAAAAAAGCCTGGATATATATAGGATTTTGGTGTGGAGGGTGGGGAAGGCAGAGCTGAAAATATACAGTCCTGACTCTGTGACTAACTTTCTGTGTCATCTTGGGAGAATCACTTTTTTTTCTGGGCCTCAGTCTCTTCGGTCAGGTATTTGGGGCAGATCTGCAGTAGGGAATCATCATGTATACTTCTCTAGATCCTGAAATGACATAAAAAGTAAGAGAATGCGGGAATCTATGTTTTAAACACCCAAACAGGGCAAGGTAATTGGGTTTGCACCTGAGGGTAGTCTGGGTTGCCTTCAGTCTCCAAGTCTCTGAAACAGTTAGGTCAGAGGTCTTTTCCCTTGACCCCAACTCCCAAATACACCGTGTGGCTCTTGCAAAAACCACAGTCTGCCTCTGGGCCTGCTTCTTGCATAGTCAATGTACTACTTTAGCTCTGGTTTTGAAGCCTTTGTTAGCCTCCTGAGGACGCCAAAATATGTGTAACCACAGTGAGCATCTTAGTCACAGAGGACAAGGGAGGAGGGGAAGGCTCTACCACGTGTGTTCCCCTAGGCACACCTCTGACATCATAGCCTGTCCGTGGTGAGTCAGGAAGACCAACTTCCCATTCTAACCAGGAATCGAAGAAAAACAAATTCAAACGACAGTGAGGTATCATTTCTCCAAATTGGCAAGAATTCAATTTTATTAACAATTCCAGAATTTTCTATGATATAGGGAAAGAGTAATATCTTGATCATGAAAATGCAAACTGGTGCAACTTTTTTGGAAGCGTGTTTGCCAATACCAAAATCCTTAAAATGTGCATGCCCTGCACTCCAGCAACTTCACTTCCCGGCCTGTGTAGTGGCCATCTGCATGCTCAGCAGTGAGGTCCCTTTCTTCTAGTCACAGCCCCTTGATTTTCCTTTAGGGAACCACCTCTCCTTCACTCTCATATTCAGACAGGGCTTCTAACCTTGCTTTTGGACATTCCGTTCTCCACTGATCAGAATCATCATTTAAAAATATAAATTAGATAATGTTGGTTTATCTGATGACTATCCTTTGTAATTTAGGATGAAATTCAAATTCTTCTCGCTGGCCTACCTGATACAGCTGCTGTGTACCTCTCTGGGTTTATCTCATACAAATTCCCACTCACTCCCTACTCTTCAGCCATGCTGGCCTTTATTCTTTCCATTGAACACACTAAACCTGTTTGTGCTTGCTATTCCCTTCAGCTGAAATATGCTTCCTGATTTTCTTGTGATTGGCTCCTCTGTTCCACTCATGTCACTCTATTTTGAATTTATCGAGCCCCTACTGTATACTTGTCCAGGATCATGAACTTTTTAAATTTATTTATTTATTTATTTATTTATTTTGCGGTACGCGGGCCTCTCACTGTTGTGGCCTCTCCCGTTGCGGAGCACAGGCTCCGGACGCGCAGGCTCAGCGGCCATGGCTCACGGGCTTAACCGCTCCATGACATGTGGGATCTTCCCGGACCGGGGCACGAACATGTGTCCCCTGCATCGGCAGGCGGACTCTCAACCACTGCACCACCAGGGAAGCCCAGGATCATGAACTTTTAAGTCCGATAGACTTAGGTTGAGTCCCTGACCTTCAAATTGTAAGCTTTCTGATATTGTATAAATAACTTAACCTCTATGGGCTTAAGGTTTTCACAGATAAAAAGAGATCTTAATGTTATCTAGCTCACTGAATTGTTAAAAAGATTAAACAATTAAATACATAAAGTTCTTAGGACAATACTTGAAAAAGAGTAATTTCTCAGTAATTGTTAATGACCATAATATCACATATCATAATCACTTAATTAATCCCAAACTGTAGAGAAAACAGCATCTAATAAAAATGCCTGGGGCTTCATCTGGAAAGACTCGAAGCTTTTCCACTCACATCTGGCACCTGAAGGCTAGGCTCACCTGGGAATGTCAACCAAAGCATCTATGTGATCATTCCATATGATTGGGCTTCACTGAAGTCCTACATGGGACCTCAGGGTTCCAAGAGTAAATGCTCCAGCAAACTGGCAGTAGGTTTTATGGCCTTTTATAACTGAGTCTTGGAAGCATCACTTTTGCAGAACTATATATATGTCCAGATTCAAGGAGATGGAAATTTCTTCTCTTGATGGGAGGCATTTCAAAAAACTTTCAATTATATTTTAAAAGCAACTTATGCACGTTAGACTTTCAAGTGGACATGTCAAGTTAGAAACATTATGAGTCAAAAGAGATTGGAGAAGAGCTTAAGGCTATCAGGACAACTTTTGGAGTTTTCAGGTTATGGTTGGGGAAACTGAGGCTCAGGCTGTTGAAGTGATTTACCCAATGCCAGTTACATAACTAACATGAGGAGGTGATGGGATTACATACTAGCCTGAATATAGGCTTGCAAATAACTCCCTGCCTCCTGGACAATCATGAATATTAATACAAATGCATATTGTATTTATTTGAATCTCTCTAATAGAAAACTGGGGGTAGACAGCATTATAATGGGGTCCTATTTTCTGGGATTGTTAAAGAAACTGTTAAGCAGGAAAATTAATCCCCAGGCCGAATTCTCACTCCATTGTTTCTCTCTTTTTTATATTTAGTTTAAATTTTCATCAAAGTCATACATCCACATGATTTTAAAAATTCCATTTATTTAAACTAAAAACAAAACCAAAACCATTCATCCACGTGATTTTGAGTCAACTTTGAATAAGAAATTATAATAAAATATAGAAGTCCCACATTTCTCTTTCTCCATTTCTTGCTCTCCAAAGAAAACCACTTTCACATCTTTTGTTTGTTTCTTTGGATTCTATTTCCATATTTATAAGTAATATGCTTACCTGTATTGCTACTTATTATTTCTTTTTTCAGTTTCAGGTATTATCCATTGAATTCCTGCTATGAAAGATGAGAATTTAGCTGTCTTTCATCTCTTTTGAATACTTTCAGAATCATTAGTTATTTATTTCATCAATTTTATCTTCCTGGCAGCCTC
The DNA here is from genome assembly GCF_963455315.2 of Globicephala melas. Classification (NCBI taxonomy): domain Eukaryota; kingdom Metazoa; phylum Chordata; class Mammalia; order Artiodactyla; family Delphinidae; genus Globicephala; species Globicephala melas. The sequence continues at coordinate 59,731,149 of NC_083328.1, read as the reverse complement.
TCTCCCTGGGCACTTGGACCTGCTCTTCTCTGAATGGATTGATTCTATATCTGGTGACCTGCTGCCATCCTGGATCTCCATTTATATCATCCTGGGGTTCTCTTTGAGAACCCATGGATGAATGCCCTGCTTTTTCGATCCACGGTCTTCCTTGTTCTACTCCTTTATTTTGGTAGAGCATCTCCTGGTAGCTTCCTGAAAATGTCTGACTTCATGTACTAATCTCACATTTGGTTAGTTAGTTTGGTTGCTCATCTCATATTGGAAGTGTTTTTCTCTCTGAATTTTGAAGGCATTGCTCCACTCGCTTTCTGCTGAGTACTCAATGGGCCCTGTCAATCTGGAAACTCATGAACTTGAATTCTAGGACATTGTTTTCCTTGCCTTATTTCTTTGATGATTTCCCACCCTTTGTTTTCCTGCTCCCTATTCTGGAATTGTTATTTTTCAAATGTACAATTCCCTGATTCTCTAATTTTCTTATATTTTTCTCCATTGCTTTTTTCTCTGCCACTTTATTCTTATCTCTAGACATTTCTTTGTATGTTGTCTTTGTATGTTGATTCTCTAAAGTTTTTTTCTCATTCTTTCTTTTTTTCTTTTTTTGCGGTATGCGGGCCTCTCACTGTTGTGACCTCTCCCGTTGCGGAGCACAGGCTCCAGACACGCAGGCTCAGTGGCCATGGTTCACGGGCCCAGCTGCTCCGCGGCATGTGGGATCTTCCCGGACCGGGGCACGAACCCGTGTCCCCTGCATCGGCAGGCGGACTCTCAACCACTGTGCCACCAGGGAAGCCCTCTCATTCCTTCTTTTTTCTTCTTTAAAAAGTAGCATTCTGTTCTTGTTTCATGGTTTCTCTCTTGTACTGGCCAGATTTCCCTGGGAAGAATCCTCTACAATCCTGATACATTGAATGTGTCCCCCTCTAAATTCATATATTGAAGTCCCAACCTCCAGTGTGATAGTATTAAGGGGCAGGACCTTTAGGGAGGTGATTAGGTCATGAGGGTAGATCCCTTATGAATGAGGTTAGTACTCTTTTAAAAGAGACCCTAGAGAGCTCTCTTGCCCCTTCTGCCAAGTGAAGACGCTGTGAGAAGGCCGTCTGTGAACCAGATGCTGAATCTGCTGATGCATTGATCCTGGACCTCCCAGGCTCCAGAACTGTGAGAAATAAATGTTTATTGTTTAAACCACCCAGTCTGTGGTAGTTTGTTATAGCAGCCTGAACAGATTAAGAAACACGGTATCTGTGTCTTCAGGTTTTTTCTCTGAGATTGTGCCAATTTCCCTGGGAAGAATCCTCCACAATCCTGCTCAGAAGGTATACGTTTGCCTGTCACTATCCTCAAGGTTGAGATGGGGAAGAAAGCTGGGTTTTAACCTTATATATAAAATTTTACTTGACTCTCCTGGGTTCAGTATGATACCCTTGCTCTCAACTGGCATTGTGTCCCCTGTGCCTCTAACCAGACACTCTTTGTATTAGCCTCCCCAGACAGTAACACTCTAGTTTTCTGCTGGGATAGTAGAGGGATAGTCATCACTCTACTATCCCAGCAGAGATGAGCAGATCACCGAGGTAATCTGCAGAGCTTGCCTACAGGGAATCAGATAGGGATGGAGAAGGGAGGCAGGGCTTACAGCAACCAGTGCTCAGATCTTGGTGGACCACATTCTTGCTTGCAGCAGAGGCTGGGCAGGGATCCCAGCCAGCAGATTTGCTCATCTGCAGAGCCAAGCATGTGACCCCATGTGGCCAGGGAGCTCAGTTGCCAGTTCTGCCTGATTTGGGTCCCCAGCCAATTAGCCATAACAGCCGTGAGCTCATTCTATTACCACCCAGGCAAGGAAGCAAATTCACACCCCTGCCCAACTGCTGAGTGCAGCCTCCAGTCCCCCTGATCAAGAAGCTTGGCCAGAGATCCTGGGAAGCCACAGAGCCCATTCTACAGTCACGCTAGGGCAGGGAGCCAAGCCAGCAGCTCTGCCCAACTGTTAAGCATAGCCTCTGGGCCCATATAAAAAGGGAGCCTGAACAGTGACCCTGGGCAGCCTTGGAATTCAACTTAGGGCAGAGTCTAGCCTACAGCTCTGCCCTGCAGCCCAGCCCAGCCTATGGCCTTACCCAATTGCTGAACACAGCCTGGGCAGGGAATCTAACCAGTGACACCACCCAATCATGGAGCATAGCATGTAGCTCCACCCAACCAAGGAGCACTGCCTCTAGTCTCATCCAACTGTGGGATACATCTGTAGGCCCCAACAGCAGAGCACAGCCTGTGGCTTACCTGACTGTGAAGCCCAGGCCTGTGGCCCTGCTTAACTTTGGGACACAGCTTATAGACTTACCTGACTGCAGAGCACAGCCTGAGGCCTCCTTGGATGGCAAAGCTCTGCCTGTAACCCCACCTGAACACAGAGTCCAGCCAGTGACACCATCTGGTTGAGGACCCCAGCTTGAGACCCCACCTGACCAGGAGGAATTGTGGAGCCTAGTCTGTAGCCATTCCCAGTTGTGGAGTACAACCCGTGACACCTCCCTGCCAGGGAACACAGCATGAAAACTTGCACAACCAGAAGTGATTGCAGAGCCCTTCCAGTGGTCTCACCTTACCACAGAGCACAGCCATCAGCCCTGCTTGAATGTAGAGCCTAGCCAGCAGGTCCATCCAACCATGGAGTCTAGCCTGATGCAATCCCTCCATCCCTCCAACCACAGAACATGTCACACTCAGTTGTTAAAAGTTGAAAGCTTTTCCTCTAAGATCAGGAACAATAAAAGGGTGCCCACCTTCACCACTTCTATTCAACATAGTCCTGGAAGTCTTAGCCAGAGCCACCGGATGAGAACAAGAAATAAAAGGGGTCCAAGTTAGAAAGAAGTAAAATTTTCTCTGTCTGCAGATGACATGATCTATAGCAAATCCTAAAGATGCCACCAAAAAACTGTTAAAACTAATAAATGATTTGAGCAAAGCTGCAGGATACAAAACCAATATACAAAAATTGGTTGTGTTTCTATACATTAAGAATGAATTATCTGAAAAAAAATAAAGAAAAATAATTCCATTTACAATAGTATCAAAAGCAATAAAATACTTAAGAATAAATTTAACAAAGGATGTGAAAGATCTGTACACTGAAAACTACAAGACTTTGATAAAAGAAGTTGAAGAAGATACAAACAAATGGAAAGATATCTTTTGTTCATGATCAGAAGAATAAATATCATAACAGTGTTCATACTACCCAAAGCCATCTGTAGAGTCAATGCAGTCTCTATCAAGATTCCAATGACTTGGGAGATTGGGATTGACATATATACACTACTATGTATAAAATAGATAACTAGTGAGAACCTACTGCATAGCACAGGGAACTCAACTCAATGCTTTGTGGTGACCTAAATGGGAAGGAAATCTAAAAAAGATTGGTTATATGTATAAGTATAACTGATTCACTTTGCTGCACAGGAGAAACTAATGCAACATTGTAAACTGTCTTCCAATAAAAATTAATTTAAAGAAGATTCCAGGGCTTCCCTGGTGGCGCAGTGGTTGAGAGTCCACCTGCCGATGCAGGGGACACGGTTCATGCCCCGGTCCAGGAAGATTCCACATGCCACAGAGCGGCTGGGCCCGTGAGCCATGGCCGCTGAGCCTGCGCGTCCGGAGCCTGTGCTCTGCAACGGGAGAGACCACAACAGTGATAGGCCCGCGTACCTCAAAAAATGTCTGGCTTTCGGCATTCTAGGCTCATGGTAGGATTCACTTCTTGGCCCTCTTGTGGTTGTATGGGGCCATGTCACTGTTGTAGGCAGTGAGTTATGAACTGTGCATTACTTCCAAGGTCAGGGCCTATAACGGCCAGTGCAAGGCCCTCCAGAACTCTCTTTCCATCTGCCATGGTGATCAGCAACACTTGAGTGGCTATTCAATCAGTTTGGGTTTCAGAGTGAGAAGATATGGAGAAGTGTCACTAGCAAACCTCCAATGGATATGCAGCATGAGTGAAAATTAAACCTTTGTTCCTATAAGCCACCAAGATTCTTTTTTCGGTTACTGCATCATAACCTAGTTTATCCTAATATATTGGATATTAGGGGACACTAACCTATACAGCTCTGTATTTCTGGTGCTTAATAGAGGACCCTAATACCTAGTATATGCTTAATCGAGATTCAATTTATTTGGCAAACATTTCTTGAACGTTTTCGAAAGGATATGAAGTTCATTTAAAAATGTTTGCTTTCCTTTTCCTAAAAAAGCTGTAAGCATTTTAAGGACAGGAACCCTCTTAGACAGTTCTTCTCCCATCACCTCCCCAGCGCCTTAGTCCTTAGTCCACAAGAAACTCAAAATGGCCTGGGGAGTTTTGGATGGGGTGAAGTTAAAGAAAGACATTCTAGGAGGGATGAAAATATGACCTGACATGGAGAGATCAGTGTATGGTTCCTGGGAAAGAAGACAGTGAAATGAAGTATTGAGGGAAAGAGCAACTTCTAGAAAAGTTTAGGCAACAATAAAGATAAGAAACCAGGGAAGACATCCTGGGAGGAACAAGGAGAGCTGGAACAGGGATAAGCTTGGAAACACTCTCTGATAAAATGTTGGGACCCTTCCTTATCATCTTTCACTAGAGCTCAAACAGAGTTACATCGTATACACTCCAGACACAGAGGAGAGATCTGTCCTTGAGCTTCGATTCTAAGTAATCACTTAGACTTGAGACCCAGAGTTTTGATAATTTCAACCTTGATTTGGAAAAGCACAGTGAGCAGAGAGGTCTCTGAATCACTGACAATCCTTGTCCCTTTTATTGAATATTGACTATGTTCACAAGAAGGAGAACCAGGGGAGCTTCAGGGAGGAAAGAAGTCAAGTCAGCTGCTTCAAGAAATCAAGAAAGGTGAACATTCATAGTAAATGACATTGAGGGCTTCCTGTCTACCAGGTACTGCTCTGTGTGCTTTACAGACATGACCTCTTAATCTTCACAGCAAACCTCCTGAGGTCAGTAATATTGTCTCCTTATCAGAGATGACAAAACTGAGGTTCAGATACACTGATTGGCTTGTTCAGCATCACATGGCTAATAAGTGGCAAAGGGAGAATTTGAACCCAAACTTGTCTGTCTCCAAAGCTCATGTTATTTTCATTACCCCACACAGCCTCTGGTGATAGATCGTCAAACATCATTTCAAGTAACATGAACCACGCCCATCCCCAACCCCAGCCTATCTATTGCCATTGCTAATTACATTTAGTACCAGGAGTCAGAGAGTTGGAATGTAATAGAAAGTGAGAAAATTTCTAAGCCTTATTTGGACCAGTTAGTTTCATTTTCTTTCATCACTCCCCTCCAATATCCCCCACCCCTAAAAACTAAAGAAGTGAAATGTAAATTATTTACTTCCCTTCGATGCAGTGATAGAAGCAGGAAAAACCAGGGGCTGGTGGCAGAAATCTGAGAAAGGAGTGGAAGGGTCCTGGGCAAGATGTGATGAATCCACTGGAAACATAAGAAAGTTCATTTTCTAGGCTAGGCCCACTCCAACTAGGGAGGCTTATGGTTTATGCTGGGCCAAAGCAAGAGTCGATGGCCAGGCAGGGAACAGATGCAGAGTTTTCTGAATCTCAGACACCACTAGGCCAGAGGTGGCAACAGTACCCACTTAAGGCTCAGGAAGAGGTAAATCGTGTTGAGTAAAGGCCACAGCACTGCAGGAGCATATTTAAAGAGGTCAAGCACGTTCAATTGGCCTCAGGGCCAGGTTTCTGACTACACCTTCAGTATGGGGACTTTGGGCTCCTGAACATTTCATAGCAAAGTCCACTCATCAGCGTGAACCCCTTCCTGCTGAATGCCTCCTACTTTTCCACATCCTCAGATAATCTTCTCGATGGACCATTTATAGACTCATTTTTTTTGGCTGTGCCGCATGGTCTGTGGGATCTTAGTTCCCTGACCAGGGATTGAACCCAGTCCCTCAGCACTGAAAGCATGGAGTCCTAACCACTGGACAGCCAGGGAATTTCCTAGACTCCTTCTTTCTAATTCCATAATTTTATCTGGAAAGCACACATTCTCACAAAGATTACCTCTAATCTTTATTCATTTCTCTCTCTTTTTTTCACTCTGCTTCCATAATTTTCGTTGCTCCTTTTCTTTTCTTACTGACAAGCATTCACCTCACTCATCAAGTACATATGACTTCATGTTTGCCGAAAAAGAAAAGCTCAGATTTGCAGATATCAGTAAGGGAGGCAGTTCTATTATTTTCTGTCCTTTCACAATAGTTTATCTCTATTAGCTAATAAATCAGATTCTTTTTAGCCAGTCAGATTATTTTCTTGCAGAGCTTTGAATGAGAACCAAGGCAAAATAGTTGGTTATCGGTAGAAATGAGGAAGTGGAGATGCTGAAGCTTAAGAATGCTGGACACCCCAGAGATGGAGATGAATAGCTCAGGTGTGGGGGAGCCCCTTTTTAGCCTGTGGAGAAATCAGGCATTTTGTCTTGCAGTACCTTACTCCAGATGGGGAAGGGTTTGTTATAAGAGTCTCCTCTATTGCTGAAAACCAGTGTTGATTCTGTTAAATAATGCACATAATGGATTCAGGTCATCCCTTCATTAGGCCACCTTATTCTGCTAATCAGCGATCACAAGAACAAACATTCAAGGCTATGATGGAGTTCTTTACCGGAGGAGAAGTAGATCTCAAAACAGTGGTTCAGTGTTAGGGGAAACTCTGTGCCACTAAGGGTTCTTTGGATGTACAAAGGAAGTCCTTTCTAGACTAAAGCTTCTGTAAGAACGGTGCCTCCGTGAGTTTCTCCTCTTCTCTCTTTCCAGTCCTTCAAGACTCTCAACTGGGTACCCTACCGTCTAGCTAGAAACAACTTCGTTCCTCAAGAATGGAGGAATCTGTGCCCTTTGTTGTAAACTCAAATGGCACCTCAGGTTTCTTTTCTACAGCCCTTTCTGGAATGGGAGGAGATGAGTTCCAGGGCTGATTTCCTCACTACTAATCCTTAGAAGTAAGCCCCTTGTCAATAGAGCTTTTTCTCCTTTCTTTTAGTCCTCTTTTCCCAAGGGTTGAGTTAATTATTATGGCAAATTTGTCATCATTGTTCTTATACAAAGCCTTTCTCTTGTTTTATTTTACTGATTTATTGATTTTTACCCCCGTAATCAACTCCCACCCATGTTCTGCATAGGCATCTCTTCCTATGTTTTATTATGTATATTTTAGTGTGCATATCTCTTTATTTTACATGTGTGGTTTTCTGTCATATATCTCATTCTTATTTTTCTTAATTGCTTTTTTTTTTTTTTTGGTACGCGGGCCTCTCACTGTTGTGGCCTGTGGAGCACAGGCTCCGGACGCGCAGGCTCAGCGGCCATGGCTCACGGGCCTAGCCGCTCCGTGGCATGTGGGATCTTCCCGGACCGGGGCACGAACCCGTGCCCCCTGCATCAGCAGGCAGACTCTCAACCACTGCGCCACCAGGGAAGCCCTAATTGCTTATTTTTAAAAAAAACAGCTCTAGTTTTTAAAGAAGTCAACTTTACTGAGGTATAATTTACATAAAATAAAACATACACACCCATGATGAGTTTTGACACCTGTGTTTAGAACATTTTCATCATCCTCAAAGTTCTCTCATAACGGCTTAGTAGTTACCAAAAGGGAAGAGGCAAAATGTGGAGGGGAGGGCAAAATGTGTAAAGTGGGTCAACTGTATGGTGATGATGGAAACAAAACTTTTGGTGGTAAGCACGGTGTAGTGTATACAGAAGTTTAAATACACGTAAAACTTATGTAGTGTTATAAACCAATGTTACCTCACAAAAAAGATTTGGGGAACCAGACACAGAAAGACAAATACTGCATGATATCACTTATATGTGGAATCTGAAAATTTTTTTTTTATTTTTTAAAGTCCAACTCATAGAAACAGGGAATAGAATGGTGATTGCCAAGGGCTGGGGGCGGGGTGGTGGGTCAAATCAAGAGAAGTTGGTAAAAGGGACACATTTCAGTTATAAGATAAATAAGGCCTGAAGAGCTAATGTGTAACATGGTGGCTATAGTTGATAATACTGCGTTGTAAAATTGAAATTTGCTAAGAGAGTAAAACTTAAATGTTTGTACCAAAAAAAAAAAAATGGTAAAGATGTGAGGTGTTGAGATGTGAGATGATGGGTGGCTGTGTTAATTAACTGGATTGTAGGAATTCTTTCATAAGGTATATGTATATCAAATCATCACTGTGTACACTTTGAATAAAAATTGACAGTTTTATTTGTCAATTATACCTCAATAAAACTGAAAAAGATAAGCTCTCTCATGACCCAGCCTACTCAATGTCCATCTCCTCTCACCAGCTCCAGGCAACCCCTGATACATTTTTTTATAACTGTAGATTAGATTTGTCTTTTCTAGAGTTTTACACAAATGGACTTATTCAGTATACAGCAAGTCCCCTACATATGAACGAGTTCCGTTCTGAGAGTGTGTTTGTAAGTCCAATTTGTTCGTAAGTCCAACAAAGTTAGCCTAGGTACCCAACTCACACAATTGGCTATTGTAATAGATTTATAATACTTTACACAAATAGTACATAAAAAACAACCACAAAAATAAAGAAAATATTTTAAATGTTATGGTCCAATACCTTGAAAAGTACAGTAGTACAGTACAACAGCTGGCATACAGGGGCTGGCATCTAGTGAAAAGGCAAGAAGAGTCACTACTGGAGGAGGGAGAGGAGGTGGGAGATGGTAGAGCTGAAGGATCGTCAGCAGTAAGAGACGGAGGGCGAGCTGCAATTTCACTCACATCTGACACTGATGGTACAGGTTCTGGTTCCTTGCTGGATTCAATTCTATCTACCCTCTTGAAAAAATGATCCAGCGATATCTGGGTAGTAGCTCTTTTTTTCTCGTCATAGATGACATGGTAACACTGGATTGCATTCTGAACAGCAGCTGCAAACTTTGTGTACCGTTCTATGTTTGGGTTCTGTGCCTCAAAAACTAACAATCCCTCCTCAAATAAAGAAAATCCTCTTGTCATTTCCTGCATGGTGAATCTCTTCGGTTCTTCAGTTACTTCTTCTTCTCTTGTCTCTCTTTGTCCTTTCTCTGAGCCTCCAATTCCATCAGGTCTTCATTAGCAAGCCCATCGTGTTGCACAGCAAGGAATCCAACGAAGTTGTCCTCTTGCAGATCTAGCTCCAGCTTCTTGCTGAGGGTCAGTAAGTTGCTGAAGACCTCTTTGAACTCCTCATCCACCTTCTCAAATCCATGAAAATCTTGAATGTGGACAAATGTTCTTCCAAACCCCATTCATAGTGACGACCGTAACCCTCACGCCTAACAAAGTCAATGTGTTTTTTGTTTGTTTGTTTGTTTGTTTTGCGGTACGCGGGCCTCTCACTGTTGTGGCCTCTCCTGTTGCAGAGCACAGGCTCCGGACGCGCAGGCTCAGCGGCCATGGCTCATGGGCCCAGCCGCTCTGCGGCATGTGGGATCTTCCCGGACCGGTGCACGAACCCATGTCCCCTGCATCAGCAGGCGGACTCTCAACCACTGCGCCACTAGGGAAACCCAAAGTCAATGTTTTTTATGGCCTTGTAGATGTTATAGTCCTTCCAAAATTGTCGCAAGGTTTTTCCTGATTCGTCACTCACCTTTACTGCCTGACAAAAAGTGTGATGTAAATAATATTTCTTGAAAGTCGCTATAACTCCCTGGTCCGTAATTTGGATGAGTGATGTAGTATATAGTGGCAGATGCACTACTTTGATGTTGGGATGAAAGTTGTCCATGAATGGAGGGTGGCCCAGAGAACTGTCGAGCAGTAAAAGAACGTTGAATCGGATGTCCATCTCCAAGCAATATTTCTCTACCTCCGGGATAAAGTGGTGGAAAAATCAGTCCTGGAGAACGGCCTGTGTAACCCAGGCTTTGCGGTTACTCTTCCACACAACGGGAAGAGAGCCCTTGGCTATGTTTTTAAGGACTCCTGAGTTCTCTGAATGAGAAACCAAGAGTGGCTTCAGCTTCATATTGCTGGGAGCATTGCCACCAAACAACACAGTTAGCCTATCCTTTGCTGCTTGGTAGCCTGGCGTCAACTTTTCCTCCTTACTGATGTAACTTTGGTCTGGCATCCTTCTCTAGTACAGTCCTATCTCATCCACATTAAAAACCTGCTCAGGTAAATAAGTACCTTCATCAATAATTTCTTGAAGTGTTTCAGGAAATTCCTGGGCAGCTACCATATCTGCACTCACTGCCTCGCCACTTATTTTACATTGTGAGAGTTGGTTCTAGCCTTGAACCTATGAAACCAGCCATGGTTGGCATTAAGAGATGTGCCCTCTGATTCTTCACCGTGTTTCTTCTTCAAGTCTTCATAAGGGCTTTTAGTTTTCTCTTGAATCAGCATTAAGCTGAGCGGGACTCGACACTGATGCTGATCCTATATCCACACACTGAGAAGTTTCTCCATCTCCTCCATCACTTTTCCATGCTTCTTCGATATTATTGTCGACGTCATCGCACAGCAGGCTTCACGTGTTCCGTGATCTTGTCCTGTTCTTTAGAATTGTGTTGATGGTTTAATGATTCATGTTATAAGAACAAGCAATGTCTACCATCTTTTCACCTTGCTCCACTTTCTCAGTTATTTTCACTTTTGTTTCCATCGTTATCACTTGGCGCTTCTTAGCAGGACCTGCTACATCACCACTGCTCTTAAGCTTGCTTCCGGACATCCTGGGCTTGAAATAAAGATACTGCACTCTATACAGTACTGTACAGTAAAGTACACTAAAGCACAACCACTTGTAGAGGGTGCACTCATGTGACAACATACGCCAGACACATGAACTAACTTACGTGATTGGACATGCCAACGCACGTTTGCATCTTTGAATGTTTGCAACTTGAAGGTTCGTATGTAGGGGACTTACTGTATTCCCTTTTCATCTGACTTCTTTTACTCAGTCAAATGCTTTTTAGATTCCTCCAGATCGTGTGTAGCAGCAGTTAATTCTTCTTTATTGCTGAGTAGTATTCTATTGTATGGCTATAGCATCATTTATTGTTTACTACTTGATGAATATTTAGGTTGTTTCTACTTATGATGGATAAAGCTGCTATGAAAATTCATGTGTCTGGGACACAGGACTTGATTTATCTGGAATAAATACCTAGGAATGAATTGCTGGGTTGTATGATAAGTGTACGTTTAACTTTATAAGAAATTGTCAAACTGTGTTCCAAGTGGTGATGCCATTACAGTCAGCACTAGTTTTTTTTTGTTTTTTTTTTTCCAGCACTAGTTTTAAACATCCATCCATACTTATTTGTATACACCCAATTCTCTAACTTACGACAGCTACATAACACTCTATGGAGTGTGTCCATCACGTTTTACCTTTCAACTCTCCCAGTGACGGAGTCCAGATTATCTACAAATCCCTGTCACCATGACTTTCTTTAACAGAAGTCCTGTGCATATTCTCTTATGGACATGTGTGTAGCCTTCTTTGGGACATGTACCCAGGAGTAGAATTTTTAGGTTAGAACAAATGCTTACACTTAATTGGACTGAAGGTCATTAGATTCCTACCCAGAATGGCTGCCTCTATCTCAGAGGAAGATCTAGGTGTTGTGGGGCCTTATACCTTTACAATTTGGGGATTCTTTTTAAGAAGAACACAAAATTAAAAATTCAAAGTTAGGTCCAAAAGTTAATATTTATTTAGAAGAAGCTAAGAAATTACAATAGATTATTGGGATCTCTTAAGATAATTTACCTGAAATGCTTACTTACCAATGTTTCCTGATTGCAACCTGGTTTTCCTTCCTTACCTAGAATATTTTAGAATTCCCGTCACTCACATGGGTCCAAGCAAGTGAGGGGCCCTAAACCTTCACAGTTGTTTTGTCTCTGATCTACATCCCACCAGCAGCATGTGAGTATTCCTCTATCCCATGTCCCTGACATTATTTGGCATTATTCATCTTTCTAATGTTTGCCAGTCGACATCTAGCTGGCTGCCTGATTTTGCATGGCCCATGAACTAGGACTGGTTTTTACATTTGTAAGTAGTTGAATAAAAATCAAAAGAATAATAATTTTTGACATGAAAATTATGTGAAATTCAAATTTCAGTGTCTATAAATAAAGTCTGATTGGAACAGAGCCACACCCATTTATTTACATACTGTGTATGGTCGCTTTCGTGCTATAAATGCAGAGTCGAGTAGTTGTGACAGACTGTGTGCCCTATAAACTCTAAAATATTTACTACCTGGGCCTTGACAGAAAACGTCTGAAGACCCCTAGTCTAGAGCATTAATTTTTCTTGGAGACGACAGTCCTATTCTATATCGGAAGGAATAGTTTCTGATATAGTTTGTTAGTTTGTCTTTGTTTCTACCCATTTTGAAATGATAGACCCTGCCATAATTGTGCTAAAAAGCATTTGGCTCTTTTCTGATCTAACTGCTGACCTTATGGATTAGGAAGCCATTTCTATGTAACACTCCACCCCAAAACTTTGGCTTAAAACAGCGATCCTTTATTATTGCTCATATGTCAGCAGCTAGCTGGAGTTTGGCTGGATTACTCTGCTTGAGGCTGGAGTGACAGGGGCAGCTCTATTTCTCACTGTAGATCTGTGGGTCATCTGGAATGCCTCTGCTCTCTGCTCCATGTATCTCTCACTGTCTTTACACCATCAATGCATATTCTTCTCATGGTGATGGCAGAGGCACGAAAGGGCAAGTGAAAACATTCCTCACCTCTTAAAGCCTGGGCTCAGAACTGGCACACTGTCACTTCTGCCCGTACTTCATCGACTAAAGCAAGTCACAGAGCCAGGATAAAAATGAAGGGACAGGGAGTACCTTCCTTTTAGGATGAGACCTTGACAAAAGTGTGGATTCAAGTAGGGGTGAAGGATTGGGGTCAATAATGCAATCTGCAATACATTATAAGAAATACCACAATAGTGGTAAATGGCTTTTCTCTGCTACCTACAAGGATGCTACTTGTTCTTATTAAACTTGTGCTGTTAAAAGTAAGGTCTGTGATCTTCCTGCTTATCCCACTTCACAAATGTTGACATTTTAGTTTCCAGTGGTGACGGCCATGGAGCTATCAAGGTATTTCCTTCTGCTTCTGCCCTTCTTTCAGTGTCCTTAAAATGAACCACTAACATATGGGACATCCTAAGATGTCCTATTGCTGGAAAGACCCCAAGGAACATAGAAGTACCATTTCTCTCTCTCTTCTCATTACCAGAAATGAATTAATAATAAAAACAAACATATATAAATAGCTCATACAACTCAACATCAAAAAAACAAACAACCAAGTTGAAAAATGGGCAGAAAAACTGAAAAGACATTTTTTCCAAAGAGGTAACGCAGATGGCCAAGAGGCATATGAAAAGGTGCTCAACATTGCTAATCATCAGGGAAATGCAAATCAAAACCACAATATCACCTCACAATTGTCAGAATGGCTACATTAAAAAGAACACAAACAACAAATGTTGGCAAGGATGTGGAGAAAAGAGAACCCTCGTACACTGTTGGTGGGAATGTAAATTGCCTTACAGCCTGCTACCCTGGGACCTGGCTCCACCAACCAGTGGGTTGGCAACAGCCCCAGGTGTCCCTGGCCCCCCAAACAAGCTGTACTCGGGCCCATCTCCACCCACCAGCAGGCTAGCACCAGCCATGGGCCCCAAGGGCAAGGCAGCCAGCCACACTAGGACTTGTTCCCACTCACTAGTGGGCGAGCACCAGCTTCAGATACTCCAGCTGTGCTGGGACCAAGCCCCACATACCAGTAGGCCAGCAACAACCCTGGTCACCCCAAGCCACAGAGCCAGTTAAACCAGGAGTTGACCCCATGCATCAGTGGGCTGGCAGCCTCCACATGAGACAAAGCATGACAGCCAACCAGGCCAAGGGCCTACCATCATGCCCACAGTAGTCAGCCCTCCTGCAGCAGAATGGCCAATGCAGCCCACATAGAAGGCACCCCTAGAGCATATACCACTGTTAACCAGAGGAAAATGTGCTGCTGAGTCCCATAGGATATCTCTTACACAGGGCCACTTCTCCAAATTCAGGAAATGTAACTGACCTACCTAATACATAGAAATAAAAACAGAGAATTAAGCAAAATGAGGAGACAGAGAATTAAGCAAAATGAGGAGACAGAGAACTATTTTCCAAAAGAAAAAACAAGACAAAAACCTCAGAATAAGAACTTTATGGAGATAAGCAGTCTACCTGATAGAGTTCAAGGTAATGATCATAAAGATGCTCAATGAACTCAGGATAAAAATGGATGAAAACAGTGAGAAGTCTAGGGGTGCTGAACAGAGGCCAGTGAGCCCTGTGGCTGAAGCTGGCCCAATAGTGGGCAGGTAAGCCCCCAGCAGTAATAGGTTAGGAGGGAGACTCAAAAATGGTGATGCTAGAACCAGTGTCTCTGTGGTAAAATGACTTCCCAAAATGGCTGCCACCACCATCTGTGTCCCCAGGGGGAGTCCAAGTTGCCTCCTGCCCCTCTGGGAGGTTCTCCAAGTGGGTCTGACCCAGGCTCCATTCAAATTCTTTCCTCTGTGCCAGGACTTGGAGTCTGTGAGATTTTGTCTGTGCCCTTTAAAAGCGTAGTATTTGTTTCTTACAGCTATCCAGTTCTCCCATATGCAAGCCCCACTGGCTTTCAAAACTGGATATTCTAGGGGCTCCTCTTGCCAGTGCAGGAACCCCAGGCTGAGGAGCCTGATATAAGGCTTGGACCCTTCAATCCTTGGGAATACCTCTGCAATTGTGATTATACTCCCATTTTTGTGGGTCATCTACCTGGGATCAGGCATCTTGACTATACTGTATCCCTGCCCTTCCACTCATCTTGCTGTGGTTCCCTTTTTCAATCTTTAGTTGTGGAAAATCTTTTCTGCTAGTCTCCAGGTGTGTCTCATAGATGGTTATTCTGTAAACAGTTGTGATTCTGATGTGCCCACTGGAAGAGGTGAGCTCAGGGTCTTCCTACTCTCCCATCTTGGGCACACCTTCTCTACCAGTAATTACATTAAATGTGAATGGATTAAATTCTCAAACACACACACACACACACACACACACACACACACACACACACACACAGACTGGTGAGTGGATTGAAAAAACAAGATCCAACTAAATGCTGTCTATAAGAGGCTCACTTTAGCTTTAAAACATACATAGGCTGAAAGTGAAAGGACGGAAAAAGATATTTTATGCAAGTGGTAGCCAAAGAGAGTAGAGCTGGCTCTATTTATATCAGAAAAATTAGACTTTTAGTAAAAATTAGTCAAACGAAACAAAGGTAGTCACTACATAATGATAAGGGATCAATTAAAGGGATATAACAATTATAAATATATATGCCTAAAATTGTGTTACACAAATATATAAAGCAAATACTATCACGATTGAAGGAGAAATATACAGCAATACAATAATAGTAGAGATCTTAAATACCTCACTTTTAAAAATAGATGGATCATGCAGATGGAAAATCAATAAGAAAACTGGATTTTAATAATATGGTAGACCAGATGGACCTAACAGACATTAACAGAACATTCCACTCAACAGCAACAAAATAAATATTCTTTTAAAGTACATGTGGAAATTTCCCATGACAGATCAATTATATGTTGGGCCACAAAACAAGGCTCAACAAATTCAAGAAGATAGAAATTATATCAGGTAGCTTTCCTGACAACAATGGAATAAAACTAGAAATAAGTAAGAGGAAAAAAACTATAAAATCCACAAATATGTGGAAATTAAATACACATTCCAGAAGAACCAATGGATCAAAGAAGAAACCAAAAGGAAAATTGAAAAGTACTTGAGACAACCAAAAATGAAAACTAAACATACTCAAAGTCTTGGGATGCAGCAAAAGCAGTTCTAAGATGGAAGTTTTTAGTGCCAACTATTTATATTAAGAAAAAAGACAGATCTCAAATCAATAACCTACTTTATGGCCCATGGAACTGGGAAAAGAACAAACTAAGCCCCAAATTATCAGAAAGAAGGAAATAATAAAGATTACAGCAGAAATAAAAAGAGACTAGCAAGACAATAGAAAACGTCAACAAAACTGAGTTGATTTTTTAAAAACATAAACAAAATAACAAAGCTTTAGCTAAACTTAACCAAGGGGGGGAAAAAAGACATATTACACCATACACAAAATCAACTCAAAACTGATTAATGACTTAAATGTAAGACCTGAAACCATAAAACTCTTAGAAGAAAACATAGTAGAAAGCTATGTGAAATTAGTCCTGCAATGTTTTTTTTAAATTTGACTCTAAAAGTACAGGCAACTAATGCAAAATTAAACATGTGACTACATCAAATTAAGGAAACAATTAACCAAGTTAAAAGGCAATCTCCAGAAATATTTGAGAACCATACAACTGATAAGTAGTTAATATCCAAAATATATTAAAAACTCATACAACTCAATATCAAAAAACAAACAAGACAATTAAAAAAATGGGCAGAAGACCTAAATAGACATTTTTCCAAAAAAGTCATACAGATGACCAAAAGGCACATGAAAAGATGCTCAACATCACTAATTATCAGAGAAAGGCAAATCAAAAGAAAAATGGTACAGCTGGACCTATTTGCAGGGCAAGAATAGAGATGCACATGTAAAGAATGGACATGTGGACATGGTGGGGAAGGGGTGTGGGATAAATTGGAGATTGGGATGACATATATACACTACCATGTGTAAAATAGATAGCTAGTGGAAACCTGTGCTATGTGTATAATGGAATGTTACTCATAAAAAAAGAATGAAATATTGCCATTTGCAGCAACATGGGTGGACCTAGAGAAACTAAGTGAAGTAAGTCAGAAAAAGAAAGACAAATAACATATGATATCAGTTATACGTGGAATCTAAAACATGATACAAATGAACTTATTTGCAAAACAGAAACAGACTCACAGACATAGAAAACAAACTTATAGTTACCAAGGAGAAAGAGGGTGGGGGAGGGATAAATTAGGAATTTGGGATTAGCAGATACACTCTACTATGTATAAAATAGATAAAGAACAAAGCCCTACTGTATAACACAGGGAACTCTATTCAATATCCTGTAATAAACTATAATGGAAAAGAATATAAAAAAGAATATATATATGTATAACTGAATCACTTCACTATACACCAGAAACTAACACAACGTTGTAAATCAACTATACCTCAAGAAAAAAAAATTTTAGGGACTTCCCTGGTGGCACAGTGGCTGAGAGTCTGCCTGCCAATGCGGGGGACACAGGTTCGTGCCCTGGTCCGGGAAGATCTCACATGCTGCGGAGCAGCTAAGCCCGTGTGCCACAACTACTGAGCCCACGCACCATAACTACTGAAGCCCATGTGCCTAGAGCCCGTGCTCCACAACAAGAGAAGCCACTGCAGTGAGAAGCACGGGCACCGCAACAAAGACTAGCCCCCGCATGCTGCAACTAGAGAAAGCCCACATGCAGCAACGAAGACCCTACACAGCCAAAAATAAATAAAATAAATAAATTTAAAAAAAAAAAATTTTAAAGGGCAACAATATGAGGTGGTGGCTGTGTTAATTAAGTCGATTATGTATACATATATCAAATCATCATGATGTTATCTTAAATATATATACAATTTTTATTTGTAAAAATGTAAATAAAGATTCCTCTTGAGGAAAAAAAGGAATGAATATATATGGCTTAGGGAAGGTAGAAGAACTGTTCGGGTGTTGCTTACAGAGAAGCATAAGTCTGGTTTGCAAGAAGAACCTTCTCAGCAAAAGGGGACATGTATAAAAAAGGGCAAGAAATATATTAATTCCCAAGAACACAAGTTGCTTGTGAGGTCCATGGTGGGCATTGAAAGGGACACTACTGAGGTGAGCAGGGGATTATCATAAAGGGAGTTTAGAATTGATTCCTGTAATCACTGTACAGCTTTTGAAGGGTTTGGGAGGAAAAACAAAAATGTCAGATTTGGGTTTTAGAAATGATTCCCTGGCAACTGTATGGAAAGATTGGAGTGAGTCAAAGGCATAAAGAGAGACAAAGAGGTCAATAGGATGCAAATGTTATAGTATGTGTGCATTAATCTGATAGGGTTGCCATAATAAAGTACCACAGACTGGGTGGTTTAAACAGCAGAGCTTAATTTTCTCACAATTCTGGAAACTAGAAGTCAAGGTGCTGGTGAGATTGATTTCTTCTGAAGTCTCTCTCCTTGATTTGTAGATGTCCATCTCCTCTGTGTCTTCTCATGGATTTCCTTCTGTGGTGTGTCTGTTTCCTAATCTCTTCTTATAAAAATGTCAGTCATTTGGATTAGGACTCACCCTAATGATCTCATTTTAACTTAATTACCTCTTTAAATTACCTGTTTATCCTATCTCCAAATGCAGCCCCATTCTGAGGTACCGGGGATTAGGACTTCAACATATGAATTTTGAGGGGACACAATTCAGCCCATAACAATGTTCAAGGAAAGATGATGGCTGAATTAGAATAGTAGAGGTAGGGATGGAGAATAGGTGCTATGGAGGCAGACTTGGAAGCTCTTTGTGGCTGACATGATGAGTGGGGGCAGGGAGCAGTGAGGAAGAAGAAGGTATCTAGGATGTATTTTAGGATTACGGTTTGAGTATTTATGTTGAGAGCACTCTCCTGTTTCTCAGTCTCTTTTCATTCTTCATGCCTTTGCTATCTAAGATGGCATCTTCTGAAGTCATAGGTAAAGAATGGATCTTCACCATAATTTAAAGAGTGAAAATGGCTTTAAGAGTTGAAAGGCATATGGATTTTATAATCTAATACTTCCATTTTGGGGCTGGACAAAGTAAGTAGTAAGGTGACCTAGTCCCATCCTATTAACATATCTGTATTTCCCCTGCATCCTTTTCACTTCTTTGGGACTGTGGACATGGAGTCATGTTTATGAAACTCTCTAAGACTCCTGGGTCTACTTGTGGGCATAATTCCTCTAGCCAAAAAATACATTAAAACACTTAGTTCAAGAACAGGTAGGCTTGTAGGTATTATCTGCAGTCATTGGTGTAGTCTGGGTTGGAATTGAAGTGTTAATCGGAATCACTGTGCCTAGGTAATCTGAGATCCAGTCTCTAAGCCACTCCCCAGATATCCCAAGGACATCCTTTAAGGTTTGGGACATGAATGTTACTGCACATTATCACAGTGGGAAAAAACTAGAGAACTGAAGTGAAAGTACTTTGAGAAATGAGTTGAAGGGTTAGAAATTGCCATTATTTGATGATTTATGTACCTTGTCTTCAGTGTACATTCTCCAGTTATTATGTCAACAGAGGCTAGGGCTAATATTCAACTTTAGACCTGACTGGCATTGGCCTCTAAACCAAGACTGTCTGCTAAATGGGAACAACTTCCTCCTTAACTGCGACTGGGGATAATTTTTATTTGTGCCTGGATATACCATTTAGTGCTGGGTTTGTTACACATTTTAACCACAAGGAGGCTCACAAAACTTTCCCTTTCACTACACCTTCCACATTAAGGAAGTAGATCCTGGGTGGGAAGAGAAAAGGGAAGCTTTTATTACTGCAGCAATCATTTTTCCACCTTAAGGAAGAATAATGTCTGAGTTCAGGCATCATGGGTTCAAAGTCCTGCTACTGAGCTAGATATTTGTACCATTTGGGGCAAGTCACTTAAACTCTCTGTGACTTAGTTTCCTCTTCTGACCAAAGGACACAATACTATTTCCTACCTCATGGAGCTATTGTTAGGGCAAAATGAACTTATATATGTAAAGTGCTTAAGACAAGGCCTTGCACACAGTAAGTTCTCAGTAAAATTTGAGGGGTTTTTGTTGTTTAGTTAGTTAGTTTTCTTGTTTTACTATTTTCCCCTTCCACTCGTTTGGGACAGGTAATTGTTGTCTCCTGGTCAGAAGGCATGCCAATCTTTTAACAGCCAAGTGTGATTAAGGGGTTGGGGTAAGGGGCAGATTCCAAGAGTGAGAAAATAAGGCAGAACCTTGGGGTAAACCTTGAGCCACAGAGGCAAAAAAAGATTTCTGGATCACACTGGCCTGTCTCAACAATCCAGGATGAGACATTAGATAAGAATGTGTGACCACGGTGGAATTTGCAATAGCCTGGAAAACTTCCACATTCAGAGACCTACAGCATCTAGTTAGAGGCTTAGGAATTCAGGATTCAGATTCTATAAAACTGGTTTACCATGAGAACTGATATCCCCGTCATACCATGGGACAACCTAGGGATGTTAAGCTATAGAGGACTGGAGAGACAAGAAAGAATGATAGCTGGAATGAGCATATATATATATATATATATATATATATATATATATATTTTTTAAGAAGATGTTGGGGGTAGGAGTTTATTAATTAATTTATTTATTTTTGCTGTGTTGGGTCTTCATTTCTGTGCGAGGGCTTTCTCTTGTTGTGGCAAGCGGGGACCACTCTTCATCACAGTACGCGGGCCTCTCACTATCATGGCCTCTCTTTTTGCGGAGCACAGGCTCCAGATGCGCAGGCTCAGTAGTTGTTGCTCACGGGCCTAGTTGCTCTGTGGCATGTGGGATCCTCCCAGACCAGGGCTCGAACCCGTGTCCCCTGCATTAGCAGGCAGATTCTCAACCACTGCGCCAACAGGGAAGCCCGAGCATATATTTTTTAATGGATCATGTAAGGACCCAGTATCCTTAGATACTAAAGATCTAAGGACCATGCAGGTGACCTGGATGGCCACCTTACTGACTCATTACAGTAACTGCCAAAACTCTCTTGTCAGAAGTCTTAAGTTGATACTTAGCTGTACTTGCCATAGCCCTGTAGGTCATCTCTTCTTTCTTGGCAGGTTCTGATGGTTTATGCTTTGCAGGGATGCAACAAAGCTTTCTTAACCCACATTTTTCTTTCTTCTTCTCATTTTCTTTGCAATGCTTCCTGCACCTGCCAGTTCCATAACCACACTTTCTGGTCCATCCATCTATCAAAATAAACAAATACATGAAAAAGTAAAGACAATTATACTAAAGACATTGGTAATTGTAGTAATAATGGTTAGAACAAGCTACTGAAGTGTAATGGCATTCTTGGGAATATCAAATAAAGCTGTGCGTGTAGAATGCTTACTGCTGGTCTTGATATGTATTAGATATGAGTAGTTATTGCCCTTCCTCCAACCAGATCTAATTGGACTTTATTTTTATGCTTAGGATATTTCCATCTCCGTCAATTTTCAGTCTCACCAACACTGGTTCCTCCTTGTTCCCAAATCTACATGCTTACCAAGGAATGAGACTATGCCTTCAATTACCTGTTTTTTCCCTCTGCATTCATTATTCACTCAACAGTGATTTTTTGAGCACCTACCATGTGCCAGGCACTGTTCTAGGTGCATGCCCCAGATGATGTCTGGAGCAGTACTTTGAACACTGAGTGATCAATTTGTATTGCTGATCAGCAGGCATATGTTCTAAGCTCTACATAGGTCAATAGAACACAGAGTATAGACCCAGCTTCCTCAGCACATTAAGTTCAGTTGAGAGACCATAATATCTTGGTTTAAATTATGATTACCTTTACTTGTTTTTTCCTCCAAACTCCCCTCCTGGGAGATAACTCCCAATTGTTTCTTTCTCACTAGGATATCCGGACTGGAAAAAAATCAGAGTCAGGATGACTGCACTCCCTCAGCTATTCCAATTGCCCTCACTGTAGTTTAAGGCAGGCTGAAGCCAACTCAGGATTAGCCCATGATTATCTTCTTTTGCTTCTAGAACAAATGAGTGATTAACAAATACTTTCAGTTTGAAAAGGTGAATCAAGAGAGGATGCAACTTCCAACAGCAATGACCCAAAGGGAAATCATGGAATTAGAAATCATAAATTTTAGAACCCCTGGGAAGTCCCAAGTGGAAAACATTTTTGTTAGAAAGTTATTCACCACTTGGCCATGAAGTCTGTTGTATTGTTACAGTGCTTTGGCCACGTTCAATCTGGAATCCAGAATCTTCTGTCGTAGCCCAAGCTCCACACCTTGAGCCTGTTTTACAAACCTGTAGATAACCAACATCAACCTACAAAATTTTCACTATACATGCTAAGAGCAAGATGCCCCCTCTGATTGATTTAAAGGAGGATTCAAAGACAAACAACAATGGAGAGGCAAAGTAATGGGACTGGTTACTGCAAGATGTGGTACAGAAGTGGTATCAGTTGGAAGTGATAGATGCCTGGGATGAGAACATGTTGACATTTGGGACAGGATATTAAGGACACTAGGAATTTGGGGGTTGCTTCTGCATATGGAAGGGGATTCATTCAAGAAACACTGGAGATATTCAAGATGGCAGGGGAGTAGTTGGACATGGAGTTCATCTCTCTCCACAGATACATCAGGAATACATTTATACATGCAACAATTCTCACAGAACACCAGTTGAAAACTAGCAGAAAAACTTGGACACCAGAAAGGACTATAAAGATCCCTTCATAACTAGGATCAAGAGATCAACTTTCAAGTGCTCAGATTCTTTATTTTGCCTGATAAACCTGCTGTAGAAGATCTTTCTTTCTTTCTTTTTTTTTTTTTTTTGCGGTACGCGGGCCTCTCACTGTTGTGGCCTCTCCCGTTGTGGAGCACAGGCTCCAGATTCACAGGCTCAGCAGCCATGGCTCATGGACCCAGCCGCCCCACGGCATGTGGGATCCTTCCGGACCGGGACACAAACCCATGTCCCCTGCATCGGCAGGCAGACTCTCAACCACTGCGCCACCAGGGAAGCCCTAGAAGATCATTTTTGAAGGAACTTCAAATGGCAGAGGAGTAAGACGTGGAGATCACCTTCCTTCCCACAAACACATCAAAAATACATCTACATGTGGAACAACTCCTAGAGAACACCTACTGAACACTGGCAGAAGACCTCAGACTTCCCAAAAGGCAAGAAACTCCCCACATACCTGGGTAAGGCAAAAGAAAAACAAAAAAAAACAGAGACAAAAGAATAAGGATGAGACCTACACCTGTGGGAGGGAGCTGTGAAGGAGGAAAAGTTTCCACACACTAGGAAGCCCCTTCACTGGTGGAAACAGGGGGTGGGTGGGAAGGGGAAGCTTCAGAGCCATGGAGGAGAGTGCAGCAATGGGGGTGCAGAGGGCAAAGCAGAGAGATGCTTGCACAGAGGATCAGTGCCGCCCAGCATCACCAGCCTGAGAGGCTTGTTTGCTCACCTGCTGGGGCGGTTCGGGTCTGGAAGCTGAGGATCAGGCTTCGGAGTTCAGATCCCAGGGAGAGGACTTCGTGAATACAGCCTGAAGGGGGCTAGTGCACCAAAGCTAACTGGGAGGGAGTCCAGGAAAAAGTCTGGACTGCCTAAGAGTCAAGAGACCATTGATTTGGGGTGGGCGAGGAGAGGGGATTCAGAATACCACCTAAACAAGCTTCAGAACACCACCTAAATGAGCTTCAAAGATGGACGGGGGCTGTGGCTATCAGCGTGGATACCAGAGACTGGCATGAAATGCTAAGGTTGCTGCTTCAGCCACCATAAAGCCTGTGTGCAAGCACAGGTCACTAACCATAACCCTCCCAGGAGCCTGTGCAGCCCACCACTGCCAGGGTCCCTTGATCAAGAGACAACTTCCCCAGGAGAACACATTGCACGTTTCAGGCTGTTGCAACACAACAGCCTCTGCCACAGCAGGCTCTCTCCCTGTTCCTTACCCCTCCCTCCCCCCAGCCTGAGTGAGCCAGAACCACCTACTCAGCTGCTCCTTTAACCCCCTCCTGTTTGGGCAAAAACAGACGCCATAGGGTAACCTAGATGCAGAGGCAGGGCCAAATCCAAAGCTGAACCCAGGAGCTGTGCAAACAAAGAAAAGAAAGGGAAGTTTCTCCATACAGGCTCAGGAGCAGCAGATTAAGTCTCCACAATCAACTTGCTGTACCTTGCATCTGTGGAATACCTGAATAGACAACTAATAATCCCAAAATTGAGGCGATGGACTTTGGGAGCAACTGTAGACTTGGGGTTTGTTGTATACGACTGATCAGTTTCTGATTTTTATGTTTATCTTAGTATAGTTTTTAGCACTTGTTATCATTGGTGGATTTGTTTATTGGTATGGTTGCTCTCTTTTTTTAAAATTATTTTTTAAATTTTAATAATTTAATTTCTTTTTCATTTTAATAACTTTATTTTACTGTATTTTCTTTCTTTCTTTCTTTCTCTTCTCACTTTTCTTCTGAGCCATGTGGCTGACAGGGTCTTAGTGCTCCGGCTGGGTGTCAGGCCTGAGTCTCTGAGGTGGGAGAGCCGAGTTCAGGACATTGGTCCACCAGAGACAACCCGGTCCCATGTAATATCAATTGGTGTAAGCTCTCCCAGAGATCTCTGTCTCAACGTTAAGACCCAGCTTCACTAAACATCCAGCAGGCTCCAGTGCTGGACACCACATGCCAAATAACTAGCAAGACAGGAATACAACACCACCCATTAGCAGAGGGGCTGCCTAAAATCATAATAAGTTCACAGACACCCCAAAGCACACCACCAGATGTGGTCCTGCCCACCAGAAAGACAAGATCCAGCCTCATACATCAGAACACAGGCACCAGTCCTCTCCACCAGGAAGCCTACAAAACCCACTGAACCAACCTTACCAACTGGGGGCAGACACCAAAAACAATGGGAACTACGAACCCGCAGATGGCAAAAAGGAGACCCCAAAACACAGTAAGTGAAGCAAAATGAGGAAACAGAGAAATACACAGCAGATGAAGGAGCAAAGTAAAAACACACCAGACCAAACAAATGAAGAGGAAATAGGGAATTTTGTAGCAATACAATTCTATCTCAAGAAACAAGAAAAATCTCAAATAAACAACTTAATCTTACACCTAAAGCAATTAGAGAAAGACAAAAAACAACAACAAAGTTAGCAAAGGAAAAGAAATCATAAAGATCAGATAAGAAATAAATGAAAAAGAAATGAAGAAAACAATAGCAAAGATCAATAAATCTAAAACCTGAGTCTTTGAGAAGATAAACAAAATTGAAAAACCATTAGCCAGACTCATCAAGAAAAAAAGGGAGAGGATTCAAATCGAGAGGATTAGAAATAAAAAATGAGAAGTAACAACTGACACTGCAGGAATACAAAAGTCCATGAGAGATTACTACAAGCAACTATATGCCAATAAAATGGACAACCTGGAAGAAATGAACAAATTCTTAGAAAAGCACAACCTTCCGAGATTGAATCAGAAAGTTATACATAATATAAACTGACAAATCACTAGCACTGAAATTGAAACTGTGATTAAAAATCTTCCAACAAACAAAAGCCCAGGACCAGATGGCTTCATAGGTGAATTCTATCAAATACTTAGAGAAGACCTAACACCTATCCTTCTCAAACTCTTCCAAAATGTAGCAGAGGGAGGAACACTCCCAAACTCATTTTACAAGGCCACCATCACCCTGATACCAAAACAGGACAAACATGTCACAAAAAGAAAACTACAAGCCAATATCTCTGATAAACATAGATGCAAATTCCTCATCAAAATACTAGCAAACAGAATACAACAGCACATTAAAAGGATCATACACCATGATCAAGTGGGGTTTATCCCAGGGATGCAAAGATTCTTCAATATATGCAAATCAATCAATGTGATACAACATATTAACAAATTGAAGGAGAAAAACCATATGATCATCTCAATAGATGTAGAAAAAGCTTTCAACAAAATTTAGCACCGATTTATGATAAAAACCCTCCAGAAAGTAGGCACAGAGGGAACTTACCTCAACATAATAAAGGCCATATATGACAAATCCACAGTCAACATTGTTCTCAATGGTGAAAAACTGAAATCATTTCCTCTAAGATCAGGAACAAGACAAGGTTGTCCACTCGCACCACTATTATTCAACATAGTTTTAGAAGTTCTAGCCTCAGCAATCAGAGAAGAAAAAGAAATAAAAGGAATCCAAATCAGAAAAGAAGAAGAAAAGCTGTCACTGTTTGCAGATGACATGATACTATACATAGAGAATCCTAAAGATGCCACCAGAAGACTAATAGAGCTAATCAATGAATTTGGTAAAGTAGTAAGATACAAAATTAATGCACAGAAATCTCTGGCATTCCTATACACTAATGATGAAAAATCTGAAAGTGAAATTAAGAAAACACTCCTATTTACCATTGCAACAAAATGAATAAAAAATCTAGGAATAAACATACCTAAGGAGACAAAAGGCCTGTATGCAGAAAATTATAAGACACTGATGAAAGAAATTAAAGATGATGCAAATAGATGGAGAGATATACCATGTTCTTGGATTGGTAGAATCAACATTGTGAAAATGACTCTACTACCCAAAGCAATCTACAGATTCAATGCAATCCTTATCAAACTACAAATGGCATTTTTCCCAGAAGTAGAACAAAAAATTTCACAATTTCTATGGAAACACAAAACACCCCGAATAGCCAAAGCAACCTTGAGAACGAAAAATGGAGCTGGAGGAATCAGGCTCCCTGACTTCAGACTATACTACAAAGCTACAGTAATCAAGACACTATGGTACTGACACAAAAACAGAAAGATAGATCAATGGAACAGGATAGAAAGCCCAGAGATAAACCCACGCATATATGGCCATCTTATCTTTGATAAAGAAGGCAAGAATATACAGTGGAGAAAAGACAGCCTCATCAATAAGTGGTCCTGGGAAAACTGGACAGTTACATGTAAAAGAATGAAATTAGAACACTTCTTAATATTGTACACAAAAATAAACTCAAAATGGATTAAAGACCTAAATGTAAGGCCAGACACTATCAAACTCTTAGAGGAAAACATAGGCAGAATACTCAATGACGTAAATCACAGCAAGATCCTTTTTGACCCACCTCCTAGAGAAATGGAAATAAAAACAAACAAATGGGACCTAATGAAACTTAAAAGCTTTTGCACAGCAAAGGAAACCATAAACAAGACAAAAAGACAACCCTGAGAAATGGGGAAAATATTTCCAAACGGAGCAACTGACAAAGGATTAATCTGCAAATTATACAAGCAGCTCACGCAGCTCAATACCAAAAAACCAACAACCCAATCCAAAAATGGGCAGAAGACCTAAGTAGACATTTCTCCAAAGAAGATATACAGACTGCCAACAAACACATGAAAGGATGCTCAACATCACTAATCATTAGAGAAATGCAAATCAAAAGTACAATCAGGTATCACCTTACACCATTCAGAATGGCCATCATTAAAAAAATCTACAAACAATAAATGCTGTAGAGAGTGTGGGGAAAAGGGAACCCTCTTGCACTGTTGGTGGGAATGTGAATTGATACAGCCACTATGGAGAACAGTTTGGAGGTTACTTAAAAATCTAAAAATAAAGCTACCATATGACCCAGCAATCCCACTCTTGGGCATATACCCTGAAAAAACCATAATTCTAAATGAGTCATGTACCACAATGTTCATTGCAGCACTATTTGCAATAGCTAGGACATGGAAGTAACCTAAGTGTCCATCGACACATGAATGGATAAAGAAGATGTGGCACATATATACAAGGGAATATTACTCAGCCATAAAAAGAAATGAAATTGAGTTATTTGTAGTGAGGTGGATGGACCTAGAGTCTGTCATACAGAGTGAAGTAAGTCAGAAAGCGAAAAACAAATATCATATGCTAACACATACATATGGAATCTAAATAAAACAAAATGGTTCTGAAGAACCTAGGGGCCAGACAAGAATAAAGACACAGGTGTAGAGAATGGACTTGAGGACAAAGGGAGGGGGAAGGGTAAGCTGGGATAAAGTGAGAGAGTGGCATTGACGTATGTACAATACCAAAGGTAAAATAGATAACTAGTGGGAAGCGGCCACATAGCACAGGGAGATCAGCTCGGTGCTTTGTGACCACCTAGAGCGGTGGGATAGGGAAGGTGGGAGGGAGATGCAAGAGGGAGGGGATATGGGGATATATGTATATACATAGCTGATTCACTTTGTTATACAGCAGAAGCTAACACAACATTGTAAAGAAATTATACTGCAATTAAAAAGAAAAAGAAAAGAAATCCTGGACTCTGTTGATGTTTGCCAGGTTCCCCTATGAGAAGCACCATCATGGTCACGGTTACAGTCTGCCTTTACAATGGGGCATATTCATTATAAGGCTTTTCACCAGATCTGTACCATCCCTCTGAGCTGTTCTCATTCCCATACATGTTTAGTTTTCCAATGATTCTATGAGTTGAACCCCATTGTTACTCCTTTTTCCCTCCTCTCCATGATCTTGTTACCTGGGGAAGCCTGAGTCAGGACCACAAGGACAGCTAAGGCCAGGAACAAGAGTTTGCTATATCCCGGGAGGGGTGAGGAACCATCCAGCAGCATACTGATTGTGCTAGGGAGGGTAGGTTTTCACTCTGTGTTTTATTGACTTGGGTAGGGCTGAGTCACGGACAATAAATCAGAGAAGGACAGAATGTTCCACTACCCAGGACATCAACCTATAGGTCAGCAATGTAAATTGATCATCCAGTATTCAGTGTCCTTCTCTTGACATCATCTGGGAAGGTGGAAGGCATTAGCAGAGGACATACAAGTCCTGCAAGTCTGTGGCATTGTGGAGAGAATGGACCCACTTTCCAAGAAACCTTTCCCACTCCTCTCCTTGGGCAGTTGAGCCCCCTCCCTTATATTCTCACAGCCTCTGTGCTTCCTTTTTTCTATCATAATGTTTATCATGATAAGTTGGAACTAAGTATTTTTCTAATTTATCTCCTCTATTGGATGACACTGGCAACTTTTACAGACCACGAGACCTCTGAAAGTAGGGACTGGCTGTGATTTCTTTATGTCCAGACTGTGCAGTGAACACTTGTTGAAAACAATGAATGAATAAATGCATTATGGTATTCCCTTATAGCCACATAGATCTTAGAATTGGCATTTCTCAGTTAAGAAAATGCAGGCCCACAGAGTGGAAGAGAATTGTCTAGAGTTACACTATGGGCAAGAAAGAAAAGACTGAGAGCCCTCATAACCCAACTCGTAGTCCAGCTCTTTTTAACTGCATTTTTCTCCTTATTACCTACTCCAAATCCTTGATATTAGTGCTTTGAGGCCTTTCTTGGACTCTGGCTCCGAAGAAGGGAGCAACAGAGACGGTATAGAAGGGGGCACTCCCTTGGCTCCTTCAGGACGTCTGTCTGTGAGCCCACTGGATTTTCTTTTTTGACTCCTTGGTATGTCTTATGGCTACTTTACATCTTTTAATACGTCCAGTGTTCTTCTATTATAGTCTCTTCTTTGTGAAGTTGGCAGGTGTTAGGGGCAGCATGATGGGGTTCATGAAGTCTTTTTCCCTTGATATCTAGATAGCATGCTGTCCAGGAAAGCAGTGAGCATGGAGCCACCCACTGAATCTCACTGTCTCTCAGTAACTGTGATAAAAACTTTACATACTTGACCCCTTAGAATCCTCACAGGATCCCTGACAGGTAGATGCGATATGCTCAGGGTTACATAGTGTTTAGAGTGAAGTATGGATTTAGATCTGGTTTACCTGTCCCCAGAGCATATGTTCTTTCTATCATCACAGAGGATCAATGCCTGAGTAATGAAGGAAGAAGAGGCCCATTTAACCTGAAAAGCAGTAATGGGCTGAAGAGAGTTATAGTTGTTATCTTCTGAAAAGGCATGTTCTGTGCAAGCCTAGAGGGCAGAACTAAAAGTTCTGGGTGGAAACTGCGGGGAGCAGGTTTAAGCTAATTGGAAAGACCTCTGATGATTGAAGTCATCCAGAAACAATTGGACAGTCTGGGAGAAGTGGTGGCTCCCAATGTCCAAATGCTGCAAACTGAGTCTGTGTGACCACTTCTCTCAGATTCTGTAGGAAGCACTGCTGTGTTCGCTGGATAGGGATCTATTTACTAAGCACAGTTCTAGGCACTGGGTCTAAAAGGAGAAGAGAGCAATGTCCTGCCACTCTGGTTAGGGAGAGAGACAACAAACATATGATGCCGGATGGTGACGAGTACTATAAAGAAAAATAAAGCAGGATAAGGGATACAGAATAATATGATATATGGGGTGTGTGTGTATTTTGAACAGGTTGTGCAGGGAAGGACTCTCTGAGGAAGTGATATTGAGTAGAAAACTACATGTACTGAGGAAGTGAGACACATGGATATCTAGAATCTCCAAGCAGAGAGAACAGCAAGAGCAAAGGCTCTAAGGAAAGAAAGTGCTAGGTGTGTTAGGAAGAGCAAAAGTCAAGTGTACCTGCAGTAGAATGAGTTGAGGGGATGAATAAAAGAAGCGAGAATCATACAGGCAGGCAGAACTATAGTATGTCAGATCTTGTAGGTCTCTATTAAGTACTTTGTAATTTATTTGATATATGATAGGGAATTGTGACTTACATTTTAAGAGATCATTTAAATCTGAAAGTTTGTTTTTGTCTTTTTGCCTGTAAGACATCACTTTCTCCATCTGTGAAAGTACAGTATTTGGGCTAAACAAGTGTTTTCTGGAATGTGTCACTGCCCATGTCACTGGCAGTATGTGTTTTTCATAACTTTTATTTTAATGCTTATTTGAGAAAAAAAATCACTAGACCTTGATCTGGTGATTTTACAGATAACATCACTTAGGATGTGATCAAATACAGATTTAAGAAGATAGTCTGTTGGTTTCTATAAAAAATATTAAGGAAATAATTCTACAGCTTATAGATGATAATGCAAAAAAAATTGTAAGATGATATATAAATGGCTAAAGTTTGGGCTACAAAATTGAAAAAGACCATTCTTTGGAAGAGAAAACTGAAGGCCAGAGAGGTCAGTCAACTTTCTGAAGGCCACACAGCTGGTAAGCCATGGAGTCAGGAATGGGACTTTAGTCCACCTGACTCCAAAGCCATTGCTCCTTACAACAGAGAATATTGTCTCACCAAACACATAAGTCTTCTGGCTGTAATTATGTCTTTATTTATTTATTTTATTAATTTTGGAATTGTTATAGATTAACAAGAAGTTGCAAAGATAGTAAAGAAATTCTGTGTACATTTTACCCAGTTTCCCCAAATATTACATTTTGAATAACTATAGTACAATGTCAAAACAAGGAAACTGACATTGGTACAATATATATGTATATTTCAATGTCATTTTTCACAGGTGTTGATTAGTGTAAGCAATCCATATGCAAAACTACTCAATCACCACAAAGATTTTCTTTGTGCTGCCCCTTTATAGTAACACTCAACCCCCTACTTCCTTAGCATCCCTAACCCCTGGCAACAAACTATTTTTTCTCCATCTTTCTAATTTTGTCATTTTGAGAATGTTATATAAATAGAATCATACAGAATATGACTTCTGAGATCACTGTGTATATCGATAGTTTGTTCCTGTTATTGCTGCATAGTGTTCCATAGTATGGATGTACTGCAGTTTATCTAACCATTAACATATTATAGAACATTTTGGTTGTTTCCAGATTTTGGTTATTACAAATAAAGCTGCTATGAACATTTGCATACAGGTTTGTTTGTGAACATATGTTTTAATTTCTCTGGATAAATGCCTAGGGGTTTGATTGATGGATTCCATGATAGTTGTAAATTTAGCTTTTTAAAAGACTGCCAAACTATTTTTCAGAGTGCCTGCACCACTCAACATTCTCACCAGCAATGTGTGAGAGATTCAGTTTCTCCTCATCACTGTGTGATACTGTCATGGTTTTTAATTCTAGCTATTGCAATAGATATGTAGTACTATCTCATCTTGTTCTTAAATTGCATTTCCCTAATTGCCAGTGATGTTAAACATCTTTTCATGTACTTATTTGCCATCCACATATCATCTTTGGTGAAATGTCTTTTCATTTCCCCACTTTCTAAATGTTATAAACTCTATATATGAGTTCTTTGTTGGATTTTTTTTTGTAAATAATATCTCTCAGTCTATGCTTTTTCTTTTAATCCATTTCATGTTTTTTTAATTCATTGCCTCACATAGTTATTTGTTTCTTTTTTGTGGTGAAAACAAGATCTACTCTTTTAGCAAATTTGAAGAATACAACATTGTTAACTATAGAAACATTGTTGTACAATAGATCTTCAGCACTTATTCATCTCGCATAACTGAAGCTTTGTACCACTGGCTGACATCTCCCCATTTCCCCCTCCACACAGACCCTGGTAACCACTATCTACTCTCGGCTTCCATGAGTTTAAATATGGAGATTCCACATACAAATGAAATCATAAAGTGTTTTTCTTTCTTCATCTGACTTATTTAAGTTAGCATAATGTTTTTCAGGTCCATATATGTTGTCACAAAAGGCAGATTTCTTTCTTTTTAAAATGCTGATTAATATGCCACGGTGTGTGTGTGTGTGCGTGTGTGTGTGTATACATACATATATACGTCTTCTCTTTCCATTCACCTGTCGACAGACATTTGGGTTGTTTCTATATCTTGACTATTGTGATAAATACTGCAATGAACATGAGAGTGCAAATATCTCTTCAAGATAGTGATTTTATTACATCCATAAGTGGGATTCCTGGATCATGTGATAGTTCTATTTTTAATTTTTTGAGGAAACTCCATACTGTTTTCCATAGTGGCTGTACAATATTTAATAATACTGCTTTCCATCAATGAACACAGAGTATCTTTCCATTTATTTGTGTCTTCAATTTCTTTCCACAGTGTTTTACAGGAAAAATATTCTCTGACATAAATTGTAGCAATGTTTTCTTAGGTCAGTCTCCCAAGGCAATAGAAATAAAAGAAAAAACAAACAAAGGGGATCTAATCAAACTTATAGCCTTTCACACAGCAAAGAAAACCACAAATGAAACAAAAATTCAACCTATGGACTGGGAGAAAATATTTGCAAATGATGCAACTGACAAGGGCTTAGTTTGCAAAATATACAAACAGCTCATACAACTCAAAAAAAAAAAAAAAAAAATGAAGAAGTGAGCAGAAGACCTAAGTAGACATTTCTTCAAAGAAGACATAAAGATGGCCAATAGGCACATGAAAAGATGATCAACATCGCTAATTATCAGAGAAATGCAAATCAAAACTACAATGAAGTATCACTTCACACCCATCAGAATGACCATCATCAAAAAGTCCACGAACAATAAATGCTGGAGAGGATGTGGAGAAAAGGGAACACTTCTACACTGTTGGTGGGAATATAAATTTGTGCAACCACTATGGAGAACAGTATGGAGGTTCCTTAAAAAAATAAAAATAGAGTTACCATATGATCCAGCAATCCCACTCTTGGGCATATATCCAGAAAAGATGAAAACTCTAATTCAAAAAGATACATGCACACCAATGTTCATGACAGAAATATGTACAATAGCCAAGACATGGAAGGAACCTAAATGTCCATCAACAGATGAATGGATAAAGAAATTGTGGTTCATATATACAATGAAATACTACTCAGCCATAAAGAAGGAATGAAATAATGCCATTTGCATCAACATGGGTGGACCTAGAGATTATTATACTAAGTGAAGTAAGTAAGACAGTGAAAGACAAAAATCATATTGATTTTGGAGGCTTGCAGCAGTGAGTAGTATCTGGAAGCGAGACCTTAGTTTCCTGATCAGGAGTCCTAATCACTAGACCACAGGGGCCAGCAGCTAGGGCCTAAATCCCCAGTCCTCGCCTACCTTGACAAGAAAAAATTCTGATGAGGAGGCAGAAGGTAAAGAGAAAAGTAAAATGTTTATTGGAAAAGCAGAGTAGATGTGGAAATATGCACGGGTGAGCTTTTTTATTATGGCCTGGCATCCCCTGAATTTTCACCTGCAAGGAGGCTTTCTGTGCATGTGTAGTGTCTCCCTTGCCCCAAGGAGGGCAAATATGTGTTCTCTTGATCCTTTACTCAAGCAGGGTTTAGCCCCTCTTTGTTCCTGCCATGACAGCTATCTTAAGGTGTCCATAGGAGATGAAACCTGGCTATTTACCCTGTTTCTGTTGTTACTTCCATTTCGGAGAGCAAACAGGAGGCTGATTGTAAATGCCTAACCTGGAGCCCACCTATCTCTTGTCTCAGGCAATGCAAACAGGAGGCTAGTTTTAAGTGTCCAGCCTGAAGCACACACTTTTCCTACCCCATGAAATGTAAACAGGAGGCCAGTTGTACATGCTTAACCTGGAACCCTTCTATCTCCTGCCTCAATATGATGTCACTTATATATGGAACCTAAAATATGATACAAATGAACTTATTTACAAAACAGAAACAGACACACAGAAAACAAACATACATAACTGAATCACTTTGCTGTACAACAGAAAATAACACCACATTGTGAATCAACTAGTTCAATTTTTAAAATGTCTTATAGTGTTCAGGGTACAGGTCTTTCACCTCTTTGGTTAAATTCATTCCTAAGTATTTTATTCTCTTTGTTATAATTGTATATGAGATAGTCGCTCGTGGCTCTGCCCAACAATAAACTAATTTCTATACTAAGTAGTTCTGCACACATTTATCATAAGGTAAAATGGTAGATCAAGGGGGAAACAAGTAATCAAATTATAATGTAGGGCTTCCCTGGTGGTGCAGTGGTTGAGAATCTGCCTGCTAATGCAGGGGACACGGGTTTGAGCCCTGGTCTGGGAGGATCCCACATGCCGCGGAGCAACCGGCCCCGTGAGCCACAACTACTGAGCCTGCGCGTCTGGAGCCTGTGCTCCGCAACAAGAGAGGCCGCGACAGTGAGAGGCCCGCGCACCGCGACGAAGAGTGGCCCCCACTTGCCACAACTAGAGAAAGCCCTAGCACAGAAACGAAG
This sequence comes from Globicephala melas, assembly GCF_963455315.2. NCBI lineage: Eukaryota > Metazoa > Chordata > Mammalia > Artiodactyla > Delphinidae > Globicephala > Globicephala melas. The sequence goes on along the minus strand of NC_083328.1, from coordinate 59,696,116 downwards.
ACCCAACACAGCAAAAATAAATTAATTAATTAATAAACTCCTACCCCTAACATCTTCTTTAAAAAAAAAATTATAATGTAAAAAAACATGTAAAATGTATATAATGGCTTTATATAGCAGATAAGTTTTCTTGAAGTCTATTCCTACCGCACACTGGCTTCTCCAAAAGTTATGCATATTCACCCTGATACTATTGCTATATATGTTACATAAATGTTATACTAAATGTAAATGCTCAATCAGGATCATTTTTCTCTGAGAGAACCTAGGCAAAAGGCCATGGGTGTAAACTATGAAATAAATCACTAACAGCAGACTTGTGGCTGACCAAATCTACACATTTCAAAAATCATCAGAATTGTTCGATGACCAGCATCTGGCAAATAACCTCTGAACCCTTAAAATATCCCACCTGAGAAAGTGTCTTTGCATTCCTGACTTGGACCATGCCAGATATTTTGTCCTAACCATGTGATATACAGTGAATACCTGGTTTATATGATTTTAGGCTAAGCTGTATCAGTTTGAACTCTAGAAGCAGGATTTGAAGATGGGTAGTTAATTTCATGCATGTGAGTGCTCCATGCCTACATGATTGATCCCCAATAGAAACCCTAGACACCAAGGGTCCAGTAAGCTTCCTTGGCTGGCAGCACTGTGCATATGTTATCACACATCATGGCTGGGAGAATTAAGCTGGGTCCATGTGACCCAACTAGGAATCTTATACTTGGTTTCTTCTAGACTCCTTCTATGTCTTTTTCCTTTGCTGATTTCAGTCTGTATCCTTTAAAGGTAATAAATTGTACACACGAGCTTATCTAGGTCTGGTGAATCATCAGACCTGAGAGGTGATGGGGACACTCCAAAATAGCTAGACATATGTAACAATGGAATAGAATTGAGAGTCTAGAAATGAATCTTAATACTTAACGTCAACTGATTTTCTATAAGAGTTTCAAGACAATTCAATGAAGAATCATCTTTTTAATGAATAGAGTTGAGAAAACTGGAGAACCACACACAAAAGAACAAATTAAGACTCCTGTGTTATATCATACACAAATTAAATTAAAATGGGTCAAAGAGCTAAATGTAAGAGTTAGAATTAAAACTCTCAGAAGAAAACACAAGAGTAAATCTTCATGATCTTGAATTAAGCAATGATTTTTTAGATATGATACCAAAAGCAAAAGCGACAACAAAAGGAAGTTCATAGAAATTTAAAACTTACACATTAAAAGATATCATCAATAAAATGAAAAAGAGGGCTTCCCTGGTGGCGCAGTGGTTGAGAGTCCGCCTGCCGATGCAGGGGACGTGGGTTCGTGCCCCGGTCCAGGAAGATCCCACCTGCTGCGAAGCGGCTGGGCCCGTAAGCCATGGCCGCTGAATCTGCACATCTGGAGCCTGTGCTCCGCGACGGGAGAGGCCACAACAGTGAGAGGCCCGTGTACTGCAAAAAAAAAGAAAGAAAGAAAAAATCCTAAAACAAAAAAAAATTAAAATAGATTTACCATATGACCCAGCAACCCCACTACTGGGCATATACCCAGAGAGAACCATAATTCAAACATACACATTCACCCCAGTGTTCATTGCAGCACTATTTACAACAGCCAAGTCATGGAAGCAACCTAAATGCCCACGGACAGACAAATGGGTAAAGAAGACGTGGTACAGATACCACTATATTCAATAGAATATTACTCAGCCATAAAAGGGAACAAAACTGGGTCATTTATAGAGATGTGGATGGACCTAGTGACTGTCATATAGAGTGAAGTAAGTCAGAAAGAGGAAAATAAATATAAATTAACTTATATATGTGGAGTCTAAAAAAATGGTACAGATGAACCTGTTTACTAAGCAGAAATAGAGACACAGACATAGAGAACAAACATATGGACACCAAGGTGGGAAAGGTGGGGGTGGGATGAATTGGGAGATTGAGATTGACATATATACGCTAATATGTATAAAATAGATAACTAATGAGAACTTGCTGTATAACACAGGGAACTCCACTTCGCTATACAGTAGAAACAAACACATTTTAAAACAACAATACCCCAATAAAAGAAAAAGAACAATTTTGAATCCTCAGAAGACCCCTGAAAAGTAGATACTGTTCCAACTTTAGAGATGAGAAAACTGTGGCTCATATAGGTGTGTAACTCACCCAAAATTAAGTCACTTCTAAGTGGTAGACTTGAAAGTCAAAGTCATATCTGTTTAATTTCATCTGTGCTCTTCCTCCCCGTGCTTTCCCTTTTCTTCTGTTCTCTGTCTTGTCCTTTATAACCATGAGGTCCTGAACAAGTGTCTTCTGTTCTGAGCTTTTGATTAAAAATTAGCAGTTCACATAGGTATAATAAACATTTATTAAAAAATAATTTTAAAAAAGAAAGCAAAAGCTATCATGCTGCATGATGGTGAAACCTATAATCATGGAAACGGAATATACAGGAATTTTTTAAAAAAACATAATGATCAGAGTATTGGAAAAACAATCATCAGTCCGAACCTGAATTTTTTGGATTTTGAGGGTGTGTTTTTTCTTACACAATTTTAAATTGAGATATAAAATATTTCATCATAAATTTATATAACAAGATGATGTGATTACTGGTATATTATAAAAATTGACATGTAAAAAATTACAATTTAAATTTTCAATTCAATCTGAATGCATAGAATTTGTTATTGACAGTAATCCATTTAATAAATATGCAAGGAATCATTTCCTTAACAATTAGCAATATTACATCATTTTTTCTCTTTAAACTTTTATTCCAGCTGTTCGTTTTTATTCCAACATACCCATAAAATTAGACCTTAATGTAATATATTTTAGTCTTTGAAACTCTACTGTTGATAATTCTATCATATTTCTCTGCAAAAATGTGGATATATATTGTAATTTTTATTGTGAAATCTGTGTAAATATAAGGCTCTAAATATTTAACAGCATATTCAAGACTGAGTCATTATTGCAATATTTGGAACAAAATTGATTAAAACCACATAAATGTATTATAAAATGTAAAAAATATTTATTTATGAAGAATAACATTTTTTGTACTACAAATGCATCCTCTTAGTAAATACATATTGCTTTCTCTCAATTAGCTTATGTGTAGTAGATGAATATTATTTTTTACTGATGAGATGAGAGTCAGTACCAAATTTCTTCCCAGTTTTTATTTTTTTAAATGTAATCACTGAGACATCTTATTCACACGAAAAGGTAAATGTGAAAGTTTAAAGATTAGGTGGTAGATAGATAAATGATAGATACATGGGGAGAGAGAGAGAGTACACAGTTCTTTTAAGTCCTTGCAATTTATATGCCCCAAATCCCATAGTAAGCTATCACTAAATTTTATTTACAAAGATCTATCACCTACCAGGTGATTTGCCCTGCTGTCATTGCTATGGTAAATGAAAAATGCAAAGTCACTTGAATTTCTAAAGGATTTGTTATCCAAAGTCTATGATTACTTACTTTCTGAATACCAGCACCAATCTTTCAATTATCAACTGGTTTGACACGTGGACCTTTTTCCACTCTGAGCAATCCATGATTGGCAGAAAAAGAAGAGGTGAGAGGTAAGTTTTCTTTCAAAGTTAAAGAACAAAAATTTACAAAGTGGAGACAGAAGAGCCTGTTAAGTGATATGGAAGCAACCTAAATGTCCATCAACAGATGAATGGATAAAGATGTGGTACATGGGCTTCCCTGGTGGCGCAGTGGTTGAGAGTCTGCCTGCCGATGCAGGGGACACAGATTCGTGCCTCGGTCTGGGAAGATCCCACATGCCACAGAGTGGCTGGGCCCATGAGCCATGGCTGCTGAGCCTGCACGTATGGAGCCTGTGCTCTGCAATGGGAGAGGCCACAACAGTGAGAGGCCTGCGTACGGCAAAAAAAAAAAAAAAAAAAAAAGATGTGGTACATATATACAATGGAATATTACTCAGCCATAAAAAAGAACAAAATGGGGTCATCTCTAGAGATGTGGATGGATGTAGAGACTATCATACAGAGTAATGTAAGTCAGAAGGAGAAAAACAAATATCATATATTAATGCTTACATATGGAATCTAGACAAATGGTACAGATGAATTAATTTGCAAAGCAATAATAGAGACACAGACATAGAAAACAAACATATGAACACCAACAGGGAAAAGGGGATGGTTGGGATGAATTGGGAGATTGGGATTGACATACATACGCTACTATATATAAACAGATAACTAAAGAGAACCTGCTATATAGCACAAGGGACTAGTCTCGATGCTCTGTGGTGACCTAAATGGGAAGGAAATCCAAAAAAGGGGGGATATATGTATACATAAAGCTGATTCACTTCGGTGTACAGCAGAACCTAACACAACACTATGCTATAGTAAACACTTTACTATAGTAAAGAAACTATAACCGAATTAAAAAAAAAAAGAATGCTCTGAGTATCACAAGATATTAAAAAATTAAGGGTCAAAAAATATTTCCCTTAAATTATCAACATGCATATCTTGGGGAAAAATGTTGCAACCAGTATTCCAGTTTGAAGATTACCACTTTATTTATTTATTTATTTATTTATTTTTGTGGTAGGTGGGCCTCTCACTGTAGTGGCCTCTCCTGTTGTGGAACACAGGCTCCGGACGCGCAGGCTCAGTGGCCATGGCCCACGGGTCCAGCCACTCCACGACATGTGGGATCTTCCCAGACCGGGGCATGAACCTGTGTCCCCTGCATCGGGCAGACAGACTCTCAACCACTGCACCACCAGGGAAGCCCGAAGATTACTACTTTATATTTTCAGATCTTCTCATATTGATTGAGATGATTTCATGAACAAGTGCAAAAATTTTTATTGAGCATCCACCATGTGCAAGGCACTGGTCTAGCAGCTTGGGATGCAGCCATGAACAGGACCACAGTGTAAGGACCCTATGTACATTATAGTAGTGATGACAGGCTATATGTAAGTAAATGATAAAATAATTTAGAAGGAGAGCAAAGAAATCTACAAAATAATTTCAAAGAATTTAAATGATAGGAAGAAAATAATGCAGAGTAGTGTGAGGAGTGGTCTTGTGGCCAAGGATTATTTCTGAGGAGGTGACATTTAAGGCAAAGGTATACAAGAAGAGTACTCTAGGCTGAGGCAGACTGGTGGCCTAGGGATGTCTTTATGGTGAAAGAATGCCTCTGTGAAGAGGTGTCAGCCATACAAAGAAATGGAGAAGAGCAATTTAGGCCAAGGTACACTAGAAAGAAGGCGATCACCTTGTCCAGGTTTGCTGAAGACTTTCTTGGTTTTGGCACTCTAATTCCCATGTTCTGGGAAGACCCTCAGTCCCAAGCAAAGTAGGATAGTTTGTCAGCCAACAAGAGGCCCAAGATCTATTGGAATATGATGCCTACTTAAAGGTCAGTGGCCTGATGGCCAATATCAAATCTACAGCTGGGGTCACTGGCAGCTTGACCCTAAGAAAATAAAAAGAATTAGAGAATAAACCTTCTTGATTCTGAGACATTTAGGCATCTGGGACTGTGGCTCTCAGTAGCACACCAGCCTTAGTTCAGCACATTAACAATTAGTCAACCTTAGAGTGAGTAACTACTTTTCTGTGATATCAGAGAGTAAAGTCGCTGATCCACCAGTTGCTGTGCAAACAGCACTCACACGCACAGAGGCAGACAAAGCATAGACCCCCTACACACAACTAGTATTTGTGGACAAAATGAACATCTGGAGAGGCACACAATGAGACCACCACAGTTGGAAGTTTTGAGTAGACTTTTGAGTGGAAAGAGCATTGGAAAGATAAGTAGAATTTGTGATGTAGCTCTTAATTTAATATGATGTACTCTTAAGGCAAGTCCCATGTGCACCTCTATCTAGTTAAATCAGTGTTTGTGGTGAATGAGGTAGTTTCTAACTAAAACTGGGTTTGTTTCCGGTTGAAGTATTAAACAAAATTTGACCTCATGATACAAACAGGGATTTAAAGTCAGCACTTACAATAAATGTTGGTGAGGACAGAGGGACAGGAAAGGGAGGACTTGTCTGGAACTTTTTATGTGCCTTCATAGGTTCTTCCATATATGATGGTAAGTGTTTCAGGTATTACTAAAATCAAAATTTCAGTCTCAACTATACAGGCAACTCCAAACTGTGGTATTTATTTATGTGTTTGTTTGTTTGTTTATTATGGAAAAATACACACACAAATATCACCTGATGCCAAATATTAGCACATGTATATTAGTATATCAGAGGAAAACAAAGAAAAAATTTAAGCCCAAAATAAAGAATCCCTATATCTTCTATACACTTCTCTTTATACATTTCTAATTGTGAGGTAACTCTCTCAGTTCTTGCCTTGGCAGTAGCATTATGTCCACCTCTATGTCATCCAATTCTCAATTGAACTGTCCCCGGTGAAATAACATCTGTAGAATTGGCTCCCTGGATATTAGTCCCAATGCTTATATAGATCTGCTGTCTCAGGCTCATGAGAAAATGTTGTACCCTCAACGCTCTGAGGAATAGTTGTCAAAGTCTGGGTAGAATCTCTCTCGGAAGCAGTCGTCCCAGTTACTGTGGTTTCTTGAGTCTTAGTTGTTTTAATTGTTACCTCATCATCAAACCCAGATACGGGAGAAAAAGGAAAGCCATCGTGAGTACCAAATCCAAAAGTTACATCTTCACCGAATGTGGGATGTATTGGCCATGGAGTGTAAGGATCGTCACTGCTTAGGGGAATGCAGCATGACAGCTTGTTCATACAAAGAAGTTTGTACCTTTCGAGATGTAAACATCGTTTTCTGCAGTGTCCTACACCATTCTTCCAGCATCTTTCAACAAACCAGCCAGCTGCAGGGTTAAACAAGCAGTCAATTTTTAAATTCTAGCCATAAGACAACAAACATTAATTCCAAAGTTTGACAACTACTACTATTGCCATCTAAAGTAATATGATAACATATACCACAAGTCATTTGGAGAGACAAAGAAGAAAACTAAAACTGTATATTAAAAACTGTGACATGTGCTATCAAGGAAATTGCTGGTGGTGGGGAGAGGAGAGAGAGAAGGAGAGGGGAGGGGGCAGGAGAAAGACCAGAGAAGAAGGAAAGAGGAGGAGGAGGAAGAAAATGAGACAGAGAGGATAGACATATGCAAAGCTAATAGTTAAGCCATGGCAAGGCAAGAAGGATGAAAGGAGGCTACAGGATACACAGGAGGCAAAGATTATTTCAGGAAAGGACCATCAAATGCTCGGTCCCAGTGTGGAGAAACAGCATCATGTCTTTAAGGTATTAAGAGAAGGCTGAAGAGTCTGAAGTATAATGTGCAAAGAACAAAGGAGCACGAGATAAAATGAGCTTGAAGTAACCATGCCATTGCCTAATCAATTTGGCCATTATTAAGCATTTTTATTTATTCCAAACCATTATGTGAGTTAATTTACTTCAGTTAGCTGGGATTTCACATGGAAATTAGATAAGGGAAAAGGAAGAATAGAATCTGGGAGACACGTTAGAAGCTTTGGCCAAGTAAAACATGAAGATGGCTGGAACCAGGGCTGTGAGAGTTGTAAAGAAGAGAACAGATTAAAGACATCGATTGTTTGGATATAAGTCAGTGGAGGATGGAGAAATCCAAGTACATTAGTACATTTCTGAGCTGATACAGGGGAGATACGTGATACTTGCTATTCATAGAATAGTAAACAGAGGAAAGAACACGATTTGGAGGGAAGAGAAAAAGGTGGTTACAAGTACTTGTTTTGGGGTATATAGCACAATATACCTCAGATGTCCAGAGGGCAGTAGGATATAGCTGTAGCAACTCGGTAGACAAGTTTGGACTGTAGATGTAAATTGTGGAATCATTGCCATGGATAGTATTTAAAACTACAGTTATAGATAAAGTACATATAGTGTTGGAATAATGTGAGATAAAAGGGGGCCATAGTTAAATTCTGGGGAGTGTCAATATTGAGAGCTCAGATAGGAGGAGAAGGCTCAGAAGGAACAGCCAGATACTTAGAGCAAAACAGGAGACTGAGACACTAGAGAATTAGATTAGTTTTCCCAAAAGCAGACCTTGGGATAAATTTTGACTACTGTATAATAAATGAGTTGAGGGCATTCAGCACTCCCCACATCGCCAAATCAGTTTGGAAATGGGGAAGTTATGGAAATAAGACAGCCAAAGAGAGGAGAGTTATACAGTTAGTTACCACTGTGATTGACTAGAGCATGACCCCATGGGGAAATCCAGCAACTAGTGTATGGCTAGGATAAAGGTCCAAGTTATCCTTCTTGAGGGTCAGAGGAGCTGGAATATTTCTCCACCATCCAGTAGTTGATAGATGATACCAGAGTGAGCTGACAATTCCCTGTCATTTCCAGACTGCCGCGTTCAGGACTGATTTGCAAGCAATCGACCATGCTTTGAGGATACTGCCAGGTGCGGGTCAGGCTGGTGTGCATGAAAATGGCATATGCCAAAAGGATACAAAGAAAGTTGTATCAGGTATGACTAGATTACGCAAGTGAGGAAAACGTTTCCTAAAGGAACACGTGGACACTTGTAGGCAAATACTGCTGTGAGGTTGAGCGAGATAACGCAGGAGCTGGAGCCTCCACTGCATTTAACATGATGAGTGTCACTGGTAATCTTCAGAGTGGTAAGAAGAGGAGAAACAGAAGTGAAGTGGTTGACATGTGAATGAGAAGTGGAAATAGCACCTGGAGACAAAACTCTTAGGAAGTTTAGCCGTGAGGAAGAGCAGAGAAATAGAGAAGTGCTCGGAGGACAATATGGAGTCAAGGGAAGGTTTTTCAGGTTTGTTTTGAAGGCTCCGAAATAAGAGAGCATGTTTGCAAATATTAAGAAGGAACAAGTAGAAAGGGAGAGATTAACGTAGAAGAGGGAAATGAGGCAAAAGAAGGGCATAGTCCTTGATTAGGTGACAAGGATTAAGAACACATACAGCATCTGACTGTATGTGATATGGAGAAGCACACTTCCTCAGCTATGTCAAGAGGGAAAGAGAAGATGGGTGAAAAGCCATACTGGTATGAGTGTTGGCAGCGGTAAAAAGTGCCATTTGAATTTTTGAAATCTTGAGATGTGGGGTAAAGTCCTAAGCTGGGAGGGAACATCACAGACAGGAGTGGAGCAGGAGAATTGAAAAGAAAGAAAGGTCAGTGCAAAAAGGTGGCCTAGGAAAGAGGAAAGATGAGCTCACACAAGAAATACAGTAGGATTACGAAGCAGCGTGTTAATTCATTGGAGGAGGGAGGATAGGCATCTACCGTGAAACTAGTCTGTTCCATTGTATGATCATTTATCAAGCAACTATATGACCATCTTTCTCAGCAAACCACCCGAGAAGTACCAAGGTTGGTGTATTCTAGGAAACAGCTAGTGCAAAGGCTCTATGTTGGAGGAAGCCAAGGATGTATGAAGAAGGTCAAGTAATTCTCAAAACAACCCTTTTTGCATTTAACTTGATAAAGTATGAAAAGTACCTTCCGTGGGTTGAGATAGAGAGAGAGCACAACGAAAACTTGGCTCCTATTTCCTCCCCTGGGGATGTTGGCTTTATCCTAACTTCTCCAATGATTCATTGTTCTCTTATTATTTTACTGGCTCCAATTCTATTGCCCTTGGTAGAATTTTCTGTAAGTTTTGAGGGTAGCCGTACCACATCTTTCATCCTGGACAAAGTCTAACATTGCTTCCTCATTCCTAACTTCTACAAAGATTACCTCTCTATGTATTTTTTTTTTTCCTCCAGGGTACCCATCCTCGAAATCTGAGTCCTGTCAGCATTTCTCTTCCATTCCCAAACACGTTAAATCATCTTGTTCTGTCAATTCTTCTTTAAACTTGCCTCTCACTTGCATTGCTCACTACTCCTTTTCAACTATTCCCGCCAGAGTTAAAATTTCGGGTACAGCCCATCACTCAACAGAGGTTTGAGCCCCTAACTATGGTACAGACTCTGTTCTAGGTGCTCAGGGTACATTTGTGAACTAAGCAGACAAAATCGCATAGAGCTTACTTTCTAGCAGGGGAAAACAGACAGTAAAGAAAACCAGTGAATTATCCTGTATGTGAGAGGATGATAAGTAGTTTTCAGAAATAAGAGAGAATAGATTTAAGTGGAATCTCTTTGGTGTGTCATGGGGACAGATGACTGTTTCTTAAACAGCAGTTAGCAGAGGTCTTGAGAGAAGGTGACGATTAAACGATGACTTGAAGGTGGTGAAGGAATTAGTCACACCAGTATGTAGGGCAAGTGCATTCTAAGCAGAGGAAAAAACAGAACTCTGTGGGTTGAGCAAGCCTGGCATGTTTGAGGAAGGGCACTGTGGAAAGCCACACTTTGCCAGTGTGGCTCTGGCAAAGTGAGCAAGGACTAGAGGACTAGAGTAGTGGGAGACGAGGTGAGAGAGGTCATAGGCACCAGATCATGGAGGGCCTGGTGGGTCACTGTAAGGACCCTGGTTATTGTTCTGAGTGAAGAGGGGGCCACTGCCAAGATTTGAGCAAAAGAGGTACATGGTCTGACTTCCAGTGTGAGCAGATCACACTCTATGCTATCTTGACAGAAGACAGCAGGAGGCAAGAGTAGAAGGACAGAGACCTGTGCGGAAGCTATAAGAAGCAGTAACAGGTGAGAGATGATAGTGACTTGAATCAGAGCGGTAGCAGTGGATGGAGGCGGTGAGATCAGTTGGTTCTAGACATAATTTGCAGGTAGATGTAAGAGATTTCCTGGTAGATATGGATATCACAGCATAGAATATCAAAGATAGTTCCAAGAATATGGCTTAAGCAATACAAGGATGGTGACTGGGAATAATCTATAACTTAATGTATTTTTTGTTTTTAGAATGACAGCCATCACTTATTTCAAAGCTCCTCAGTCTGGAATTATTATGTCATTAGGACTTGTGACCTCCATCACCAATATTTCAAAATCATAAATCTAAAAAATATGAATTACAGTGGTATTAATTCAGGCACATAAGCCATCTAGCCAAAATATTATCCCTTGTGTGAATTCTCTCTGAAAAAAAAAAAGAAAAAGAAAGAAAACAGATGTGGAATCAGATAGCATCAACTTAAATACAGCTGTTAACAGCACTCCACTGATGGACAGTTTGGCTTGGTAAAATGTTTCTTTACAAAACCCTCAGGTGCCATCTCAATTTAAAACAGAAAAATACACTCAAAACATTAAATAGTTAAGTTGCAAAATAGAACCTATAAGCAAAAATTTATAAATCAGCAGGAAACAAATCTACCGCCCTCACAATAAAAGAGGAAAATAAGCAGAACCACACACTTTATAGAAAAATCAAAACACATGATAAATATATATTTGAAGTTTGACTTCTCCATAGTCAAAGAAATAGAAAATATTATAAACTTAGGTATGTTCCTTCATTTTAAACATTTGCAATATTCAGAATTTGACAATGCACTAAGCAGACAGGAATAAGGTGCATGTCTAGGAATTTTATGTTGAATGGTTTATGTCTATGAATGGTTGTATAGAATATACTTGTATATGAAACATAAATACACTTCTTAGCAAAAATGATAAGCACATAAATGTCCAAATATGAAATTGTATAAAAAAGGTACAGAGGGACTTCCCTAGTGGTGCAGTGGTTAAGAATCCGCCTGTCAGTGCAGGGGACACGGTTTCGAGCCCTGGTCTGGAAAGATCCCACATGCCACGGAGCAACTAAGCCTGTGTGCCACACCACCAAGCCTGTACTCTAGAGCCCGCGAGCCAGAACTACTGAGCCTGCACACCACAACTACTGAAGCTCACACGCCCAGAGCCCATGCTCCACAACAAGAGAAGCCACCACAATGAGAAGCCCGCGCTGCAACGAAGAGTAGCCCCCCGCTCGGCTCAACTAGAGAAACCCCGCGTGCAGCAATGAAGATTCAACGTAGCCATTAAATTAATTAAAATTAATTGATTTTTAAAAAGGTACAGAGCACCCATTGCATGAAATTCTATGCAATAATTAAAAGTTCAGTTTTTGGAGAATATTTAATATGTGGGAGAATACTCATCATGTTTTAGAAAATTTTAAAGGAGGATATACATTTTTTCCCCACATGTTATCCAGGAATCTCAGGGAGAGCAAAAGAGCAAAACCGTATTGTTACTTCTTTATTATTTCAAAACTTTCCAAAATTTCGGTGAATAGTTCATAATCAGAATTGAGTGTAGGTGATAATTCTTTACGTCACTTACATGTGTCCATGTGAATCAAGATATAGATACATAGGCACATGTATGTCCATCTCACGGTAGTGATTACCTTTCTAAGCAAGATACAACGTCTCCAAGTTTGGAGCCCATTTTCTTAGTACATAAAGAACTCTTAAAAATCAATAAGAAAGAGTTCAGAAATACAATGGAATAGATGTTCAAACTCATTTATAATTGAAGCGTGATGAATTCAAACAAAGATGAGGCAACATTTTCACACATTGAAATGTAATACACGAAAGAATGTGATAAAAAAATGGAGTGATCAGTGTGTGGGAAGCTGACACTATCACACACAAGTGATAAGAGTGCGCATACTGTAGTCCATTCGGTCAGTTGTTTGCCAATCTTGCGTGTGTGTGTGTGTGTGTGTGTGTGTGTGTGTGTGGGCATAAGGGGAAAGATATACATTTGTTTACTAATTTTCCTAGCTGAATTTTAATTAAAAGTTTCCTGCTTAGCAGACCAATTAAAATAAGAAAGGAAATTCACAACCTCACCCCCATATATTCTACGTATACATTAAAAATAATGAAGTAGGTTCAGGCACTGATAAGAAGTCTCCGAGATATTGTGCTACTACATTTAGAAGAATCTGTATGATTAATTTACATTGGTTTTTTTTTTAACATCTTTATTGGAGTATAATTGCTTTACAATGGTGTGTTAGTTTCTGCTTTATAACAAAGTGAATCAGTTATACATATACATATGTTCCCATATCTCTTTACATTGGGTTTTTAAAATTCTAAGGTATATAGATATTTGAATCTACTCGGATATACAACTAATTGGTAAGATTACTTCATTGAATGATTCAGAGATTCTGAAAGAGAAGACTGAAGTACTGTTATTCCAGGGTAGGAGAGTCCTTTTCCTTAAACTCATATAAACCTATTGATTGCTTGATACTTTTTAATCAATTGCAAGTATTACTTTCCAATAAAAGTAGGTAAGTTTCCAAAGTAACATTATTAAAAAGAGGGAATAAGCTCATTCATTATTGATCTATTAGCAGAAGGTCCCTATTGGTCACTTACCTTTTTACTCTGTCTTAACTTATCCCCACTTCTAACTTAAATTTGTGTTATCTTTCTGATGACAGCTCTGCAGATCCTACAAAAAGTGTGATGAACTTGTTCACCATACCTCAGAACATAAACAAACGAACACCTCCTTTGAAAGCACTTTCACGACAAAAGAGAATTCAAGATGGTAGTGAGAGTTGGACTAATGAGACACAACAATAAAACAGGTGCAACAATGAAATTGTTAAAATAGAAGCAAAGTCAGGCTGAGTTAACAGTGGTTAGTTATAGAGAGAGACAGAGAGAGTTGCTCAGAAGACTGAGGAAATTCTTCCTTTGGAGAAATGTTTCAGAAGACACCCCAGTTTCATAGGTGCCTGTAACAGAGTCTTAGAGAGCAGGAACATGGAGCTGCCAGCATGCCATCATAAGAGCATTTGTGCTGCTCTTTATTGGCCCAAGTCTCTTCCTGTGGACCTCTTTCCCCCTCAAGACACCTGGGAGCCCAGGGTCAACAATTCATCCTAGTTCCATCATCTCTCCATTGTAGGGTTCCATTACCTTTGGTCACCAGATTTAGTAACCCACATATCATGAAGGTCAGCATCAGGAGATTCATGGCTTCTGGGAGAGAGGGAGCCCTGTGTCCTGAGGAATGAAGAACACTTTGCACAGTTAGGACTCTGAGTGGTCACCTTTACTGGCCTATCATGGGTGATGAACCAGAGAGGAGGAGAACGCTATGCCACCCAGAACACCAGATGATTAACTTGCACCATTGAGTGTGCATGACAAAATAATGCTCTGTTCTAGAAACTGTTATAGGAAACTGAGGCCTTATGAAATGAAGTATAATCCTAAGGATGTGTAGGGTCTGATGGAAAGAAACAACTCCCCAATAAAGTCCTCCTTAACCTTGCATGGAGCCAGTTACGTCTCCTCTGTCTGTATGCAACACTGTGTATATAGCCATGATAGCAGAATGCTATATCATGATCCAATTTGTTTCGGACCAGTAAGCTTATGATACCCCGTAGATTATCCCCTTCTCCATCTGAGTGATGCCCCAATCCATTGTGTATTAATTTTTTTATAAGTTGTGAAGTTTGCTTTGAATGGATTTTTTTTTGCTATGGATATCCAATTTTTGCAGTAACCATTTGTTGGAAGTACTATCCTTCCTCCATTGAATTGCTTTGGCAGGTTTGTCAAAAATTAGTTGGCCATACTTGGTGCTCTATTCTATTGCATGGATGTACTCTGCCAGTACAACACATTCTTGATTACTGTAGCTGTATAACATGTCTTGAGATAGTGTAGGGATACCTCCTGCTTTATTCTGCTTTCTGAAAATTGTTGTAACTCCCCCAGTTCCTCTGCCTTTCAATAAAAATTTTAGAATAGTTTTGAGTATATCTATAAAAGATCTTGTTGGGAATATGAAAGCAATTGAGTTACAGCTGTGTTGTAGTTTGAAGAATGACTTCTTTACTATGTTGAGTCTTCCTATCCATGGACATGTGTGCCCCTGTCACTTCATTTAAGTATTTTTTCTTTTTTTAACATCTTTAATGGAGTATAATTGCTTTACAATGTTGTGTTAGTTTCTGCTGTATAACAAAGTGAGTGAGCTATACATATACATATATCCCCATATCCCTTCCCTCTCACGGGCCCCTCCCACTCTCCTTATCCCACCCTTTTAGGTGGTCCCAAAGCACCGAGCTCATCTCCCTGTGCTATGTAGCTGCTTTCCACTAGCTATCTATTTTACATTTGGTAGTGTATATATGTCCATGCCACTCTCTCACTTCATCTCAGCTTTCCCTTCCCCCTCCCTGGGTCCTCAAGTCCATTCTCTACATCTGAATCTTTATTCCTATCCTGCCCCTGGGTTCATCAGAACTTTTTTTTTTTTTTAGATTCCATATATATGTGTTAGCCTACAGTATTTATTTTTTCTGTTTCTGATTTACTTCACTCTGTATGACAGAGTCTATGTCCATCCACCTCCCTACAAATAACTCAATTTCATTTTTTTATGGCTGAGTAATACTCCACTGTATATATGTGCAACATCTTCTTTATCCATTCATCTCTCAATGGACACTTAGGTTGCGTCCATGAAAGAAAAAAAGAGCTGGAGAAATCAGGCTCCCTGACTTCAGACTATACTACAAAGCTACAATAATCAATACAGTATGTTACTGGCACAAAAATAGAAATATAGATCAATGGAACAGGATGCATAGCCCAGAGATAAAGTCATGCATATATGGTCACTTTATCTTTGATGAAGGAGGCAAGACTATTCAGTGGAGAAAAGACAGCCTCTTCAATAAGTGGTCCTGGGAAAATTGGACAGCTATATGTAACAGAATGTAATTAGAACACTTACTAACACATATACAAAAATAAAAACAAAATGGATTAAAGAGCTAGATGTAAGACCAGAAACTATAAAACTCTTAGAGGAAAACATTGGCAGAGCACTCTATGACATAAATCACAGCAAGATCCTTTTTGACCCACCTCTTAGAGAAGTGGAAATAAAAATAAACACATGGGACTTAATGAAACTTAAAAGTATTGCACAGCAAAGGAAATCATAAACAGTATAAAAATACAAGCCTCAGAATGGTAGAAAATATTTGCAAAGGAAGCAACTGACAAAGCATTAATCTCCAAAATTTACAAGCAGCACATGCAGCTCAATATCAGAAAGACAAACAACCTAATTCAAAAATGGGTGGAAGACCTAAAGAGACGTTTCTCCAACGAAGTTATTCAGATTGCCAACAAACACATGAAAGGATGCACAACATGAGTAATCATTAGAGAAACGCAAGTCAAAACTACAATGAGATATCACCTCACACCGGTGAGAATGACCATCATCAAAAAATCTAGAAACAATAAATGCTGGAGAGGGTGTGGAGAAAAGGGAACACTCTTGCACTGTTGGTGGGAATGTAAATTGATACAGCTACTGTGGAGAACAGTATGGAGTTTCCTTAAAAAGCTAAAAACAGAACTACCAAAGGACCCAACAATCCCACTACTGGGCATATATCCTGAGAAAACCATAATTCAAAAAGTGTCATGTACCCAAATGTTCATTGCAGCACTATTTACAATAGCCAGGACATGGAAGCAACCCAAGTGTACATCAACAGATGAATGGATAAAGAAGAAAGGCACATTTATACAATGGAATATTACTCAGCCATAAAGAGAAACAAAATTGAATTATTTGTAGTGAGATGGATGGACATAGAGTCTGTCATATAGAGTGAAGTAAGTCAGATAGCGAAAAACAAATACCATATGGAATCTAAAAAAAAAAAAAACGGTTCTGAAGAACCTAGGGGCAGGACAGGAATAAAGGCACAGACATAGAGAATGTACTTGAGGACACGGGGATGTGGAAGGGAAAGCTGAGATGAAGTGAGAGAGTGGCGTGGACATATATACACTACCAAATGTAAAATAGATAGCTAGTGGGAAGCAGCCACATAGCACAGGGAGATCAGCTTGGTGCTTTGTGACCACCTAGAGGGCTGGGAAACGGAGGGTGGGAGGGAGAGTCAAGAGGGACGATATATGGGGATGTATGTATATGTATGGCTGAATCTCTTTGTTATAAAGCACAAACTAACAAACCTTTGTAAAGTAATTATACTTCAATAAGGATGTTAAAAATCAATTAATTAATTAACTATTTTTAAAAAGCTAATGGGTACACATGACTTGAATCTTTGCCCCCTCTCATTTAAAGTATCTTACCAGATACTCCACCAAAAATATTCTGCTTAATATCATTGGCCATAATCACATCACATTCCACTGCCGTGTGTTTGCAAAGGTTGGAAAAGAAGTTTACGTGGCCATATTGTTGCACTGAGCTATGATTCAGACACAATATGATGTAATAAGGAGCAAATAAATGGAAATGCCCAGAGAACACTCAGTCCTCATCAGATCTCAGGTAGCACACTCAGTTCTCCAAGAATGTTGGCACAACCTGCAGGGCCAAACTAATGATCCCTTTCTTCGAACATCAAGATCTAATTGAGCTGATAGCTTGCAGGCATACCACGAGTTTTGTGGAACATCACAGAGGGTCAGGGGAGGAACTGCATGTGCAGACCACAACCTATGAAAGGAGCAGGCTAGAGATGGGGCAAATAGAAGAGCTCAGTTGACAGGTGACCAGTGCCAGTATATTGTTCTAAATCAGTGGACAAAATAAAAAACAGAGAGAGAGAGAAATTTAAAGATATATACAGAGAAATGAGTTCTGTAATTGAAGGTGACCACAAAGAGTGTGATAGGAAAAAGTGAAACAAAAATAAATAAATAATATTGACTTCCTATTCAACCAAGCTGGAGTATCCCATTCCTCCCTCTTTCATCCAAAACCTCTGGACTTAATATAACAACCATGCCTCACCAGAGTCTGGGGTGGTGAGGGGACCTTCAAGATGGCAGAGGAGTAACACGTGGAGATCACCTTCCTTCCCACAAATACATCAGAAAGACATCTACATGCGGAACAACTCCTACAGAACACCTACTGAACACGGGCAGAAGACCCCAGACTTCCCAAAAGGCAAGAGACTCCCCACGTACCCAGGTAGAGCAAAAACTAAATAAAGAATAAACAGAGACAAAAGCATAGGGATGGGACCTGCACCTCAGGGAGGGAGCTGTGAAGGAGGAAAAGTTTCCACACACTAAGAAGCCCCTTCACTGGTGGAGATGGGGGTCGGGTGGGGGGGGGAAGCTTCAGCGCCATGGAGGAGAGCACAGCAACAGAGATGCAGAGGGCAAAGTGGAGAGATTCCCACAAAGACGATCAGTGCCGACCAGCAATCACCAGCCTGAGAGGCTTGTCTGCTCACCCACTGGGGTGGGTGGGGGCTGTGAACTGAAGCTCGGTCTTTGGAGGTCAGATCCCAGGGAGATGACTGTGTGAACACAGCCTAAAGGGAGCTAGTGCATCACAGATAGCTTGGAGGGAGTCCAGGAAAAAGTCTGGAACTGCCTAAGAGGCAAGAGACCATTGTTTTGGGGGTGCACGAGGAGAGGGGATTCAGAGCACCACCTAAACTAGCTCCAGAGATGGGCGTTAGCAGCGGCTATCAGTGCGGACAACAGAGATGGGCATGAGACACTAAGGCTGGTACTGCAGCCAACAAGAAGCCTGTGTACAAGCGCAAGTCACTATCCACACCTCCCCTCCCAGGAGCCTGTGCAGCCTGCCGCTGCCAGGGTCCCGTGATTCAGGGACAACTTCCCCAGAAGGACACATGGCACACCTTAGGCTGTTGCAATATCATGCCGGCCTCTGCCACTGCGTGACCGCCATTCATTCCATACCCCTCCCTTCCCCCAGCCTGAGTCAGCCAGAACCCCCTAATCAGCTGCTACTTTGACTCTGTCCTGTCTGGGTGGGGAACAGATGCCATCAGGTGACCTACACGCAGAGGCAGGGCCAAATCTAAACCAGAGCCCCAGGAGCTGTGCGAACAAAGAAGAGAAAGGGAAATTTCTCTGCGGAGCTTCAGGAGCAGCGGATTAAATCTCCACAATAAACTTGATGTACCCTGCACCTGTGGAATGCCTGAATAGACAACGAGTCATCCCAAAATTGAGGCAATGGGCTTTGGGAGCAACTAGAGACTTGGGGTATCCCGTCTGCATCTAATTTGTTTCTGGTTTTATGTTTATCTTAGTTTAATGTTTAGAACTTATTATCATTGGTAGATTTGTTTATTGATTTGGTTGCTGTCTTCCTTTATATATCTTTATATCTATATATATATAGATTGGGCTTCCCTGGTGGCACAGTGGTTGAGAGTCCGCCTGTCAATGCAGGGGACACAGGTTCATGCCCCGCTCCGGGAAGATCCCACATGCCGCGGAGCAGCTAGGCCCGTGAGCCATGGCCGCTGAGCCTGCGCGTCCAAAGCCTGTGCTCCGCAACGGGAGAGGCCACAACAGTGAGAGGCCCGCGTACCGCAAAAAAAAAAAAAAAAAAAAAAAAATCGGCAGAAGAGCTAAATAGACACTTCTCTCCATAGAAGATATACAGATTGCCAACAAACACATAAAAGGATGCTTAACATCACTAATCATAAGAGAAATGCAAATCAAAACTACGAGATATCACCTCACACGGGTGAGAATGGCCATCATAAAAAATCTGCAAACAATAAATGCTGGAGAGGTTGTGGATAAAAGGGAAACCTCCTGCACTGTTGGTGGGAATGTAAATTGATACAGCAACTATGGAGAACAGTATGGAGGTCCCTTAAAAATCTAAAAATAGAACTACGATATGAACCAGCAATCCCACTACTGGGCATATACCCTGAGAAAAGCATAATTCAAAAAGAGACATGTATCACAATGTTCACTGCAGCACTATTTACAGTAGCCAGGACATGGAAGCAACCTAAGTGTCCATCGAGAGATGAATGGACAAAGAAGATGTGGCACATATATACAATGGAATATTAGTCATAAAAAGAAACGAAATTGAGTTATTTATAGGGAGCTAGATGGACTTAGAGTCTGTCATAAGTAAGTCATAAAGAGAAAAACTAATACCGTATGCTAACATATATATATGGAATCAAAAAAAAATGTTCTGATGAATCTTGGGGTAGGACAGGAATAAAGACACAGACATAGAGAATGGACTTGAGGACACGAGGAAGGGGAAGGGTAAACTGGGACGAAGTGAGAGAGTAGAATTGACATATATACATTACCAAATGTAAAATAGGTAGCTAGTGGGAAGCAGCTGCATAGCACAGGGAGATCACCTCAGTGCTTTGTGACCACCTAGATGGGTCGGATAGGAGGGTGAGAGGGAGACGCAAGTGGGAGGGGATATGGAGATATATGTATACATATAGTTGGTTCACTTCGTTATACAGTAGAAACTAAAACAACATTTTAAAGCAATTATACTCCATTAAAGATGTTAAAATAAAAAATATCTGGCACAAAGTGACAAACTAGATTTTGAGAAAGACCTTCCTAACAGAAAGAGAGCTGTTCAATAACCTACAGCCTGCATCTAGAGATCGATTTTGTTCTCTTATAATAGAAGACTGTTCAGATTGATGGATAAGAGAAAATTAATAATAGTATGAAAGTTGCCTCAGAATATGCTTCTGGTCTACAGTATCTTTGAAATTCTATAAGTTTAGATTACATGATTTCTCTCTCTGCCTCTGGGACATTGATGACATACATCACATACACACAGGGTGTTCTACTTCTAAACTGAAGGCCCTGAGAACACTCAGGTTCCCTTTCTAGACAAATACAAGCAATTCACAATTATTCTCTGAGATTAACCAATCCATCCAAGATCTGGTAGCGTTAGAAATGGAATGCTGGGACTTCCCTGGTGGTCCTGTGGCTAAGACTCAACACTCCCAATGCAGGGGGTGTGGGTTTCATCCCTGGTCAGGGAACTAGATCCCACATACAGCTACTAAAAGATCCCACCTGCCACAACTAAAGATCCTACATGCCACAACAAAGATTCCCTCATGCAGCAAAGAAGACCCGGCACAGCTAAATAAATAAATATTAAAATAAATAAATGAGCCTTTTAAGAAAAATAAATGGAATGCTTAGGAAGGATATATGGGAGAGAAAAACTCAACAAAACCCAAAAAAATGTGGAACATTAGGAGTGGAAAGATGGAAAATATAGACTTGATCTTAGATCTCCATCCAGATTTCCCAGCTGAGGAAAGACATTTGAGTGTCACATTCATAGAGATGTTTGTGACAGTGAGGAAAAAGTGGATAATAGATGGAGCAGCTGGAAAGGAACTTTTAAGTCCAAGGACCACTGTGGGGAGCCTTGAAGCGTGCAGAAGAATATGAAGAGGAAGAAGAAGAGTCATTAAAACAACAGTTCAACAGATACATCAAGCTTTTCACCAGCTCATGGCCTTGCAAATACAAAAGCCCTTTGTTTTTAACAATTTTCTTCTAACTCTTCACATAGCTGGATCGTTTTCATCTCTCAAGTCTAACCTTGAATGTCACTCCCTCAGGGATAATTTCCTATATCACCCTGTCAGTAGTAGCTCTACTCAGTTACTCTGTGTTACATCACATTATTTCTTTCCATAATTATATTTATATCAATCTGTAGTTATTTATTTTCTTGTTTATTTTCTTTCTCCTCCTTTCTAATGTAAGTGCCTGGCCTTGTCTGTCCTGCTCAGTAGGGATTGATTTCATATATATATATTGAATAAAACAATAAATGGACTCAACATAGAGAAAGGCAAGAAGAGCTCCAACATCTCTTGAAGCCCTTCTATATGTCAAGCCAAGTGACGGGAGATTTTATATATGTATATAGTATATATATATATTTACAGGCACACCCTGAAGAGTGTCTCTCTGATTAATATATTCCTAGTAAAATGTCTCTTGTATATTTTATTCCTAAAATTACCAAAAATGTGCATATATCTCAATATTATATATAATCCATGTTTATACATAAAAAGTTTATATGTACTTGTCTATCATTCAATACATTTTAATATAATATATAAGGCAAGCATAGAGTTACATTCCAAATGTAATTTGTAAGACCTCACGAACATGTAAAGACCTTTTGAAACTCCCACCAAGTGTCAAAATAAGCCATGTGTGTTTTGGATAATGCTAAGAATCATTACAACAATAATTTAAACATTTTATATTTTAAGATGATAGCTTGTGAGTTCTATCTAGATGTATAAGTGTGTTTTGGTTACAGTTTAGGAAATTGGTTGGGGATTTTGTGTTGATGTGTAATGATGTGTTATATTTTTCCCATGTGGTTAAAAAAAAAAGAGAGAGAGAGAAATAGGATTCTGGTGAAAGCTGGCATGCAGAATTCTGATTTCAGGAGTGGTAAGTCCATACATATATCTACATATTTATGTGTGGGTGAAATCTCATTTATTCCTCAGAGGAGGTTTTCACTATTAGAACAAATATAAGAAAGCAACTGGTAAAGACTTGAATAGTCAATGCTCAGAAAAGCTTGTTGGGCTTCCCTGGTGGTGCAGTGGTTGAGGGTCCGCCTACCGATGCAGGGGACGCGGGTTCGTGCCCCGGTCCTGGAAGATCCCACATACCGCGGAGAGGCCCGTGAGCCACGGTCGCGGAGCCTATGCTTCGCAACGGGAAAGGCCACAACAGTGAGAGGCCCGCGGACAGCAAAAAAAAAAAAAAGCTTGCTGTTTTAAATTTATTTTGATAAATATCTTTGGCTTAATGATTTATATAATTCCTTCATGCAGAGAATTTACTTTTGAGAAAGTGTGAAAACAAAATCAGATATTGCAAGAAGAAATGCAAAAGTGGAGAGTTTCAGAAAGATCATTTTAAAGGGAAATGTGGCAAGCAGAAGGTGAGCTCTGTTCTGGCTATCAACCACAACTTGAAACCCTCAGCTTCCAGTAATAAAACATCTACCCCACTGTTAGAATCAATTATCAACTAGGAAATGAACCAAAGTAACGATGATCACTGCTTATACCTAGGATGCCTGGTTCATTAAAGCAAAGGAACTTAATCTGGGGTCAGTCTTCTCTCTATAACCTCTTTCCCATTGTCTCTCCATTCAACAATGTTTGGAAGAGCATCATATTTCCATAGCACCAGCAGTTCCAGGGTAGGGATGAAAATAAAATAGAGGCCAGGCACAAGTGAAGGTTAATCCGAAACACTCATTAAGACTAATGGACAGAAATGGTGTCAACCTTGAAAACAGTTCCCAGCCCATAGGCTCCCAACCTGCCTTAGCAGTATTACCAAACTTTAAAATGCATCAGAAACATCTGTAGGGCCTGCTTTAAAATAAATTAAAAAAAAAGATTTCTGGTCCTCATTTCCAGTTTCTGATTCCATGGTGGAGCCTGAGAATTAGCATTACTCACTAGCTCCCAGGTGATGCTGATGTTGCTGGTCAAAGGACCACACTTTGAGAACCACTGATCTGTAATATAGAATGATTGAAGGTCTCCTCCTACAGATCGAAGGCATTCGCTACATACTTTTGAAGTGGCTAGTAATACAAAAGCATTTCTACAGAGTGCCTTCATATCCATTCTCTTATTGGATTTCCTACAACAAACTTACGATGTAGATATTGGGACCTCAACTTCAGAGGAGAGAAATATTGATTTTTAGCTATTAGAACTGAGACAGACTTAATTGACGATTAAGAGCACTTTGATATTATGCAATTCTCTTTCCTCCCTGGAAATCTACATTCATATAAATTGCAAACTTAAAGAGGATAGAAGGGAGATCAAGAGTTCTGTACTGTGACTTAAAAACCATAGGACTTTTCTCGTAAGAACTCTCCCCACATAAGTCAGAGAAGGTAATCAGAATGAAATATCACCTTCATTTATTCTATCTTCACCAGGAAACAAGCCCTACAGGTGTTTCTGATGCATCTCCTTCAAGAGATACATCTATGATATATCATTATCTAGTAGAAGAGATTTGAGGAATGGATTATCTCAACTAGTAGGACATCATGGTCTTTTATACTCATGTCTATCACTGTAGGTAGAACTCCTGAACTCACACAGGAAGGTGGGAGGACAGAGGCAGGTCATTTCAGCAAAGGAGGGTAGTAGAAAAAACCATGAGCTTTTTGGTCAGACATATATGAGGTTATTCATGGTCTCACCATGTATTCAGTCTTGAACTATGGACAATTGATTTCTCATCTTTGAGCCTAAGTTTATGAACTTGAAGAATAGAGAAAACATTTACTCCCACTCAGGGTACTTTGAGATACTAAGGTAGTATATTCAAATTTACTCACATTATAGGGATTTTGGCTGTAACAAGTTGATGATTCCTGGATGAAAAGCAAAAAGGCAAGTTTCCTGAGGGCCCTGCCCATCTTTGCTCTGCATGGTTATGGGTGATTATAAGCCATTTTTCACCTGTGGGAAAGTTCATTACTATGCAGAGAAGAGTGTGACAGAGGTTCGGCTGATCCTAATATGATATTTAAAAGTTTGACTCCAAGCCTCATGACAACCACAAAGCAAAAACCTATAGTAGAAAATACACAAAATATAAAGAGAAAGGAATCAAAGGATACCACTAGAGAAAATCATCAAATCACGAAAGAGGAAAAAAGGAACAAAAGATCTTCAAAACACCCAGAAAACAATGAACAAAAAGGGCAGTAGTAAGAACCTAATATTCAACCTTTAAAAAGAAGGAAATTCTTCCATTTGCAACAATCTGAATGAAACTGGAGGACATTATGATAAGTGAAATAAGCCAGACACAGAAAGGCAAATATCACATGATCTCACTTATATGTGGAATCTTAAAAAAAAAAAAAAAAGTTGAATGCTGTAGAATAGAATAGTGGTTGCCAGAGGCTGGGTGTGGGGGGAAAGGAAAATAATCAAAGGGTACAAATCTTCTGTTTATAAGATTAATAAGTTCTGGAGGCCTAATGTACGGCATGGTAACTATAGTTAATAATAGTACATTTTATACTTGAAACTTGTTAATAGAGTAGATCTCAAGTGTTCTCATCAGACACACACACACAAATGGTAAGTATGTGTAGTGATGGGTTTGTTAATTAATTTGATTTTGGTAATCACTGCACAGTGTATATATGTATCAAAACATCATGTTTTATACATGATAATAAGAGCAATTTTTATTTATCAATCATACCCAACAAAGCTGATAAGATAAAATCTTCTGAACTAAATTATATTAGAGATATAACATATCAACTAGAGTTCTTTTTTAATTAATTAATTAATTTTTGGCTGCGTTGGGTCTTTTGCTGCTGTGTGTGGGCTTTCTCTAGTTGCAGCAATCGGGGGCTACTCTTTGTTGCGATGTGAGGGCTTCTCATTGCAGTGGCTTCTCTTGTTGCAGAGCACAGGCTCTAGGTGTGCAGGCTTCACTAGTTGTGGCGTACAGTCTTTACTAGTTGTGGCACACTGGCTCAGTAGTTGTGGCTTAGTTGCTCCACGGCACATGAGATCTTCCCAGACCAGGGCTTGAACCTGTGTCCGCTGCATTGGCAGGTGGATTCTTAACCACTGCGCAATCAGGGAAGTCCCTCAGCTAGAGTTCTTAGAGGAAAATTTATACCATTCAATCCATATATTAAACAAGGACATAAGTTTAAAATAAATTTTTAGAGATTCATATTGAAAGAGTAGAGAAAATTTGGCACATCAAACTTAAATACAGCAAATAAAATAAATAGTAAAAATAAAGAGAAGAAATCAAAATACAACACAAATTTTCAATAAAGCAAATTTTTTATTAAGAAAGAGATGAGGGACTTCCCTCGTGGTGCAGTGGTTAAGAATCTGCCTGCCAATGCAGGGGACATGGGTTTGATCCCTGTTCGGGGAAGATCCCACATGCCACAGAGCAACTAAGCTTGTGTGTCACAACTACTGAGCCCACGCTACACAACTCCTGAAGCCCACGTGCCCTAGAGCCTGCGTGCTGCAACTACTGAGGCTGCGTGTTGCAACTACTGAAGCCCTTGCACCTAGAACCTGTGCTCCACAACCAGAGAAGCCACCGCAATGAGAAGCCCACGCACTACAACGAAAAGTAGCCCTCACTTGCCGCAACTAGAGAAAGCCCGAGTGCAGCAATGAAGACCCAACACAGCCAAAATAATAATAATAATGATAAAGTTTTAAAAAGAAAGAGATGAGACGAGAATAGAATATCTAAGCAAACAGAAATTACAGAGACAAAAAAATGGTCAATACACAAGTTAATTCACAATGGCTAATAGAAAAGCAGGACAAGTATATAAAAATACATGAATATATATATGGTCTTTATTCAACTAAACTATAAGTTATATAATATCCCTTATGTCACTCTGTCTTGCTACAGTGTCACATTCAAAGAAAAACAGACCGGTAATCAAAAGTAAACAAAATCCAATCTAGTCTTAACTGAGCCTGTGTTGGCAAAA
Organism: Globicephala melas; assembly: GCF_963455315.2. Lineage (NCBI taxonomy): Eukaryota > Metazoa > Chordata > Mammalia > Artiodactyla > Delphinidae > Globicephala > Globicephala melas. The sequence continues at coordinate 59,669,710 of NC_083328.1, read as the reverse complement.
TACTTTATCTCATTACATTTCATGATGTAACTATTTCACAAAGAGTTATTAATTCTAAGCCATAGATGTACGTGATGAAACATTTTCAAATATTATTGAATGAAATAAAATATGAAGTAAAAATCCGCTGAAACATTCCTCAAAAGGAAGATTTCCGAAGTTTGATATTCTAATGGTTCTCTTCATGTCTGAATAGTATAAAACCTTTTCTTTACTTATGAAGTTAAAATTGTACCTAGAGCTCCTTGTTTTCACTTATGTAGGAGGTTTTAACTTAGCCCCACTTTTTGTTAGTAATATTATTCTTTAGTTCTCCTATTAGTTAGCTTTATAATATGAAATTAGATATGCAAATATTTTATTACCATCTATTAACTTTAGACGTCACTTTGGATTCCTCATGATGTTAAATACACCTCATCTCCTCAACCCAACATCTCTACCTACTTTGTCAATTATTCATTATGCTTACATGGTCAGGGCTGTCATTTCTGTTGTAATGTTAGAAGACGTGTCTCAAGGGATTCTTGGAAGTTGGTGACCTGACTTTCATTCCTTGCTCCTCTACTCTGAATTTCAATGTATCTAATTCTCCTGTGTCAAGGAGCTGTTAATACTTCTGGGCAGGTGCACAGGTAAAGACTTAGCTCTACTGGGCTACAGGCAAAGAGAAATGCTGTGAGGTTTTTTCCCTTGACTGAGGTAGAGAAATTCCTGGCAGTCCTTAAGAATTTCCCAGTTTTCAGAGACCTGTGAAGGCTGTGGAGAGTCAACTTTGGTCCCACATGAGTGTATGAGGCTTATGTCCACCAAAGAAATTAAAAAAGGAGTTGAATGAGTATACCGACCTCTCCCTGATTTTAGCTTGAGAATGCATAGGTTCAGGTAAGCTGTAAAGGTTTCTCACAACAAAAAAAAATCCACAAAAAACTGGCAGACAGTTTACTCATACATTGCCAAATGGAATAGAAGGGCTGCTTCAAATTCACATGCAGAGAAAAGATTAACTTAATTTTAAAACCATGATTTCCCAAATGAAATATTCAAGGCAAAAATGTACGACCACTACTCAGACCCAATTTAGTAACCTGGATAAGAAAGTGCTAAAAATGCCTTAAAGCATCAACAAAACCCAAAGGATGGAAATAATGAGGGAGTAGATGAGAACCTGGAGGAGTCATCCAAAAAACGTCAACAGTTTCAGAAGAATGCATAAAGGATAAAAAATTAAATTGAGAAAAAAATTTTAACAAAATAATTCCGTAATTTAAAAATAAGACTTAAGTCTGCAGATTTAAATGTCATTGGATCCAGGATAGGTTGATGATATGTCACTTTCCTAAGCAAATCCAGGTAAAATTCCTGAAGTCTAGGGTAAGAGAAGAACGTCCAAGCCTCTAATTAGAAAAAACAAATTATTAACAAAGGAAAAAAGTAATTAGACCAACATCTCACACCTTATAGCTAAAATATAGGAGAATACACAGACTTCTGTGAGGAAGTGTTGCACCCAATTATTATATGCCAAGCCAGATTTCCTATTTCAGCCTTAACATGAAAGGAGCTTGGAGGTTGTCACTCCAACATTAAAATAAGAAAAGGAACTTTTCTGGGCATGTGTCCTTCCCTCTGCATGTGTGTAGCTTCCTGAATTCCCAGTATACACATGGATTTTTGAACTCCTTAATTTGTCAAAGCAACTTTTCCTGCTAGGCTTTCAACACCTAAATAAAGGTAGCCTCAACTGTAACTTCTGCCACCAGGAGGCAGCAAATTGTTCATTTTCCTTTCAAAGTTTTCAGTGAGTGCCGGCAGTTTCTGCCTTGAGTGGGTTCTGAGTTAAGTAAAATAATGGTGAATACATTGTGCCAGTCGAGGTGTACCCCTGATAGGTTAGAACAAATAAACATAATGCTTTGAGAATGAGGTCTGCCCTGCTCTCTCTGGAACGAGACACTGGCTCACACACTACAAATCCAGGCTGCCATCTTTCAGACCACTGCTGAGTAAGGAGTTACTGGAAAGACAAGTAAAAATGCTGCAAAGTTTTCCTAATATGTTAACATTTCCTTTTTCTTGATTCAGTGTTCACTTGGTTGCTGTTAACCTTTGACTATGTTCCGGAGTTCTGACAAAGTTAATTCTGACACTTTTTGCTTGATTTTTCAATGTGTCGATGTAGGGATGGGCACTTGGAACTACTCATTCCATTATTTTCACTGATAAGACCCATCTTTCCTTTTTCATGAGTGATAGCATATATTTACTGCTGAGTAATTTTATCACCTTGTTCTCTGCCCATAGAATTTTGGGAGTCCAAAGGTCTTCTTTCATTTGTTTCTGTCTCTGTTACTTTCAGTACAATACATACATACATATGTATATGTATAACTGATTCACTTTGTTATAAAGCAGAAACTGACACACCATTGTAAAGCAATTATACTCCAATAAAGATGTTAAAAAGCAAATTGTTAAAGTCATGAATTTGTGAAAATTAAACAACACACTCTTGAACAAGGGGTCAAAGAGGAAATCAAAAGAAAAATTGGAAAATATATTGAGGCAAATGAAAACAAAAACACAACACACCAAAACTTATGAGACATAGCTAAAGCCATACTAAGAGAGGAGTTTAGAACAATAGACACTTACATTTAAAAAGAAGAAAAGTCTCAAATAAACACTTAACTTTACACCTCAAGAAACTAGAAAATAAGCACACACTAAGCCCAAATTTAGCAGAAGGAAAGAAATAACAAAGATCAAGCAGAAATAAATGAACAAGAAAACAGAAAAAAAAAAACCAATTTAAAAATCAATGAAATTAAGAGATGATTTTTGAAAAGACTCATATTTTTTAAAATGAAAGAAAAGGGATTACATCTGATGCCAGAGAAATAAAAGTGATCAGAAGAGACTACTATGAACAATTATATGTCAGTAAACGAATAACCTGGAGGAAATGGATAATATTCCTAGAAACATAAACCTACAAATTGAATCATGAAAAAATAAAAAGTCTGAGTGGACCTATAACTTGTGTAGAGATTGACTCAGTAACTGAAAAACTCTTAACAAAGAAAAGCTCAGGACCAACTGGCTTCACTAGTGAAGTCTACCAAATTTTCAAGAAGAATAAATACTAATCATTCTCAAACTCTTCCAAAAAAATTGAAGAAAAGGAAACCATTCCAAACTCATTTTACAAGGCCAGCATTACCTTGATACCAAAGCCAGTAAAAGAAAAAGTACAGGCCAATATCCCTAACAAACATGGATGCAGAGATCTTCAACAATACTGCCAAACTAAGTTCAACAGCACAATAAAGAGTTGTGCAACATGACAAAGTGGAATTTATCACTGAGATGCAAGGATGGCCCAACATACAAAAATCAATCAATGGGATACACCACATTAACAAATAAAAGATAAAATCACATGATTCATGGGGCTTCCCTGGCGGCACAGTGGTTGAGAGTCCGCCTGCCGATGCAGGGGACACGGGTTTCTGCCCCAGTCCAGAAGGATCCCATGTGCCGCAGAGCGGCTGGGCCCGTGAGCCATGGCTGCTGAGCCTGCACGTCCAGAGCCTGTGCTCTGCGGCGGGAGAGCCCACGGTGGTGAGAGGCCCGCGTACGGCAAAAAAAAAAAAAAAAAAAATCGCATGATTCTATCTCTAGATGCATAAAATTCATCTAACAAAATACAACAAACTTTCATGATTAAAATCACTCCGCAAAATAGAAATAGAAGGAAATTATCTCAGTAAAATACTGAGATTTGTGACAAAGTAAGGCTATTGGAAATCAGGACTTTCACTACCTCTCAGTGATAATGAAACCACTCACACCATGGTATCAGTAGACAATGTTAAGAGCCTGAACTTTCACCCTTATCTGACAGTAAGGAGGCACCCTTCCTACCCACTGCTGTCAAAAAATTTTAGTTATTACTTTCACCACTACTCAGGGGTAATGAGATGAACACACACAGACAAACACACACACAGAGTCAAAGTCAGTTAAATCAGGCCATGTTTGAATAAGTAATGAGATATTTGTCCCCCTCTTAGCCAGAGTTGTATCAGTGGAAGCTTTGTGGGAAGCCTGAAATCCCTCTGTTTCCCAACAGTAATGAGGAGTTCCTCCTGTCCTTCATGTTGACAGAGACCAAGTGAAGAACCTGGACTTCCACCCCCACCAGGTAGAAATGAGACTATGCCAATGCAGTTGTACCGGAGGAGGCCTGATATGAAAAAAAGATATAATTAAGATCCAGGACCTCATGATATAATACCCAAATTGTCCAAGTTTCAAACTAAAAAATTATTCAAAGTACTAATAATCAGGCAGATCTCAACTTGAATGAAAATAGAATCAATGAATACCAACACAGAGATGAACAGATGTTTGAATTATTTGACAAGAATTTTAAAGTAGCCATCATAAAAATGCTTCAACATACAATTATTAACACATTAAAAGGAAAGAAAGACTGTAAACAAATAGAAAGCTTCAGCAAAGAAATAGAAAATATAGGCAATCCACTTTTTATTGCAGTTCACTTTATTGCATTTTGCAGACACTGAATTTTTTTTTTTTTTTTTTTCCGGTATGTGGACCTCTCACTGTTGTGGTCTCTCCCATTGCAGAGCACAGGCTCTGGACGCACAGGCTCAGCGGCCATGGCTCACGGGCCTAGCCACTCCGCGGCATGTGGGATCTTCCTGCACCGGGGCATGAACCCACGTCCCCTGCATCGGCAGGCAGACTCACAACCACTGCGCCACCAGGGAAGCCCAGACACTGAATTTTTTTTATAATTTAAAAGTTTGTATCAACCCTGCATCAAACAAGACTATTGGCACCATTTTTTTCCAACAGCATTTGTTCACTTTGTATCTCTGTATCACATTTTGGTAATTCTCATAATATTTCAAACTTTTAATAATTATTGTATTTGTTATGGTGATCTGTGATCAGTGATCATTGATGTTACTATTGTCATTATTTGGGGGCACCAAAAATCATGCCCATATAAGACAGCAAATTTAATCAGTAAATGTTATGTGTATGTTCTGACTGCTTCACTAATTGGTCATTCCCCCATCTCTCTCCTTCTCCTTGGGCCTCCCTACTCCCTGAGACACAACAATATGGAAATTAGGCCAACAGATCACCTTACAATGGACTCTAAGTGTTCTAATGAAAAGAAGTGTCAATCAATGCCGCAAACTTTATTGTTGTCTTATTTTTAAAAATCACCACAGCCACCCCAACCTTCAGCAACCACCACCCTGTTCAGTCAGCAGCCATAAACACTGAGGCAAGACTCTCAACCAGCAAAAAGATCATGATTTGCTGAAGCCTCAGATGAGGGTTAACATTTTTTAGCAATAAAGTATTTTTTAATTAAGGTACATATGTTGTTTTTTAAATGTAATGCTACTGAACATTTAGTAGACTATAGTATAGTATAAACATAACTTTTATGTATACTGGGAAACAAAAAAATTGTATGATTCACTTTATTGCAATATTCATTTTATTGCAGTGTTCTGGATCCAAACCCAGAATATCTTTTATGTGTGCCTGTATAAAGAATCAAATGGAAATTTTAGAACTGAAAAAAATCAATATGTATTCAAAATAAATAACTCAATAGACAGTTTCAATAGCAGAATGAAGGGAACAGAGGAAAAACTCAATAAACTTGAAGATAGAACAGAAGAAAGAGAGAAAATAGACTGAAAAATAAATGAACTAAGCCTCAGTAGCCTATGAGATTATAACAAGAGATATAACATTTGTGTCATGGAAATTCCAGAAAAAAAAAAAGTGGAAAAGTGTGGGGCTATAAAATGATTCAAGGAAATGGTCAAAAGTCTTCCAGTTTGAAAAAAGATAAACCTACAGATTCAAGAAGATGACTAAATTAGTTATCTTAAAAATATGCACCTCAAGACTTATCAAATTAACTTTTCTGAAACTGAAAACAAAGAAAAAAGTCTTTAAAACTGCTGGAGAGAAAACACTCATACCGAAAGAAGAAAAGCAATTCAAAGGACAGAAGATTTCTCACATGAAACTACGGAGGCCAGAAGGAAGTGACACAACATTTTTAAAGTGCTGAAAGAATATTGTCAACCCAAATATCTATATCTAAGAAAATATCATTCAAGAATAAAGAGCAAATAAATACATTCTCAGTTGAAGAAAAAAATGATCACAAGTAAACCAACCTAAAAGAATGACTAGAGGAAGTTCTCCACCCAGAAAGGAAGTAAAAAAAGTAAATCTTGGTATATCAGTAAGGAAGATAGAACAGAAAGAACAAAAATATTGGTAAATACCATAGACTTTCCTTCTACTTTGCAGTTTTCCTAATTATGTTTGAGAGTTGAAGCAAAAATTCTAACACTCTATTGTAGTTCTCAATGTATGTAGAGAAGTATTTGTCGATTGTTTTAAATGGGGAAGATCAAAGAGACATAAGGGATATAATGTTTTAAAATTCACCTGAACTGGTAAAATGATGCACCAGTAGGCTGATTAACTGTGGATATAAACGTAATACTGAGAGCAAACCCTATAAAACCTATGTTAAGATGTACACTAAAAAATACTTTAGATATATCAAAATGATATTATAAATAATGTCCAAGTAACTCACAGGAAAAAGAAGACAGAGGAAAAAAGGAAACAAAATAATACAAAAATATTTAATCCTTAACATATAAGTAATTACATTTAAATTATTATATTTAAATTTAAATGATCTAAATACACAGAAATGGAGATTGTCAGAGAGTATTTAAAAATAACACCCAATATAAGTTGTCTACAAGATACTCACATCAAATATAATGATATAAGTAGGTTGTAAGTAAAAGAATGGGGGAAATAGACCATGCAGACATTAATCAAAATATAGCAGGAGTGACTGTATTAATATCAGATAAAGTAGACTTCAGAGCAAAGAAAATTATCAGGATTATAGACGTCATTACTTAATGATAAAAGGGCAAATACACCAAGAAGACAGAGCAATCCTAATGTGTATGCTCCAAACAGCAAAGTTGCAAGTGCCTTTATAGGGCACTCTACCCAACTACAGCAGAATAAGAATTTCTTTCAAGTTCCCATGAACCTTATACCAAGACAGACTATATCCTAGGCCATAAAACAAGCCTCAACTAATTAAAAAGAATTGAAAATCATACAGAGTTTGTTCCCTGTATGATTGACCATAATGGAATCTGACTAGAAATCAATAACAGAAACAAAACAGGAAAATCTCCAAACACTTAGAAACTACACAACACACTTCTAGGAAAAGAGAAAATCTCAAGGGAAATAAAATACACACTTAAGTGAACAAAAATGAAAATTCAACTTGTTCAGAATTTGTTCTAAATAGGTGCTCAGGGGGAAATTTAGAGTATGAAATGCTTATATTACAAAAGAGGAAACGTGTCAAATCATTCATCTACGCTCTCATCTGAAGAGATTAGGAAAAGTAGAGCAAATTAAACCTAGAGCAAGGAGAATAAAGGATGTAATAAAAGACAGGAGTAGAAATCAATGAAATTGAAAACAGAAAAACTGTAAAGAAAATCAATGGAACAAAAAGCTGCTTTTTTGAAAAGATCAATACAATTGGCAAACTTCTAGCAATTTCAACACAAATTTTCAATATGAGGAATGGAACAAGAGATAGCACTATAGAAACTGCAAAGGGCAAAATGAGAAGGAAATGCTATAAACAATTCTATATCCTTGCCTTCCCAGCAAAAAACCTACTAAGCATTGGCGCATTGTATTATTTCCATATTGCTTGAATTTATTTACTAATACCAGTTTAAGATGACTGTCTATGATTATAAGGGATATTTATCGGTAGTTTTCATGTTGTCTTTGTCAGATTTTGGTATATGTTATGATGGCTACATGAAACAAGTTAAGAAGTGTTTCCTCTTCTTATCTTTTCTTTAAAATTTCATGAGAAAGTCTTCCTTAAATGTTTGATATGAATCACTAGTTGAATTATCTGGGGCTAGAGTTTTATTTTTGAGATTTTGGACAATTTACTCATATTCTTAAACAGATATGAACTGTTCTGATTTTCTATTTAATCTTTTTTCTGGTCATATTTGTCTTTCAAACAACTTGACATTTCATCTCATGTCAAATGTATTGACATAAAGTGATTAATAATACTTTCAGTATCCTTTTAATGTTGATATGATCTATAATAATAACCCTTCTTTAATTCCTGAAACAAGAAATTTTTCTTGATCAGTCTTGCTAGGGCAATGTTAATTTTCTTAATTTGCTCAAAGCAAATTAAGCTTAATTTTCTTAATTTCTCTTTTGCTAATTTTCTTATTTTTCTGTTTTCTATTTCATTGATTTATGGTCATGTATTTATTAGTTCCTTCCTTCAACTTACCTTGAATGTAATTTAGTTGTCTTTTTTCTTCATTCTTTAGGTAGAAAAATTAGATCTTTGTTTTTAAACCGTTCTTTGATGATACATGCATCTACAGTTATAAATTTCCCTCTAAGCACAGTAATAGCTATATTCTACACATTTTAATAAGTTGTTTATGTTTGATATTTCATTATCATTTAGTTCAAAACATACATAAATTACCCTTATGATAATTTATATTATATTTATATATTTATATAAATATAAAATATATTTATATTATATTTATTATGATATATTTAACACATGGCTTACTTAGAAGTATTTTGTTTTTTTTGTTTTGTTTTGTTTTTTATTATTTATTTGTTTATTTATCTTGGCTGCGTTGGGTCTTTTGTTGCTGTGCACGGGCTTTCTCTAGTTGCAGTGAGCGGAGGCTACTCTTCGTTGCAGTGCACGGGCTTCTCATTGCGATGACTTCTCTTGTTGCAGAGCACGGGCTCTAGGCACACGGGCTTCAGTAGCTGTGGCACGCGGGCTCTACAGCACAGGCTCAGTAGTTGTGGCGCACGGGCTTAGCTGCTTCGCAGCATGTGGGATCTTCCCGGACCAGGGCTCGAACCCATGTCCCCTGCATTGGCAGGTGGATTCGTAACCACTGTGCCACCAGGGAAGCCCAGAAGTATGCTGTTTTGTTTCAAAATATTTTGTGTTTTTCTTACCTTATTTTTATTGATTTCCAACTTAATTATGAAATTTTTTCTGGATAACATTTTTAACTTATTTCTACTGCAATACATTGCAATATTTCAATATTTTTACACTTAAAGAACTTAGTTTAAGGATCACCATCTGTCTGTCTCCGTGAAGATTCCATGTGTACGTGAAAAGAATGTGTATTCTGCAGCTGTTTGATGTAAAGTTCAATAAATATTAATTAAGTTGAGGTGGCTAATAGTATTATTCAGATTTGTTATGTTCTTATTGAATTTTTGTCTAATTATTCTATCAGTAATTGTCAGTGAATGATAAAATTTCCAACCATGAACTTGGATTTGTCTATTTTCAATTTAGTTTTGTCAATTTTTACTTCATATATTTTTCGGATCTGTTATCAGCTACTTCATGTCTGTCTGATGGATTTCATCATTAGTAAATGGTTTTCATTATCTTTAGTAAACACTCGTTGTCTTAGAGTCGATTATGTCTGATATTAATATAGCCACTCCAGCTTTCTAATTCTTACTGTTTGCATAGTATAGCTTTTTCCATGCAAAACTGTTTCTCTCCAATTGTTCTCTATCTTGATAAGATATATCTATGTTCTTTTAGACAGTACATAATAGGATCATGCCTTTTTATGAAATTCAAATATTTATTTTTCAGGTGGAGTGCTTAATCCACTAAAATGTAATGTAAATATTAATATTACTGAAATTATGGTCACCACTTACTATTTGTTTTTGTGTAATATTGGGTTTTGGTTTTTATTTTTCTATTTCTCTTTATTCCTGAACAACCATTTTCCCTCTCTCTCTCTCTCTCCCCCCGCAATGTCTTACACACACACACACACACACACACAGGGACACACACACACACACAAATACACACACACGATTAGACAAGTCCATTTGAATAACTTATCTTTGCAATACTGAATGCTTTAATTCATGAACAAATTATATACCCCATTTGGGGGTGTATTTTTATATTCCTCTCAAAATAATTGTTGTTTTCAGTATATAAATTTAGAACACATCTTGTTAGATTTGTTCTTGGGAATTTCATGGTTTTGAAGCCGTTATAAATTGTGTTTTTATAAAAAATTCATTTTCTATTTTTTGTTGCTGATACGTAAAACAGGTTGATTATTTTATAATGATATTATATCTAGCAACCTTACAAAATTCACTTTTAAGTTCTAATAATTTCAAATTCTTTTGTATTTTCTATATATATAACCATGTTGTTAAAGAAACTATGAAAGATTTGTCTCTATCTTTCCAAACATATGCTTTTAAATTATTTTTATTGTATTATTACATAACATAGTATCCCCAATATAATTCTTGAATGATCTTGATATCAAGGAAAAACTTTGAGTAGTTAACCATGAAGTATTATGCCTTACATTATTTTAAGCTACTCCTTACCAGACTAAAAAGTTCCCTTCCATTCTTACTTTAAGAGATATTTCATCATGAATTGCTATTGAAATTTTTTAATGCTTGAACTACATCTTTTGAGATAATCACAACATTTTTCTCTTTTTTAATTTAAAGTATTGAATTGCATTAATTAATTTTTATATATTAAGTGATATACTCAAGGAATAAGCCCTTTTTATGATGATGTATTATTCTTTTTATATACAGGTTGTTTTGATTTGTCAATATTTTGTTTACAACCTTTGGTCCTAGATTGATAAAAAATGAGTTTTAAATGGCCTATTCTTATAATATTATTGACAGGTTTTAGTATTAATATTATGCTGTCCTCATAAAGAAGTTAGAGAATACTTCCTCTTTTCATAGTCTGTGAAACTCTTTGTGTGAGATTAGCAATATTGCTTCCTTAAAGAGTTTTAAAAAATTAACTGGCCGGGCTTCCCTGGTGGCACAGTGGTTGAGAGTCTGCCTGCCGATGCAGGGGACACGGGTTCGTGACCCAGTCCGGGAGGATCCCACATGCCGCGGAGTGGCTGGACCCGTGAGCCATGGCTGCTGAGCCTGTGCGTCCGGAGCCTGTGCTCTGCAACGGAAGAGGCCACAACAGTGAGAGGCCCGTGTACCACAAAAAATAAATAAATAAATAAATAAATAAAAATAAATAAATAATTAACTGGCCATCTTGGATTAGGTTATCTCTTTGGAAAAGGTCTCGATAATGCATTTAATTTATTTAAAATACATTGGAGTATTAAGATTTTACATTTTCCTTCTCACAGTTTTCTTAAATTTTTTTTTGAAGGAATTACCTATTTCATCTAAATTGTCAGTTTCTTAATGTAAAATTTTTCTTAAATTTGTTTTAAATCTTCAAATGTTTGAAGTATCTTTACTGAGACCCTAATTTTCATTATACTTATTTGAAATTTTATCCCTGTTTTATAATCAGTCTTACTAAGGAACTATCAATTTTATTCTTTGTTTAAAAACTTGACTTTATTGATTATTCTCAGTTGTGTTTCTGCTATTTCTTCATTTCTAATTTTATCTTTTATTTCCCCCCACATTTCGTGAATTTAATTTGCTGCAGTTGTTTTTTTTTTTTTTTTTTTTTCTGGCCCCTTGAAAAGGAAACTCAGATTATTGATTTTTCCACCTTTTCCCCAGGATTTGCATTTAATAAAAACTTTTAATTTCCCTCTAAGGTACTCTTTTAGCTGTGTTCTGCAAGTTTTTATGTGTTGTGGATTCATTAGTATTCAGTACAAAATGTTTCTTTTATCAATTGTAACTTCTTTAGCACATGAATTATGTAGAAATAAATTTTTCATTTCCAGGTAATTGGGTATTTTCTAGTTATTTTCTTATTTTTTATTTCAAACATCATTCCATTTTGATCAGAGAATACACAGATGATGTACATCCTTTAAATCACTTAGCTTTTTATTTAATTTTTTTTTTTTTTTTTTTTTTTTGCGGTACACAGGCCTCTCACTGTTGTGGCCTCTCCCATTGTGGAGCACAGGCTCCAGACGTGCAGGCTCAGTGGCCATGGCTCACGAGCCTAGCCGCTCCACAGCATGTGGGATCTTCCCGGACCGGGGCACGAACCGGTGTCCCCTGCATCGGTAGGCGGACTCTCAACCACTGTGCCACCAGGGAAGCCCGCTTTTTATTTAATTTTAATCACTGGAAATTGTTGAGATTGGCTTAATGTATGGCCAAGCATATGGTCACTTGATAATGTACCATATGTCCTTCAATAAAAGATTAATTGTATCATTACTGAGTGTTTTATATGCCAGTTAGGTAAAGTTTCTTAATCACATTGTTCAGATCTACTGTGCTTTTCTACCTTAATTATTCTATCAACTGTAGAGAGATGTACTAAAAACTCATTATAATTTTGAATTTTCTACTTCTCCTTTTGGTTCTTATGGGGTTTTCTATAGATATTTTATAGCCATATTGTTAGATACATATGGACTTTAAATTGTGATAGAGTCTAGTTTATTTTCCCCATTTATATTAATGCTTTTTTCCTCTTTTTATCACAAATAATGTTTTGTGGCTTAAAGTGTACTTTGTTCTGGCATTAACATAGATACACCAGAGTATTGTTTTCTTTTGTTTTACTTTCAAAGTTTTCTTTAAAGTATGTCTCTTAAGCAGTATAGAGTTTTGTCTTTATTCAACCTTATAGACATAGCCTCTTTATAGGAATATTTATTCTACTTACCTTTGATGTAAGAATTGATACAGTTGATTTATAACTACTATACTACTGGTTTTTTCTATTTGACTTACTTGTTTTTATTCCTCTTATCTTCTTACTTCTTTTAGATTACTCTTTTAAGACATTTTTCCATTTTCCCTTGTATTAACTAATTAGTTATATAACCTTTTAGTATTCTTTAAATATTTACCCTGTGAGTATAACATGTATGCATGACTTATAAGCAACTGATAAAATACCTTTACACTTTCCCATATAATACAACATTAGGACACCTTAATTGTAGTCTTATTGTTACTCTATATTGTAAGTTTAATATACTTAAACACTAGTATTCTTGTACATACTATATTTATTAACACAGTATTCTTATTCTTTCCTGCATTTCTATGTCTCTTTGTTCTCTGTTTCTTACTACCTAAAGAATTCCCTTAAATATGTCTTTTTATGCAGGGTCACAGGTAATGAATTCTCTCATTTTTTGTTGATATAAAAATTCATGAATTCACACTCACTTTTAATTCTTTTTTGAAGTATAATACATGTACAGACAAGTGAAGTACGATTACTTGATATTTTACTAAATTTTGACACACTAGATGCTAACTGCTATAAAGGGAAAATTGACAGTAACACAATAATAGTGGGGGACCTTAACCCCCCCAGTTACACCAATGGACAGATCATCCAGACAGAAAAACAATAAGGAAACACAAGTCTTAAATGACACATTAGCCAGATAGACTTAATTGATATTTATAGGACATTCCCTCTGAAAGCAGCAGAATACACATTCTTCTCAAGTGTGCATGGAACATTCTCCAAAATAGATCACATCTTGGGCCACTAATCAAGTCTTTGTAAATTTAAGAAAACTTAAATACTATCAAACATCTTTTCCAACAACAATGATATGACATTAAAAAACAATTACAGGAAAAAAACTATGTGAAAAAACAAACACATGGAGGCTACAAAATATGTTACTAAACAACCAATGGAACACAGAAGAAATCAAAAAATACATAGAGACAAACGAAAATGAGAACACAATGATCCAAAATCTATGGGATGCAACAAAAGCAGTTCTAAGAGGTAAGTTTATAGCTATAAAATCTTGCCTCAGGAAACAAGAAAAATTTCAAATAAACAACCTAACCTTATACCTAAAGCAATGAGAGAAACAAAAACAAACAAAACCCAAAGTTATTAGAAGGAAAGAAATCATAAAGATCAGAGCAGAAATAAATGAAATAGAGATGAAGAAAGCATTAGCAAAAAACAATGAAATTAAAAGTTGGTTCTTTGAGAAGATAAACAAAATTGATAAACCTTTAGCCAGACTCATCAAGAAAAAAAAGGAAGAGAAGTCAATTCAATAAAATTAGAAATGAAAAAGGAGAAGTTACAACTGACAAAACAGAAATTCATTGGACCATAAGAGACTATTGCAAGCAAATATTCACTAATAAAATGGACCACCTAGAAAACGGACAAATCCTTAGAAAGGTACAATCTTCCAAGACTGAACCGGGAAGAAATAGAAAATATGAACAGACCAATCACAAGATCTGAAATTAAAACTGTAATTAAGAAACTTCTAACAAACAAAAGTCCAGGAACAGATGGCTTCACAGGCAAATTCTATCAAATATTTAAAAAGTTAACACCTATCCTTCTGAAACTATTCCAAAAAATTACAGAGGAAGGAACACTCCCAAGTGCATTCTATGAGGCTACCATCACCCAGATACCAAACCAGACAAAGACACTACAAAAAAAGAAAATTACAGACCAATATCACTAATGAAAATAGAAGCAAAAATCCTCAACAAAATACTAGCAAAACGAATCCAACAACATGTTAAAAAGATCATACACTGGGCTTCCCTGGTGGTGCACTGGTTGAGAGTCCACCTGCTGATGCAGGGGACACAGGTTCGTGCTCTGGTCCGGGAAGATCACACATACCGCAGAGTGGCTGGGCCTGTGAGCCATGGCCACTGAGCCTGAGCGTCCCGAGCCTGTGCTCTGCAATGGAAGAGGCCACAACAGTGAGAGGCCCACGTACTACAAAAAAAAAGATCATACACTTTACTTTGGTAAAGTAGGAGGATACAAAATTAGTGCACAGAAAACTTTTGCATTCCTATACACTAATGATGAAAAGCCTGAAAGAGAAATTATGGAAACACTCCCATTTACCATTGCAACAAAAAGAATAAAATACCTAGGAATAAACCTACCGAAGGAGGTAAAAGACCTGCACTCAGAAAACTATAAGACACTGATGAAAGAAATTAAAGATGATACAAACAGATGGAGAGATATAAAGTGTTCTTGGATTGGGGGATTCAACATTGTGAAAATGACTATACTATTCAAAGCAATCTACAGATTCAATGCAATCCCTATCAAATTACCAATTGTATTTTTCACAGAATTAGAACAAAAACATTTTACAATTTGTATGGAAACACAAAAGACCCTGAATAGCCAAAGCAATCTTGAGAAAGAAAAATGTATCTGGAGGAATCAGGCTCCTGGACTTCAGACAATACTACAAAGCTACAGTAATCAAGACAGTGTGGTACTGGCACAAAAACAGAAATATAGATCAATGGAACAGGTTAGAAAGCCCAGAGATAAACCCATGCACATGCGGTCACCTTATTTTTCATAAAGGAAGCAACCATATACAATGGAGAAAAGACAGCCTCTTCAAAAAGTGGTGCTGGGAAAACTGGACAGCTACATGTAAAAGAATGAAATTAGAATACTCCCTAACACCATACACAAAAATAAATTCAAAATGGATTAAAAACCTAAATGTAAGGTCAGACACTATAAAACTCTTAGAGGAAAATATAGGCAGAACACTCTATGACATAAATCACAGCAAGATCCTTTTTGACCCACCTCCTAGAGAAATGGAAATAAAAACAAAAATAAACAAATGGGACCTAATGAAACTTAAAAGCTTTTGCACAGGAAAGGAAACCATAAACAAGACGAAAAGACAATCCTCAGAAAGGGAGAAAATATTTGCAGATGAAGAAACTGACAAAGGATTAATCTCCAAAATTTACAAGCACCTCATACAGCTCAATATCAAAAAACAAACAACCCAATCTACAAATGGGCAGAAGACCTAAATAGACATTTCTCCAAAGAAGATATACAGATTGCCAATAAACACATGAAAGAATGCTCAACATCATTAATCATTATAGAAAAGCAAGTCAAAACTACAATGAGATATCATCTCACACCAGTCAGAATGGCCATCATCAAAAAATCTACAGGGCTTCCCTGGTGGCGCAGTGGTTAAGAATCCACCTGGCCAGTGCAGGGGACATGGGTTCAAGCCCTGGTCCGGGAGGATCCCACATGCCGCAGAGCAGCTGGGCCCGTGCACCACAGCTACTGAGCCTGCACTCTGGAGCCCGCGAGCCACAACTACTGAGCCTGTGGGCCATGACTGCTGAGCCTGCATGCCTAGAGCCCACGCTCTATGGTGGGAGAGGCCACTGCAATGAGAAGCCTGTTGCACTGCCCCTGCTCGCTGCAACTGGAGGGAGCCTGCATACAGCAGCAAAGACCCAATGCAGCCAAAAATAAATAAATTTTAAAATCTACAAACAATAAATGCTGGAGAGGGTGTGGAGAAAAGGGAACGCTCTTGCACTGTTGGTGGGAATGCCAATTTATACAGCCACTATGGAGAACAGTATGGAAGTTCCTTAAAAACCTAAAAATAGAATTACCATATGATCCAGCAATCCCACTACTGGACATATACCCTGAGAACACCATAATTCAAAAAGAATCATGTACTGCAATATTCATTGCAGCTCTATTTACAATAGCCAGGATATGGAAGCAACCTAAGTGTCCATCAACAGATGAATGGATAAAGAAGATGTGGCACATATATGCAATGGAATATTACTCAGCCATAAAAAGACATGAAATTGAATTATTTGTAGTGAGGTGGATGGACCTAGAGTCTGTCATACAGAGTGAACTAAGTCAGAAAGAGAAAAACAAATACCATATGCTAACACATATATATATGGAACCTAAAAAAATAAATAAAAAGCTTATGAAGAACCTAGGGGCAGGACAGGAATAAAGACGCACATGTAAGAATGGGCTTGAGGACACAGGGAGGGGTAAGGGTTAGCTGGGACGAAGTGAGAGAGTGGCATGGACATATATACACTACCAAATGTAAAATAGATAGCTAGTGGGAAGTAGCTGCATAGCACAGGGAGATCAGCTCGGTGCTTTTTGTCCACCTAGATGGGTGTGATAGGGAGGGTGGGAGGGAGATGCAAGAGGGAGGAGAAATTGGAATATATGTATATGTATAGCTGATTCACTTTGTTATACAGTAGAAACTAACACACCATTGTAAACCAATTATATTCCAATAAAGATGTTTAAAAAATAAAAATAAAAACAAAATTGGAACCTAAAACAAAAAGATATTGTTGAAAGAAATTAAGAGGACAAAAATAAATGAAAAGATATTGTTGAAAGAAATTAAGAGGGCAAAAATAAATGAAAATATATTCCATGCTCATGGATGGGAAGAGTTAACAGGATAAAAATGTCCATATTACCTAAAGCAATCTACAGATTCAATGAAATCCCTATCAAAATCCCAAGGACTTTTTTCACAGAAATAGAACAAAAAATTCTAGAATGTATATGGAACCACAGTAGTCCCCCAAAGCCAAAGCAATCCTGAGAAAAAAGAACAAAGCTGAAGGTATTCCACTTCCTGATTTAAAACTCCTATATTACAAAGTTATAGTAATCAAAACAGCATGGTAGAGCTTCCCTGGTGGCGCAGTGGTTGAGAGTCCGCCTGCTGATGCAGGGGACGTGGGTTTGTGCCCTGGTCTGGGAAGATCCTACATGCCGCGGAATGGCTGGGCCCGTGGGCCATGGCCACTGAGCCTGCGCATCTGGAGCCTGTGCTCTGCAACGGGAGAGACCACAACAGTGAGAGGCCCGTGTACCACAAAAAAAAAAAAAAAAAAAAAAAAAAAAACAGCATGGTATTGGCAGAGAGAAATATAGATGCCTAGATCAATGGAACTGAGTTGTTATCCCATAAATAAATCCACAAATATATGGACAATTTATTTATGACAAAGGAGCACAGAACATACCATGGAGCAAGAATAGTCTCTTCAACAAATGGTGTTTGAAAAACTGGACAGTCATAAAAGAATGAAACTATAGAAACGCTATCTCACACCATATTTTAAAAATGTACTCAAAATGAAGGCTTGAATGTAAACCTGAAACTATGAAACTCGTAGAAGAAACATAGGCGGTACTCTCTTTGGCATTGGTCTTAGTAATAATTTCTGGATATGTCTCCTCAGGCAAGGGAAACAAAAGTAAAAATAAACAAATGGGACTACATCAAACTAAAAATCTCCTGCACTGCAAAGGAAACTATCAACAAAACAAAAGGACAACCTACCGATTGGATAAGATATTTACAAATCATGTATCCAATAAGGGATTAACTTTCAAAATATATAAAGAACTCATACAACTCAACCAAAAAAAAAAAAAAACTGATTAAAAATTGAGCAGAGGACCTGAATAGACACTTTCCCAAAGAAAACATACAGATGGCCAACAGACACAGGAAAAGATGCTCAACAATGCTATCATCAGGGAAATGCAAACTGAAACCACAATAAGACACCAGATGTCAGAAAGGGTATTATCAAATAGATAATAATGAGTGTTGGCTAAGATAGGGAGTACAGGGAACCCTTGTTTCCTATTGGTGGGAATATAAATTTGTGTAGCCACTATGGAAAACAGTATGGAGATTCCTCAAAAATTAAAAATAGAACTACCATACAATCCAGCAATTCCACTTCTGGGCATTTTTAAAAGGAAAAAAAAACACTAATTCAAAAAGATATATGCACCCCTATTTTCATTATTTACAGCATTATTTGCAAAATTATTTACAATAACCAAGATATAGAAGCAACTTAAGTGTTTATTAATAAATCGATGGATAAAGAAGAAGTGTTATATCTATACAAAGGAATATTACTCAGCCATAATAAGGAATGAAATCTTACCATTTGCGACAAGCCAGATGGGCCTAGAGGGTATTATGCTAAGTGAAATAAATCAGACAGAGAAAGACAAATACCTATGATTTTGCTCATATGTGGAATCTAAAAAACAAAACAAATGAACAAACCTAACAAAACAGAAACAAACTCAGATACAAAGAACAAACTATTGGTTGCCAGAGGGGGAGAGAGTTGAGGTGATTAGTGAAATCGGTGAGGGAGATTAAGAGGTACAAACTTCCGGGCTTCCCTGGTGGCGCAGTGGTTGAGAGTCTGCCTGCCGATGCAGGGGACGCAGATTCGTGCCCCAGTCCAGGAAGATCCCACATGCCACGGAGCGGCTGGGCCCGTGAGCCATGGCCTCTGAGCCTGCACGTCCGGAGCCTGTGCTCCGCAGCGGGAGAGGCCACAGCAGTGAGAGGCCCGTGTACCACACACACAAAAAAAGAGGTACAAACTTCCAATTATAAAATAAGTAAGTCACAGGGATGTAATGTACAGACTAGAGAATAATATGGTAATAACTTTGGTGTCAAATAGTAACTAAACTTATCACAGTGATCATTTTGTAATGTACAAAAATATCAAATCACTATGTTGTACACCTGAAACTAATATAATATTGTAAGTCAATTATACTTCAATAAGAAAGAAGGAAAAGAAAGAAAGAGGAAGGAAGGAAGGAAGAGGGAGGGAGGAGGAAGGAAGGAATGAAAGAAGGAAGGAAGGAAGGATGGAGGAAGGAAGGAAGGAAGAGCTTCATAAATTTTTTTAAATTAAAAAATAACAATAAAGCTGTCAGGTTAAAAAAATAGTTCAATGATGTCTTCTGGTCCTATTGAAAGTTATTTGTGTTACTGCCAAGTGATCACCTTCTCAGTAGCCCTGCTTCCTAGAGTCTTGTATAAATTCTGCTAAATTCCAAAATGCTTAGTATATGATTTGATTTTTGTTAGAAGTTAAAGAAGAGTTTTGCATCAGGGAGGGTGGATATTGTGCAAATCAGAGTTAACCTATGAAGACAGAGAATTCTGAAGGCCAGTGTATCCCTGACAATGTAAACATCTCTGGAATTAGCAAAGGTTTGAAAGACCCTAGGCTTTCAAAAGTCATGCAATTGGTGGAAGTTTGAGACAGTTTTACTACAACCTTCCTATTAATCAGGAAAATCCCATAAGCGGATATCTGGGATAAACAATAAAGCAATTTTAATTCAGCTAAAGAAAAAATTTAGAATAGTATACAATGTGTTCCCAGATGTTTTCTTTAGATAGTAGTAATGCTACTCGTTATTTTGTTCCTTCTCTTTTGTTTTGTATTTCCAGATTCTTGTTAATAGTGTACAAGTTACATGATAAAACTATTTTTAAATACCGTTTTTAGTTGACATTAAAAGGAAAATAAAACAAAAAACTTTCAAATAAACATTCTTCCTGCCTGACCCACTTAAATAAATAATTTGCTCTCAACTCCTCAACTCAATAGAGCCTGGTGGGTGAGTTATCCAGAAATTTATCACACTTACATCCTTTTATAAGTAGTATACTAAAACAATCTGTACTTTTAAAACTCCCGGTGGACTTTGAGGTCCTGAGATTTAGCAATAAGTACTGATTAGTGATTTCTTCCTCTTTAAGAAACATCATGTTCTTTATTCATCCATCTTACTCATGGGAACACCTACTCCCTACTTTATGGGATCAATCTAGGAGATTTTCCAGGCTCATAGACTCTATGGCAGCAGGGGATAGAATAGACATACACATATACATATGCATGCACACATGCAAGCACACACACATTACTGAAGTGGGAGCAAATAGACACAATTTTTTCTAAGATGTTCTTTTAATGTTATCTGTGGGACAAGGAATGTGAGTTTTCTAATCAAAGAGTTGGTGAAGAAGACAGTGCAGGTTAGATATAGAATGTTCTCCTCATTGTAGAGGCAATACATTTTGTTAATATAAATAAACTCTTTCATCTTCAAAACTCAAAGATCAATTTTTCAGCCCTACCCTCTTTGTATTTCTCATCCTATCTAGAATAGAGTCCATGATTTACTTCAATAACTAGAACTCTTTTGTTCCTCTTCTTTTAGTCATTTAAGTCCTTGGGCACACCACAAACCTGTATTGACCTGACTATCTGTTGTGTACATTTCTGTATTTAGATAGACAAGTGTTGCTGGTGGCATTACACAAAAAATACATTGATACTATGTAAATTTATGGTAATCAATCTCAACTAGTTCATCTACACTGTCCAGAGGCTATTGTATTGAACTGCTCACAGCCAGAACCAGAGTGAGAGGTTGTTAAACTAAGATGATAGAGACAGTATAATCTCCAAAAGCTTATTCCATAGATGATATTAGTGTCCTGGTTTGGATCTAAAATGAGCTGCCTTGATTCAAACGGATTTCTGGATTGGTCTTAGACATGAAAATGACTGAAAGCAATTCAAAGGAAAGTCTATTAGTCTTCCGATAATCTTTCAAAAGGAGTATAATGCCATAGAAATCAAAGCCTGAGTAACAAAATCATTCACATAGTTTCCTAAACCTGCATTAATCAGAAATGTGTTGTCAAAGTAGAACAATCCCCAGAAGAATTTTCTCCCAACCTCCTCCAAGATATGTCCACTGAAATCAATGGACAAGCAAATCTTCCCAGAGAGCAGACCAGAAAGACACAAACTAACTAAAGAATTCTCTACACTGGCAGGAAATAAACCATTGCTATTTTGGTCCATCAGGATGATGCTTTATGTTATGTTATCTCTGTATTTTCTCCCCTTTTGCTATTTCTAAATGAAAATTTTATTGTAGTCATCCTTTTAATCTTCCATCATTGTATATCGCTTGTCTGTAAATTTAGCTAGGATATAAGAATAAAAATCGGCTACCATTTGGACTGGCTGAAGTGATAGACAAAATACCTAGAGACCTAGACTTAGCCGAATGCAGTCAATGGAATAGGCTTCATTTATTCTATTTCCTTATTCATTCCTAGAAGTGAGTACATGTCTACCTTGGTCTATCTGGGCAGACAGCCAAAGTAGAGAAAGCACAGAGTTTTCTCACCAGCAGTCTACAGCCTACAGAATGGCATCAGGTGTGATGGGATGGAACACACTGTGTCTCTGAATTCCATGTGTGGGTAAAGTGGGTAAACATATTTCCTGTGCCTGCCCACGTGATAAAAAGTCCACAGTTCAGAAGTTTAGGGGCACGCTTCGTATCATAGCATCTGTTCTGGTTCAGTGCATAAGAATCTAAGTCTCTGAGGGAGATGACATAGTGGACAAAGAGCCTTGGCTGTCACCTCCTCTTGGAAGCCTGGCCATGAGGCTCCTCCTGATCATTGCAATTCTGCTGTTCCAGAACTTCACAGGTAATCCAGAGATTTCCAAGGGCTGACTCAGACCACGTTGGTTTTATAGAGGTGAGCGTAGCTGCCTTCCAGGGGCTCACTCAAATCAACAATGGATGGAGTACTTTCAAGAACCCAAGAGAATTTTATAATTCACAGTAGGAAGAGATAGGGCCCTAAGGATGGCTGAAGTCCATCCAGTGTCATCAGAAATTCCCTCTTCCTGAGCCCTTCTACTATGCTACTGTTTTTAAAAAAGGAGTATTCATAGAGCTGAAATAGGTCATAATTTCCTCTGAGAAGGATGCATTACAGAAAGACATAAGACCAATATCTGGGGATGCCCTTATTTCTTTGGATACAGATTTTACTCTGGCACCCAGCCATATTTTCTTCCAATCTCATACTGTAGATATATTTTAATCTATTTTACTACAGTGTGTGAACAGTGGAAGGAGAACAAACTTTGGATTCAGGTTTTAGAAACATGCCTTCAACATCTACTAGTTTATCGACTTTGGATAAAAGGTGAAGACTGGCTGAGCCTTAATTTCCTCATTTGTGGGGATAATGACACCTGGCTCATAGGGGATTTATTAAATGACAAAAACGTGTAAAACATCTAGCACAGGGCTTGGCACATACTAAAAACTTAAAAATTAGCTTCCTTTCCTCTTTCAAAATCAGACCCCCTTATATTTGTCCCTTATTATAGGAATAATAATGGTCTATCTGTAGCCCCTTAAACTCCTAAGAATCAAAGGAATCTCTAGAACCTGGTGTTGGAGGCTGCATCTTTGTTCTCAGTCTCATCCTCTGGGGTTTATTCCAGAGGATAGTACAAGCCCCGAAGCCAAAATGTGAACATCCTAAACTCTTAGATTATTGAAAATATTTAGGATCACTAAAGTAGACATATCAAGGTGAGCAAAGGTCTGGAGAAATTCTTTCCTCTGGAGATAGAAAGAGAATGAGAGGTCATAGAGGGATAAAACAAACCCAAGATCGTTGTGATGACATAGAAGCCAAAAGAAGATATTCATTGACAAAAATGTACAATACGGAGAAGTAATGGGGGAGGAAGAAAGTTGAGGGTAAAAATATCTGACTGGACCAAAAAAAAAGTCATTCTTGACCATGGTAGCAAGTATGAACCCAAGAGCAGAGTTTGATTCAGACATAAATACCTAGAAACAAATTATTGTATTCCGAGCAGTGGTAGGGAAGTAGTACTCTGGAAGCATTCAAATAGAGGCAGATTTTCTGGGGTTCTCAGATGGAGCATAGATCCATAGCCTGAAATCAAGGATTCAGCTCCTTTATTTTCCCAAATAAGATCTGTTGCTCTTGGTGAAGTCCATCAGATGTAGGATGGAAGCCCAAAACCTCAGAGGAATAAAATATGAGTGATCAGTTAGACATAAACACTGAAGTTCACCCTCTTGGAGAATCCTCTGTGGAATATTACTGGTATATGTTCTCTGGGTCTCCCATATACTTTATCCCTACAAACATTCTCTGTCTTCCCTATGACTAAAATTGCCTTTTGTTTCAAACACTGACCTTGGCCTATTGTTCTTTATGTGCACAGTAACCAAACAACTTAAGAAATGCTGAGGTGAATACATATGAGGATTCTGCAGGAAAATATGCAAAACAACACAAATACGTGAAGTACTATGTGAAAATGGGAGATATTGTTGCCTCAATATCATGGAACTGGAAGCACGTAAAAAAATTACCAGACCACCTCGTCCAAAGCAAGTGACATATGCATTTACTTTTCCACAAGAGTATTATGCAGATGAACAGAATTATACAAACTCCAACAAAACGTTTACATAAATCAAGCACAATTTTCTGTTAGTTTATTTCTCAACCTATTCCAATAAACTGAGGTGAAGAGGTCCACATCCTGTCCCTTCTTGTTCCTAGATCTCAGTCTAATAAATCTCATTGCCAGTTTTCTGACTCATTGCTCTTTAACCAGAGGTTGAACATTCAATATATCAAATGATGAATTGATAAGGACAACTCAGAACCTCCCCTTGAAAAGGGGATACAACCAGTACACTAAAAAATCTATAACATGGAAGACTGGAAGGAGAAACTCAGGAAAGTAGACCTGTAATTCAGGAGAGGGAAATATGAAGCTGAGTATTCACAAAAATATGTGAGTGAGTTTAGGATTAAAGTTGTGCCTTGTGAAATGGGTAGGATTTCAACAGGTGAGTGTTAGTAGAGAAGGTGCTTTGAGTGAAAAAGATGAAATCAACAAATGGAAGGAAATTAGAAAAGACAGGACATTTTAGGAGGATATACATGCATTTTGTTTGGTTTAAGAATAGAGTACCCAAAGTTGAACTATGGGGAAGTCTAATTTCCTTAGCTCCTGTGTAAAAGCAGTGAGCTGGGAAGATAGACAAGAATAACAGTCCACTGTTATGGAGCTCACCATATAAGGTGGAGGCAGACATAAATATGTAACTCCAAGACAAAGTTTTTAGTTGTTTCTTTGCTGTTGTCGTTGTTTAATGTGTTACCACTAGTAACGCATCCTTTACTGAGGTGGCTGGAGCCCTTAGGTGTTTGGAGGAAATGTAAAGGACCTAGGAACTGGTCTGAATTGCAGTATTGTATGAGATTTTATTGCTGTCTTGATAGCAAGATGACATAATGACTATCCATTTATATACTCAACCTAATTCTTAAAATTATACCTTTTGGATGTGATTAACATGAAAATTTTCTTTCCAACTACTTTTCACACTTATTTTTCAGTTTTGTTTCTTATATTATTTCACCACTGTAGTATCCATCATGAATTTATGGTATGTGTTCTCTTAATTATCCTCTTATCTCCTGTCCTAGGGCTGGGGCAGGGGAATATACAAGATGAGCCTAAAGTGTCTCGTAGTGCCATAAAGTAAGGACACGCTTTAAAAATCAGAAGGATGCTAACACACCATTGTAAAGCAAGTATACTCCAATGAAGATGTTAAAAAAAATCAGAAGGATGGCGCATATTAATGGGACATAGGAGTCACTTTGAAAGAGCTTTGAATGACCAAAATGGGGACAATTTGAGCAGTAAGATAAATAACATAACATTAGATTATAATACAAGGTAGAAGTGAACATCCATGAGTCCATACTGATATGAATAAATAAATAAATAAATGGATGAGAAGAGACAGATTTTCTGTACAGAAGAATTCCAAGTAATTTATGTAAATACTTCTTCCCCGAGGAGGTGGGGCTGCACCTCCCTCTCCCTTGAATATGGGCCGTGCTTAGTGACTTCCTTCCAAAGAGTAGACTATGGAAAGGAGCAAAAGGGTCACTTTACAATGGGTAAACCTCATAAAATCATGTTTTAGATTTTATGGAAAAATCATATGGATAGCACGAACGTGTGATGTGATGCAAATGGCATTTCACCTTTGTCGTCTTCCTCCCCAAAACCCATAACCCAGTTTAACAATGAGAAAAACCCAAACTGAGTGGCATTCTGCAAAATATCTGACCAATACTCCTCAAAACTGTCAAACTCATCAAAAACAAGAAATTTCTGAGAAACTGTAACAGACCAGAGGAAGATAAAGAGACATGACAACTAAAGGTAATGTGATATTCTGCATGGTCTCCTAAAACAGGAAAAGGAGGTTAAAGAAAAACTATTATAATAAGGGCAGAGCTTAGTTAATAACAATGTACTTAACTGTGACAAAGGCATCATGGTCTTATAAGATGTTAACAATAAGGAAAACTGGATGAGGAGTATACAGGAGCTCTCTGTATTATCTTTGTATTACTTTTCTATAGATAGAAAACTGTTCTAAAATTAAAAGTTTATTTAAATTAAAAAACTAAACACAAAATCAATTTGGCAGGAGTCTCTGTTTTCCTATTTATCCAAGAGCCTTCGTATTATACTGTCATTAAACATTTGATAGAATCAACTAAGATTCAACTCTTTATAGGAAGTATACAAATTATAGGTTGTTTCTTGAAGACTTAAAGGACAATTCTCATTTTCTATTTCTTTTAGTTAGCTTTTGTATTTTTGCTTTATTATTTTCCCCATTTTGTTAAGATTTTCAAATGTATTTCCCTAAAATAATTTGTAAAGTCTTCTTTTTCTTTTTAATGTCTGTAAGATATATAGTGATGTCTACTTTTTCATTTCACCATTGTTTGTGTCTTCGCTTTTTTCTTGATGTCTCACTATTCACTTAATTTGATAAGTCTTTACAAAAGCCAAATTTTCTTTATTAATTTTTGTTTAGTTTCCATTTCTTTAATGTCTTTATTAATGTTTTTATTTTCACTTATTTTTCAAACAACTTCACATGCAATAAAATCATCTGTTTTAAATGTGTAATATGTCTTATTTCTACTTTGTTAGTTTTAATATGCCCTTTTTTCTAACATTGTTAGATGATGTTTACCTCTCTTATTTTTAGTCTTTCTTCATTTCATACATGAGCATTTTTAAAAATTTGTTTATTTTTGGCTGCGTTGGGTCTTCGTTACTGCACACGCGCTTTTTCTCTAGTTGCAGTGAGCGGGGTCTACTCTTCGTTGCAGTGCACAGGCTTCTCATTGCGGTGGCTTCTCTTGTTGCGGAGCATGGGATCTAGGCCCGCGGGCTTCAGTAGTTGTGGCTCATGGGCTCTAGAGTGCAGGCTTAGTAGTTGTGACACCCGGGCCTAGTTTCTCTGTGGCATGTGGGACCTTCCCAGACCAGGGCTCGAACCCATGTCCACTGCATTGGCAGGCAGATTCTCAACCACTGTGCCAACAGGGAAGCCCCATATACATGAACATTTTAAAGCTATAGATTTCCCTCTCTACAAAGCTTTAGCAATATCCCACAAATTTTTAGCATATAGTATGTTTATTATTATATTAAAAATCTTCTCATTTTTCTTAGATAAGAGTACATAAATAGAACTTAGATTACATGAGGACTATGGGGACAAATATTGACCATGAAATTTTCTCAATTGTAATTACAAATACAGTAATGTTGCTTTAATTCTATGTAAACAAAATCAACTAAACATCAAAACGTAAAACAAACAGAACATATCATACACAGAAATGTTTACACACTTGTCCTTCATAGAGTTTGTTTTCATTATGATCCTCTGTCTTGACATGAACTTTTATGTGGCTTAAAACTGACATTTATGACATAGAGTGTTCTGCTGTGATTTATGTCATAGCAGAACACTCTATGACCTAAATCACAGCAAGATCCTTTGGGACCCACCTCCTAGAGAAATGGAAATAAAAACAAAAATAAACAAATGGGACCTAATGAAACTTAAAAGCTTTTGCACAGGGCTTCCCTGGTGGCGCAGTGGTTGAGAGTCCGCCTGCCAAGGCAGGGGACATGGGTTCATGCCCCGGTCCAGGAAGATCCCACATGCCGCGGAGCGGCTGGGCCCGTGAGCCATGGCCACTGGGCCTGCGCGTCTGGAGCCTGTGCTCCGCAACGGGAGAGGCCACAAGAGTGAGAGGCCCGTGTACTGCGAACAAACAAACAAACAAACAAAAAAGATTGCATTAAAAAAGAAGACCTAACTATTTGCTGACTACCAAAAAAGCTCTTTAAATATTAAAAAAAAGTAGATAAAATTTTTTTAATTACATATAACATTAATTAAAAGAAAGCTGAAGTGGCTATATTAATACTGGGCAAGGTAGATTGCAAAACAAGGAATATTAGCAAGGATAAAGATGGACGTAAAGAAGTTAATTTGCCAAGAAAATATATTCACTAAATGTGAATGCAGCTAAGAATAGAACTTCGAAATAAAAACTGGTGGAACTAAAATAGAGAAATAGAGAAATCCTCAATTATATTTGGGGATTTCAACACTCTTCTCTCCTTATATTTCTCAACGTTTTGTTCTCCTCTTAATCATCACCTTCCTCCTGCTTTACTTGCATTTAATTTTCTTTTTAAAAATTTAGGCTTTTTATCTCAATAATGTACAGCCTCTAAATAAATGCAGGAAAAGTGTTTGAAACATTCAATATCTATCTATGAGAAAACCTACAGACAATGTGTCTCTTTATTGCCTGCACCAAGGCTGACCAATCTGACCAACAGTTTCCCTACTGGTTAATAAAGTGAACCACAAAAAAAGTCATTTTTCATCAAGTTAAAAAAAATGTTAGTACTTTATTGCACAATCTGAACAACCACAGTGCACTGATAAACCAGCTCCCAAGGTGGGGATGCGGACCTGATTTAAAGTATTTGCTAATTTCCTTGTGTAAATTCTCCCACATAGTTTATTTCAAGCTATAATGTGAAGTCACTGAATATGGAGTTGGACAGAGATGCTCACAGTTGGCTCTATCTACTCAGTACAAGCCAACACCAGCACACTGTTACCCAGTATGCTAATGCAGCAATCAGCACCTGCGTCACTAAGAACCAGGAAGCTGCTGCTGCTGCATGAACATGGCCTCTTGCCTCCTCTGACTGAAGAAGATTTCCAGAGCCTGGCAGACAGCAGTGTTAACTGCACTCCTACACAACCTGGATGCCAGGATGCATATCACGTGGTCAGCGCACACAGTCCTCATTCACTCCCACCCCCCAGGTGAGGCAATCACATTAGGTTCCAAGTCTGGAGGGCGTGTTGGGAATCAAGCCTCAGGAAACAGTGAGTGAATGAAAGAAGTGACCTCAGAAAGCTCCTGGGATGCAGTCAGGACTGGGGGCTAAAGTGTGCATAAGCATGTCAGTGAATATGTGCAGGTTCTGGATGTGTGTGATCTTGTGTGCAATAATGTGTTGGAAACAACCAGTCACATGAGGCAGCCTTGGAGGGGAAAGTGTCCTAGAGTCAGAAGATGTCCCTTCCTCCATTTCAAGCCACTAGAGTTATCGTTCTAGCCTGCACAGGGAGGTGGAAGGATAAAATCTTTGAACTGGATACAAGACCGGAATTTTGGAAAAGGAAAAAAGTGGACAAAAATTTGTAGAATCCAACCAGGACGTAAGTTGTCAGGAAACACTACCCAGCATAAAAGGAGAATTTAATATAGCTCAGCTAGGAAGAAATCATATATATACACATATATAATGACATAAAAACATTTATGAGGAACTTTAATAAACTACCTTTTTTTGCCATGGCACACTCATTATACCTCCAATAATGCAATGTCAACTCCTATTAATGTTCCCTTTGCTTCATAAAGTCCCACCAGTCACTGTCTCCCCAAACCCTCTTGCTACTAGTTGAAGAAGCAAGTAACACATGCTTGAACTGACTTAAAAATGAAAGTGGTGCTTAAGTTAAATAATAAGTAGAGGGTTTTTTAAAGGACTCTATGGGGAAAGGATACAGAGAGAGAATTCAATGCATGGAAAACAACCTGTGCTGAGGCCCTGAATTAGAAGGAATACGGTATATTCCCAAAAAATGAGGCTTGTGGGCAAAGAACAAGAGAAAGGATGATGTTGGAGAGTTACTTATTAGGCTAATAGACCATGTTAAAGCTTTTGATCTTTAACTGAAGAGGAATCGGAAGCCATTAAATATTTTAAGCAGGGAGTGATGTGCTCAGGTCTGCACTTTTTAAATCACATTGTACTGAATGCATAAATGTGTTGAAACTGGGAGTAGCTATGGAGAGAACAGAGCAAAGGTTATCACCATGGGCCAGGTGAGAGGTGGTTTGGACCAGAATCAAGGTAGTGAAGATGGAACAAAGTGGGTAGATTCAAGAGCTATTTAGCAGCAATAATCATTGGATGTGGTGGGAGTGAGGATGACTAACTCCCTGGTTTCAGCCCACAGTGATATGAGAAACTGGGTTATGGTGGTATCATTCACTGAAGGATAGTCTATATCCTTGTGTTTCCTCATTATCACAACTCCAGCTTCTGTTCGAAGCCCCTTAAATGAATTCTGGAAGCTATGGATTGAACCTGTAGTATAGTTTTAACTATTATGGCACATAGAGTTGATAGTGAGTGCTCAGTGAGATCCTAACGATATACCAAGATGGCAGTAGGATCCTACATTTGATGCACATAGTAACTCTGTTGAAATAATAAATACTTTTTCTTTATTTAAATGACTATAGATGGTGCTGATTCTGCTTTCTTCAATATAGTCACCAAAGTCATCTACTGCCTCTTCCCAGAATCCACTGACCTTGCTACCATTTCATACCCCAATTCACTTTTCCCCCTTATCTAGCCCACTCGTGGAGAGAAAGGAGACTGTCTTTTCTATGTCTAGGAATAAGGTGTGATTGGAGATGAATTGGCTCTCTGAAGCTGAGTCAATGCCCTGAGAAATGCAGATTTTTTTCCTTGGACTGTGACCTAAAAGAAGTGTCTCCATTTTTTATCACTAAGTGAACACTGTAGGTTGTAGTGCAGTGTGTCTTCACAATACACCTGTAGCAGGAAACAGAGTTGCATGCATTATCTTAATGTGTGGATCAGAACAAGTCCACCACGTAATGAATGAATGCTGGTCAAGCAATGCAATAAAAGTGAGCTTCTATGGGACCAAAGTGTTGTACTCCAGATGCATAACCCGTTTGTGGTCTTATTTAGTCCTGATATAAATTTTAGTAGAGGCTGTCCTCAATTTTGTCCCAAAGCATTTCTCTTCATCAGTGTTAATGCTGTGTTCCCTCACTGCTCTCAACTACCAGTTTACCCAAATTCCTAGTCAGAATTTCAGAAAGAACCCCCTTGATGGTCTCTGCTGAGTAACACATTCCACACCTGGCAGCCCTTGGATGAACTGCATTGAGTCAGATGCCCATCCCTGTGCAAGGTATAGCCTAATGCTGCCTTCCAGAGGGAAGGCTATGAGTAGAACAATTACAGCTACAAGGAAACTACAAGGATGACAAGCACTGAACTAACTAACACACTGGAAGCTCTATCAGAATCTCCTATTTCCTGAAATATACAAGCATTTACCCAGTGACCCAAGATAGAAACCTAAGAGGAATGCTTAAATCCTCTCTTTCCCATTCTCTGGTTCCAAGTAATCAACAAATTTGGTTGAGTCTATTTTCTAATTATTTTAAAAATCTAGCCTTACCTCCATATATTTTCTAACATTGCCTGCAAACAGGCATGCATCATATCTTACCAGATGATTGCAGCTCCTTCCTGTTCTGTTTGCCTCCAGAAGTCTTTCTCTCATCTGGCCCCTACACTATTCTCTGAACTACATTTATATAATAAAACTTTATGCTTTTATCTATTTCAAACCTTTCAAGTTTCCTACAAGGTCAACTCCAAAGATGTTTAAAAGATAAGTCTGTAGTTTCACTTTTCATTTTTTTCCCCAAGCCTGAACATCTTAGCCCATATTCCCTAGTTAGGCAGGTCCCACCTTAGTAGCATCTCTAAGAACAGGCCAATTAGTCTGAATCTGTCCCTGAAAATCTTTAGCTCCAGCAATATTAAAGGAAGAGGTTCTCTGCTCCTGAATTCTTATTTCAAAGCTGGTGTAGTGGACATCTGTCAGGCTTCTCAACACTTTTCCCACACTGTTTTATTTTGGTAGTAGGAATGAGTCTGTACATTCCAAAGTTGCTCCTAGGGTACAGGCATGTGACCAGGCTATTATGAATAATGATGCAATGAACATTTGTGTACAAGCTTTTGTGTGGACATATGTTTTCCTTTCTTTTGCATGTATAACTAAGAGTGAAACACTCAGATCATATAGTATATCTATGCTTAACATTTGAGGAATTGCTAGACTGTTTTCCAACATGGCTGCACCATTTTACATTCCCATTAGCATGGTATGAGGGTTCCAGGTTCTCCACATCCATGACAAAACTTGTTATTATTTGCCTTTCTGATTATAGTGATCCTAGTGAGTGTGAAGTGCTGTACCAATGTGGTTTTTCTTTTTAACATCTTTATTGGAGTATAACTGCTTTACAATGGTGTGTTAGTTTCTACTTTATAACAAAGTGAATCAGTTATACATATACATATGTGCCCATATCTCTTCCCTCTTGCATCTCCCTCCCTCCAACCCTCCCTCTCCCACCCCTCTAAGTGGTCACAAAGCACCAAGCTGATCTTGCTATGCGGCTGCTTCCCACTAGCTGTCTATTTTACGTTTGGTAGTGTATATCTGTCCATGCCACTCTCTCTGTCCATGCCACTCTGTCCCAGCTTACCCTTCCCCCTCCCCATATCCTCAAGTCCATTCTCTATTAGGTCTGCATCTTTATTCCCGTCTTGCCCTAGGTTCTTCTGACCATTTTTGTTTGTTTGTTTGTTTTTATAGATTCCATATATATATGTTAGAATACTGTATTTGTTTTTTTTGTTTCTTGGTGTTTCTTTTGCGGTACGCGGGCCTCTCACTGTTGTGGCCTCTCCCGTTGCGGAGCACAGGCTCCAAGACGCACAGGCTCAGCGGCCATGGCTCACGGGCCTAGCCGCTCTGCGGCATGTGGGATCTTCCCAGACCGGGGCACGAACCCGTGTACCCTGCATCAGCAGGCGGACTCTCAACCACTGCGCCACCAGGGAAGCCCCATACTGTATTTGTTTTTCTCTTTCTGACTTAACTTCACTCTGTATGACAGTCTCTACGTCCATCCACCTCACTACAAATAACTCAGTTTCGTTCCTTTTTATGGCAGAGTAATATTCCATTGTATATATGTGCCACATCTTCTTTACCCATTCATCTGTTGATGGACACCTAGGTTGCTTCCATGTCCGGACTATTGTAAATAGAGCTGCAATGAACATTTTGGTACATGACTCTTTTTGAATTATGGTTTTCTCGGGGTATATGCCCAGTAGCGGGATTGCTGGGTAGTGGTAGTTCTGGTAGTGGTAGATGGTAGTTCTATTTTTAGTTTTTTAAGGAACCTCCATACTGTTCTCCATAGTATCAATTTACATTCCCACCAACAGTGCGAGAGTGTTCCCTTTTCTCCACACCCTCTCCAGCATTTATTGTTTGTAGATTTTTTGATGATGGCCATTCTGACCGGTGTGAGATCATATCTCATTGTAGTTTTGATTTGCATTTCTCTAATGATTAATGATGTTGAGCATTCTTTCATGTGTTTGTTGGCAATCTGTGTATCTTCTTTGGAGAAATGTCTATTTAGGTCTTCTGCCCATTTTTCAGTGTGGTTTTGATATGTAATTATCTGATGGCTAGTGATGTTGTACGTTTTTTCATTTGCTCAACTCTCCTACTATTACATGAAAGTCTGTTGTTAGATGGTTCAATGTGTTGAATTATATCATTATCTCTAAAGGTACCCAGCTTTCATCCAAATTTTTTTTTCTTTTTTTTTTTTTGGTACGCGGGCCTCTCACTGTTGTGGCCTCTCCTGTTGCAGAGCACAGGCTCCAGACGCGCAGGCTCAGCGTCCACGGCTCATGGGCCCAGCCGCTCTGCAGCACGGGGGATCCTCCCAGACCAGAGCACGAACCCGTGTCCCCTGCATCGGCAGGTGGACTCTCAACCATGTGCCACCAGGGAAGCCCTTTTCATCCAAATTTAATCTGTTCCTTTAAAATTTTGTCTCCTGGTGAATTGAAATCACCAGAGCAATACTCAATTTGATGACAGATTTTGGCCTCCAGAGCAGCCAGTTTTTCATTATCACCATGTTTAGCCATTGTGGCTCTTTAAGGTCCCTGTCTTCCAGAGCCATGCCAGGCACGTGATCACTAACAGTAACGTATGGCAATATGTGGACTTCCCAGAGTCACTGCTGGCTAACAAGTGTGACAAAGATGGGGGCCATTTTTGGTTCATTTTTAAATTGGGTTATTTGTCTTTTATTATTGAGTTACAATAGTTCTTTATATATTCTAGATACAAGTCTCTTATCAGATATATGATTTGCAAAAAATTTTCTCCCTTTCTGTAGATTGTCTTTTTGCTTTCTTCATGGTGTCCTTTGAAGCACAAAAGTTTTCAATTTTGATGATGTCCAGTTATTCACTGCACTCTTTTAAAATAAAGACTTAAAAAATAAAGATAGGCTACATGCAAACTCTGGGGAATGTGATGTGTGTTTGTGCAAGTCATCAACTGTGTTACTTGAAATATGCTCTTTTTCATTCTTTCCCAGCATGGTAAGGCTTACCATGCCACTATTCTTCACTAAAGAATACAGATATTTTGCTAAATTTTTATTTTACTACTTCAAAGTCATTGACTATATTTTAATTTAGTGACACACCATAATTCAGCTACATATAGCCAAGGTAACAGGATTATCTACTTTCTTGACAGGGCCCATAGAAATAGATTTGTTACCAAACCAAACTTGGGTCTGCTGACATGGGGTTGTGGTGAAGGAAAATGCAACGTTTATTGAAAGGCCATGCAAGGAGTATGCATAAAATGTTTAAACTCCTTGATTGCCTTCAGGGAAAGGTTTCTAAAGACTGGGTGAAGGAGAGGGTTGGAGGGTGTTTGATCAGCTTTCATGGACATTCTTCTGATTGGTTGGTGGTGAGGCACCTGGGAGTCAACATCATCAACCTTCTGGTTCCAGCCAGTCTGGGATCTACATGCTTGTGGGCAAACTACTGTTCCACCTGGTGGAGATTTCAGCATCTGCAAAACAGCTCAAGAATATGGCTCAGAATATTATCTATAGCCCTTGAGGAAGAATTAAAAGTCCTTGATTTTGTTTAATGGCTAAAATATTATTTTGTCTTGCTTGACTGTTTTCCTTTGTTTCTGCATTTTCCCAATTCTCTGATTAAACTTGCTCTTTGGAACTCAGGGAAGGCTTAGGAGGCTAAAGTTTTTCTACAAATAAAGGGCAGGTGGAAGACATGGAAGAGGATGTCTGTCCCAGGAAGGCCCCATGAGGTCCTGCTTGGTTACATGTTCCCTGAGGAGGGCTATGAGCAAATTTTCTAAGAAGAGGTGAGTGTGGATAGGAAATGGTTAATATCTCTGACAGCTTTCATGAGTATTGTCCAAGACTCCTAGGGAGATGGGTGGTTCCAATTGCTGACACTAAGTAGAAAACTTTACCTAGAACATTTGGCAATTTAAAAATGTTCTGTGAATAAGATTTTAGAGAGTGCTATAAGACAGATCCAAGAAAAACAAGGTACCCATAATACAGCCTATACCAAAGGGAGCATAACAAAAACATGGGATTTTCATTGAATTTTGCATATAAAAATAGGGCAGACAAATAAACATGCATCTAACAATACAAACCACATCCACTTCTCCTATGAGTATGGCAGGGATACAAGGAGGATAATAGGGCAAAAGTCAAAGCAAAAAGTAGATCCATCCCATCAAAATAGAATTCAAGGCTTAATTATCTGTTCTGTTTATTATACCCCACTGTCCCAACTCAGAAGACACTTCACTGGTTGATCTGATACCACCTTAAGCCAAAATAGATTCTTGTATCTAATCTATCAATGGACTTATGCAGAGTAGAGGACACATATAAAGACAATGGGTAAGACCCATCTTCATGTTATAGTGCCCAAATGGACCCTCCCTAAAAATGCCTCTGATGATCCACAGTGACGGAAGACTGAAAAACAGAGGAGCTTGTGGAGTGCTGCCATACAGAAAGGGCTTTTTAAAGCCTTTTTTAAAACTCCTCTGAGAATTAGGTTGATATGGTCATGTATTAGCTTCCATGGTGCTGAAATCAACAAAAAATTCTAAAATTTTATAATCCAGTCCAGTCTTTGTTTGCTACATACTTCTCCAGAATTCTCAAAAGCCACAACTACTAAAAGGAAGGTCCTTGTGGGCTCTTAAAATAGTGACATATCCATCTAAATATTTGTCTCTCTGTCCTCTCAGTGAAACAATTGGTGAGCTGCACATAGAGGGATAAGGCTCA
This sequence comes from Globicephala melas, assembly GCF_963455315.2. Classification (NCBI taxonomy): domain Eukaryota; kingdom Metazoa; phylum Chordata; class Mammalia; order Artiodactyla; family Delphinidae; genus Globicephala; species Globicephala melas. The sequence continues at coordinate 59,633,480 of NC_083328.1, read as the reverse complement.
TTGATTTCTGTATCCAAGATGAGTAAATGTTAGCTCCATGAAAGTTATTTATGACAAATACTTCAAGCAAGGAACATCAATGGATATCACCACAAAAGTTTCGGTTCTGTTCATTTGGAGAGCATTTCTTATGGTCATGACTTACTGAAATTTTATCTAGTTCCTGAAGAGCTTTTTAAATATGTCCTTCTCAATTTATAAGGCTTTAAATTTCACACTATTTCTTTAATTTTTTAATTTCAGCTTTATTGAGGTATAATTGACTTACAAAATTGTAAGGTGTTTAAAGTGTGCAACGCGATGATTTGATATATGTATACATTATGAAAAGAATCTCCCCCATCTAATTAATTAATACAGCCATTACCTCAAATTGTTTGTTTGTTTGTTTGTTTTGGTGAGAACACTTAAGTTCTACTCTCTCAGCAAATTTCAATTATAGAATACAGAATTGTCAACTATAGTCACCATATTTTACATTAGAACCCCAGACCTTATTCATCTGAATAGCTATAAGTTTATAAATTTCACACTACTGAAACAAACAGACTATGAAATGATTTCAAAGATCCTACAAGTAATATTTGCCTAATTGTGTCAAATGGACACAACTTAGTTCAAATTGCTACTAAAAAAGGAGATAAAGCATGCATGTTAAATGAGCTCCAAATGATGTATTGGAATTATCACTAGCTGTCATCACTGCCCATTAGACCAGCCCCAATAACTATTGTGAAAATATTCAAATGTCTTGCCTTCCCCTAATGAATTCTTGGTTGTTAGCCAAACCCTCTGTATTCATGCCCACACACACAAAGCCAGGACGTTCAGATCTGCTTAGACCTAAGAAACTTCATTAAAAAGAGGAGTAATATGAAATGCTATGAAATATTACCTCAAATAGAAAATGGAGGGGCTAACTGCCACCTCTACTAATGTGTTCACTTCATATCTGTATCACCCATGTTGCTACTATAATGCCTAGAACATGAAAAATATTCACTTATGTTTGAAGTGTTAGAAAATGAGTGACTACATTAACAAATAAAGCCAGGGAAAAGCATAGGACTTTATTACGTAGAGAATCAAGTTCACAAAAGAAGTCGATAAATCTTTTGCCCTTGTCTGTTGGATTAGGTGACACTTTTGGTTTAAGAAGAGTGGAGACCGATGGTACAAGCGCTTGGTTTATAGTGAAATTGTGCTAAGTGTGACAGTGGGTAAGATAGCATAGTCCAAGTTCAGATCAGGCTTCCTTGAAGGTTCAGGTGGCTCTGTGACTTGTTGATATTGTCTCTTTGCATCGTCATTAATACAACATAATTTTCCGTTTACACATGCTATTTCATATGTTTCTCCCAGTTCGCATTTCTTCCTGCAGTAACCTGATATGCTACTAAAGCATCTTCTGTGTCGTGCTTCATCTATGCACAGGAAACAGCAATGAACAAGCTTAGTTCCTGAGGCAGAGAAGTTATGTGGTTCCCCACAAACTATGACATCCTGTGGTCCCAAAGTGAACCTTATGCTAAGAGAAAACTCAGAGCCTCCTCCTTGAAAATCATCCCAAGTTAAGACATCCAAAACCCCAGGTTCCTAGCCAATACCCAAAGTCAACATCCTGTCAGCCCTACCACAGTCCAGTGTCCCCAGAGAGTACCAACTTGTCACCATGGCACAATTCAAAGCCAAATTAACTTTTAAAAGAACATCACAGATAGAACGTTTGAAGTTAACAGTGTAATTGGGTTTCACACTCACTGAAGTGGACAGCAGAAAACTCCCTTTGCCAATACCTCACGGGTCTCAGCATTTATTGCTGTTGAAAACTTCCCTCATTCAGCCTCTATGATTTTTTCACAACCTGACTCTTCCATCTCTTCTTTCTCTCTCTTTCCCTCTCTCTCTCTCTCTCTGTCTCTCTCTCTCTCTCTCTTTCTCTCTCTCTCTCTCTCCATCCTCCTTTTGATCTCAGATAAACATGTTGTCCAGGGATCAAACTCAATTCCATGTATGCCTGTCTTCCCAGACATTCAAAATGTTACCTATTCAGAGCATTGCATTGAGGTCCTAAATCTGCTTTTCCAATTCTTTCTTTACCCTTGTATGCAAATGTGAACAAGCCCACAGAATAAAGATGAAGAAAAAAGACATGGTTCTCCTTATTCTAAATTCCAGAACCAAGGAGCATCTTTGAAGGTTAAAATGATATATTTTTTAACATCTGTATTGGAGTATAATTGCTTTACAATGGTGTGTTAGTTTCTGCTTTATAACAAAGTGAATCAGCTATACATATACATATATCCCCATATCTCTTCCCTCTTGTGTCTCCCTCCCTCCCACCCTCCCTATCCCACCCCTCTAGGTGGTCACAAAGCACCGAGCTGATCTCCCTGTGCTATGTGGCTGCTTCCCACTAGCTATCTATTTTACCTTTGGTAGTATATATATGTCCATGACACTCTCTCACTTTGTCCCTGCTTACCCTTTCCCCTCCCCATGTCCTCAAGTCCATTCTCTAGTAGGTCTGCGTCTTTATTCCCATCTTGCCCCTAGATTCTTCATGACCTTTTTTTAGATTCCATATATATGTGTTAGCATACTGTATTTGTTTTTCTCTTTCTGACTTACTTTACTCTGTATGACAGATTCTAGGTCCATCCACCTCACTACAAATAACTCAATTTCATTTCTTTTTATGGCTGAGCAATATTCCATTGTATATATGTGCCACATCTTCTTTATCCATTCATCTGTCAATGGACGCTTAGGTTGCTTCCATGTCCTGACTATTGTAAATAGAGCTGCAATGAACATTAGAGAAATGCAGATCAAAACTACAATGAGATATCATCTCACACCAGTCAGAATAGCCATCATCAAAAAATCTAGAAACAATAAATGCTGGAGAGGGTGTGGAGAAAAGGGAACCCTCTTGCATTGTTGGTGAGAATGTAAATTGATACAGCCACTATGGAGAACAGTATGGAGGTTCCTTAAAACACTAAAAATAGAACTACCATACGACCAGCAATCCCAGTACTGGGCGTATACCCCGAGAAAACCATAATTCAAAAAGAGTCATGTACCACAATGTTCACTGCAGATCTATTTACAAAAAGATATTTTTAAGACCACAAAAAGACAACCTACCTTCCTACAATAGCAAAGAAGAAGGGATCTCTCACTGACAGAGCTCTCACCATGAAGTTGGTGCTTCCCATTTGTAAGCTCATGTAATCCTCACATGAAATAAAATCATTATGAAATTGAGTCATTATACTCACCTGACAGATGAGAAAACTGATTTTCAAAGGGAATAATTAACTCATTTCACACAACTAGACAATGATGAGGACATATTTTAACCTCACATCTACATGACTCCAAAGCTTGTACTATTCACATTACTGTTGTAGTGTAGGCTGAAAATGAATTTGGAAAATGGAAAAAGAGATGGCCAGATTCCTGGGTGAAAACTATGTTCAACATTGTAAAGGTAATTCTAGATGATGGATTCCTTCCTGCCTTTGGAGAGGACTTCTGATAGTACAACCCTGATTTCTTACCTCCCTGGGTGCTGTCTTCTAAGGCACAGACTCAAGTCAGGGTCTGAAGACAGTGAGTACTTTTGATGATACCAGCAAGATATCAATAATCTTGAAGGCCTTGCCCCCATTCCTGTGACTAGTAATATTTCCTAGAATTTCATGGTACATTTAGACACATTACCTTTGGGTACCTCAAACAGCAGAATAATGAGAACCAGAAACAGCTTCATGTTTACAGACTTCCCAAGACAAATAGGCAGCAGAATTTCTTTGTCCAGTGACCTGTGTCACACAGTCACGAAGAGTCTTTCAAGATGAGACAGAGTTTTGGGTGCTATCAGGGTTCTGAGCTCTCATTTTAATCCACATGGAAGGACAGGAAATCCAAGTCCACCCCCACTTTCATTCCCAAATATGGAGATCACCATCACAGAACATTTGATCACATCACACTTACTCCCCCTTCCTCAAGGATATGAGCTCCCAGAGAGCAGGAACAATGATTTCTCCACCTGCGCCATCAACCCACTTGGGTCACGGTTGGTTGGCCATGTGTCCTGGTTTGTGTGGGACTGTCTTAATTTATTCCTACTTTCCCAATATCCAATCCAGCTAGTACCACTTTTCACTCACAAGGGTAATCCGTTTGGAAGAATAACTGAATCATTAACTAATCCATGTAAACACATAAGCACATCCAATAATCATGTTTTTAATGTATGAGACTTCCAGAAAATCCTCTAAGAGAAAGATTGCTTTTAGGTTTGGCTAGATAAATGGATGTTATTTCGGAGTTTCCCATAAAGTCTTACCCATCCAGTAAAACTCAATTCCACAACTAAAATCTTTCAAAAGATCAAATCTCTTTAGCACAGTGTCCAACTTACTATGAACTGGTCCCCACTCACCTCTCCTGGGTTTTTATATGGAACCACTTTTATTTCTGCCAAATTAGTGTGGGTGCTGCTACCCAACTTACTTCCATAACATGTTTCTTCGCACATTTAAATCCCTCTTTACAAATATTACACCCCCCATCCCATCTACCTAATTGGCCCTGTTGAGCTCCTAATTTTCCTTCAAAACCAAGTTCAATTATCTCCACATCTGTGAAAGTTTCCCTAACCCAACTAAATAGAGCTGCAAACTCTCTTCTTCGTGCCACCACAGTATCTTGTAAATATTTTTGTTGGTGGTCACACCATGTCATGTTCTAATTATTTGCAATAATCTATGAGCCCCTTAAAGGCAGGCCACTGGTCTAATTCAGTTTGAAGACCTTAACACATGGCACAAAACTCACCCTATATTTGCAGTATATAATTACAGAATGATTTCAAAGTACTGAAAAAATTATTGCTAAATAAAATACCCCCAAGACAGGGGCTTCCCTGGTGTTGCAGTGGTTAAGAATCCACCTGCCAATGCGGGGGACACGGGTTTGATCCCTGGTCCAGGAAGATCCTACATGTCACGGAGCAACTAAGTCCATGTGCCAGAACTACTGAAGTCCACGTACCCTAAAGACTGCTCGCTGCAACTACTGAGCCCACGCACCACAACTACTGAAGCCCACATGCTCTAGGGCCCTCGTGCCACAACTACTGAGCCTGCGTGCTGCAACTACTGAAGCCTGCATACTTAGAGCCCATGCTCCACAACAAGAGAAGCCACCGCAATGAGAAGCCTCACCACAATGAAGAGTAGCTCCCGCTCGCTGCAAATAGAGAAAGCCCGCACACAGAAATGAAGACCCAATGCAACCAAAAAAAAACAAAAACAAACAAACAAACCCAAAGACAGTAATAAAGTTAATTTAGACATTTCCTAAAGAATTCTGTTGACCTTGTTTACAATTTGTGGACACCAGAACCTTGAATTTATAGTAATTAGGGCCCATCCAAATATCTTTTTATGACAGTACCTGGAAGAATTTTGGAATTTGTGAAGGCTATATAAATATTTGTTGATGATGATTAAACTAGTATCATAATACAGGGTTAGGATTAGAAATAAATATTGTATATAGCTTATTATGTTTACCAGTAACCAGAGGGAATTAAGTTTGTCAAGGAGGAAAGAGTGTCAAATATTGCTGATATGTCAACATGAGGAATGAGAATTGACCAGTGGCCCCTCCAGATTAGCCCCACCAGTATCCCACTTGGTCTCAGTTCATTTCTCAGCTCCATAACATTTTTTTTTTTTTTCTGGCCATGCCACACAGCATTTGGGCTCTTAGTTCCCCAACCAGGGATCAAACCTGCACCACCTCCACTGGAAGTGTGGAGTCTTAACCCCTGGGCTGCCAGGGAAGTCCCATTCATGACCTCTTAATGTGTGTCTACTAGATGACAGATGCATTTTATATGCATTTCTTACTGTTATCCTTGCAAGAAAACTATAATGTAGGAATTAATACCTCTTTTTTAAATTGTAAAACCACCATTTAGGGAATTGGTAATGTGTCCAATGTCACACAGCTAGTAAGGAATGAGCTAGGATCTACACAGGTCTACATAAACCTTGAAGTAAAGGTCTTAGCCATCGTGCTAACCTACCTCTCCAGCTGCCTCCTTTGGGTCAATCTTTGGAAGATTGAAGACAAAACATCCAAATAAAAGATTTTATTTTGTTCACGAAATTTATTGGTAATGCACTTGGCATCCTCCCCCCACCCCCCTCTTTACGTCCTACTCATAACTCAGAGAGCTGCTATATTGAGAGAAAAGTCTGTATTGAGAGAATTCATATTTATGATCTCCACAGATGACATTACTATTTCCTGAAAGTAGTATCGCCTGCCTACTTCAATAGATTCCTAAGTCTGTTTGCTTGTCTGTTCATCTGTGTCAACTTTTTAATATCAGAGAGCCTTTTTGCAATCTTGGCTAGGCACAAGATGCCCACAATCTCCTCATTTTCAAAGTCCTTTGTGGCTAAGCAATAGATTTTCCATTTTAGTAGGCTGGAATAGATGTTGGAATGGAAATGTTGCTTTTTAGTCATGATCAGTTAAAAAAAAATCACCCATCAACATTTGTTACTGTATCTCCCACTGTGATCCATAGTGGTAAAAATTGCTTTTAATACCCTGCTTATAAATGAACTTTAAATGTGTTTCATTACTTAGAAATATTCTCTGAATTCTACTTAAGATATTATCTTTCCAAACTGTTGGACAGACTGATCCAGGCAAGAAATAAGATTACTAATTCCCTCTCACAAACACTGGGGGAGTCAAGCAAGAGTCTTTTGTTGTTCTTTACTTAGGGATGAGAGGAAGTTGAATTAACATTTCATGCTAGAAAAATTAGATATACAGGTAAACAAAAAGAGAAAACAGAAACCACTCATAATCTCACCTCTCTGTGAACATTTTGGTGTTTAACCTTCTAAATATTCGTCTCCAAAAGTAATTTATTTTGACAGCTGGGTAAGAGGTAAGATGAAGCAAAGTGAGGTAACTTGCTTTTCACCCATTCAGTTTAAAATAAATCCTGCTAATCAACACTCCCTGAGTACACACACCCTCATACATGTAAAGTCTACATTCATCGCTCCAATTCAAGAAAGAGGCCTGTTGGCGAAACAGACATACACCAGTGCAGAGGAACCCCATATGAGCTGCCTTTACTAATCTACCTTTATGTCTAAATATATATCCCCAGATAGTTTCAGGAAAATAAAAAATATAAAAGAGAAGGACTTAAATAAACCATAAGAATAAGTGACTTCAAAGGAAATAAAGCTAATGCTGAAGACAGAAAAGAATTATTAAAAATGTTAAGAGTGACAGATTTGACTATATAAAATGCATAACAACTTTATAACAAAATGCATGCAGGAGAAGGTGCAAGCCAGTATGGAATTTAAAGGCAATCAAAGTTCAATAAAATTTATAAATGCATTATATACCATGAAAGGATTAATATCCATAATATATAAAGAATGTTTACAAATCAATAAGAAAATGACAAATGACCTATTATAGTAACAAAACATGTAAGCACCTCACTCAGCAGGTTGATATAAATTCAGAAATATAGTATTCTTTTAAGAGAATCTGCTTTTTATCCATAAATTGTCTCACAAAATGGATTTGTTAGGTTAAGATTGAGGGACCCAGTTAGGGTTGCAATCTGCTATCCATTACTGTTCCTTCTCATTCCACTGTGTCCCTGAGACCAAAGTATGCTAGGCATGTGTCTTATACTTTATGAAAAGTATGTTTAGACCTCTATTTTTGTGTTTGGACAATAATTGTAAAACACTACACAAAAATATAAAAATGTCTAGGGTGAGAAATAATATTAGCTTATAAACTGTATTTGCTTAAACACTAAAGAGGTAAGCAAATTAGCTTTAAGTATGCCATTTAACTATTGCTCTCCTTTTTTCCAAAGCAATTAAAAAATTAAACTTTTTGAAATAAACAATGTCATGGTCTTGTCTCCTCGCTGCGGTGTTTCAGATTCTTTTATAAAATCAAAATGAATCAGAGGTTTTATTTGTTTTTGATATTTTTTTGATAGTTAAGTAATACCATGATAGGTGGATCTAAAATAGAGGAGGTAGCACCTCTGGCCTTGATTCAGCATTCCACAGCATAACAAAATGAGAATTTTTGCCAGATAAGATGAAGTGTATGTGTGTGTGTGTGTGTGTGTGTGTGTGTGTCTTCCCATGTCTGCCTCATACTTACTGTTTCTGGTGGATGAAAACTGCCAAAGAGAAAGATAATATGTTAGTAATGAGAAATAAATGGTTAATTCATACTTAGTGAATCTGGTTTCAGCAGATTAGCCTTAGAGATGGTCAGAACAGGTCTCCAGTAATAACTAAGGATTGAAAACCTCAAAGTGATTTTTTTAAGTTAAGCTCAAAGAGTCTTGGGTGACTCAGACTGACTCTGTTTATGGTATGACTTGAAGAGAAAAATCACATATAGGTCCATGAAGGGTATGCTGTGCCCAAGGCCAGTGGTCTAAATACTCTTGTATTTTGGACTCTAGTTAAACATGAAGAAAGCAGACCTGTCAATCAACAAGTGACATGCCAGATGCCTTCATGTTTCAGCCTCTATACATCTAAACCAAAGTTGAGCTCAGTTAAATATTTTTCTTTTCCGTCCTCAACAATAAAAAATTTACAACAGTAAAAACAAACAAATTATATGTACAGTTTTGAGCCAGTTCTAAAGGTAGAAAAACAAAGTGTGTTAATATTTGTGGTAGGTGAAATAATGGTCCCCCAAAGATGTTCACATTCTAATACACAGAACCTGTGAGTATGTGATGTTACCTGGCAAGAGAGAATCAAGGCTGTAGATGGTATTATGGTTGCTAATCAGCTGACCTTAAAATAAGGAGATTGTTTTAGATTATCTGGATGGGTCCAATGCAATAACAAGGATCATTGGGGAGGTAGGAGAGTCAGTATCAGAGAAAGTTTGACAAGGTTACCTGGCTAGCTTTGAAGATGGAGGAAGTGTCCATGTGCCAAAAAATTCAATCCCTTAGAAGCTGGAGAAGACAAGGAAAGATTTTCCCCTAGGACTTCCAAAGGGAATACAGCCCTGCTGACATCTTGCTTTTAAACCCAGTGAGACTCAGTTTGGATTTACAACATTCAAAACTATAAGATGATAAATTTCTGTTGTTTTAAGCCACTAAATTTTTTTTGTAATATGTGGCAGCAGCAATAGGAAACTAATACAATATTCAGTATCATACCAAGATGTCAGCAGTCCTTACAATGATCTAGAAAAATTTCATGACTTGGCCAAATGATAGTAAAAAGGCATGTACTGTCAGAAAGGAAAATACTTTCCCAACAAGCTTTCAAACCTGAACTGAGACTCTCTTCACAGAGGACAACTGATATCTTCTAGCCCAGAAAATAAAACGTGTGATAACTCAGTTTCAGGGATTTTTCTTGAGAGTTTTTCAAGGTTTTAAAATCTAAACCAGAGATGCATTTCATTCTTTGATAAGACACTCCAGAGAGATCAAAGTTATCTGTAAGCCATATTACAGCCAGTTGCCAAGTGAGGAAAGCTTATGTTCCCAGAAGGACCGCATACACCTTCAGATGTCCGGAAAAATGAAGAAAAATTTTTTCTATAAAAATTTTAGTGTAAAAAGGGTATTTTGAAAATGCATCCATTGAGAGAAAACTAAGTATGGAGGGAAAGGCTCAACAAAATACTTACCTCATTTAGACTTACTCCTGATTATTTTAGGTATAAAGCAATAGTTACAGATAATTTAAAATGTTGGGAGCAATAAAATTGATATACCTCATAAATTATGGATAAACTTTCAGGTTAGTCAAAAGTGTGTTCTTAACTATTCCCATCATATCAGACCAAGAGGCAATAGAAGATATTAGGCATATTTTTCCCCTTTGAAATACTCCATTTGATATTCCTGCAGCCTTTGAAAAAACCCATTGCAGCCATGCATCTTTTTCCTTTTCTTCAATCATAAGCCCTGGGAATGGCTAGCCCCGGTTTTCATTGTCTTCCATTCAAGTGTTAAATTCAGGTATTCTGGATTTCAAGTACCACCTAGTGGACAAAGCAAATTTTCTTTCTAGCTGTCGTAATATTCCAAATTCCAAAACTTCAAGATAGCTCCCAGGAAATGATGAACATCACACTTCTGTAATTGTTCTCTAAGGTCCATATACATCTAGAGACTTCAAAATATTGACCAAAGAATTCTCTAGTATCAAGGAGAACCTTAAAAATTCAAGAGGAATTAGAGACTATTATAGTTTTTACCTTGTGCAGGCAACTCTCAAAAAGTGTATGTACACAATATCTTCTGAAATTAAAAATCACTTCAGGAAATTCCCTGGCGGTCAAGTGGTTAGGACTCAGAACTTTCACTGCCGAGGGCCCGGGTTAAATTCCTCATTGGGGAACTAAGAGCCCCCAAGCCATGTGGTGCAGCCAAAAAAATAAAAAGTAAAAAAAAAAAAAAAGTCACTTCAATGAAGAGGCAAGTTTTCCCAACCACACTTCTTGACACACCTCTGTCAAGCAAATGCGATGTTAAAAGAAAGCTTCAAATTGACTGGTCCTGGAGTGAATTTTAGTTTGAACAAAGCAGCTGTTAAAAAAAGAAAAACACATTGGGACATTAGAGATATTTGAAAATAGACTGAATAGTAACTGTTAAATATAATGGAAATTTTATTAATTTTGCTAAGTGTGATAATATTATTTTGGAAAATAACAGTTTTCAAAAAATGTTTACTAGGATATATAGAAATGGAATATCACAATGTTTATAATTTACCTTGAAATATTTCAGCAAAGAATAATGGGGCAAGTTCCAAAAAGAAGGGTAAAAAAAGAAAATATTCCAACCAGCTGAACACTTTTTGAAATATTGTGCCACCATTTATTTAGAATGTTATTTTTTTACTGAAATCTTATCTGTCATAGTCCTAGAAATGTTATTTTAAAAATGGACTATTTACTGGACACAATGTATGTATCACAAGCTATATTAGAGACATTTTACTTGGAGATAAGAAATATATATCTGAGGCCAAATAAACAAAGCAGCTTCAAATTAACAACAAAAAGCATATACACTAAAAGGGCTGGTTAAGGAAAAAATAATAAATGGAAACAAAATTAAGGAGAAGGCTGACCTGACTGTACAATAATGTAAGTCTTTTAGAAAACAGACATTGAACATGCTTCTCAGAAAAATCTGAGTGCACTAAATTCTGTTTCTTGTTGCCGCTGGTAATGGTGGTGGTCTGCTTTTTTTAAAAAGAGCCTTGTTTAAAAAAAAAAAAAAAGAGGCTTGTTAAAATATAATTGACATACAATAAACTGCACTTATTTAAAGTTCACAAATTTATAAGTATGACATATGTATATATCTGTGAAACCATCATCATCATCAAGATAATGAACATACCCATCACTCTAAAAATCTTCTCCCTGCCCCTTTGTTATTCCTCTCTCCTGACCTCCCCCACCTTCCATCCAGTGAACCACTGATCTTCTTTCTGTCATTACAGGTTAGTTCGCATTTTCCAGAATTGTATATAAATAGAGTTGTACAGTATGTATTCTTTTTAAAATTAATTAATTAATTTGTTTGTTTATTTACTTATTTATTTTGGCTGCGTTGGGTATTTGTTGCTGCGCACGGGCTCTCTCTAGTTACTGCGAGCAAGGGCTATTCTTTGCTGTGGTGCGCGGGCTTCTCATTGAGGTGGCTTCTCTTGTTGCAGAGCATGGACTCTAGACGTGGGGGCTTCAGTAGTTGTGGCACACAGTCACAGTAGTTGTGGCTCACGGGCTCTAGAGCGCAGGCTCAGTAGTTGTGGCACACCGGCTTAGTTGCTCCGCGGCATGTGGGATCTTCCTGGACCAGGGCTCGAACCCGTGTCCCCTGCATTGGCAGGCAGATTCTTAACCACTGTGCCACCAGTGAAGCCCTATATATTTTTTTAATATGGTTTCTCTAACTCATTATAATTATTCTTAGATTCACCCATGCTGTGGCCCATATTGATAATTCATTCCTTTTTATTACTAAATACTAAATTTATTTCTCCATTCACCTGTTGATGGACATTAGGGTTGTTTACATTTTATTACTATTATAAATTATTATAAGTTATTGTTATAAATTAAAGTGTGGTAAACATTCATGTACATAAGCTTTTGTTTTTCTTGGGTAAATATCTAGGAATATATTGGCTGGGGCAAATGATAAGAGTTTGTTTAATTGTTAAGAAACTGCCAAACTATTTTTCCAAAATGACTGTAACACTTTAGATGTCACAAATAGTGTATGAGATTTTCAGTGTCTCTATATCCTGGTATGATCAATCTTTTTAATTTTAAACACTCCAGTAGGCATGTAGTATTATCTCATTATGGTTGTAATCTGCATTTCCCTAATGAGAAATGATAATGAGATTCTTTTCCTGTTCTATTTACCACTGTAATTCTTCTTTAGTGAAGTATCTATTCAGATCCTTTGCCCATTTTATACTTGGGTTATTTTATATTGTTATTTGTAGTTCTTTTACAGATTAAAAATATTATTTGGGAGTTCTTTATGTATTCTGGCTATAAGTTCTCTATCAGATATGTGATTTGCAAATATTTTTCTCCCAGTCTGTTGCTTGTCCTCTCATTCTCTTAAGAGTATCATTCAAAGAGGAGGCTTTTTGTCCTGATGAAGTCCAATTGATAATTTTTTTCTCTTATGGATTATGCTTTGGCTGTTGAATGTAAGAAATTTTTGCCTAGCTCAGATTCACAAAGGTTTTCTCATATGTTTTCATTTAGAAGTTTTATAGTTTTAGGTTTTATATTTAGGTCTATGGTCCATTTGGAGTTAATTTTTATATACAGTATGGGGTGGACCTAAGGGAGGCTTTGCATATGAATATCCATTTGTTCCAGCATCATTTGTTAAAAATTATTTCTCCTCCAAATTGCCTTTCCACTGTTGTAAAAACTCAGGTGACCACATATATCTGTGTCTATTTCTCAATGCTTTATTCTATTCATATCAACTGGGGATATACAAAATATATAATCATATATATGTATTTTTTCTTATGTATATAATGGAGACTTCCACATAAAGATGACAGATTGAACATGCACACACATACTTTCATCTATCTAGAAACAAAACTAAAAAAATAATTCTTAAAAAGTATTTTTAAGGCACTAATTCTCAAGAAAGGAAAATCAAAAGAGAAGATTATAGCAATAATTTTTTTGAATCATATTATTTGGGCACATAGAGGTAAATTACCCCCAAAAAATCAGATAAAAGATATGAATGCAGTTGACTCTGAGTAGGCAGTATGAGAGATAAAAGACTTGGAGGAAACTCTCTTTAATGAAAATTTCAGAAGCCACTTGAATCTCTAAACTATGTACCTAATTAACTTAATAAACAGCAAAATCAGGAAGAGATGAAGTCAAAAAGACAAGAAAAAGATAGGAAAGAGAAGGAAGAACAAAGAAAGGAAAGTAGATGGACACATACTGTGGAGTGCTATGTACCTTTTATATAGAATAATGTGTATGTAGACTACACAGACACAGGGACTTCCCTGGTGGTCCAGTGGTTAAGACTCCACACTTGTATTGCAGGGGGCACAGGTTCAATTTGATCCCTGGTCAGGGAACTAAGATCCTGTATGCTTCACAGCATGGCCAAAGAAGAAAAAAAAAAAAAAGACCAAAAAAAATTGGAAGGAAAATACTCTTAAAAAAAAATATATATATATATATAGACACAGAATAATTAATGGTATTCTACTTCCAGACATGACAAAGACCATATCCTCAGAGAAAACAACCATAAAATCTGAACATATTACAAAAATAAACTGTCTGAACATACTGAACTGAATAATGGTAGAAAGATTCTGGTTAGGAGCTCATGCTTGTTGGAAGAGGGACGTCATGGATTTATACAAGTCTCTAGCTCTGCGGTTTTTAGCCTGGGGCTAAGTGAAACCATGTGGTATGCATGGTGGTGACAAGAATGCATGTGGGAAAACTCACAGTATTTCTGGTATGTGTAATGAGAAAAATAAAGCCAGAAAACAATGAATGCTGATGTGAGGGGTCAAATCCTGTGATAGAAATGGCCAGAAAGGGGAATCCCCAAACTCTGTTTGATGGATCCTTGAACCATCCATGCATGAAACAAACTCAGAATAGCTCAGCTAGAAAGAGAGAGGAAAAGTGGGGAGAGAAATGAAAAAACAGAAAAGAGTCTAGAGCTACTGCACAAGAAACAGTTTGCAGCTCAAATCCAGCCAGGAAAATTACTGGTAAAATAAAAAAAATTACTCACTGAAGAAAAATTAAAAGTAACAGAAGGCAAAATCTCCAAAATTTAATACAATAATGTGCATAATACAATCCAAAATTGCCCACCTTATAAAGAATTTTAAAAATACAACACATTCTCAAGAGAAAATAAAATCAGCTGGAACAAGACATGAGAAAACCAGACATTAGAAGTAAAAGGCAAGGAGTTTGAAACAATTATTATAACTAATCACAAGAAAGCAAAGCAAAATATGTTTTCAATGAATGAAAACCTCAGCCACATAATGGGAAGTCTCAACATAAAAAATTAGAAACTACCAAATAAAAACCAAATGGAATATTAGAATTAAAACTTCAATTTATGAAGTTAAAAAATGTCCTAAATAACCTAACAGCTTTATAAATATAATAGGGAAAGAGAAGTGAACTTGAAGATGATAGATCAATAGAAATTATCCAAGGTGAAAAAACAGAAAGAAAAATATTTTTAAACATGAACAAGCTCATAGACCTGTTAGATGTTACCAAATTATGAGGCATTTATGCAATTGAAATGCCAGAAGTAGGAGAAAGAAAATATGAGGAAGAAAAAAGTTTTTAAGAAATAATGGGTGTGAGACATTGGTTCAAGATGGCAGAACAGAAGGATGTGCACTCACCTCTTCTTGCAAGAGCACCGGAATCACAACGAACTGCTGGACAATCATCGATAGGAAGACACTGCAACTCACCAAAAAAGATACCCCGCATCCAGAGAAAAAGTAGAGGCCACAATGAGATGGTAGGAGGGGCGCAATCACAATAAAACCAAATCCCATAACTGCTGGATGAGGGACTCACAAACTGGAGAACACTTATACCACAGAAGTCCACCCACTGGAATGAAGGTTCTGAGGCCCATGTCAGGCTTCCAAACCTGGAAGCCTAGGGGGATTTGATGGCAGGACTTTGACAGGACTGGGAGAAATAGAGACTCCACTCTTGGAGGGCACACACAAAGTTGTATGTGCATTGGGACCCAGGGGAAGGAGCAGTGACCCCATAGGAGAATGAATCAGACCTACCTGCTAGTGTTGGAGGCTCTTCTGCAGAGGTGGGGAGTGGCTGTGTCTCACTGTGAGGACAAAGACAGTGGCAGCAGAAATCTGGGAAGTACTCCTTGGCATGAGCCCTCCCAGAGTCCGTCATTAGCCCCAAAAAGAGCCCGGGTAGGCTCCAGTGTTGGGTCACCTCAGGCTCAACAACCAACAGGGAGGGAACCCAACAACACCCATCAACAGACAAATGGATTAAAGTTTTCCTGAGCTCTGCCCACCAGCACAACAGCCAGCTCTACCCAACACCAGCCCCTCCCATTAAGAAAATTGCTCAAGCCTCTTAGATAGCCTCATCCACCAGAGGGCAGACAGCAGAAGCAAGAACTACAGTCCTGCACCCTGTGGAACGAAAACCACATTCACAGAAAGATAGAGAAAATGAAAAAGCAGAAGGCTATGCACGAGATGAAGAAACATGATAAAAACCCAGAAAAACAACTAAATGAAGTGGATATAGGCAACTTTCCAGAAAAAGAATTCAGAATAATGATAATGAAGATGATACAGGAGCTTGGAAAAAGAATGGAGGCAAAGATCAAGAAGATGAAAGAAATGTTTAACAAACACCTAGAAGAATTAAAGAACAAACAGAGATGAACAATACAATAACTGAAATGAAAAATACACTAGAAGGAATCAATAGCAGAATAACTGAGGCAGAAGAAAGAATAAGTGACCTAGAAGACAGAATGATGGAATTCACTGCTGCAGAACAGAATAAAGATAAAAGATTGAAAAGAAATGAAGACAGCTTAAGAGACCTCTGGGACAACATTAAATGAAACAACATTCGCATTATAGGGGTCCCAGAATGAGAAGAGAGAGAGAAAGGACACGAGAAAATATTTGAAGAGATTTTTCAAATTTCCCTAACTTCCCTAACATGGGAAGAGAAATAGCCACCCAAGTTGAGGAAATGCAGAGAGTCCCATACTGTATAAACCCAAGGAGAAACATGCCAAGACACATAGTAATCAAATTGGCAAAAATTAAAGACAAAAAAAATTATTGAAAGCAGCAAGGGAAAAATGACAAATAACATATAAGGGAACTCCCATAAGGTTAACAGCTGATTTCTCAGCAGAAACTCTACAAGCCAGAAGGGAGTGGCATGACATATTTAAAGTGATGAGAGGGAAGAACCTACGACCAAGATTACTCTACCCGGCAAGGATCTTATTCAGATTCGATGGACAAATCAAAAGCTTTAGAGACAAGCAAAAGTTAAGAGAATTCAGCACCACCAAACCAGCTCTACAACAAATGCTAAAGGAACGTCTGTAAGTGGGAAACACAGGAGAAGAAAAGGACCTACAAAACAAACCCAAAACAATTAAGAAAATGGTCATAGGAACATACATATCGATAATTACCATAAATGTGAATGGATTAAATGCTCCAACCGTGAGAACAGGCTCACTGAATGGATACAAAAACAAGACCAATATATATGCTGTCTACAAGAGACCCACTTCACACCTAGGGACACATACAAACTGAAAGTGAGGGGATGGAAAAAGATATTCCATGCAAATGGAAATCAAAAGAAAGCTGGAGTAGCAATACTCATATCAGATAAAATAGACTTTAAAATAAAGTTACAAGAGACAAGGAGGGACACTACATAATGATCAAGGGATCAATCCAAGAAGATACAACTAATATAAATATATATGCTCCCAACATAGGAGCACCTCAATACATAAGGCAACTGCTAACAGCTATAAAGAGGAAATCAACAGTAACAAAATAATAGGGGAGGACTTTAACACCTCACTTACACCAATGGACAGATCATCCAAACAGAAAATTACTAAGTAAACACAAGCTTTAAATAACACAATAGACCAGATAAATTTAATTGATATTTATAGGACATTACATTCAAAAACAGCAGATTACACTTTCTTCTCTAGTGCACACAGAACATTCTCCAGGATAGATCATATCTTGGATAACAAATCAAGCCTCAGTAAATTTAAGAAAATTGAAATCATATCAAGCATCTTTTCTGACCAAAACGCTATGAGATTAGGAATCAATTATATGGAAAAAACGTAAAAACACAAACACATGGAGGCTAAACAATATGTTACTAAATAACCAAGAGACAACTGAAGAAATCAAAGAGGAAATCAAAAAATACCTAGAGACAAATGACAATAAAAACACGATGATCCAAAACCTATGGGATGCAGCAAAAGCAATTCTAAGAGGGAAGTTTATAGCAATACAAGCCTACCTCAAGAAACAAGAAAAATCTCAAATAAACAATCTAACCTTACAACTAAAGGAATTAGAGACAGAAGAACAAACAAAACCCAAAGTTAGTAGAAGGAAAGAAATCATAAAGATCACAGCAGAAATACATGAAATAGAAACAAGGAAAACAATAGCAAAGTTCAATAAAACTAAAAGTGGGTTCTTCGAGAAGATTAACAAAATTGATAAAACCTTAGCCAGATTCATCAAGAAAAAGAAGGAGAGGACACAAATCACTAAATTAGAAATGAAAAAGGAGAAGTTACAACAGACACCACAGAAATACGAAGCATCCTAAGAGACTACAAAAAGCAACTCTATGCCAAAAAAAAAATGGACAACCTGGAAGAAATGGACAAATTCTTAGAAAAGTATAACCTTCCAAGACTGAACCAGGAAGAAATAGAAAATATGAACAGACCAATCACAAGTAATGAAATTGAAACTGTGATTTAAAATCTTCCAACAAAGAAAGTCCAGCACCAGATGGCTTCACAGGTGAATTCTATCAAACATTTAGAGAAGAGCTAACACCCATCCTTCTCAAACACTTCCAAAAATTGCAGGAGAAGGAACATTCCCAGACTCATCCTATGAGACCACCATCACCCTGATACCAAAACCAGATAAAGATACTACAAAAAACGAAAATTGCCATGGAGCAGATGAGCCCATGAGCCATGGCCGCTGAGCCTGTGCATCCGGAGCCTGTTCTCCACAACGGGAGAGGCCACAACAGTGAGAGGCCTGCGTACCCCCGCCAAAAAAAAAGGAAAATTAAAGACGAATATCACTGATGAATATAGATGCAAAAATCCTCAACAAAATACTAGCAAACATAATTCAACAACACATTAAAAGGATCATACACCATGACCAAGTGGGATTTATCCCATGGATGAAAGGATTCTTCAATATATGGAAAACAATCAACGTGATCCATCATATTAACAAATTGAAATTAAAAACCATATGATCATCTCAGTAGAAGCAGAAAAAGCTTTTGACAAAATTAACACCCAATTATGACAAAAACTCTCCAGAAAGTGGGCATAGAGGTAACCTACCTCAACATAATAAAGGCCATATACAACAAACCCACAAAACATCATTCTCAATGGTGAAAAACTGAAAGCGTTTCCTCTAAGATCAAGAACAAGACAAGGATATCCGCTCTCACCACTATTATTCAACATAGTTTTGGAAGTCCTAGCAACGGGAATCAGATAAGAAAAAGAAATAAAAGGAATACAAATTGGAAAAGAAGAGGTAAATTTGTCACTGCTTGCAGATGACATGATACTATACATAGAGAATCCTAAAGATGCCACCAGAAAACTACTAGTGCTAATCAATGAATTTGGTAAAGTTGCAGTATACAAAATTAATGCACAGAAATCTCTTGCATTCCTATATACTAATGATGAAAAATCTGAAAGATAAATTAGGGAAACACTCCCATTTACCATTGCAACAAAAAAAAAATAAAATTCCTAGGAATAAACCTACCTAGGGAGACAAAAGACCTGTATGCAGAAAACTATAAGACACTGATGAAAGAAATTAAAGATGATATAAACAGATGGAGAGATATACCATGTTCTTGGATTGGAAAAATCAATACTGTAAAAATGACTATACTACCCAAAGCAATCTACAGATTCAATGCAATCCCTATCAAATTAACAATGGCGTTTTTTACAGAACTAGAACAAAAAATCTTAAAATTTGTATGGAGACAAAAAAGACCCCGAATAGCCAAAGCTCTCTTGAGGGAAGAAAAGGAGCTGGAGGAATCAGACTCCCTGACTTCAGACTCTACTACAAAGCTACAGTAATCAAGACAATATGTTACTGGCACAAAAACAGAAATATAGATCAATGGAACTGGATAGAAAGCCCAGAGAAAAAACCCACACACCTATGGTCAACTAATTTATGACAAAGGAGGCAAGAATATACAGTGGAGAAAAGACAGCCTCTTCAATAATTGGTGCTGGGAAAACTGGACAGCTACATGTAAAAGAATGAAATTAGAACACTCCCTAACGCCATACACAAAAATAAACTCAAAATGGATTAGATACCTAAATGTACGACCGACATTATAAAACTCTTAGAGGAAAGCATAGGAAGAACACTCTTTGACATAAATCACAGCAATATCTTTTTAGATCCACCTCCTAGAGTAATGGAAGTAAAAACAAAAATAAACAAATGGGACCTACTGAAACTTAAAAGCTTTTGCAAAGCAAAGGAAACTACAAGCAAGATGAAAAGACAACCCTCAGAATGGGAGAAATGGTTTGCAAATGAATCAATGGACAAAGGGTTAATCTCCAAAATATATAAACAGCTCATACAGCTCAATATTTAAAAAAAACAACCCAATCCAAAAATGGGTAGAAGACCTAAGTAGACATTTCTCCAAAGAAAACATACAGATAGACAAGAAGCACATGAAAAGCTGCTCAACATCACTAATTATTAGAGGAATGCAAATCAAAACTACAATGAGGTATCACCTCACACCAGTTAGAATGGGCATCCAAAGAAAATCTACAAACAACAAATGCTGGAGAGGGTGTGGAGAAAAAGGAACTCTGTTAAACTGTTGGTGGGAATATAAATTGATACAGCCACTATGGAAAACAGTATGGAGGCTCTTATAAAACTAAAAATAGAGCTACCATGTGACCCAGCAATCCCACTTATGGGCATATACCTGGAGAAAACCATAATTCAAAATGATACATGCAGATTTAGATCAAGATGCACAGTAGTAGGACGTGCAATCACCTCTTCTTGCAAGAACACCGAAATCACAACTAACTGCTGAACAACCATTGACAGGAAGAGAGAGGAACCCACCAAAAAAGATACACCACATCCAAAGAAAACAGGGAAGCCACAATGAGATGGTAGGAGGGGAAAAATCACGATAAAATCAAATCCCATACTCTCCAGGTTGGTGACCATAAAATGCAGAATAATTATACTGCAGAAGTTCTCCCACTGGACTGAAGGTTCTGAAACCCACGTCAGGCTTCCCAGCCTGGGGGTCCAGCAATGGGAGTAGGAATCCCCAGAGTATCCAACTTTGAAGGTCAGCAGGATTTGATTGCAGGACTTCCACAGGACTGAGAGAAACAGAGACTCCACTCTTGGAGGGCACACACAAAGTCTTGTTCACACCAGGACCCAGGGGAAAGGAGCAGTGACCCAATAGGAGGCTGAACCAAACCAACTTGCTGGTGTTGGCAGGTATCCTGCAGAGGTGGGGGGTGGCTGTGGCTCACCGTGGGGACAAAGGCACTGGCAGCAGCAGCTCTGGGAAGTACTAATTGGCGTGATCCCTCCCAGAGGCTGCCATTTGCCCCACCATACAACCTGTAAGCTCCAGTGCTGAGTCGTCTCAGGCCAAACAACTAACAGAGAGGGAAAATAGACCCACCCATCAGCAAACAAATGGATTAAAGTTTTAACTGCCCACCAGAGCAAAAGCCTGTTCTACCCACCACCAGTCCCTCCCATCAGGAAGCTTTCACAAGCCTCTTAGATAGCCCCATCCATGAGAGGGCAGACAGCAGAAGCAGGAAGAACTACAATCCTGCACTCTGCAGAACAAAAACCATAATCACAGCAAGTTAGAGAAAATGAAAAAGCAGAGGATTATGTCACAGATAAAGGAAAAAGATAAAACCCCAGAAAAACAACTAAATGAAGTGGACATAGGCAACCTTCCAGAAAGAGAATTCAGAATAATGATAGTGAAGATGATCCAGGATCTCAGAAAGAGAATGGATACAAAGATTGAGAAGATGCAAGAAATGTTTAACAAAGACCTAGAAGAACTAAAGAACAAACAAACAGAGATGAACAATAAAATAACTGAAATGAAAAAATACACTAGAAGGAGTCAATAGCAGAATAACTGAGGCAGAAGAACAGATAAGTGACCTGGAAGACAATGGTAGAAATCACTGCTGCAGAACAGAATAAAGAAAAAAGAATGAAAAGAAATGAAGACAGCCTAAGAGATCTCTAGAACAACATTAAATGTTGAACAAATGTTGAACCAACATTTGGACTATAGGGGTCCCAGAAGAAGAAGAGAAAGGGAATGGACCTGAGAAAATATTTTAAGAGATAATAGCTGAAAAATTAATTAACATGGGAAAGGAAATGGTCATCCAAGTCCAGGAAGCACAGAGAGTCCAATACAGGATAAACCCAAGGAGGAACATGCCAAGACACATAGTAATCAAATTGACAAAAATTAAAGACAAAGAAAAACTGTTAAAAACAAGAGGAAAACAACAAATAACATACAAGGGAACTCCCATAAGGTTAACAGCTGATTTCTCAGCAGAAACTCTGCAAGACAGAAGGGAGTGGCACAATATATTAAAGCAATGAAAGGGAAGAACCTTCTACCAAGAATACTCTACCCTGCAAGGATCTCATTCAGATTTGACAGAGCAATAAAAAGTTTTACAGACAAGCAAAGCTAACAGAAGTCAGCACCACCAGACCAGCTTTGCAGCAAATGCTAAAGGAACCCCTCTAGGGGGAAAAGAGACTAACAACTTAAAAAAAAAACTCTTGTACATATATAGACTGCTATATCAAAACCTCATGGAAACAGCAAACCCAAAAACTGCAATAGAAACACACACAAAAAAGAAAAAGCAACCCAAACACAACAATGGTCATCAAACCAAAAGAGAAGAGAACAAAAGAGGAAGGGAAGAAAAAGACCTACAAAAACAAACCCAAAACAATTAAGAAAATGGCAATAAGAATACACATACTGATAATTACCTTAAATGTAAGTGAATTAAATGCTCCAACCAAAAGACATAGACTGGCTGAGTGGATACAAAAACAAGACCCATATATATGCTATCTACAAGAGAACCACTTCATACCTAGGGACACATACAGACTGAAAGTGAGGGGATGGAAGAAGATATTCCAAGCAAATGGAAATCAAAAGAAAGCTGGAGTAGCAATTCTCATATCAGACAAATAGACTTTGAAATAAAGACTGTTATAAGAGGCAAAGAAGGACACAACATAATGATCAAGGGATCAATCCAAGAAGAAGATATAACAATTGTAAATATATATGCACCCAATATACGAGCACCTCAATGTGTAAGGCACATACTAACAGCCATAAACGGAGAAATCAACAGTAACACAGTAATAGTGGGGGACTTTAACACTCCACTTTCATCAATGAACACATCACCTAGATAGAAAATCAATAAGGAAACACAGGCCTTAAATGACACATTAGACCAATGAACTTAATTGATATTTACAGAGCATTCCATCCAAAAACAGCAGAATACACATTCTTATCAAGTTCACACAGAACATTCTCCAGGATTGAACACATGCTGGGCCACAAGCTGAGCCTCGGTAAATTTAAGAAAATTGAAATCATATCAAGCATCTTTTCCAGTCACAATGCTATGAGATTAGAAATATACTACAAGAAAAAAAACTATTAAAAAAAACACAAACACGTGGAGGCTAAACAATATGCTACTAAACAACAAATGGATCACTGAAGAAATCAAAGAGGAAATCAAAAAATACCTAGAGACAAATGAAAATGAAAGCACAATGATCCAAAACCTATGGGATACAACAAAAGCAGTTCTAAGTGGGAAGTTTATAGCAATAAAATCTTACCTCAGGAAACAAAAAAATTCTCAAATAAACAACCTAATCTTACAACTAAAGCAACTAGAGAAAGAAGAACAAACAAAACCTAAAATTAGTAGAAGGAAAGAAATCATAAAAATCAGAGCAGAAATAAATGAAATAGAGACAAAGAAAACAATAGGAAAGATCAATGAAACTAAAAGCTGGTTCTTTGAAAAGATAAACAAAATTGATAAGCCTTTAGCCAGACTCATCAAGAGAAAAAGGGAGAGGACTCAAATCAATAAAATTAGAAATGAAAAAGGAGAATTTACAATGGACACCACAGAAATACAAAGGATCATAAGAGACTACTACAAGCAACTGTATGCCAATAAAATGGACAACCTGAAAGAAATGGACAAATTCTTAGAAAGGTACAGCCTCCCAAGACAGAACAAGGAAGAAATAGAAAATGTGAACAGACTAATCACAAGCACTGACATTGAAGCAGTGATTTTAAAACTCCCAACAAACAAAAGTCTGGGATCAGATGGCTTCACAGCCGAATTCTATCAAACATTTAGAGAAGAGCTAACACCTATACTTCTGAAACTGTTTCCAAAAATTGCAGAAGAAGGAAAACTCCCAAACTCATTCTATGAGGCCACCATTACCCTGATACTAAAACCAGACAAAAATACCATAAAAAAAGGAAATTACAGGCCCATATCCCTGATGAACATAGATTCAAAAATCCTCAACAAAATACTAGCAATCCGAATCTAACAATACTTTAAAAGGATCATACACCACGATCAAGTAGGATTTATCCCAGAGATGCAAGGATTTTTCAGTATCTGCAAGTCAATCATTGTGATACACTACATCAACAAAATGAAGAATAAAAACCATATGATCATCGCAATATATGTAAAAAAACTTTTGACAAAATTCAGCACCGAGCTTTGTGACCACCTAGAGGGGTGGGATAGGGAGGGTGGGAGGGAGGGAGACACAAGAGGGAAGAGATAAGGGGACATATGTATATGTATAACTGATTCACTTTGTTATAAAGCAGAAACTAACACACCATTGTAAAGCAATTATACTCCAATAAAGATGTTAAAAAAAAAATTCACCACCAATTGATGATTAAAAGTTCTCCAAAAAGTGGGCATAGAGGGAACCTACCTTAGCATAATAAAGGCCATATATGACAAACCTACAGCTAACATCATACTCAATGGTGAAAAGCTGAAACGTTTCCTCTAAGATCAGGAACAAGACAAGGATGTCCACTCTCGCCACTTTTACTCAACATAATTTTGGAATTCCTAGCTATGACAATCAGAGAAGAAAAAGAAATAAAGGGAATCCAATTTGGAAAAGAAGTTAAACTGTCACTGTTTGCAGATGACATGGTACTATACATAGAAAATCCTAAAGATGCTACCAGAAAACTACTAGAGCTCATCAATGAATCTGGTAAAGTTGCAGGTTACAAAATTAATACACAGAAATCTGTTGCATTTCTATACACTAACAATGAAAGATCAGAAAGAGAAATTCAAGAAAGAATACCATTTACTATCACATCAAAAAGAATAAAATATCTAGGGATAAACCTACCTAAGGAGATAAAAGACCTGTACTCCAAAAACTATAAGACGCTGATGAAAGAAATCGAAGATGACACAAACTGATAGAAAGATATACCATGTTCATGGATTGGAAGAATCAATATTGTCAAAATGACTGTATTACACAAGGCAATCTACAGATTCAGTGCAATCCCTATCAAATTACCAATGGCATTTTTCACAGAATTAGAACAAAAAATCTTAAAATTTGTATGGAGATGCAAAAGACCCCGAATAGCCAAAGCAATCTTGAGAAAGAAAAATGGAGCTGGAGGAATCAGGCTCCCTGAATTCAGACTATACTACAAATCTATGGTAATCAAAACAGTATGGTACTGGCACAGAAACAGAAATATAGATCAATGGAACAGGATAGAAAGCCCAGAGATAAACCCATGCACCTATGGTCAATTAATCTATGACAATGGATGCAAGACTATACAATGGAGGAAAGACAGTCTCTTCAACAAATGGTGCTGGGAAAACTGGACAGTAAAAAAATGAAACTAGATCATTCTTTAACACCATACACAAAAATAAGCTCAAAATGGATTAAAGACCTAAATGTAAGGCTGGACACTTTAAAAATCCTAGTGAAAACATAGGCAGAACCCTCTCTGACACAAATCACAGCAAGATCATTTTCCCAGAATAATGGAAATAAAAGCAAAAATAAACAAATGGGACCTAATTAAACTCAAAAGCTTTTCACAGCAAAGGAAACCATAAACAAAATGAAAAGACAACCCACAGATTGGGAGAAAATATTTGCAAATGATGTGACTGGCAAGGGATTAGTCTCCAAATTTTACAAACAGCTCATGAGGCTTAATATCATCAAAACAAACAACCCAGTCAAAAAAATGGGCAGAAGACCTAAATAGATATTTCTCCAAAGAAGACATACAAGTGGCCAAGAGGCACATGAAAAGATGTTCAACATTGTTAATTATTAGAGAAATACAAATCAAAACTACAATGAGTTATCACTTCACACCAGTCAAAATAGCTATCATCAAAAAAAATCCACAAACAATAAATGCTGGAGAGAGTGTGGAGAGAAGGGAACACTCCTATACTGTTTGTGGGAATATAAATTGGTACAGCCACTATGGAGAACAGTATGGAGCTCCCTTAAAAAACTAAGAATGGAGCTACCATATGACTCTGAAATCCCACCCCTGAGCATATATCAAGAGAAAAACATGGTCCGAAAGGATATGTGCACCCCAATGTTCATTGCAGCACTGTTTATGATAGCCAAGACATGGAAGCAACTTAAATATCTATCAGCAGAGGAATAGATAAAGAAGATGTGGTACATATATACAATGGAATGTTACTCAACAATTAAAAAGAATGAAATAATGCCATTTGCAGCAACATGGATGGACCTAGAGATTGTCATACTGACTGAAGTAAGTCAGAAAGAGAAAGAGAAATATCATATGATATCCCTTATATGCAGAAGCTAAAAAGAAATGATACAAATGAACTTATTTACAAAACAGAAACAGACTCACAGACTTAGAGAACGAACTTATGGTTACCAGTGGGGAAGGGTTGTGGGTGAAGGGACAGGTAGAGAGTTTGGGATCAACATGCACACACTGCCATATTTAAAATGGATAACCAACAAGGTCCTACCTTATATCACAGGGAACTCTGCTCAATGTTTTGTGGCAGCCTGGATTGGAGGGGAGTTTGGGAGAGAATGGATACATGCATATGTATGACTGAGTCCCTTCGCTGTGCACCTGAAGCTATCACAACATTGTTAAGCAGCTATACTCCAATATAAAATAAAAAGTTAAAAAAAGAAGATACATGCACCCCAATGTTCATTGCAGCACTATTTACAATAGCCAAGACATGGAAGCAACCTAAATGCCCATCAGCAGATAAACAGATAAAGAAGAGGTGGTACATATATACAATGGAATATTACTCAGCCATAAAAAAGAATGTAAAATGTGGAACAAATGGAATTGTATGTGCTTTCAAAGGGATATTTATAAAAAAGTGTCCTAAAAATGATTTGTTCAGAGTGAGGAATTTTAGGATGATAGGAAGTCTCTCGAGTTTAGGCTTCATGCAATTTTGTAGATTCAAACATAAAATTTGTCCAGAATTTAAAGATTTAGGTGCCTTCCTAAATTGTTACAGTGCTTTACCAAATCTGTGACTCCTACATAATACAAACCAGTGGTCAAATGTAAAACAGTATATTGTAGATTCACTGTAGGTTTTCAACCTTTTTTAGATGTATGCACGTGGACATTTTTATAATGTAATTACAACCACCACAAAATTAGCTTTTTAAATTGCAGACAGTCATGCATGTCAAACTAATATGTAGTGGCCTTTTCAAGGTCTAGTCCCAGGGAAAACATTTTGTAGAGTTTAAGGGAGCGGGAGGAAGGGAAGGAATAATTTTTTCTTTAAAGTTAATTTCTGAGGAATATTTTGTGACTTTAATTGGTAAATATGTCAACAGCACCGAGTACTTAATCTTTTACATCATGTCTTCAGCTATTTGTATTTTAACTTGAGTAAGTTCAGTGGTCTGAAACATGATTCTGAGCTTCACATGGATTACATCTTACTGTGGAACTCAAAAGTTCCATCCCTGAATTTGGCAGTTGTTATTACCTAGGCGCCCTGCAGTTATACAGGTATTCAGGTACATGTTCCTGACTACAAAGCTGCTTTTGAACATTGTTATGTTGAAATACTAGAAAAGTAACAATCATGGCAGCAATTAAGGTCACAGAAATCATTAGATAAAGGGAAAACAACGAGGCGGGTCCTGCATAATTTTCTTTTAATAAATAAAGTGAGACTTAGGTGGTGGGAAGAAGGAACTAGATACTCTACTTACCACCATGTGTGTGCGTGCGTGCGTGTTTGTGTGGGCACTCACGTGTGTGTATGTTATCCACTCCCTTTTCTTTGAAACTTCTAAGATTAAAATAGGGGAGAAATCCTGTATGTTGCAATGATAGAATTTTTTGAAATATTAGGAAATCACAATTCTCCAGGCTCTCCATCTTGATTTATGCTTGAGTTGTTATGTGCCATATTTGTTTTGAAACCTTTGATTATCAGTAGTTTTACTAAAATTTTGAAGAAATAATCCACCTTCATCTGTTTTCTAGATTTCTTAATCTAAGTTCATAAGACAGAACTTGTTGATAGCATAGTTCTCTAAGTGCTGCAAATTTTCAGCCATTACCACTTCAAAGAGATTTGAATGAGGGAATTTTTTCCCCTTGTTAAACTAGTTCCTGTTTCTGTAGAAACTTCAGTTTTAGATCTTTGATGGATGAGCTATCATAATTCAAGTATACAGTTCTTTTTTTCTATCAACTCTTCATTGTCATCCAATAGTGAAGACATTAAAGACGCAGCAAGCTTATGAAGTATTATTTTCTAAAAGAAATAGGAGGCATTTTCATCTTACTATTGTACTTTTGGTTATGCAAACACTGATGATACAAATGTTTATGTCCCCCATAAATCTGGTCGGAAATCACTTTTGATTTTGTTGATTAAGTTAAACGGTCTATAGTAGGATAGAGTACTGGGTACAAGTGATCCAAAGTAAGATAAAAGACTACGGTAAAAATGCTAGATCTTAAGAAAGAAACTGGTTTATGCACTAAACGTTTTGTGCCTTGGTCTAATATTAACATGATGTCTGTGTAAAATGACAAAAGGAACCAGTGTTGAATCACGTTTTATTTCCTGTTGTTCTGCATTATCCCAGATTGCTAAATGTTTTCTTTCCAAGAAGTTTGATTGAATTACTGTATATATTTGCTGTCCTATGTGACAGTTTTGTCATTGTTAGAGACTTCAGTAATTAAAATGGGAAACAGAAGCTTAGGTTATTTTTCTTACCAAAACTATGTTCGGGCTTCCCGGGTGGCACAGTGGTTGAGAGTCCGCCTGCCGATGAAGGGGACACGGGTTCGTGCCCCGGTCTGGGAAGATCCCACATGCCGCGGAACAGCTAGGCCCGTGAGCCATGGCTGCTGAGCCTGCACGTCCAGAGCCTGTGCTCCGCAACGGGAGAGGCCACAACAGTGAGAGGTCTGCGTACCGCAAAAAAAAACAAAAACAAAACAAAACAAAACAAAACAAAAAAACACCTATGTTCCTTGGAGCCACAATATTATGATGGTTTTCATGCTCTTGTACATTGGATGTCTTAAGCTGAGTGCAGTTTAGGGGATCCTTTCTAATTACAGAAAGGTACTTCTTTCCTTCAACACTGTGGTCTGACCTGTGACGAATCCGTACTATACACTATGTAAATGGCTAACAAGTCAATTGCATACCAACTGAATGTACAAATCTTAGTGCTGGTGCTGAAATCTCTCCAGAGTAATCATCATGATCTCAAAGTTTGTTTCAAAATTTGCAAGCATCAAGTGTCAATCAAAACGAGATGAAACACTAATGAATTTTGAAGTCTCATGCTTTAGGTGTACTTCCTTATTAGAGTTTTTGATTCTCCGCTATTTTTACCATACTGTTTCATTTAAATTTCCTACATGCTAACTTCGTTTGTGCGATTGAAATAAAATTGCAGTATATACATGAAAAAAAAATGAATGAAATAATGTCATTTGCAGCAATATAGATGGACCTAGAGATTGTCATACTGAGTGAAGTAAGTCAGACACAGAAAGACAAATATCATATGATATCACTTTATGCGGAATCTTTAAAAAAAAAAGAGGTACAAATGAACTTATTTACAAAACAGAAGTAGAGTCATGGATGTAGAAAACAAACTTATGGTTACCAGGGGATAAGGAGGGGTGAGAGATTAATTGGGAGATTGGGACTGACATATACACACTACTATATATAAAAATAGATAACTAATAAGAACCTGCTGTATAGCACAGGGAACTCTACTCAATACTCTGTAATGACTTATATGGGAAAAGAATCTAAAAAAACAAAAAAAGATTGGATATATGTATATGTATAACTGATTAACGTTGCTGTATATCAGAAACTAACACAACATTATGAATCAACTATTCTCCAATAAAAATTTTTTTAAGGTGAAATCAAAAAATACCTTGAGACAAATCAAAATGGAAACACAACACACCAACACATATAAGATGCAGCAAAAGCAATTCTAAAAGAAACATTCATAGAAATAAATGTCTACATCAAGAAACAAGAAAGATCTCAACTAAACAACATAACTTTACCCTCAAGAAACTAAAAATAGAAGAACAAATTAAGCCCAAAGTTAGTAGAAGGCAGTAAATAATAAAAATCAGAGCAGAAATAAATTAGAAACTAAAAAGACAATAAAAAAGATTAATGAAACTAAGATCTGGGCTTTTTCAGATAAATAAAATAGATAAAACTTTAGCTAGACTCGCCAAGAAATAAAGAGAGT
Organism: Globicephala melas; assembly: GCF_963455315.2. Classification (NCBI taxonomy): domain Eukaryota; kingdom Metazoa; phylum Chordata; class Mammalia; order Artiodactyla; family Delphinidae; genus Globicephala; species Globicephala melas. The sequence goes on along the minus strand of NC_083328.1, from coordinate 59,602,992 downwards.
AGAGTTAAATACTGTAAATAAAATCAGAAGAAGAAAGAGGAGACATTACAACTGATACCACAGAAATACAAATGATCGTAAGAGACCAGTATGAAAAGTTATACAACAACAAACTGGACAATCCAGAAAAAAAAAATTGATACATTCCTAGAAACATACAATCTACCAATTCTGAATCAGGTAGAAATAAAAAAGCTGGGCAGACCAATTAGTAAGGAGATTGAGTCAGTAACCAAAAACCTCCCAACAAAAAAAAGTCCAAGACCAGATGCCTTCACCAGTAAATTCTATCAAAAATTCAAAGAAAAATCAATACCAATTCTTCTCAACTTTTCCAAAATATAGAAGAGAGGGAACACCTCCAAACTCAGTTTATGAGACCAACATTACCCTGATAGCAAAACCTGACAGGGACACGATGAGAAAAGAAAATTACAAGCCAATATCACTGATGAACATAGATGTAAAAATTCCAAATAAAATATTAGCGAACCAAATTCGACAATACATTTAAAGAATCATAAACTGTGATTGAGTCGGATTTATTCTAGATACCCAAGAATGGTTCAACATTCACAAATCAATCAATATGTTACACTACATTAACAAACTGAAGGATAAAAATCATATGATCATCTCGATAGATGTAGAAAAAAGCATTTGACAAAATTCAACATTCGTCTAAGATATAAACTCTCAACAAAGTGTGTATAGAGGTAATGTACCTCAACATAATGAAGACCATATGCGACAAGCCCACAACTAACATCATACTTAATGATGAAAAGCTGAAAGTTTTTCCTGTAAGATCAAGAACAAGACAAGAATGCCCACTCTTGCCACTTTTATTCAACATAGTACTGGACATTGTAGCCAGAGCAAATAGTGAAGAAAAAGAGATAAAAGCCATACATATCGGAAAGGAAGAAGTAAAATTGTGAAGATTTGCATATGATATGATATTACATATTTTTAAAAACCCTAAAGACTCCACCAAAAAAAAAACTGGTAGAACTAATAAACAAATTCAGTAAAATTGCAGAATACAAAAACAATAAACAAAAATCTGTTGATTCTATACACTAATAATGAACTATCAGAAAGAGAGACTAAGAAAACAATCTCATTTACAATTGCATCAAAAAATAAAATACTTAGGAATAAGTTTAACAAAGGAAGTGAAAAACCTGTACACTGAAAACTATAAGACATTGATGAAAGAAATTGAAGAAAACACAAATAAATGGAAAGATATGTTCATGCTCATGGATTGGAAGAATCAGTATTATTAAAATGTCCATACTACCCAGAGCAATCTATAGGTTTAATGCAATCCCTGTCAAAATTCGAATGGCTTTTTTCACAGAACTAGAACAAACAATTCTAAAACCTCTGTGAAACCACAAAAGACCCAAAATAGAAAAACACTATTGACAAAGAACAAAGCTGGAGATATTACACTCCCTGATTTCAAAATACATTACAAATCTATAGTGATCAAAACAGTACTGCATTGGCATAAAAACAGACATGTAGATCAATTGAACAGAAAGAATAGTGAGCCCAGAAATAAAACCACACATATATGGTCAATTAATTTTACAACAGTGGAGCCAAGAATATATAATGGGGAAAGGACATCCTCTTTAATTGATGGTGTTGAGAAAACTGTACAGCAACATGCAAAAGAATGAAACTGGACCATTATCTTACATCATATATAAAAATTAACTCAAAATGGATTAAAGACCTGAATGTAAAACCTAAAACCATCAAACTCCATGAAGAAAATATAGGCAGTAAGCTCCTTTATATCAGTCTTGGCGATGATTGTTTTAGATTTGACACCAAAAGCAAAGTTAACAAAAGCAAAAATAAACAGGTGGGAGTACAACAAACTACAACACTTCTGCACAGCAAAGAATATCATCAACAAAATGAAAAGGCAACCTACCAAATGGGAGAAAATGTTTGCAAATCATATATCTGATAAGAGGTTAATATCTGAATTATCAACATATAAAGAACTCATACAATGCAATAGCAAAAAAAATCAATTAAAAAATGATCAGGGGGGCTTCCCTGGTGGCGCAGTGGTTGAGAGTCCGCCTGCTAATGCAGGGGACATGGGTTCGTGCCCCGGTCCGGGGGGATCCCACATGCCGCGGAGCGGCTGGGCCCGTGAGCCATGGCCGCTGAGCCTGCGCGTCTGGCGCCTGTGCTTCGCAATGGGAGAGGCCACAACGGTGAGAGGCCCGCGTACCGCAAAAAAAAAAAAAAAAAAAAAAAATGATCAGAGGATCTGAATAGACATTTTTCCAAAGAAGACATACAGATAGCCAACAGGTGCATAAAAAGATGTACAACATCACTAATCACCAGGAAAATGCAAATCAAAACCATGATGAGATATCACCTCACACATGTTAGGATGTCTATCATCAAGATGAGCTAGGTGTTGGCGAGGATGTAAAAGGTGAGGAGAAAAGGGAACCTATGTACAGTGTTGGTAGGAATGTAAATTGGTTCAGTCACTATACAAATAATATGGAGGTTCATCAAAAAAATAAAAATAGAACTACCATATAATCCAGCAAATCCACTTCTGAGGATATATACAAATATTGAATCCTTATGATATACACTTGAAATTAATATAATGTTATATGTTAATTATATCTCGTTTTTTTGTTTTGTTTTGTTTTTGTGGTACGTGGGCCTCCCACTGTTGTGGCCTCTCCCATTGTGGAGCACAGGCTCCGGACGCGCAGGCTCAGTGGCCATGGCTCACGGGCCCAACTGCTCCGCGGCATGTGGGATCTTCCCAGACCAGGGCTCGAACCCGTGTCCCCTGCATCGGCAGGCGGACTCTCAACCACTGCGCCACCAGGGAAGCCCTATATCTCGTTTTTTTAAGAAGTTAGAGTCATGCCAAGAACTGCCTCCCACAAACTTATTCAACAAACATATATTGAGTTCTTATGTTGATTCAGTACCCATACTGGCCATTGGAAACAAGAATACAAAAAAGACAGAGTCTCTATCCTCCAGTAGTCTATGGTTATAGCAAGTTCTGCTCTTCTGAATCTCATACACTAAATGCCTTAGGCAAAACTAGGCTCACAGATAGTGAAGCAGATGTATTACTCTTGCCCTGAATAAACCTTAAGAAGGAGAGGTGTAAAGAGTTTAGATTTTCTTTCATATCTTATGTGTCTTATATTCCCGCCCCCAGGATCAAGAACAGGAAATTTGTTGCATGAGGTGTTCAGGAAAGGCTATTCTCAAACAGAATCATAGAAAACACAATTGCTGTGAGATTTGGCTGCACTTTACTGCTCATAGCCTAAGGCCATGAAGATGCCAATAAAGGCGGGAGCTCAAGAACACGAACCCAGATCCAAGGCTTCCTCTCTGGCACCCAGCCATGAAGCTCCTTTTTCCTATCTTTGCCAGCCTCATGCTACAGTACCAAGTGAACACAGGTAATGTGAAATCCTAGGTTTAAGAGGGAGCGGTTTGAGGAAGGAGGGATTTGGCTGTCCATAATAATGGGAACCCAAAGAGAAGCTAAAAAATGAGATGCCCAAGATATGGCTGAAAAGTTTATGTATTGCATCAGTCATACACCATCCCCCACATATCCCCATAGGCTCCAATCCCAGACTGTGTCTGATGGGTAAACACAGGAAGCTACAGAGAAAGTAGGGTGTTGTTTGTGTACTCAGAAATTATCCAGCATATAAAACTGCCTTCCTGCCCTCTAATAGTTGTCATCTGGGACTCATGCCAAGTCTACCTCATTTTTGCTCTTTTTCTAATTTAAATCATCTCTTGAAGTAAAGGTTCCTATCAGTTTGTACCTTGGTATAATAAGGAGGAGGTCCTTAACCTTACACTCAGAAAGTCTCCTCTCAGGATCCAGTAAACAGGTCTATGTTCTCCATCTCAAATTTTTCAGATTTTTATAGAATTTCATTCCTTCTCTCAGCTTTGTTTTATGAGAAATCCCCAAATTACCCACAGGAGCATCTAGGAACACATCATGGCAAAAAGCTGAATCAGAGCATTGGTCACTGTTTTTTGAAAAGAAGATAGAAACATTGAGACTTGTTTCAATACAAGAATCATCCAGATATTAAATTGGCAATGGGTTTAGGAAGGGAAAGAAAAAGAGTCAAAGGTGTTTCTATTTTTTTTTTTTTTATCTTGGGACCTTAAGAGAAAGGCTATAATATAAGCCAGTATGGCTGTGTCATCTTGGGTAAAGTCAAACTTGAGCCTCAAATTCCACATAAGATAGTAGGGTTAATCAGTGTAGCTGCTTAAAATACAAGAATTTTACAGTGTTGTCTTCGGTGAGAAACAATATTGAAATGTATGTGAACATTAGGTGCTACATAAATCTCTTGTGCTTTATAGAAAATCAGTTGAATTGTTGAGTGAGGGAGAAGCTTCTTGATTTGAAAAAGAGAAATAAATGGAACAATGGGATGGAAAAATCATCCAGCAGATGAAGATGAGTCATGTACTACTCTAAGCAGGGAATTCAGAGATATAGATAACAATGTGGGGGTTATCTTCATAGAGATGAGGTTAAGGCTATGATAATAAATAAGACCTCTGAGGGACATAGTGTCCAGAGAGGCTGAAAATGATAGAACACCATGCCCCAGGAACCACAGGTCAAGCGATTGTCAAGGAGAGTGAGGTCATGGAACAGTGAGTTTGGCAAGAGCCCAGAACTTCTGAAAGTCCATTGATTCTCTTTTGAAATTCTTTCTTGAATTAGTTTTATGATAGATTTTACTCTTGTTGGTATTTCCTAGGATCATGGGGAGATATAGTGATATTCTACAAGTGTCTATGATTAGAGGTCTAAAATCTTACCCTGAAGCAAATAATTGCATTCCCTTTTCTTCTTTAGATGTTTCAAGTTATTCAATGAAGGGAGACTAGAGATTTATTTTGGATTTCAGAGGTGTACAAAGACTCTCTTGGCCTGCCAGTTGCCTCCACCAACATCCCTAAACACTGTACTTAAAATTTAGCATTAACAACTCCCTCTGCCTCTAACCCTCTTGTTCCAGCAATTTTAACATCATATCTAGTTATTAACCTTAGCACTTTGGTTTTCTCTTTTCTTTGTGCAGAATACTTTGGCTTGAGAAGATGTGTAATGGGTTTTGGGAGATGCAAAGACCACTGTGCCATGCATGAAAAAGAGGTAGATAAATGCAAAAAGAAAAAATGTTGTATTGGACCAAAAGTGGTTCAATTGATAAAAAGCTTCATACAAAATGAAATGCTCCACACACTTGAAGAGGACTCTCAGGAAGTGCCAAAAATTACCAAGAATTTTAGTGTTGTGATGCAAACAAAAAAACATATTTTAGCTCTTCTGCCCAAATTCAAAAGTGTCAACACTTTTGCTAACATCAACACCAGCGTCATCCCAAATGTCACCACCGTGAAGTCTGTCACCACCAACCCCATGATTGCAGGAAAGATAATACACACTGTTACTTCTACCAAGAGTGACACCAAAAAAAGAAGAGATTCAGCCACTGACTCCCCACCACCAGCGCCACCACCATAGACACTGCCGACAACATGACTGGAGCTGGAAGAAGCAGATGAGCAGGGATGTGGGTCTTTCCTTTAAAACACCAAGTTCCTCTTTATCTTTGCTGTCTATAAACTGAGACATAGAACTGTTTCCTTTATCATCATTCAATAAACACTGTTTAAGCACCCACAGTTTACATAATGTTATCATTCTCTCAGGAGCCTCACAGAGGAGATAGAGCTAGAAAGAGATAGAATTTTAGTTTACGTACCCAGGAGAAAGCAAGCACCAGGAATGCTGACTACAACATTGAATTTGGCCCATGGATGGCCCAAAATAAGCCTCTGTAATGAAGATTTATGGTTCTCATATTATGTGCTTTTCTTGGGGCAACAGGAATGAAAACAGCAGACATACTTTCTTTTTTCATAGCTTTTTCCCACAGAAAGAACCATATGCAAAATAGAATGTGGGGAGAGCAAGTCTACCTTCTCCACAGAAGAACATAACCTAAATTCATGAGCCCACTTAAGATAAAAATATGGGGGAATGAGAGGAGGGAAAAGGGGAAAGGAGAAGATACATGACTTCTATCTCTGAGCCAAGGCATTTTCAACATGATTCCCAGTGAGACAACAGGAAATAGGTAGAGCGGTGCTTCCAATAGATACAGGATACAGACCACAGATGCAAATCATGTAGGTAACTTTTAATTTTCTAGTAGCCACATTAAAAAATGTAAAAATAGAGTCTGAAAAGCTAAAAAGCATTTTAAAATGCTTTAAAAAAGTATTGCCCCACCAGACACAGCCCTGCCCACCAGAAACACAATATCCAGCTGCACCCACCAGAACACAGGCACAAGTCTCCTCAACCAGGAGGCCTACACAAGCCAACCTTACCCACTGGGGGCAGGCACCAAAAACAATGGGAACCACAAACCCACTGCCTGTGAAAAGGAGACCCCAAACACAGTATGTTAAGCAAAATAAGAAGACAGAGAAGTATACAAAAGATGAAGGACCAAGATAAAAACCCACCAGACCAAACAAATGAAGAGGAAATAGACAGTCTACCTGAAAAATTCAGAGTAACGACAGTAAAGATGATTGAAAATCTTGCAAATAGAATAGAGAAAATACAAGAGTTGTTTAACAAGGAACTAGAAGAACAAAAGAGCAAACAAACAATGATGAACAACACAATAAATGAAATTAAAAATTCTCTAGAAGGAAACAATAACAGAATAACTGAGGCAGAAGAACAGTTAAGTGACCTAGAAGACAAAAGAGTGGAAATAACTACCACAGAGCAGAATAAAGAAAAAAGAATGAAAAGAATTGAGGACAGTCTCAGAGACCTCTGAGACAACATTAAATACACCAACATTCAAATTATAGGGGTCCAAGAGGAAGAGAAAAAGAAACGGTTTGAGAAAATATTTGAAAAGATTATACTTGAAAACTTCCCTAACATGGGAAAGGAAATAGTCAATCAAGTGCAGGAAATGCAGAGAGCCCCATACAAGATAAATCCAAGGAGAAACGTGCCAAGACACATATTAATCAAACTATCAAAAATTAAATACAAAGAAAAATATTAAAAGCAGCAAGGGAAAAACAACAAATAACATACAAAGGAATCCCCATAAGGTTAACAGCTGATCTTTCAGCAGAAACTCTGCAAGCCAGAAGGGAGTGGCAGGACATATTTAAAGTGATGCTTTCACTTTTATAGGAAAAACTTACAACCAAGATTACTCTACCCAGCAAGGATCTCATTCAGATTCGATGGAGAAATTAAAACCATTACAGACAAGAAAAACCTAAGAGAATTCAGCACCACCAAACCAGCTTTACAACAAATGCTAAAGGAACTTCTCTAGGCAGGAAACACAAGAGAAGAAAAAGACCTACAATGTCAAACCCAAAACAATTAAGAAAATGATAATAAGAACATACATATCAATAATTACCTTAAATGTAAATGGATTAATTGCTCCAACCAAAAGACACACATTGGCTGAATGGATACAAAAACAAGACCTGTATATATGCTTCTACAAGAGACCCACTTCAGACCTAGGGACACATACAGACTGAAAGCGAGGGGATGGAAAAAGGTATTCCATGCAAATGGAAATCAAAAGAAAGCTGAAGTAGCAATTCTCATATCAGACCAAATAGCCTTTAAAATAAAGACTATTACCAGAGACAAAGAAGGACACTACATAATGATCAAGGGATCAATCCAAGAAGATATAACAATTGTAAATATTTACACACCCAACATAGGAGCACTTCAATATATAAAGTAAATGCTAACAGCCATAAAAGGGGAAATTGACAGTAACACAATCATAGTAGGGGACTTTAACACCCCACTTTCACCAATGGACAGATCATCCAAAATGAAAATAAATAAGCTTTAAACAAGCTTTAAATGACACATTAAACAAGATAGAATTAATTGATATTTATAGGACATTCCATCTGAAAACAACAGAATACATTTTCTTCTCAAGTGCTTATGGAACATTCTCAAGGATAGCTCATATGTTGGGTCACAAATCAAGCACTGGTAAATTTAAGAAAATTGAAATTGTATCAAGTATCTTTTCTGGCCACAATTCTATGAGACTAGATATCAATTACAGGAAAAAAAATCTGTAAAAAATACAAACACATGGAGGCTAAACAATACACTACTAAATAACCAAGAAATCACGGAAGAAATCAAAGAGGAAATCAAAAAATACCTAGAGACAAATGACAATGAAAACATGATGATCCAAAACCTATGGGATGCAGCAAAAGCAGTTCTAAGAGGGAAGTTTATAGCAATACAATCCTACCTGAAGAAACAATAAACATCTCAAATAAACAACCTAACTTTACACCTAAAACAATTAGAGAAAGAAGAACAAAAAACCCCCACAGTTAGCAGAAGGAAAGAAATCATCAAGTTCAAATCAGAAAAAAATGAAAAAGAAATGAAGAAAACAATAGCAAAGATCAATAAAACTAAAAGATGGTTCTCTGAGAAGATAAACAAAATTGATAAACCACTAGCCAGACTCATCAAGAAAAAAAAAGGAGAAGACTCAAATCAACAGAATTTGAAATGAAAAAGGAGAAGTAAAAACTGACACTGCAGAAATACAAAGAATCATGAGATTACTACAAGCAACTATATGCCAATAAAATGGACAACCTGGAAGAAATGGACAAATTCTTAGAAAAGCACAACCTTCCAAGACTGAACCAGGAAGAAATAGAAAATATAAACAGACAAATCACAAGCACTGGAATTGAAACTGTGGTTAAAAATCTTCCAACAAACAAAAGCACAGGACCAGATAGCTTCATGGGTGAATTCTATCAAACATTTAGAGAAGAGTTAACGCTTATCTTTCTCAAACTGTTCCAAAATATATCAGAGGGAGGAACACTCCAAAACTCATTCTACGAGGCCACCATCACCCTGATACCAAAACCAGAAAAAGATGCCACAAAAAAAGAAAACTACAGACCAATATCACTGATAAACATAGATGCAAAATTCCTCAACAAAATACTAGCAGACAAAATCCAACAACTCATTAAAAGGATCATACACCATGATCAAGTGAGATTTATCCCAGGAATGCAAGGATTCTTCAATATATGCAAATCAGTCAATGTGATACACCATATTAACAAACTGAAGGATAAAAACCATATGATAATCTCAGTAGATGCAGAAAAAGCTTTTGACAAAATTCAACACCCATTTATGATAAAAAAAAAAAACTCTCCAGAAAGTAGGCATAGAGAGAACTTACCTCAACATAATAAAGGCCATATATGACAAACCCACAGCCAACGTTGTTCTCAATGGTGAAAAACTGAAACCATTTCCTCTAAAATCAGGAACAAGACAACGATGCCCACTCGCACCACCATTATTCAACATAGTTTTGGACGTTTGAGCCACAGCAATCAGACAAGAAAAAGAAATAGAAGGAATCCAAATTGGAAAAGAAGAAGTAAACCTGTCACTGTTGGCAGATGACATTGTACTGTACATAGAGAATCCTAAAGATGCCACCAGAAAACTACTAGAGTTAATCAATGAATTTGGTAAAGTAGCAGGGTACAAAATTAATGCACAAAAATCTCTTGCATTCCTATATACTAATGATGAAAAATCTGAAAGAGAAATTAAGTAAACCCTCCCATTTACCACTGCAACAAAAAGAATAAAATACCTAGGAATAAACCTACCCAAGGAGACAAAAGACCTGTATGCAGAAAACTATAAGACACTGAGGAAAGAAATTAAAGATCACACAAACAGATGGAGAGATATACCATGTTCTTGGATTGGAAGAATCAACACTGTGAAAATGACTATACTACCCAAAGCAATCTACAAATTCAGTACAATCCTTATCAAACTACCAAGGGCATTTTTCACAGAACTAGAACAAAAAAATTTTACAATTTGTATGGAAACACAAAAGACCCCAAATAGCCAAAGCAATCTTGAAAAAGAAAAATGGAGCTGGAGGAATCAGGCTCCCTAACTTCAGACAATACTACAAAGGTACAGTAATCAAGACAGTATGGTACTGGTACAAAAACAGAAATATAGATCAATGGAACAGGATAGAAAGCCCAGAGATAAACCCACGCACATGTGGTTACCTTATCTTTGATAAAGGAGGCAAGAATATACAGTGGAGAAAAGACAGCCTCGTCAATAACTGGTGCTGGGAAAACTGGACAGCTACATATAAAAGAATGAAATTAGAACACTTCCTAACACCAGACATAAAAATAAACTCAAGCTGATTCACTTTGTCATACAGCAGAAACTAACTCCAATAAAGATTGTAAAGCAATTATACTCCAATAAAGATGTTTTTTAAATGTAAAAATAAATAGGTGAAGTGAATATTAATAATAAATTTTACTTAATGCAGTAAATACAAAACATTATCATTTCAATGTGCAATTAATGTAAAAATTATCTAAGAGATTTGCATTCTTTTATTGTACTATGTCTTTGAAATCTCATATGTATATGACTATTACAGCATATTGCATCATACTAGCCATTTCAAGTGCTCAGTAGTCCCATGCGGCTAGTGGCTACCATATTGGACAGCACTAGGTTAGAGAGTTTGAGGGCACAAGTAGCTCTAGGGCTGTTAGACAAATGTGATGATGCTGATCTAGAGAAGACAGCCATATCTCTGAGGGCTGTGGTACAGAATCTAAGAGTATAGAAATACAGATCCAGTGCTCCTGGGCTAACATTCTGGGTCTGGCACTTTTTAGCTGTGTGGCCTTGAACAAATCACTTATCCACATATGAGTATTTGTTTACAAAATGGAGATGTAAACATTATATATTATATTCCAGAATCTGCTTCTTTATATCCCAGGACACACTTCATTTTATTGCTCAAATTACAATGGTATGGACCACTAGCCCAGTTTTTTTTAACATATTCCTCTCTGCTACACATCACCTCCTTCAACTTAAAGACCACCTTTCCTTAACCTACTGGTTCTTTACTACAATTTCACCCTAAGGAAGACAAAGATTTTCCCACAATGCCCCACAGTGATACTAGAGCGCAACTTTTTAAGATATGTGTCTCAAACTGTTTGTACAACAATAAAAGTGTTTCCACACAAAGAATAATTTGAACTCCTGCTAAATACGTGTTCCCAGAACAACCCCAGGTATATCTTATGAGTGTTAGATTTTCTCCCTGCTACAGCTATTTGCCAAACTCTTCAAAGTCCAGCTTATTTTCTCATAATTGGAGTGCCCTCTTCATTTTCCACTCACAGAAGAATAGAAAGTTTCCTTCTCACTTAAGTTTAAGGGCTTCTTTTGAGTCCTCATTTCCTATCATAGAACTCACCCTTCTCTTCTCAGGATGAATGATACTGGAGAATATCCTTTTCCTTAGAGAAATCCCACAACCACAACTATGGTAAGTCTCCAATAACTGTCCTCCCCTTTCATTACAGTAGTAGAACCCTCCTAATGTTAGCTTGAGCCAAGGCCAGTCAGAGTAAATGTTACATTTCCCAGACAGAATTGACCAGTCTTCAATACAGAGAAGCCATGGTTTCCTGGTGGCGCAGTGGTTGAGAGTCCACTTGCCGATGCAGGGGAAACTGGTTTGTTCCCCAGTCCAGGAAGACCCCACATGCCACAGAGCGGCTGGGGCCGTGAGCTATGGCCACTGAGCCTGTGCGTCCGGAGCCTGTGCTCTGCAATGGGAGAGGCCACAACAGTGAGAGGCCCGTGTACCGCAAAAAAAAAAAAAAAAAAAAATACAGAGAAGCCAGAAATGACGACCCTTGCAATTATTCATTAATATTCTTGGTGAAAACATCTTATTTTCTATTTTAAAGGCAGAGAGGAGCCTTTTTCTAAGCCCTGGGAGCCCCATCGTGACCGCAAGTTCTCCCCTGGGATTCACCATAGCACATCCTAGTACAATCCCCAGACTCCACCACTCAAAAATGTTAAGATTCACCCTGACACATCCAGTGATGCCCCAAACCCCTACCATTCAGGGGCTATGTGACTCTGAATTTTTTCACTTCTCAGAGATAATCTTCAAACCCAGACTGACCAGATTAGAAGCCCATGAACATTCCACTAGCTAGCACTGCTTCTATAGAGCACTTTACAGTGAGCCATCAATCAATCAATCAGTCAATCAATCAGTAAACTACTTCCCTACCCTGAACTATGTATGAAGTTGAATCCTTCCTACTTTGCCAGGTAGCAGGTTAATCCCATATGTAAGGATGAAGTTGCTGCTTTTATGGCAGGCGAGAATACAGGGTAGGACTAATAGGAAAAGAGGGTTTGAGAGAGAACCTTAACTTATTAGAAGACCTTCCTTTTACTACCCACATCACTTACAATAGCCCAATTTCTAGTCCAAAACTACTTTGAAAATACTGTCTATGAACACAAACTGTCACTTGTAAAAATTATAAAGCTTGAGACTATGATAAGTATATACAGATCCAGCTGACCTATAAAAAACCTAAGATAATGGGAGAACACAAAACTACAGATTACAATTTGGGAGCTGGAGATAATGTCCAGAAAAATATTAATTAAAGTAAAAGGCCTCTGTCAATAACTGAGGCTCAGAAAGTAGGAAGAGGAACGGATGGTCCTGGAGGACAAGGGAGGCACACAGCAGCTGACCCTGCTTATCTAGGCTCCAGCCTGTACCCAACTGAGTGGAGAAAACTTTGAGCAGGAAACAGCATCATGGCTGACTTCCCTGCTCTCTACTCATCTACTCAGAGAACCAGAGACTTTTCTGGCCTGGCCAGTTCCCATGGAAGACAGACGTTATCTACCTCCTTTGACAACACACTAAATGTTCGAAGGACCATGTTATGGACTGCATCGTGTCCTTCAAAAATTCATATGTTGAAGCCCTAACCCCCAATGTGACTATACTAAGAGAAAAGACCTTTGAAGAAGTAATTAAATTTAAATGAGGTAATATGGTTGGGCCCTAATCCAATATTACTGGTGCCCTTATAAGAAGAGGAAGGGCCATGAAGTGTGCGCACGCACAGAGGAAAGACCATGTAAGACTATCTACAGGCCAAGGAGGAGACCCCAGGGGAAACCAAACCTGGCAACACTTTGATCTTAAACTTCCAGCCTCCAGAACTGTGAGAAAATATATTTCTGTTGTTAAAGCCACCCAAGCTATGGTATTTTTCTTTAGCAGCCAGAGCAGACTAATGAGTGAGTCATAAAGGAGATGATATCCTTTTTCTCCTTCTTTCTGAGCTCTGGGTATAAAGAGGTAGGAACAACACATTCCTCTTAAAACACTCCAAGACTTCTCTGCCTTCATTCTGGGTTTGTCAGTAAGGAAAACTGAGCAACCTTAGTAGCATTTGTATACTCAAACCCAAGATATCAGTTTATATAAAGTTATAGTCAGACATGACTGTTTATTGTAAACTCTGAGAATAAAAGCCACGGAATGCATACTAAAAGACAACAAGCATGGAATGATTATTTAATCATTGTCAAATAATTTGAATTTTTGCATACAAACTGGGTTTGAATTTACTAATAAATACCAAAAGTTGCTATTTTAGAGGGAAAATAGAGGAGTCCATTTGTGCTTAGTGTCATACTTTGCAAGTGACAGCACCATAAGTCTGACTTCTAATTCCAGCGTATGAGTTGAATGGATCACAGCAGTTACCATTGTTGCTGGGACAGTTGCAATTGGTCATCTGTCTTACAAAAGATTTTATGTTAAGATCACTGCAGCAAATCTATGGTAAGCCTTCATATCCAGAAAGACAACTTCAAGACAGTACATGTTTTAGCTTGAGAATTTAGAAAATAAAAGTGTGTATTGCCATTATTGGAGATCTGAAAATTTCCCATTCTGTGATGTGTCTCACATAAAACACAACAAAGAGACTAGAGGGAATTCCCCAGAAGTCCAGTGGTTAGGACTCAGCGCTTTCACTGCCTAGGGCCCAGGTTCAATCCTTGGTTGGGAAACTAAGATCACACAAGCCACGTGGAACAGTCAAAAATAAATAAAAATAAATAAATAAGAGACTAGAGACCACATGGGACCTCTAATCTTTAAGAAAAAGAAACTGAAATGCTGCAGACCAACTTGTCATGATGTTACCTGACAGTTTAATTAGAATAACTATCACTTCTGTCTAATTCACTTCCCCTGGATCCTAGATACTGCAGACTGCAAGTTTCATATTCATGCCATTCACCTTACTTGAAACATTGTGGTGCATACTTGTTTACAAAATAAAGAGACGGGCTTCCCTGGTGGCGCAGTGGTTGAGAGTCCACCTGCTGATGCAGGGGACACGGGTTCGTGCCCCGGTCCGGGAAGATCCCACATGTCGCAGAGCGGCTGGGCCCATGAGCCATGTCCACTGAGCCTGCGTGTCTGGAGCCTGTGCTCTGCAACGGGAGAGGCCACAACAGTGAGAGGCCCGCGTACCGCAGGAAAAAAATATATATATATATATGGACAGGCAAATTACCAGTAATGAAATTAAATAAGTAACTTAAAAACTCCCAACAACAAAAGTTCAGGACCAGACAGCTTCATAGGTCAATTGTATCAAACATTTAGAGAAGAGTTAATATCTACCCTTTTCAAACTATTCTAAAAACTTGAAGAGGAAAGAACACTCCCAAATTATTCTGAGACCAACATCACCCTAATACCAAAACCAGACAAAAACACCACAAAAAAAAACATTAACAAACTAAATTCAACAATACTTTAAAAGGATCATACACCATGATCAAGTGGAATGTATCCCCAGGATGCAAGGAGGGTTCAATATCTGCAAATTAATCACTGTGATATTAACAAATTGAAGAATAAAAACCACATGGTCATCTCAATAGACACAGAAAAAGATTTTGACAAAATTCAACATCCACTTATGATTTTTAAAAAACTCTTCAGAAAGTGAGGTATAGAGGGAACATACCTCAACATAATAAAGTCCATATATGATAATCCTACAGCTAACATCATACTCAACAGTGAAAAGTTGAAAGCATTTTCCCTATGATCAGGAATAAGACAAGGATGCCCACTCTTGCCACTTTATTCAACATAGTATTGGAAGTCCTAGGCACAGCAATCAGACAGGAAAAATAAATAAATGGAATCCAAATTGGAAAGGAAGAAGTAAAGCTGTCACTGTTTGCAAATGACATGATACTATACATAGAAAATCCTAAAGAGACAACCAGAAAACTACTAGAGCTAATCATTGAATTCAGTAAAGTTTCAAGATACAAAATTAATATAATACAGAAATCTGTTGCATTTCTATATACAAATAAAACTATCAGAAAGAGAAATTAAGGAGGAAAATCCCAATTACAATTGCATCAGAAAGAATAAAATACCTAGGAATAAATCTAACCAAGTAGGTAAAAAAAACCTGTACTCAAAATAATAATAATAAGAAGAGGGGGCTTCCCTGGTGTCACAGTGGTTGAGAGTCCGCCTGCCGATGCAGGGGACACGGGTTCGTGCCCCGGTCCGGGAAGATCCCACATGCTGCAGAGCGGCTGGGCCCGTGAGCCATGGCTGCTGAGCCTGCGCATCCAGAACATGTGCTCCGCAACGGGAGAGGCCACAACAGTGAGAGGCCTGCGTACGGAACAACAAAAAAAAAAGAAGACGACATTGATGAAATAAATTGAAGATGACATGAACAAATGGAAAGATATATCTTGCTCATGGACTGGAATAAATAATATTGTTAATTCAAGGCAGTCTACAAGTTCATTGCAATCCTTACCAAAATTCCAATGGCATTTTTCACAGAGCTACAGCAAATAATTCTAAAATTGTATGGAAACACAAAATATCTCAAATAACCAAAACAATCTTGAGAAAGAAGAACAAATCTGGAGGTGTCATGCTCTCTGATTTCAAATTATACTAAAAAGCTACAGTCATCAATAAACCAGAAATAAACCCACGCTATTATGGTCAATTAATGAATGACAAAGGGGGCAAGACTATGCAAAGGGGGAAAAGACAACCTCTTCAATAAGTGGTGCTGGGAAAACTAGAGAGCTACATGCTAAAGAATCAAAATGACTACCTTCTCACACCATTTACAAAAATAAACACAAAGTGGATTAAAGACTTAAATGTAAGACTTGAAACCATAAAACCCCTAGAAGAAAACATAGGTAGTGTGCTCTTTGACATTGGCCTTTGCAATATTTTTTGGGATATTTCTCCTCAGGCAAGGGAAACAAAAATAAACAAATGGGACTTCATCAAAACTAAAAAGCTTTTGCACAGTGAAGGAAACTATCGACAAAATGAAAAGGCCACCCACTAAATGGGAGACGATATTTGCAAATAATACATCTGACAAGGGGTTAATATCCTACGTATACAAAGAACTCACACACAACAACAACAACAAAAAAAACACAACCTGATTTAAAAATGGGCAGAGGACCTGAATAGACATTTTTCAAAGAAGACATTTTAATGGCAAACAGGCACATGAAAAGATGCTCAACATCATTAATTATCAGAGAAATGCAAATCAAAACCACAATGAGATGTCACTTCAAACCTGTCAGAATGGCTATTATCAAAAAAGACAACAAATAACAAGCATTGGCAAGGATTATGAGAAAAGGGAATACTCGTGCACTGTTGGTGAGAATGTAAATGGGTGTGGCCACTATAGAAACAGTAGGGAGGGTCCTCAAAAACTTAAAAATAGAATTACCATATGATCCAGCAATTCCACTTCTGGGTATTTTTTCAAAGAAAACAAACACACTAATTCAAAAAGATATATGCACACCTATGTTCATTGCAGCATTATTTACAATAGCCAAGATATGGAAATAACCTACATGTCCATGAATAGATGAATGAAAAAGAAAATGTAATATGTTTATGTATAATGGAATATTACTAAGCCATAAAGACAGATGAAATCTTGCCATTTGTGATAACACTGATGGCCCTAAAGGGTATTATGCTAAGTGAAATAAATCAGACAGAGAAAGACAGTTATCATATGATTTCACTTATATGTGGGGCCTAAAAAACAAAACAAATGAACAAACATAACAAAATGGAAATAGATTTGTAGATACAGAGAACAAGCAAGTGGTTGCCAGAGGTGAGAGGGTGAGAGGTTGAGTGAAATAAATGAGAGGCATTAAGAGGTACAAACTTCTGGTTACAAAATAAACAAGTCACAGTGATGAAATGTACAGAATGGGGAATATAGTCATTATATTGTAATATTCTTTTACGATGACAGATGGTAACTAGACTTATCATGGTGATCATTTTGTAATGTATCGAATTGTCGAATCACTATGTTGTACACCTTGAACTAACGTAACGTGTAGGTCAATGATATTTCAATTAAAAAAATATGTAGACACTGGGAGGAAATGCATCAAAATGCAGATTGTGGTTATCTCTGGGGGATGGAGATTATACATGATTGTTATATTTCACTTTATGCTTTTATGTATTTCTAATTGTCTGCAATAAACATGTATTGCTTGTAAAGTTATTGATAAAAAGAAAACAATAAAAGTCGCTAAAAGTGAAAAAAAAAAGAATTCCTGAATGTACCCTCTGGCTGCAGCCTCACTTTGAAACATAATTGTAATTGCCTCTATCATGGCCTTGACACCATTCCTCCTCCTGCTGAGGTGCCAGACTTTCAAACACACAACCCTTGGAATCAGATTGACACTGGTGTGAATTTTATTTCTGCCACTTATTGTACGACCTCTGCTCAGAAACTTGAATTCGAATTGCCTCCAATTCCTTATTTGCAAAATGGAGAGAATATTCCTTGCCTTGAATAATTGGTAAAAAATGTTAAATGATATAACTTAAATAAGACACCTGGAACACTCTGTGGCCCACAGTCATACTCAATAGAAATTATTCCTTCTCCTTCCATGTCATAAATCATGACAGCTCTGTGTTCACTTTATGTTTCTGGTCTGTCATTCATTCATTTGACTATTTAATGAGGACCTAGTATGTGTCAGATAAGTGGCAAATCCTTGGGGCTCTGAAGTGAACAAGATAAATAAGGTCTTGTTCCCATGGGGATTACATTCTAATGGCAGAGGATTGACATAAAATGAAAAATAAATTAATATATTATGATGTAAAACAAAGCAGGTCCTTTAATTTGTCCCATATTTTAAGTTTACTGCAGACCCAAGTTCACATGAGTTGTTGTTATAAGATGATGCATGTGACACTATGTAAGGTAGTACTTAGCATTTCCTTCCATCCCTGGGTCTCTGAAACTTGTTCTCTTGGGCATGAATTTCTTTCACATGGGAAGTTGTTCTCTTCCATCCACTTTCAGTTCCTTGTTTATTAATTGGTCCCTCGGTGGAGTGCATCTGACCCTCCAGCAAAGGCCACCGTGGCCAGCCCAATTTGCATGGAGAAGAAGTAGCCTGGGGTCCGTTCTTAGACCCACACTGTTTTCTCTTTCCCCCAGGCTTGAGTGTGCCTACCAATGCCAAGCTGGGCTGACAGTTAAAGTGGAAAAGACATCATTTATACCCTTCAGGACCTCTCAGTGCAAGGATGCAAGAGGCTTTGTCTCTTGAGACTTCTGCAGGGTGCTCTAAAGGACCACCTCACACAGGGTTCACAGCTGACTGCTCCAGACTCCAAAGTAAATCAGTACCTCCATCAGCCATGGCTCTCCTGAGCTCTGAAGAAATATGAATGCTGAAGGGAGAGTCTAAAGGTACATGAGTCCAGCCCCTCTGAGTGCCGCCCCATCATGAAGCTTTCTCTCCTGATCTTGGCTGCCCATCGGGATGTGACCCCAAGAAGCTTAGTTGGGGTCAGAAAAACATCGGAGTAAGAGAAAGCAAAGCATGGGAGAGTGAGGATGAGCCTAACCATGGAGCCCCTCAGCATCCAACAATCCCTGGAAAGAAGAACAGGGCCCAAGAGTAATTTGTTGCTGCCCGACATTAGAAATGTTTCTTTTCAGGGTAACACTATGGGCCTAAACCCAAAACTGTCTCTGATGAAGCACCCAAAGTTGCCATCAAGCCCTCCAAAGTTAGCAACCACATGTAGCTCCCTGCACTGCCCTCACGGGTCCAGCCAGACTCCTCTTGACTTTCACACACAACAGCCTTTCCCAGTGAGTAGTAGTTTCCTTCTTTGCAGTGATGAGCCCTCTAAGTAAACTCCTGTTCTGAGAAAGAGAACAGCTTTGACATTTTCAGCTTTATTTTGTTTTAATTTGGGAGCAGGGAGAGTAAGTCGGTGAGTGGTCCTTAAAGGACTTCCTCTACGCTCCTGGGATTTGCTATCCAGATCTGTGGTCCATGTCATCATCAACTTTGAGATTTATCAAATTGGAGTGAAAACTCCCTGTCAGTCTTTGTCTTTCTAGATAACTTCTAGAGATCCACATGAGTGATTTTTAGTGATCATAGAAGCAATACATTGAAAGGACAGGACGGGATAAGACATATTTTAGGGGAAGAATTACTTTAGGAATGATTTTGTTGGGGAGGAGGGAACACTTAGACTGTGTGGTTTTAGCTTGTTGACTGAGTGTCTTTATCAGATTAAGGGAGTTGCATTCTATTCCCGTTGTGTTAAGAGTATCTTGATGACTGTCATTTTATAGTAAGTTTTGAAATCAGAAAGTTAAAGTCCTCCCACTTTGTTCTTTTTTCAAAATTGTGTTGATTATTTTTTGCCTTGTTATATAAATGGTAAGATCAGTTTTTCAATTTCTAAAAAAATCCTGTTCAAATTTTGATAAGGATTGTGTTGACTCTACAGTCGACAAAGCACATGAAGAGATGTTTAAATTCACTGGTAATAAGAGAAAAGCAAATTAAACCAACAATGGGATTGGTAAAATTAGAAAACTGGGTAACGGCCCACGTTAGGGGAGATGTTGGAATATGGGAATCTTCAAATACTGCTTTTAGAAGTATGGACAGTTCCTCTTGAGAACAAACTGCTACTACTTATTCAAATTTAGTATACACTGATCTCATGATCCAAGGATTCTACTCCTCAATATATCCCAAAGATATTCTTATGCAAGTCCTAAGAGAACATGTATTGTACTATGTTGTTAGTTGCAGCATTATTGCTATTGGCAGGCATTCTAAGGCACTCTGGGTAGCCATTCTGGGGTAGTGGATCCGTAAGATTACATAGATACACACTTTAGAATGCTATACATAGGTTAAGAGCAATGGATTCAATAGACACAGAGCTATTATAGCTCTGAGTAAAAAAATAAGAAGAAGAAAGACATACAATACAATGATTCTGTGTCGTGAATGGAGGAAAGTGACTAATTCAATAGCTGGAATTTTTTTTTTTAATTGGTGGGAGTGAGAGGGATGGATACCAAGTGAAAAATTAGCTTGCACTGCAGCCTGGACCAGCTGGAAAGCTTTTGCCTGCTCTTGGCCCCAGTAAAATCTTGAAGACAGAGGCCAGAGAACACTCTCAACATGCCTCAAAAATTCAAAAAGGCTGCGCTAGCTAGCACGTAAGCGTGCAGGAGGAGCAGGTTGTCTTCCTCTTTGGATCTACAGCAACTCTGCTAAAATGGAAGCCTCCATCCTTTTCATGGAGTTTCTGCTGCATCTTTTGGCTTATATCCATCAGGTAACTAGAGTATCACCTACTTTCTCTCCATCAGGTCTGGTGCCCACCCTGTGGACGTGTGTGATATTCTGTGAAATGATAAGATTGTCAAGCTTCCTGTGGATCCAAATTATGGAAAAAATTTAAGACAAGATAATGAGAGTGCCCAATAGTCTCTACTAGGTGAAAACAAACTGCTTAAGAACTGCATGACCAGGAGCCATTGATACTGTTGGATGCTCTCCCTGTCTTGACTCTGGGAAAAGAAACCTTTTCTTAGCTTTTGAACTTTTGAGCACAGTTGAAGAAACTAACGCATAATTATGACAAAAGTACCATTTGATGCTAATGGTAAGATCACTTTGGCTCTAGAGATTCTATGCATCTGTGGCAAAACCACCTCATAACTCTCAATTCCATGTATCCAGGGCTTATTGATGATGCAGTCTAACTCTCAGAGAACCTGAGAATTGAAAATTGATCCTGGTGAACAAGATCAATAAATAGACGCTCAATTCACAGGCAATCCATTGAATTAATAAGTGCTCTGTGACAATACCAAAGGGTATTAAAGAAAGAATAGCAACCTGGAGGAAGATCTATAGAGAAGCAATATTAATAATGAGAATATTTAAGAGTGATAGAGCATTTTCAAGTGTCAGGTACAGTACTGAGGGCTTTGAACGCATTATCTCGTTTAGTCCTTAAAACAACGCTATACACAAATAAAACAACTGAGGTGTAAGTTAAACTGCTGAAGGTCACAGATAAGTTGTACACCCAGGACTTGAATTCTTGTCTTTCTAACATCAGAGCCCCTACACATAGTTGCCATGCTACCTTGGCTCCCAGTGATAACAGCTTTGGAGCATGTGCCCACTGCCAGTTCTATAATAAGGCATCTACGTGGATAACCTCATTTCATACTTTGAGAAATGATGTGGAAGAAGCTATATAAGTCTTGATTCTTACATCTATTAGTGACCCAGTATAAGGAGGGGGAGGAATGAATATGCCTATCCTAAAAGACTCCATAATCCTAAAGGACTTCAACAGCTCCTGCAATTACCAAACTTAAGTGACCTTGTTAGTTCACCCTTGGATTATTGCATTTATTTCTGGGCACCACACTGTAAAAGGAATTTAGAAAACATGGAATTAGGGTACAGAATAGGAGTTATGAAATGAAAGTGCTCAAAATTCCCATTAAGAAACACACACTCTTGAAAAATTGGGATTAACATATATACACTAATATGTATAAAATAGATAACTAATAAGAACCTGCTGTATAAAAAATAAATTAATTAAATTAAATTCAAAAAGAAAAACACACAATCTTTGTAAGTCATAAATTCAGTGATGACATCTCTTTGATATCTCAAGGCTTTCATTTTAAGAAATGGGAAAGAAACAACAGTCTTACAATCAGTTCTCTCCATTTACCAGGGATGCCTCTGGAAGGAAAGAAGAAAACAAAATTGACTGCATCAGATTTCCCTTATAAACATGCTAACTCCAGAAACTCACTAAACTGTATTAACTAGTAGCATAATCTTTATCTAGCAGAATGCGTCTGCTCCATCTAGCATTGTTTCTGGTAAACAAAACCTGGAATCTATGGATTACAGGGCATGGCTCCTTGAAAAAATGTCATGTATTTTTCATACTACGTAATTTTCAGAGAATAAAATGGAGAAGTTTCTCATTGAAATAGCCCCCATTTTGTACTCACATGCATCACTCAGACAGAGATCTCTAACATTAAACCCAATCCACAGCTCATTCTAATTAGGCAAGAAAAGGACCTGAGAAGTGGTGTGGACACCCCATACTTGTGCCTGTCTTAACTGTGCTTCATAATTACTTGTATCCTTGAAATTATTACCAAAGTTTAATTTTAGAAAGATCTCTGATTCCTGTGTATCTGATTTGAATCCAATCAATCTTGTGTTAGTGAAGAAAGAAAGCAAATATTTCTGTGTGAATATATTTATTTCAAAACAGGGGACCTCCCTGGTGGTCCAGTGGGTAAGACTCCACGCTCCCAATACAGGGAACCCAGGTTCAATCCCTGGTTGGGAAACTAGATCCCACATGCATGCCACAACTAAGAAGCCCACATGCAGCAACTAAAGAGGTCCCGCGTGCCACAACTAAGACCTGACACAGCCTAAATAAATAAATAAATAATAAATTTAACATTTTTAAAAAAAGAAGAAACAAAAACTTATGGCCCAGAAATAAATGCTAAAAAAAAAAGAACTTTTCAAAACAGATGTTTTTCCTACATGGAAATAGCTTAATTTTTTTTCTCATTGTGAAGTTACATGTAGCCATTTTATAACATTTAGATGAAACATAAAATTATGGAAAATAAAATAAAATCACAAATAATCCTTCTCAAAGATAAAAACCCTTAAAATTTTTGGTATATATCTTTTCAGATATATATGTGTATATGTGTGTGTGTGTCTGTGTCTGTGTGTAACAAAGACTATATCATACTATATATATTTTCTCATAATTTTCCTTTTACACTAATATATCACTGAGAGCTTTTTAAGTCACAAATCCTCAGTTATCACCATTGCTTAAAGTTGCATGGGATTCTAATGTGCCATGTGTCATAAATTAGCAAAGTCTCTATTGATGGGCATTAAGACTCACATACTCATTATGAGTAATGCTAAGAAGAAAATATAGTACTTACATCTTTATGATTTATTTATTTCATGATTTATTTATTGTGTGTGTGTGAATTCTGAAAACGGCAAGCATAGTTTTGTTTTGTTTAATTTGTTTTGGAGATTGGATATTTATGAAAAAACTGGTCTCCAAAATGTATTGTATCAACTTAAAATCACAGGAACAGTACACAGCTGTCCCTGTTTTGCCTCACCTTTGCCAACGGTAGCCAGAAAGCGTATATTCAAAGACTGGGGCTAGTCTTCTAGATGTTCTGTGAATACTCGGTAAATTTATGCAGTAGCCAATTAGACAGTCTAACCAAATCTGTTTGCCCTGGTGGCAGAGCTTTCTGCTTTATCATCTGCCCACTGCCTAATTTCTGATCTCATTTGAAGTCTAATAAAGGTTGGAGCTCCAGGCAAGTGACACAGGTAGCTGTCCCATCCACCCCACTGCACTCTCCCCAGGCATGTCTCCATCCTTCAGGCATGAAGTTCTTGCCTCTGGCTTTTGCTGCTCTCTTGTTTCTGGCTTCAGTAACCTTAAGTAACTTGAAATTCTTCAAATTGAGAAGAGAGTGATGGAGGGGAGGGGAGACAGAAACAAAAGCACTAGATACATCTATTTTTAAAAGGAAGGAAAATTTTTAAATGCACATCTATGGGAGGAGGAAGAAACAAGAGAGAAAGGAGAGGTTTTTTTAAAAAGCTAGACTTCTCTGAATATATCCTGTTTTGAAGATTTGACTTTGAAATTATTTAAGTATTTTACCTAATATAAGTAGGTAAAATGTGTATTGAATTGATGGCATAACCACAAATAGAAGAACGATTTGAAGTAACAAGATATAATCACTCCCATTTTGTTTGTAAAAGGAAAAAATGGGAAAGATAAAATAAATGTCCATCAATAGGGTTTAACTAAACCACTGTATGCTCATATATGTGAAGTTATGTAAAATTAGAAAAAAATAATGAAGATCTGGGCTTCCCTGGTGGCGCAGTGGTTGAGAGTCCGCCTGCCGAGGCAGGGGACACGGGTTCGTGTCCCGGTCCAGGAGGATCCCACATGCCGCGGAGCGGCTGGGTCCGTGAGCCATGGCCGCTGAGCCTGCGCGTCCGGAGCCTGTGCTCCGCAACGGGAGAGGCCACAACGGTGAGAGGCCCGCATACTGCAAAAAAAATAATAAAAATTAAAAAATAATAATAATGGAGATCTACATTTGTGCTCTTGGACATATTAAATTTTAAAAAGGAAGCTGAAGAACACATAAGTACAGGATGATACTATTATTTACTTTTTATAATTTGTTAATATCATAGAGTAAATTTGGCTTTTTTTCTTCCAGTGTACAGTTCTATGACTTTTAACATCTTTAGATTCATGTAACCACCACCACAAACAGAACATTGTTTCATCATCCTAAAAGTTACCCCTTTGTATTCAAATTCTCGTTGCACCATAATTCCTGGTAACCAATGATGTATTTTTCATCACTGTCGTGGCCCGAGCACAGGCTGAAAAAGAATTTCCAGACACAAGGCAGAATGTAAGAAAGATAGAATTTATTAAAGAGAAGAGTCGCTGCAAGAACAGCAGGCTGACTTCCTGCTAGCCAGGGAGAGTCGACAATGAGCATGGGTTGCTTGTCGGTTTTTATAGCCAGGGAAACTGCTGACTGGGCAGAGTATGTATACTTTCAGTGTACTGAGCGGGAGAAAAACGGGGCAAATCTCTTTCCTTATATGGGATGGGAACGGGACAGGGCATGCGGCTTGGGAGAGCTCTGGGACATTACAGTGGTCACACTGTGACAGAGTGATAGGAGTCCTGTAACTCTTTGTTCCAGCAATATTGGCCCTTTATCTTGTTCTTTGTCCTTGGAGCACACCACAATCACTCTACTTTTGCCTTTTCTGAGAATATCACATAAATGGAATGTTTGAGACTGGCTTTTCTCATTTAACATGTCTTTAAGATTCATTCAAGTTTCCAAATACGTCAATAACACATTCCTTTTTACTGCTGAATAGTATTGTATTCTAGGGATACAGTACTGTTTTTTTATCCTTTCACTCACTGAAGGACATTGGCTTCTTTCCGGTTTTTTGGCTAACACAAATAAAGTTTCTATAAACATTTGTTTACAGATTTTTGTGCGATCATAAGTTTTCATTTCACTAAGGTAAATACCCAGGTGTAAGACTGCTAGGTTCTATGGTAAATGTATGTTTAACTTTAAAGGAAACTGAAAACCATTTTGCAAAGTGACTGTGCCATTTTGCATTTCCACCCCTGAAAATTAATCAATGGAAACCTCATGTATTGATAAAATGGAGTCGGGAATTCAGAAGGAGAAGCTCTCACACTCTACCACTCAACCTCAATTGCATTACCAACAGGAAGAAGGTTAATACTTTACTACCCAGCAGGAGGAAAAAGGAATTTCTCCTTGCCTGGCTATAGCCCAGCCAATGAAAGACTGTCACTATTCAGCCAATGAAAAGCCACTTCAGGCTCCCAGTTTCCTCCCACAAACTGGTTATAACAGCCTCTCTCAACTCTCCCTTCACCTCTATAAAAGAACCTTTTCTCTACTTTTGCTCTCTGGACTTCCTGTGGTTTGCCATAGATTTACATGTCTCAAATCGCAATTCTTTGCTGTTCCTGAATAGACCCATTTTGCTTGTAAGATAACTGGCTGTTTTATTGTTTTAGGTCAACACCAGTAATGAATGAGATTTCCATTTGCACCACATCTTTGCCAGCAATTGGTGTTGTCAAGAATTTTTATTTGAGTAATTCTTATCAGTGTGCAGTGATACAATTGTTTTCAAAACTCACAGAATTTTGAAAGTATATTACCTATTATTTGTGTAATTAAAACAAAGCAAATGCAAAAAAAAAGAAAATAAAGATGAACAAGCAATTAAAGAAGCCATAAAAAATCAAAATTAACTTTTTTTTAATTTAGAAGGCACACACAAAATAAGAATAGTTTGTAACACGACCAAATTCTTCCCTAAAAACAGCAAACAGGATAGCATAACTACAAATCAAGTACAAATTTAAAATAATATCTTAAATTCTCCCTATTGAAAATAAGAGACTTACACCCCCCTCCCGTTTCTTAGAGGATTTTCTTTAGAAAACTTGTAAATTCTTTCTCTCTCTTTAAAATGAATAAATCTTTTTAAAATTTAAATAAGACTCTTGACAGTTTTACAACCCAGGAATGTCTTTCTCAAAGACCTGGGAGTCATCCTGTTGAAATGTAATCATCAAGGGAGATGGTGCCCCTAAACCTCCTTTTCTGTGGGAAGGTAGGGACCTTCAGCAGATTCCTCAGGCTCCTCACTCCAAAGTGCAAAAGTACCTCCTGCCACAAGGATACGAGAATTTTGTTTTTCCTTTGGATGAAGCAAATTAGCAAACACAGATGGCCACTCTAATTATCAGGTGAATTTAAGATAAACTGTGTATAACAAATGGTTTTGTCAGGTCCTCTAACTTCAGGGCTAGTTACTGTTTATCTTGAGAACATGTATATAATGGATTGTATCTGCTTATCTGCATAAATATGTAAGATTTCTGTCTTTGCAATCTCTTAGCAGATTGTCTGCCACGTGCATCACATTCTGATTTAACGCTTACTCAGTGACAAAACTGTTTTGTTTCTCTTCTACCTTAGCGAAGAAGTTATCTGGGATGAGAGGAGATTTTATTTTTAATCATATAAAAGCAATAGCAAACACATACATAACACACAAACATACACACACGACATCATCAAAAAAAACTAGGTGCAAAGGAATTCCTATGATCACCAGAAAAAAAAAAGAATAGAAAGAAATAAAAGAAAACTACAAGCACAACAATAAAAACACTAACAAGTGCCCCAGCAAGGAGAATATCCTGCCTGCCTTGAATGTAAAATTAAACCAGTTGTTCTCAAAGTGTGATCTCCAAAAATGAAGACAGGGCACTGTTGGTCAGAAAGTAAACGTGTGCAGTCACTAAGGAAAACAGTATGGAGATTCCTCAAAAAATTAAAAATTGATCCGCAAAAAGATAAATCCTCAAAAAATTAAAAATAGATCCAGCAATTCCACTTCTGGGTATTTACTTGAAGGAGACAAAAATACTAACTCAAACTTTGCTATACAGCCGAAACTAACACAACAATGTGAAGCAATTGTACTGCAATAAAGATGTTAAAAAAAAAAAGATATCGGGCTTCCCGGGTGGCGCAGTGGTTGAGAATCTGCCTGCTAATGCAGGGGTCACGGGTTCGAGCCCTGGTCTGGGAGGATCCCACATGCCGCGGAGCGACTAGGCCCGTGAGCCACAACTACTGAGCCTGCGCGTCTGGAGTCTGTGCTCCGCAACAAGAGAGGCCGCGATAGTGAGAGGCCCGCGCACCGCGATGAAGAGTGGCGCCGGCTTGCCACAACTAGAGAAAGCCCTCGCACAGAAACGAAGACCCAACACAGCAAAAATAAATAAATAAACTCCTACCCCCAACATCTTTAAAAAAAAAAAAAAAGATATCTGCACCCACATGTTCATTGCAACATTGTTTACAAGAGCCAAGATATGGAAACAACATAAGTGTCCACTAACAAATGAATGGATAAAGAAAATGGGGTGCATATATACAACAGAATATTATTCAGTCAATAAAAAAATGAAATCTTGCCATTTGCAACAACATGAATGGACCTTGAGGGCATTATGCTACGTGAAATAAGTCAGACAAAGACAAATACTGTATGATCTCACTTATATATGGAATCTAGAAAACAAAAAAACAAAAAACAAGTTATAGATACAGAGAGAACAGATTGGTGGTTGCCAGAGGTGGGGGGAGGAGGGGATGTTTGGGTGAAATGGGTACAGGGAGTCAAAAGGTACATACTTGCAGTTACAAAATAAATAAGCCATGGGGATGTGATGTACAGCATGGCAAGTATAGTTAATAACACTGTACTGAATATTTGAAAGTTGCTAATAAGAGAGTAAATCTTGAGTCCTCATCATAAGAAAAAGAAATTATATAACTATGTATGACAATAGTTGTTAACTAGACTATTGTGATTATTTCAAAATACATACGAAAAAATCATTGTACACCTGAAACTGATATAATGTTGTATTCAATTAAACCTCAATTTTTAAATGTTTTAAATGCAGTCTCTGTTGACTTGAAACAAATAGGCTGCCAGAAATTTCTCCTGCAAAGATGGGTTTATTCAGGATCAGCAGAAAATTGCAATTCAGGGTCTGCAACCATGGTGAGCCCTGTACAAGTCCATCCACACACAGCAAGGTAAGGAGAATGCTTTTATAGATGGGGAAATGAAGTTGGGAGGGATATAGTAAAAAAAAAAAAAGAGTCCATGGTTTTTCATTGGCTAAGTCCTTGCCAGGAAAGAGGAGAAGTCTTTCTTCTTCCTGTTGGGCTCTGCTATCATCACAGGACATGAGAGCTCCCCCTTCTGCTCTCCCAACTCTGCTCAATTGAGGTTTCTGTTTATTAATTTTTTACATCTCTGAACCATCAAAATCACCTGGGAATGTTTTAGAAATGCAAATTCTCAGGCCTGCCCAAGAGCCACTGAATCAAGGACTCTGGGTTGGGGCTCAGCAATCTGTATTTTAATGAATCTTCTGGGTGACTCCAATGCATGCCAGAGTTTGAGAATCACTGGACTGGGCAAATTGATCTGAGAACCACAGGTAAAATCGGGAGGGTCCTTACAGGTGAGTGCATGGAAGTGGGTGGACTACTGCACTGAACTGATCGCTCAAGAGTCTCTGAAATATCAGATTAAAAACTCCTTATAGAGACAGTACTTCAGAATGGCTATATGAGAAACCTGGTGGACCCTCTCCATCCTTACCATTTCACTGGTGAAAATTTTTAAACAATCATTTTAAGTCTCGGGGGGAAAAATTTTTAAACAAAGTCCCTGGAAATCTACCTAAGGGTATACAGGAAATCGAGAAGCATGGATTCAAGAAAATCTCTTAAATCTCAGTGAGACTATGAGAGTCTGTGGCATTGGGGCCAGCACTTACTCCCTACAGACACACACACACACACATACACACACACAGAGCAGGTCCAACTACTCCTGGCAGGGGCAGCTTATAAGACAGTGACCCTTTTTCCCCCCTAGCCACAGTCATAGGGTCATAATTTCACCCCAGAAGGGGGGTCTCTCATCCCAGCCTTCACCCCAGCTCTATTCAAGGCAAGCACAGTCAGGAAGACTGGGCCTTCCTTCCCCTACCTAACTCCCATCTCTAGGATGGAGGTTCAACCCCAGGAGCATCAGGCTGAACGTCTGAACTGTGATCACCCTCCTTCCCCAGCTCCCATTCACAGGCAGAGTTTCCAAGAGGGGCAAGCCAAAAAACAAAGGCTGCCATTTCCCCAACACAGCTCCTGTAGGGCAGTGGTGTCCCTCCAGGAGAAGCCGATTTGTTCCAGGTTCCACCCAAGGGAAGGGACAAGACAGAAGTACTGGCAGCCCTGCATCTCTGCTTAGAGGACTGTCTTTATTTGGAACAGAGTGTGGGAATTCATGCCATTGGAAACAATAAAGATCCTAGTGACAAATGATAAAAAAAAAAAAAAGAAGGGTAATAGCTCCAGAAAACTAGTAGCAACAAAGAAAGAGCAAACCAACCAGTAGTTTAACAATGAGAAGCAGAGAAAGAGACACCTTGCAAGGACCCTAATAGAATCGCATTCATGTGAGGAAGCCTGGAAGTCTGTGCACGTGTGCTAGGCTGCACTCACTCAAGACCAATCAGCACCTGCTCTTGAAAGCTACTGGTGCCTGATGAACCTGGAACAAACTTGATATATAATTGGAATATATATTGTATAATTAATTTAAAAATCCTCAGCTAAAACTGGGGTCAGGACAGGCTTGTAGGGGAAGCTCTTATACTCTGCCATGCATCATCAATTACTCCAAACAGAGACACATGCCTACAACTCCAACAAGAAGGTGTTGCCTACTTTACTATCCAGCAGGAAGAAGAAAACTTCTCTCCACCCAATGGACAGCCCAGTTAATCAGAGACTGTAGCAGTCCAACCAATGAGAAACCTCCATCCTTTGGATTCCCAGATTCTTCCAATAGATTCTTTGGTTATTACAGGCTCTCCCAACTCCTCCCTTTTCCCTATAAAAGCAAGTTCCCCTTCCTGGTTTTCTGTGTTTGCCTGTGGTTTACCATAGATGGCATATCCTGAATTGCAATTCCTCTGACTATTCCTGAATAAACTCGCTTTTGCTGGTGAAATTACTGGCTATTATATTATTAAAGTATATATATATATATCTCACGTTTTCTTTATCCAGTATGTTAAAAATAAGACAACAAGCCCAAAATGAGTCACTTTTGCTAAGCCCCATGTCGCCAAAGCAAGACTTGACTTAATTACAGTTCCAACCTCTTCAGAAATGAAACCTTAAACCAGGCAATCAGGAATCACCTGGTCACCTACTGAGGTGATCTGCCTGATACATCCCTTCCATCCCATAAAGGAAAGTGACCATGCCACAACTAATTTACTTTTTGCTAGTATAACTTCCTTGTTCCAACTCCCTTCTGCCTATAAAAGTCTTTTATTCAGTACAGCTCCTTGGAGCTCCTTTCTACCTGCTAGATGGGATGCTGCCCAATTCACGAACCGTTGAATAAAGCCAATAAGATCTTTAAAATTTATTCAGCTGAATTCTATTTTTTTAACAATCTGTTGATGGACACTTAGGTTGTTTTCATATCTTGACTATTGTAAATAACCCTGCAATGTACATAGGAGTGCAGATATCTCTTTGAGATTCTGATTTCACTTTTTTGTTTTTTGGCTGCATCGGGTCTTAGTTGTGGCATGTGGGATCTTTCTGTTGCAGCACACTGGCTTCTCTCTAGTCGTGGCACATGGGTTCAGTAGTTGTGGCACATGGGCTCTCTAGTTGTGGCACACGTGCTCAGTGGTTGCAGTGCGGGTTCAGTTGCCCTGCAGCATGTGGAATCTTAGTTCCCTGACCAGGGATTGAACCCGCATCTCCCGCATTAAAATGCAGATTTTTAACCACTGGACCACCAGGGAAGTCTCAAGATACTGATTTCATTTCCTTTGAATGTATACCCAGAAATGGGATTGCTGGAACATAAGGTAGCTCTATTTTTAAGTTTTTGAGGAACCTCCATACTATATTCCATAGTAGCTGTACCAGTTTACATTCCCACCAACAGAAATACACACTTTTTTTAAAAACACACAATAAGAGCCATGGAGCATAGCAATAGGAAATTTGAATGTATCCATTATCCATGGCTGCATAACAAACCACCTCAAAACTTAGTGGCTTAAAATAACAATGACCTATTATTTCTCACATTCTGTGTATTCTTTTGTGAATTTCACCTAGACTCACTCAGGCAGCTGCATTCAGCTGATGACTGGGCTGGGCTTCATCCACAGGTCTGGAGCATTGGTTTGCCTCCTTAAGGCCTCTCATCCACCAGTAGGAAGACCACTTTATTTGCATAGAAACTGGGTTCCAAAAGGGCAAAACCCAATGCACAAATACTTATCAAACTTCCTTTTGAATCAATTACCCATTGGCTGGAGCAAGTCAAGTAGCATAACGTATTCGATGTTGGAGTGACAACACAAGGATGGGAACACTGGGAGACATGATTCCACGGGGACCATTCAAGTAACAGTCTAACACACTCTTTCTTCTAGGCACTAATAATTCATACCCTTCTCACATGCAAAAAATATAATCACTCCCTCCCAAGACTCCCAAACTCTCATCACATTATGACATCAAGCTTAGGAATGAAGACTAAGATCTCATCATCTAGATTTTAGAGGTCCAAGTATGGATGAAGCTCCTTCACCTTGATCCCCTTGATCCAGAGACCTATGAACTAAAAAGGTTATTTGTCTGACCACTCCACACGTACTCTTCACCCAAAGTACAGTGGGGACACAAGGATGGGATAGTTACAATTGACATTCCTGTTCAAAAGGGAGAGGGTGGCAGGATGAGATATACACAGCAGTCACTGGCCCAAAGCAAGTTTTAAATCCAATCAGGCACAGACTGACAGTTCCCTACACTCTGGGAACAGGGGATGTTCTTGATTAGTAAGCAGTTCTGTGCCCTAGGAATGATTCCCTAATCTGTTTTTCACTTCTACTGTTAGCTCTACCCTCTGGGCACTTGGCTTTACCTTGTGAGACATATGTATATATATGTCTAGGAAAAGATATATTTGTCTTATTCTATTTCCTACCTGTAGTTAGTTGGAGCCCTAGAGGAATCCTTTAACTTGTAACTCTCAAGTCTCTTTTATCAAAGAGACTTGATGACTGGTGATATCAAAAATTTTAGGTGTTGTATCATATATAGCATAGAGTTGGGTTTGCTTTATGATCTAATTGGAAATTTTTAAATAAATGATTTAAACATTTACATTTATTGATAGGGCAGATAAATATTTAGTCTGAATTCTGCAATATTTTTAAGTATTTTTTATGTTTTTAAAAAATTGTTCACTATGTGGTCTTGTTACTGAGATTGTTGCCCCAGAAACATACCCCTGCCCCTCCCTCGAATAGAAACAAATTACTCCTATCTAAGTGTCAGAAGGAAGCTGCAAAGAGAAAAAACAAGAACTGGTTAGAACCAACTAGGCCCAAGATGGCGGAAGATTTGATTCCCAGTAGACCTTGAGCCTCACTATACTCTCACTGTAATACATTAGCTAAATGACACACCCACCAGCGCCATGACAGTTGACAATTACCAAGGCAACTGGAAAAACCCATACAAGGACTGAAAAGGAGAGCTGCATCAGTTCTGGGTCCAAACCTCACCCCTATTTTCACATAACTCATGAACATTCCTCCCACTCTTTCCAATTCCCTCCCTTTTACCTCGATCCTCCTATATATTTGGTATGTCTGCCTGATCTGGGTTGAGAAGTTGATTTGCAGACTAGGTTCCTGTTTTGCCATTGTTTGGCCATTGAGTAAAGCTTGTGCTGTTCCAGTCGCAGCATGGGTTTCATTACTGGCTGAGTGAATCCAATCAGAAAGAGAACCTCCCTGGCTGAGACAAAAGGTCTTGGCCCAGGCTAGGACCCTGACGCGGATCCGCCGACCAATTCAGTAACAGTGTGTGTGTGTGTGTGTGTGTGTGTGTGGTTTTCTGGTATTTAGGTAAAAGATATTCAATTAGATTTGGCCTTTTGAGTGATCGTCTTTCTAACTATATAGTACTGCTGGTAAATGCAAGTTCGTGTGCCTGAGGCACAGTGAGACCAAACAATACCAAAACGTCAGAGTTTGGAACAGAGAAAGGTTTGTTGCAGGGCCATGCAAGGAGACCTGTGGCCCACGCCCAAAAAAGAAAAAACAAAACAAAACTGAACTTCCCAGAGGGTTTCAGCAAAGTATTTTTAAAGGCTAAGTGAGGGAAGGGGGTCACAGGTTGTGTGATCAGCTTGTGCACAGTTCTCTGATTGGCTGATGGTGAGGGAACAGGGTGCTGTCACAGGGGTTAACATTATCAGTCCTTAGGCTCCAGGAGGCCTGGGGCTATGTGCTCATGGTCATTAAGTAGTTAACATCTTCCATTGGGGGTGGGGGTGGGGTGGGGGTGGGGTGGGGGTGGGGTGGGGGTGATTTCACATCTGTAAAACAACTCAGGAAATGTGCATCAGATACTGTTGTCTAGGTACTTCAGAGAGGAGCGAAAGCAGAGGATATGGGGGAAGGGCCTGCCCTGGGAAGGCCCCATAGGGTCCTGCTTGGTTACAGTACCCGTAGACATCCCTCTCTTTTTTAACCAGTATCTACTAGTTCCCCGCTGGAGCAATGATATAATTAGCATATTTTTTCTTTCTACCCTCTTTCCACCACCATCTATGTCAATACATTATCTTTCTTTTTTTTTTTTTTTAACATCTTTATTGGAGTATAATTGCTTTACAATGGTGTGTTAGTTTCTGCTTTATAACAAAGTGAATCAGTTATACATATACATATGTTCCCATATCTCTTCCCTCTTGCGTCTCCCTCCCTCCCACCCTCCCTACCTCACCCCTCTAGGTGGTCACAAAGCA
This sequence comes from Globicephala melas, assembly GCF_963455315.2. Classification (NCBI taxonomy): domain Eukaryota; kingdom Metazoa; phylum Chordata; class Mammalia; order Artiodactyla; family Delphinidae; genus Globicephala; species Globicephala melas. The sequence continues at coordinate 59,568,338 of NC_083328.1, read as the reverse complement.
CCAAGCTGATCTCCCTGTGCTATGTGGCTGCCTCCCTCTAGCTATCTATTTTACATTTGGTAGTGTATATATGTCCATGCCACTCTCTCACTTTGTCACAGCTTACCCTTCCCCCTCCCCGTGTCCTCAAGTCCATTCTCTAGTAGGTCTGTGTCTTTATTCCTGTCTTACCCCTAAGTTCTTCATGACATTTTTTTCCCCTTAGATTCCATATGTATGTGTTAGCATACGGTATTTGTCTTTCTCTTTCTGACTTACTTCATTCTGTATAACAGACTCTAGGTCCATCCACCTCACTACAAATAACTCAATTTTGTTTCTTTTTATGGCTGAGTAATATTCCATTGTATATATGTGCCACATCTCCTTTATCCATTCATCCGATGATGGACATCTCCTGGCTATTGTAAATAGAGCTGCAATGAACATTGTGGTACATGACTCTTTTTGAATTATGGTTTCCTCTGGGTATATGCCCAGTAGTGGGATTGCTGGGTCATACGGTAGTTCTATTTTTAGTTTTTTAAGGAACCTCCATACTGTTCTCCATAGTGGCTGTATCAATTTACATTCCCACCAGCAGTGCAAGAGTGTTCCCTTTTCTCCACACCCTATCCAGCATTTATTGTTTGTAGATTTTTTGATGATGACCATTCTGACTGGCGTGAGGTGATACCTCATTGTAGTTTTGATTTGCATTTCTCTAATGATTAATGGTGTTGAGCATCCTTTCATGTGTTTGTTGGCAGTCTGTATATCTTCTTTGGAGAAATGTCTATTTAGGTCTTCTGCCCATTTTTGGATTGGGTTGTTTGTTGTTTTGTTATTGAGCTGCATGAGCTGCTTGTAACATTATCTTTCTTAATGTTATTTCTATATGACCAAATATGCTTATATTTTTATTACTTGATTTTTCAGCCTTGACTGTTGTTATAGGAAAGCAGTATCACCATAAAATATGTCTCTTTAGCATATTAACTACTTTAAGCTGGTTATTTTCTAAGAAACGGCAGACATAGGAAAACCAAGTAAGAGTTACCCTTTTGTAAGAAACATTTACATTTACAAGGAAAATCTCCATTTGTAAAGGTGTCTCCCTCTCTGCATCTGGAAGAGGAGGATGAACAAATCTCTAAAAACTCTTATCAATGGAGAAAGCACTGGCTTAAATCTACGTAACAACCTTACCTTTGTTTGCTGTGCTTTTCCTGAAGTTCTCACTTCTGTCTCTTGGGATGCTTACCTTTGAAACCCAGACACCATTCTGTAAGGAAGCCCATGTGGAGAGGCCTAAATGAAGAGGAATCAAGAACACTGACCCTCATGCCAAGTGAGTTTCCAAATGACAGTCAGCAGCAACTTGGCAGCCATCCTGGAAATGGATGCTTTAGCCCCTAGCTGACATGCCCCAGTTGACACCATGTGAAGCAGAGATGAGCCTCTCCAGCTGAATCCTACCAAAATTGCAGATTTATGAGCTAAATGAACAATTGTTTTGTTTTAAACTTCTAAGCTAGTTTGTTACATAGCAACAGATAATTGGAACAATAGTAGCCCTTGAAATTCGTTCCTAAACCAGGTGCCCAGATCAAATCAAGTGGCTCCTAGAGTGCTAAATGGCATGCCAATGTCAACTATTCTACCTGTTCCTGTATGCAGGGAATTTATTACGCTAACTCATTTAGTCAGCTGATGTTGACTAATATACAACATGATGTTTTGGTCCATGTGCAGGTGCCCCCTTGGCTGGCCAACAGAGTGAAGAGAATTCCATAGGCTGTGATACCCAGGCCAAGGAGCCCAGGCTGGTCTATTGTTGACCTAAGGTTTGGATGACTTCACTGGTGATTTTGTCTAGCATGACTGACAGATTGCATACTTTTGTTTTCAGCTTAATTTCCCACTCCCCATGAATCGGACCACAGATGAAGGTGTAGAGGGTTATGTCTCTTACTCTCCCCAGGACAGTAATTCATTTACACCTGTTCCAGAGGGTAGGTGTGGGAGCATGGAGGTGAGTCCTGAAAATTTTGTAATGAGTACTGACTCCTCTAGTGTGTGGTTATGTATCCACAAGGCAAACAAGAAAAAGTCATTTTTATAAATTGGAAGAACATCCCAAGATGGATATAGTGACCAGTCTGGAAAATGTCATATTTAGTCATTAGAGTCAGTCAGTTAATGACTGTTATTCCTACTGGTGGGCATGAACATGGTGTGGAAATGGACAAGGTCTGCATCTGGGTCAAACTACTTCAGGGCTTGTTGCATTATTCCCCAAAAATGACAGTAAAATAAAATGCTATATGACCTAGTCAAGAAAATAAAAGATAAGTGATTGTGGACCTGAAGTAGCAGTAACACTAATGTTAGAGGAAAAACACATATCCCTATTTCTGGTTTCCATGAAGAGAAGCTTTCCCTAAGCACATGCCATGCCTCTCTCCACCCTTTTACTCACTACATCATCAGGGAATAAGGATGACTTATCTGATGGTAAATTTGAAGAAAATTAGTGAATGTGTTCAGATCAGTTCTATCCTTCTTTCAAATTCAAAGAGTGGAACAAGTGTTAGGGACTCACAATTCAAATAAGATTCTCTCTCTCTCTCTCTCTCTCTCTCTCTCTCTCTCTCTATATATATATATATATATATATATCCTCCCTCTATCCCCTCCCTCTGTATTAATTCCATTTTCTCCCTCTTGTGGTGGGGAAAGGGGCAAACTCAGCATATATCACATGTCCATCATTGTGATCAGAAAAACAGAACACTGTGAGAGCCAGACTGGGTCAAATAGCCACACCTACGTCCAACAGGGTAGGCTACTGAAGAACATGTGGAACAGAGAAGGGACAGTCCTCCAAAGGAGATGGAATGAAATTTCTAGGAGGCAGAATAATTGTGAACCAAGAAAATACTATCCAGATGCTAAGCCTGGATTCCTGTTAGCTAAACCCTTTCTCTTTCTCACCAAATCCAGTGCCAAGTATTCAAACTCTGCCTTCAAATATAATAAATGTATCCCATCCTTTCTCTTTCTACTTGCAGAAACCAAATCAAATCATCTTTTACCTAGACAAATGCAACAGCTTCCTAATACATTCCCCATTTCCTAAATCAACATAGCAGTAACTCATGTTTAAATGGTATTTTACATTTTACAAAGAGTGGTAGCAGTAGCGGTGGTGGTGGCAGTTGTGGTGGTAGTAGTAACTGCAGTATTAGTAGCAGTAGTAGAAGTAACAGGCACAGCAGTAGTAGCTGCTACCACCATAACGCTCTTGACATGCCATAATGATCAACAATATTGTTCTTATTTGACCTTCACAACAACAGGATAAATTAGGCATGGCCATATCTTTATTTTATAAATAAACTCAGAGAGAGAGGAGTGGTGGCTTGCCCAAGTTGACACAATGTCTCAGTGGCAAAGCCAGGACTTCTTTGACTAATCTGGGGCCTTTCCCATTGCATCCATAAGCTCTGCAAGGAGTGAAGATGAGACTACTAGACACCAAGTAGATAAAAGACATTGGAACCTATTGATTAAGAAATTGGACCCTGGACACATGAAAAGATGCTCAACACCACTAATTATAAGAGAAATGCGAATCAAAACTACTAAAACCACCTCACACCTGTGAGAATGGCTATCATCATGGGTTTAACAGATACAAACTACTGTGTATAAAATAGATAAGAAACAAGGATTTACCTCATAGTACAAGGAATTATACTTATTATCTTGTAATAACCTATAATGGAATATACTCTGCAAAAATACTGAATCACTATTCTGTGCACCCAAGACTAACACAACGTTAGAAAGTAACTATACTTCGATTTCAAAAGAAAAAGAAGAATTTGGGCCCTCGAGCCAGGATCCCTCAGGCAAGTGGCTTATGTCTCTCTGCCTCCACCTGCACACTGTAACATGTGGACAGCACCAGATCTACCTGACAGGGTGGCTGAGAAGACTAAACGTGATGGTCCACTAAAGCACTTGGCACAGTGTCTGCTACGAGGTCTATGCTCAGTAATTGTGAGTCATGGTTGTAAATATGCAATTAAGGAGATAATGTTAGGAGCCGCTGGGAAAAACCTGTCAGAGACCCTTGTTCTTTACTAAGAGAAAGGCAATTTGGGGTGGCGATCAAGGTGTCCCGCCCTTTTACACTGATTGGTGTGGCAGTGGACAGGGGACTTCGTTTTGATCACTTTTAAGTGTATGAGGAAATCTGTCCAGTGGCTTCTAGGAAAGCCTGATAAAGGGCCAGGAGTGGAAAAGGAAGTCTCCCTTAGCCGCCCCTCCCATCCTCTTATTTGGATGTTCTCCTGTGCAGACAAGATGCTTCAAGTGCTAGAAGCCAACTTGTAACCTTGAGAATAGATATGGCTGACTCAGTCAGTCAGGAGAGAAACCACAGCAGTTATGTGAACATGGAACTTTTAATATGAAGAACTGTTCTCTAGCACTTAACTACTGAAAGGGGTAAAAATGGATACTAAGAGGTCCAGAAACAGCAGATGGGGAAAAAAGCAACCTCCAGGCTGAGGGAGAGTGGACGATTGACTACGGACCTCACATACTCTCTTCAAAGAGGGCGGGCTGCACAGGGCAGTGATGGAGAAACTCACCAGGGGGAGCTGGCCAGAGCTGATCAGTAGAGGTGGCCCCAGGAGGGAGAGCAGCTGCCTGAGGGTGCAGCCAGGGCTGCTACTGGAGTGGCCACCAGGCGGGAAGGGCACGGCCTGAGAGTGGGGCTGGAGCTGGCCTGTGAGAAACGCAGGGCTCCTGAGCTGAATTTCAAATGGAGAAGTGGAATTGAGAAGAGAAGTAGCTTTCTGCCATCATCCTGCCAGTGTTCCTCCAACACCCTCTATTGATGAAGCCTAACATGGCAAAAGAAGCCATGTTTCCAAGGTCCAGATCTAGTATCGCAAAGCAGGGCAATGGATGGATCTGGAGCTGAGGAAGCACATCTACATACTGAGGGTAGCAGAGAGAAGGATGCAAGAATGACTTCATCCAGCCACAAAATCCCTCCCTTGCTTCTTGTTGGATAAATAATAAATAGTCCTATGGCTTAAGCCACTATCCGTTGCGTTTTCTGTTTCTTGCAATCTAACACATTCTTAATAGGAACAGCAAGACTGTTGGGGTGTCTTTAGTGAGCTGTCCACCTAGTGAGTGAAGCTCTGCTATATGCTTCCAGTCAGGTCCGAATGCATTATGGAGGACACTCTGTAGTATCTCAGGCCCCTGAACTGGCACCTTAAGGACTGCAAAATGGAAAAATACCCATGTTGCTGTGGACAGCACATAGTTCTTTACAGCCTCTCCTTCCTCCGTCACTGCCGTTCTTTCCTCTGAGATGTGGAGTTCAGCTCCCTGCAGGGCCAAGCACACAACCATTCCCACCCCTCCTAGTCACCCAACACCAGACTGTACTCACGGAACAGGACTTTTCTGCTTTCCTTGATGCCAAAGGCTCTCTTGCTCCTAGGACCTCCTCTCTGTGTGGGACAGAGAAGGAAACGAGGAAACACGATTTGCTGTGCTTTTGCGCTCTGCTCTCCCAGAGAGATATCACTTTTGATAGTCAAACCTCATCTAGAGACAGGCACATTTTTTGATGCCAATGGTAGCAGGGTCCGCAGGCAACCTGTCTCCCTGGAGCCTCTGAACACCTTTAAAGACATCCTTTTTTAGTTGTGGGTGCCACATATCCCAAGGATGAGCCAGTTCTCATCTCTATGACATCTGGTCTCTTAATATTATTATTATTATTATTATTATTATTAACCTATGCACTAAACCAGCAGTTCTCGAAATATAGCTGGGAACTCCCAGATGTTCCAAAGATACTTTCGGAAGGTCCTTGAGATCAAAACAATTTTCATAAGAATACTAACACACTGTTTGCCATTTTCACTCTCATTTTCTCCCAGTGGGGTTCTCCAGGGACTGCATTGCATGCGAAGTCACAATAGATTATAAAGCACAAGTAGATACGAGAATCCAGCTGTCTTCTATTTAGCCAGATTTTAAACAGATCTGAGAAAAGGTAAAATAATGCCATTATTCTCAGTAAATTTGTTTTGGAAAACCAGTTGTTCATTAAAATTATGTTATTTATCTTACCGTGTAATGGGTCTATTATAGTTTTTTTAATTCTGAACAATTTTAATCTTCCCTTAGAAGTTTCTTCTTCTTCTTTTTTTTTTTTTTTTTTTGCTGCGTGGCACATGGGATCTTAGTTCCCCAACCAGGAATCGAACCCATGCCCCCTGCATTGGAAGTGTGGAGTGTTAACCACCGGACCACCACGGAAGTCTCTAGAAGTTTTTTCTTTAAACAAGAAATTCCATTCCTTGCTTAGTTAAATTCAAATTCCAATATTTTGTTCAATAAGCATTTCACTGCTATTTAATGGCTGCATGTAGGGTCAAATTTGTATTGTCCTGAATTTGTAAACAGTCACCATGCCTCGTGCATGTTCTAAGTAATGAGTAGTGTACACAGTGATCTCTCAGTTGTTTTAATTAATTGTAATTTTTAATGAATTAATAATTTTTTAGTTTATAAAAAATACTGTATGGGGTTCTCAAAACTTTTTAGGTATGGTAAAGGGCTTTAGATGGATATCTTTTATTTCACATTTTTACTAGTGTTTTTTAAAAAGCAAGAATAAGCACAATTATAAAATTTGATGATTACCTGGAGTTGGAAAGAATAGTGAATATGCAAGAAGATAGAATCAGAAATCTCAATTAGCTATAGCGGTGGTCAAAACCCAACAAAATGAAAAGAGTAATTGAAACACCCTTGGACTTAGAGCTAAAACTCATCCACAGGAAGAAAAGGGAGAGTCTAGCAGAAGCCTATGTGAAAAATGCTTATTCCCTAGGGAATACTTGGGAGCACACGCACCATAAATGAAGCACTCTCAAAAAAGAAAATAGGGCTTCCCAGGTGGTGCAGTGGTTGAGAGTCCGCCTGCCAATGCAGGGGACACGGGTTCGTGCCCTGGTCTGGGAAGATCCCACATGCCGCGGAGCGTCTAGGCCCATGAGCCATGGCTGCTGAGCCTGCGCGTCCGGAGCCTGTGCTCCGCAACGGGAGAGACCACAACAGTGAGAGGCCCGCGTACCGCAAGAAAAAAGAAAAGAAAAGAAAAAGCTTAGATTTTTTCATTGATAAGCAGTGATCAGAAAAAGAGTGAGTAAAGTCCTAGGTTTGTTTTGTTTTGTTTGCTGCTTTTTTTTTTTTTTTTTTTGCTGCATTGGATATCACCTATACAAAACGCTGACTAAGAATGCATAACCTCAATCCAATCACAAGGAAACATCAGACAAAAACAAATGAGGAACCTTCTCTTAAAGCAAAAATAGGAAGGACTGTATTATTCAAAAATTACAATGTTATAAAAGAAAAAGAAAGACTGTAGAAATATTCCAAATTAAAGGAGGCTAAAGAGATAAGATAAACTGAAATAGGTCTTACTGGGTGTTATCGACTGAATACTTGTGTCCCCCCAAAAGTCATATGTTGACGTCCTAACCCCCCAATGTGACTGTATTTGAAGATGGGGCCTCAAAGAAAGTAACTAAGGTTAAATGAAGTCATAAGGACGGGGTCCTGATCTGATAGATTAGTGAACTATAAGAAGAGACACCAGGGGCTTCCTTGCTGGTGCAGTGGTTCAGAATCTGCCTGCCAATGCAGGGGACACGGGTTCCAGCCCTGGTGTGGGAAGATCCCACATGCCGTGGAGCAACTGGGCCCGTGAGCCACAACTACTGAGCCTGCACGTTTGGAGCCTGTGCTCTGCAACAAGAGAGGCCACGATAGTGAGAGGCCCGCACACCGCGATGAAGAGTGGCCCCCGCTCACCGCAACTGGAGAAAGCCCTCGCACAGAAACGAAGACCCAACACAGCCAAAAATAAATACATAAATAAATAAATAAATATTTTTTTTAAAAAAAAAGAAGAGACACCAGAGGGCTTGCTTGCTCTCTCTCCATGCATGAGTACCAAGGAAAGGCCACACAAGGGCATGGTGAGAAGGCAGCTCACTGCAAGGTGGGAAGAGAGCTCCCACCACAAACCAACCATACTGGCACCTTGATCTCAGACTTCCAGCCTCCAGAACTGTGAGAAAATAAATTTCTGTGTTTAAAAAAAGAGAAAGAGAGCTTCCAAGTTGGTGAACACACGGAGATTCAAGGAGGGTAGTATACTCAGAGAGCATGTAACTCTGCACCCCTTCCCACATACCTTGCCCTATGCATCTCTTCCATCTGGCTATTCCTGAGTTATATCCTTTTATATATTTCTCCTTTTAGGAGAAATTAGGGAAATAAATCATCATTAGAACATCAGAGTAATAAACACTGTAGGCATGATCCACAAATCAATACTAAAATTAATGTGTGCAAGTTTAAGAAGAAACAAGATATTTGCATAGTCTCAAATTATCGCTTTCCCAATCCCAACAAAAAAATATTAATTGCAAAGGCAAAAACAGTAACTAAATGGTAACTATACAGTGGAGAAACCTGGCAGATATCACCTTAACCTTGTGATCAAGGTAAACATCTAGTAAGACGTATCTATATCAGGTACCCCAATATGATACATTAAGAAGAGACATTACTTCTATGGTATTCTCCCGAATAATGCATAACGTCAATCTAGGTATAATATCAAACAATACCAGAAAATATCAGACAAACCAAACCAAGGGACATTCTGAATAACTGGCCAGGATGCTTCAAAGTCTCAAGGTCATGAAAGACAAAGAAAGACTGAATAACTGTCACAGATTGAAATGAAGAAGACATGACAACTAAATGAATGCCATCCTGATTGGATCCTGGAACAGTAAAGGACATTAGTAGAAAAGCTGGTGAAATCCGAATAAAGTTTATGGTTTAGTTAATAAAAAAGAAAAAAACTGATAATCTAGTAAGTAAAATGTTTCTCTGAGTTCTGTGAGCCACTCTAGCAAATTATTCAAACACAAGGAGGGGGTCATGGGAACCTCTGATGTATAGCTGGTCAGTCAGAAGCACAGGTGAAAACCAGGACTTGTGAGTTGTATGTGCTGGGATGGAGGGGGAGGTTTTATGGGACTGAGCCCTTAACCTATGAGACCTGATGCTATCTCCAGGTAGAGAGCGTCAGAAATGAGTTATTCACTTGGTGGTATTAGAAAACACACAATTGGTGTCAGAATTGGGACTTACTAGAACAGCCCTAGATCATGAAAACATGTGGCTTGGGAAGAGAAAGGATGAAAGGACAGGGGACGAGGAACTTTTGATTCCTGGGTGGCCATGTGGTCACCCATGGTATAGAGAAGCAGCTGTGCCACAATCTGTTACTAAAGGTAAAAGTTTTCAGTGGAATTTAGAGATAAATCCAATTCCCAGGGAGTTCATTCACTGATTGCATAAGGAAATATAAACAAATAAGAGAAAGGCAAAATATTCAATCTCTTGCTGGGAGGAGGACAGAACCAAGCAACTATTGAAAACAGGGGGTACAGTGTAAGAAGTTGTTTCATTGTGAATCAGTATTACCAGCTTCCTGAGGAACCTTTACTAAAATGGATTATTAGAATGCTAACTTAGGAGCTGTGTCTTTGGTTTTGAATGGTGCAGAGTGGAAGAGTATGTTTGGGTTGATCAAGGACCCACAGCTCACTTTGGAACTGAAGGGGAGCAGAGCTTGCCACCCCAAAATGTCTCTTTGGCAGGATTACTTTAGGCTGATTATTTTTAAGAAACCAGCAGACACAGGAAAAGCTCTGAAAACTGAGAAGTTACCCTTTTGTAAGAGACATTTACATTTATAAGGGAAATCACCATTTGTAAGGGTCTTTCCCTCTCTGTACCAGTAAGAGATGGATGACCCTAAACCTAGAAATTCTTATCAATGGAGAAGACAATGACTTAGATCTGCACAACAACCTTATCCTTGTTTACTGTGCTGTATTTGATAATCTCCTATAGCTGGCTTCCCCCACTCCCAACATCTCTTTGGTCCTTAGCTGGAGATGGTATTTAAGGTGGTGTCTTGGGCCATTTCCAAGAGTTACTCTGTTTTCCTGGACACCTCCCATGTATATAGGAGATATATGTGTTATTAAACTTCAGTGTGTTTTTTTCTCCTGTTAATGTGTTTTTTATTACAGGGGAGGGTCTCAGCCAAAAACCAAAAAAGGTAGAGGGAAAATTATTTTTCATCCCCAACAGAGTAATCACAGATGGTTATATGTGATCCAGACACAAAGCAGTTTATTCCTGAAGGAAGAGCCAGCCGGGTGGACTGGATAAAAGACACAGTAAGGTCTGTTTACCTTGAGAAGGGGGAACTGTCCCCCTCCCCCTGTGAATGCCAAGTGGAATACCAGCTGAAGCAGCTGATATGTTTTGTATGAAAGCCATGTGGGACTGGCTTTAAGTTGACTGCGATATTCACCTGCAGATTGCCCAGGTCATGATAAATGTTGTGGTTAAGGACGCACTTTTCACATGGACACCCCATATAAGCTAGTTGCAAAACCAGAAACCAGTTCAAATTTGCTGTCTCAGTTTCCCCTCATAGGTATTACAGATAATAATAAAAATGTTCGATTAATGAACAAGAGAATGGGGAGAGGCTGAGGGGAGAGTCTGGGGACTCTTCCCAACAAGGTTAAATTTTTTAAAGCGTTCTTAAGAAATAAGGTGAGCAAAGCAAATACTGATGGCCACAAAACAAAGAGGAAACAGAAAGGGGAGAGTCTCGGGACTCCTCCCAGCAGGTGGAAGTCTTTAGATGGTTATTAATAAGTGGAATGAATAAAATGGACATTGATGAGTTAAAACCAAGGCTTTAATGCAGCACCACCAAAGGCTGGGTGAGACAAAGGGACCCCCTGCTGGTCTCCCAACATTAAGGACCCCAAGCAAGTCTGCTCTATTTACCCCAGTTTAGAGAAATTTTAAAAGCTGGAAGGCAGATATTACAATGGGAAACCTGACCCACAATCTCTTGGGACAGAGGTTAGGCAGATTAATCAAAATAAAGATTAACAAAAGAGTCAGGGATGGGGTGTTGGGTGGCACCTGGGGGACTATGTGTGGTCCGTCTTAGTTGCAGAAGAACTACTCCAAGATATGTGCTAGATTGATATGTATAACCCTTGAGGAGGAACTAGGACTCTGTTTTATTGCTGAACTATTGTCAATACTTTTTTTTAGTTTTTCTGTTTTTCCTTTGTTTCTGCATTCCCTCCCTTCCCTAATTAGCAGCTGCCTGTGCCTGCTCTTTGGAACTCAGGAAAATAAAGCTTTTTTTTTTTTTCCGTAAACAAGAAATGGGGGGGGCTTCCCTGGTGGCGCAGTTGTTGAGAGTCCGCCTGCCGATGCAGGGGACACGGGTTCGTGCCCCGGTCCGGGAAGATCCCAGGTGCCGCGGAGCAGCTGGGCCCGTGAGCCACGGCCGCTGAGCCTGCGCGTCCGGAGCCTATGCTCCGCAACAGGAGAGGCCACAACAGTGAGAGGCCCGCGTACCGCAAAAAAAAAAAAAAAAAAGAATCCGCCCTTCCACGGCAGGGGAGCGGGTTTGATCCCTGATTAAGAACTAAGATCCCGCACGCCTCGCAGTGTGGCCAAAAAAAAAAAGCCCCAACCCCTTGACAGTCCCTCTGTTGTTTCTAACCGTGAATTCTCCATCTTTTCCTCTCCCTTGCAGCCACTGGGCATGGGACAAGTTGTGGGCACCAGATGCCAGGACACTGTAGGCTGCAGTGCGGCTCCCTGGAAAGAACAATGTTCATGTGTGACAGGTACAAACACTGCTGTGTCAAAGGCCCCTTCGTGGCAGAGCCCATGGTGCCACCACCTGTCCATAAACCTAAGACGCCGTACAAAAAACACACAGCCTGCCGAAACAAGAAGCAAAACATTTCTACAACAATATAACCCCTAGAATCTCCAAGGATTCAGAGTACTATCACTCCCCCATAAATTGTTGGGCTTCCTCCTTCTGGGGCTTCCATTTATGACCAGCCTCAAAGCTCCTGTTTTTTATATCTCTCTGTCATTCACTCAATAAACAATTTGTATCTATCCTACAAGAATGATTGCCATTTGGACTCATCCATGGGGTGTTTGTCAGCTTGGGTCTTCCAAGAGCCAATGCCAAGACAGAATTAGACCCGAAAAGATTTATTAAGGGGAAACGCCTGTGATGGAGGGCGATGAGAGGAAGCAGGAGTAGGCAGCAGTAGGCAGGGAGAGGCTCCAGTCTGCAATGCTGGTCTGATACCTGTAAAAGGAGAGACAGACAGAAGGTGCGTTGGATAGGAGGAGCCTGAGGCTGCAGACCTAACATAGTCTCAGCCGGGCCAGTGGAGAGTCCCAAACAAGAATTGCTCCTCAGAGGAGCCCCACCCAGGGCAGGGCTGACCAGGCACTGGGTTCAGTCACTGGCTAGCCCCTGGAGAACATGACCTTGGGAGAAGGCTATTGTAGATCTGGAATTACGGCAGCTGAAGGCTCTCCACCAACTACATCCTCAAAGCAGTTCTCCTGAAGGGAAATCTGAGTGGTATACCCCATGGCTGCCACAGAGCATAAGAGAGAGAGAAAGGAACTGAACGTGTGTATGTAGCCTGCCACGTAGGTTGACGGATGAGGTTCTCACTTACTCATTTGTGTAATAAAATGGACAACATACATAGATCCAACATTGGTAATACCCTCTGAAAGCAAGGCAATGACTTTGGTGACTCAGATGTGCCCAGCCATAATATAAAACTGGCATAAACCTGTCGGAAGGCTGAGTGGAAACATGTACAATGAAACAGGACTTCTATTCATGCAATCCAGTTAATGCTACTTCTGGGAATCTATCCAATGTAAGTTATTCAAAAGAAGCAAAAAAGCTCAATACAAAGTTTTTTAAATGGCAAGAAAATGGGAAATTTTTAAGTGATGAAATATTATATACTAAGAATATGTATAAGTATGGGCAAAAGGAAATGTATAGCATTATTCAAAATAGCTTTTATACTATGGTCGCCATTATGTCAAAATTGTCTCTGCAAGTGACACACTGAAAATTATGACTGTTTTATTTGGTTGGAAAGCAGTATCCTGCATAAATTTCCTCTTACACTTATTAATTTTGTATTAATTAATTGATTAATTATTAATTTTGTATAACATTTATGTAACAGCTACCAAATTCCACCTGAGAAGGACAAACCACGACACTCAGACCTAAACAATCCAAGGTAATCCTGGAAATCAGCAACCATACGAAAAAAAAAATTTTTTTTTTCTGTTTGGACTGGCATATGCCACTCTAATTTCCAATCAGGAAGAGGAATTTCCTAAAGGATCATGTTGCCCCAATAACCAGAAAAGGGCCTGAGGCAATCCTGAAGCTTTGTGGCTGTTTTGGGTTTTTTTTTAACATCTTTATTGGAGTATAACTGCTTTACAATGTTGTGTTAGTTGCTGCTGTACAACAAAGTGAATCAGCTATAGGTATACATATATCCCCATATCTCCTCCCTCTTGAGTCTCCCTCCCACCCTCCCTATCCCACCCCTCTAGGTGGTCACAAAGCACCGAGCTATCTCCCTATGCTCTGCGGCTGTTTCCCACTAGCTATCTATTTTACATTTGGTAGTGTATATATGTCCATGCCACTCTCTCACTTCGCCCCAACTTACCATTCCCTCTCCCCGTTTCCTCAAGTCCATTCTCTACATCTGCGTCTTTATTCCTGTCCTGCCCCTAAGTTCTTTAGACACTTTTTTTTTTACATTCCATATATATGTGTTAGCATACAGAATTTGTTTTTTTCTTTCTGACTTACTTCACTCTGTATGACAAACTATAGGTCCATCCACCTCACTACAAATAACTCAATTTCGTTTCTTCTTATGGCTGAGTAATATTCCATTGTATATATGTGCCACATCTTCTTTATCCATTCATCTGTTGATGGACACTTAGGTTTCTTCCATATCCTGGCTATTGTAAATAGAGCTGAAATGAATATTGTGGTACATGATTCTTTTTGAATTATGGTTTTCTCAGGGTATATGCTCAGTAGTGGGATTGCTGGGCTGTATGGTAGTTCTATTTTTAGTTTTTAAAGGAACCTCCATACTGTTCTCCATAGTGGCTATATCAACTTACATTCCCACCAACAGTGCAACAGGGTTCCCTTTTCTCCACACCCTATCCAGCATTTATTGTTTGTAGATTTTTTGATGATGACCATTCTGACTGGTGTGAGGAGATACCTCATTGTGGTTTTGATTTGCACTTCTCTAATGATTAGTGATGTTGAGCATCCTTTCATGTGTTCGTTGGCAGTCTGTACATCTTCTTTGGAGATATGTCTATTTAGGTCTTCTGCCCATTTTTGTATTGGGTTGTTAGTTTTTTTGATATTGAGCTGCATGAGCTGCTTGTATATTCTGGAGATTAATCCGTGGTCAGTTGCTTCATTTGCAAATATATTCTCCCACTCTGAGGGTTGTCTTTTAGTCTTATGGTTTCCTTTGCTGTGCAAAAGCTTTTAAGTTTCATTAGGTCCCATGTGTTTATTTTTGTTTTAATTTCCATTTCTCTAGGAAGTGGGTCAAAAAGGATCTTGCTGTGATGTATGTCATAGAGTGTTCTGCCTATGTTTTCCTCTAAGAGTTTTATAGTGTCTGGTCTTACATTTAGGCCTTTAATCCATTTTGAGTTTATTTTTGTGTACGGTGTTAGGGAGTGTTCTAATTTCATTGTTTTACATGTAGCTGTCCAGTTTTCCCAGCACCACTTACTGAAGAGGCTGTCTTTTCTCCATTGTGTATTCTTGCCTCCTTTACCAAAGATAAGGTGACCATATGTGCGTGGGTTTATCTCTGGGTTTTCTATCCTGTTCCATTGGTCTATATTTCTGTCTTTGTGCCAGTACCATACTGTCTTGATTACTGTAGCTTTGTAGTATAGTCTGAAGTCAGGGTGCCTGATTCCTCCAACTCCATTTTTATTTCTTAAGATTGCTTTGCTATCCAGGGTCTTTAGTGTTTCCATCCAAATTGTGGAATTTTTTGTTCTAGTTCTGTGAAAAATGCCTTTGGTAGTTTGATAGGGATTGCATTGAATCTGTAGATTGCTTTGGGTAGTAAAGTCATTTTCACAATGTTGATTCTTCCAATCCAAAAACATGATATATCTCTCCACCTGTTTATATCATCTTTAATTTCTTTCAGCAGTGTCTTATAGTTTTCTGCATACAGGTCTTTTGTCTCCTTAGGTAGGTTTATTCCTAGGTATTTTGTTGTTGTTGTTGCAATGGTAAATGGGAGTGTTTCCTTAATTTCTCTTTCAGATTTTTCATCATTAGTGTATAGGAATACAAGACATTTCTGTGTATTAATTTTGTATCCTGCTACTTTACCAAATTCATTGATTAGCTCTAGTAGTTTTCTGGTAGCATCTTTAGGATTCTCTATGTATAGTATCATGTCTTCTGCAAACAGTGATAACTTTTCTATTTCTTTTCCAATTTGGATTCCTTTTATTTCTTTTTCTTCTCTGATTGCTATGGCTAAAACTTCCAAAACTACGTTGAATGATAGTGGTGAGAGGGGACAACCTTGTCTTGTTTCTGATCTTAGAGGAAATGGTTTCAGTTTTTCACCATTGAGAATGATGCTGGCTGTGGGTTTGTCATATATCGTCTTTATTATGTTGAGGTAAGTTCCCTCTATGCCTACTTTCTGGAGGGTTTTTATCATAAATGGGTGTTGAATTTTGTTGAAAGCTTTTTCTGCATCTATTAAGATGATCATATGGTTTTTCTCCTTCAGTTCGTTAATATGGTGTATCACATTGATTTGCGTGTATTGAAGAATCCTTGCATTCCTGAGATAAACCCCACTTAAACATGATTTATGGTCCTTTTAATGTGCTGTTGGATTCTGTTTGCTAGTTTTTTTTTTTTTTTTGCGGTACATGGGCTTCTCACTGTTGTGGCCTCTCCCGTTGCGGAGCACAGGCTCTGGACGCACAGACTCAGCGGCCATGGCTCACAGGCCCAGCCGCTCCATGGCATGTGGGATCTTCCCGGACCAGGGCACGAACCCATGTCCCCTGCATCAGAGGGCGGACTCTCAACCACTGCACCACCAGGGAAGCCCCTGTTTGCTAGTATTTTGTTGAGGATTTTTGCATCTATGTTCGTCGGTGATATTGACCTATAGTCTTTTTTTTTTGTCACATCTTTGTCTGGTTTTGGTATCAGGGTGATGGTGGCCTCATAGAATGAGTTTGGGAGTGTTCCTCCCTCTGCTATATTTTGGAAGAGTTTGAGAAGTATGGGTGTTACCCTTCTCTAAATGTTTGACAGAATTCACCTGTGAAGCCATCTGGTCCTGGGCTTTTGTTTGTTGGAAAATTTTTAATCACAGTCTCAATTTCAGTGCTTGTAATTGGTCTGTTTATATTTTCTATTTCTTCCTGGTTCAGTCTCAGAAGGTTGTGCTTTTCTAAGAATTTGTCCATTTCTTCCATGTTGTCCATTTTATTGGCATCTAGTGGCTTGTAGTAATCTCTCATGATCCTTTGTTTTTCTGCAGTGTCAGTTGTAACTTCTCCTTTTTCATTTCTAATTCTATTGATTTGAGTCTTCTCCCTTTTTTTCTTGGTGAGTCTGGCTAGTGATTTATCAATTTCGTTTATCTTCTCAAAACAGCTTTTAGTCTTACTGATCTTTGCTATCATTTCCTTCATTTCTTTTTCATTTATTTCTGATTTGATCTTTATGATTTCTTTCCTTCTGCTAACTTTGGGGGTTTTTTGTTCTTCTTTCTCTACTCCCTTTAGTTGTAAGGTTAGATTGTTTATTTGAGATGTTTCTTGTTTCTTGAGGTAAGATTATATTGCTATAAACTTCCCTCTTAGAACTGCTTTTGCTGCATCCCATAGGTTTTGGCTAGTCGTGTTTTCATTTTCATTTGTTCTTAGGTATTTTTGATTTCCTCTGTGATCTCTTGGTTATTTAGTAGTGTATTTTTTAGCTTCCATGTGTTTGTATATTTGACCAATTTTTTCCTGTAATTTCTATCTAGTCTCATAGTGTTGTGGTCCAAAAATATACTTGATACAATTTCAATTTTCTTAAATTTACCAAGGCTTGATTTGTGACCCAAGATATTATCTATCCTGGAGACTGTTCCATGAGCACTTAACAAGAAAGTGTATTCTGTTGTTTTGGGATGGAATGTCCTATAAATATCAATTAAGTCCATCTTGTTTCATGTGTCATTTAAAGCTTGTGTTTCCTTAGTTATTTTCATTTTGGATGATCTGTCCTTTGGTAAAAGTGGGGTGTTAAAGTCTCCTACTATGATTGTGTTACTGTTGGTTTCCCCTTTTATGGCTGTTAGTATTTGCCTCATGTATTGAGGTGCTCCTGTGTTGGGTGCATAAATATTTACAATTGTTATGTCTTCTTGGATTGATCCCTTGATCATTATGTAGTGTCCATCTTTGTCTCTGGTAATAGTCTTTATTTTAAAGTCTATTTTGTCTGATATGAGAATTGATACTCCAGCTTTCTTTTGATTTCCATTTGCATGGAATATCTTTTTCCAACACCTCACTTTCAGTCTGTATGTGTCCCTAGGTCTGAAGTTGGTCTCTTGTAGACAGCATATATATGGGTCTTGTTTTTGTATCCATTCAACCTGTCTATGCCTTTTGGTTGGAGCAATTAATCCATTTACATTTAAGGTAATTATTGATATCTATGTTCCTATTACCATTTTCTTAATTGTTTGGGGTTTGTTATTGTAGGTCTTTTCCTTCTCTTGTGTTTCCTGCCTAGAGAAGTTCCTTTAGCATTTGTTGTAAAGCTGGTTTGGTGGTGCTGAATTATCTTAGCTATTGCTTGCTGTAAAGGTTTTAATTTCTTTGTTGAATCTGAATGAGGTCCTTGCTGGGTAATCTTGGTTGTAGGTTTTTCCCTTTCATCACTTTAAATATGTCCTGCCACTCCCTTCTGGCTTGCAGAGTTTCTGCTGAAAGATCAGCTGTTAATCTTATGGGGATTCCCTTGTATGTTATTTGTTGTTTTTCCCTTGCTGCTTTTAATATTTTTCTTTGTATTTAATTTTTGATAGTTTGATTAATATGTGTCTTGATGTGTTTCTCCTTGGATTTATCCTGTATGGGACTCTCTGCACTTCCCAGACTTGATTGACTATTTCCTTCCCATATTAGGGAAGTTTTCAACTATAATCTCTTCAAATATTTTCTCACCCTTTTTTTTTTCTTCTTCTTCTTCTGGGACCCGTATAATTCGAATGTTGGTCCATTTAATGGTGTCCCAGAGGTCTCTGAGACTGTCCTCAATTCTTTTCATTCTATTTTCTTTATTCTGCTCTGTGGTAGTTATTTCCACTATTTTGTCTTCCAGGTCACTTATCCATTCTTCCACCTCAGTTATTCTGATATTGATCCCTTCTAGAGGATTTTTAATTTCATTTATTGTGCTTTTCATCATTGTTTGTTTGCTCTTTAGTTCTTCTAGATCCTTATTAAATATTTATTGTATTTTGTCCATTCTATTTCCAAGATTTTGGGTCATCTTTACTATCATTGCTCTGAATTCTTTTTCAGGTAGACTGCCTATTTCCTCTTCATTTGTTAGGTCTGGTGGGTTTTTACCTTGCTCCTTCATCTGCTATGTATCTCTCTGTCTTCTCATTTTGCTTAACTTACTGTGTTTGGGCTCTCCTTTCTGAAGACTGAAGGTTCGTAGTTCCCATTGTTTTTGGTGTCTGTCCCTAGTGGGTAAGGTTGGTTCAGTGGGTTGTGTAGGCTTCCTGGTGAAGGGGACTGGTGCCTGTATTCTGGTGGATGAGGCTGGATCTTGTCTTCCTGGTGAGTGGGACCACATCTGGTGGTGTTTTTGAGGTGTCTGTGAACTTATTATGATTTTAAGCAGCCTCTCTGCTAATGGGTGGGGTTGTGTTCCTGTCTTTCTAGTTGTTTGGCATAGGGTGTCCAGCACTGTAACTTGATGGTCATGGAGCTGAATCTTAGCATTGAGATGGAGATCTCTGGGAGAGTTCTCACTGTTTGATATTCTGTGGGTCTGGGAGGTCTCTGGTGGACCAATGTCCTGAACTCGGCTCTCCCACCTCTGAGGCTCAGGCCTGACACCAGCCAGAGCACCAAGACCCTGTCAGCCACATTGCTCAGAAGAAAAGGGAGAAAAAATAAGAAAATAAAGAAAATAAAATAAAGTTATTAAAATAAAAAATATATTATTAAAAATAAAAAAGTAATTAAAAAAGAAAGGAAGAAGAGAGCAACCATACCAACTAACAAACCTACCAATGATAACAAGCACTAAAAACTGTACTAAAAATAAAATAAAATAAAGGAAGAGATCAACCAAATCAATAATCAAATCTACCAATGATAATTAGCTCTAAATACTAAACTAAGATAAACATAAAACCAGAAACAAATTAGGTGCAGAAAGCAAACCCCAAGGCTACAGTTACTCCCAAAGTCCACTGCCTCAATTTTTGGATCATTCGTTGTCTATTCAGGTATTCCAGAGATGCAGGGTACATCAAGTTGACTGTGGAGATTTAATCTGCTGCTCCTGAGGCTGCTGGGAGAAATTTCCTTTTCTCTTCTTTGCTCGCACAGCTCCTGGGGTTCAGCTTTGCATTTGGCCCCGCCTCTGCATGCAGGTTTCCTGAGGTCATCTTTTTGGAAGTTGAGTTCTTCTGCCAGCGTTCAGTAGGTGTTCTGTAGGAGTTGCTCCAGATGTAGATGCATTTGTGATGTATTTGTCAGGAGGAAGGTGATCTCCATGTCTTACTCCTCTGCCATCTTGAAAGTCCCTCTCTGTGGCCAGTTCTTAAACAAGTTGAAAACCGGTGCTCAGGGGCACTGCAATTCACAAAGCCTGCGGAGTTGTAAATGACACCTATCCTCAAAAAATGTCTTGGGGTAGGACATCTAAGAGGACCCTTCCATAGACAAAATAGGTAATCAACAAGGATGTAATGTACAGAACATAGAACTTGACTCAACACACTGTAATCACCAGAAGAGAATATATAATACTGGTAACAATTTGAGGCAGCAAGGACCTCCTCTAACTGGCCCCCTCGATTCTGCCTTAAGGGTCGTCGGATGTGTGTGATAGCACAGGCCCTGGATCTCTTTAGTCAGCTGAGACCAGTGCTGCTGGTGTCCCTCCAGTCCCATCCCCCAACCCCCCATACCAAAAAAATTTGAATACCAATTCCCTACCTCATATCTTAGACCAAAATTAATTCCAGGTGGTTTTAAAATGACAGTGTAAAAAATAAAAGTAATAAAAGATCATAGCATTAAATATTTAATTTGAGAGTGAGAAAGTTCTAAGTATGACTGTAAAGGCAAAACTGATACGAATAATCTACTTACATAGCATAAAATATTAGCTTTCTGTATGAAAAAAGATATCATTTTGCAATATATCCATATTGTTGCATGTATCAATAGTTCACTTCTTTTTATTTATGAATACTATTCCATTGTATAAATATACCACAATTTATTCATCCACTGATTAGTCGATGGACATTTAGGTTGTTTCCATTTTGGGGCAATTACAAATAAATCTTCTGTGAACATTCATATACAAGTCTTTGCAAGAACCTATGCTTTCTTTTCTCTCAGGTAAATACCTAGGAGTGGAATAGCCGGGTCACATGGTAGGTGAATGTTTAACTTTTTAAGAAAATACCAACTGATTTCCAAGATGGATGTGTCATTTTACATTCCCACCAGCGGTCTATGAAAGTTCCAGCTCTTCCTCATCCTCACCAACATCTAGTATAGTCAGTCTTTTTAAATTTAACCACTCCTGGGACATCCCCGGAGGTCCAGTGTTTAAGACTCCGTGCTTCCACTGCAGGGGGCACGGGTTCCACCCCTGGTTGGGGAACTAAGATCCCGCATGCCACACAGCCAAAAAAAAAAAAATTAGCCACTCTAATAGGTGTGTAGTGGTATCTCATGGTGGTTTTAATTTGCATTTCTTTAATAATTAATTACCAAAAAAAGTGTATTGTGTATGATTCCATTTATACAAAATTCTAGAAAATTCCAAGTAAGCTATGTGGGCAGAAAGCAGATCAGAGGTTGCCTGGGGATATAAGGGGTGGGTGGAGAGGACTGGAGGGAGGGATTACAAAGGAGCATGAGGACACTTGGAGGGGTGATAGGTATTTCATTATCTTGATTGTGGTGATGGCCTAGCAGAGGTATACATGAGTTTAAAGCTTACCAAATAGTACACTTTATATGTGTGCAGTGTATTGTATGTCAATGATACCTCAAAAAAACAAACAAACAAACAACTTTAAAGGGAAATCCCTGGTGGTCCAGTGGTTAAGACTCTGCCCTTCCACTGCAGGGGGCACAGGTTTGATCCCTGGTTGGGGAAATAAAATCCCACATGCTGTGTGGTGACTAAATAAATAAATAAGTTTTTTTTAAAGCTGTTAAAATAAATCTCAAAGTGAAACAGAAAAATTAAAGTATCATAAATAGTTAAAAGATAAAAGACAAACTGAGACATAGATGAGTATTGATTCCTTTAAAATATAACAGGTTATCATAAAGTAACAAGGAAAACATGAAACCCCAACAGAAAATAGATAAGTGACATGAACTAGCAACTAAACTGCTAAAATAGCCAAAAAGTATGGGGGGAAAAAAATCCATCTTACTTGTAATCAAATTGATGCAAATTAAAAGTACAACGAGATCTCGTTTTTTACCTATCAGTTAGTCAGATATTCAAAAGATTTGCAAACCCAAGTTTGACAAAGTATAAATGGAAACAAGTTTCATCATCAGACACTCCTATTTAGGGTTAAATGGGTAAATTCTGGTGGGCATTTAGCTATTCTGGGGAGATGTAGGAGAAATTTTGCATCACCACTATCCAGCAAATCTTCATAACAATTCCCTTTTTTTTCCAAGTTCTTTTTCAGCCACTGACACCTCAGCCCATGGGCCCCGGGTC
Organism: Globicephala melas; assembly: GCF_963455315.2. Classification (NCBI taxonomy): domain Eukaryota; kingdom Metazoa; phylum Chordata; class Mammalia; order Artiodactyla; family Delphinidae; genus Globicephala; species Globicephala melas. The sequence goes on along the minus strand of NC_083328.1, from coordinate 59,546,221 downwards.
TCAAAGTCACTCTACTCCTCCCCTTAGTCCTCCTTCCCCGCCTCTGAGTCTCCCCCTCTTTTTGCCATTTTGCCCTCTCTCTGCTTCTCGTAGTCACATCCTTACATCCATGACCAGGTCAGAATACAATAAATTTCTTAGTATCTAATCTTTTTAGAAAATAACATGGATTATAAATAATTTTTTTATTATATAAATACATTTCTGATAGCAAGAGGCCCTAACTTGATACAAAGATATGGGATTATGAATAGTGTTTTTTATTAAGTATTTATATGTATAATTTAATATTCTAATATTCTTTCAGAAGCACAGCTATAATTATAAAGCATATCACAACTCAAATTGGCCAAGTATCCTCCAGCTTTCTACTCATTCCCCTACCCTCTGTCAAGGATTCATAAGGCTCCACGGAGCAGAACGGCTACAAATGCCCCCCCAAAAAACTATATATATATAAAAATATATATTCATTGTCCTTATGTTATTCCAAATAATTGATTAAAGAATACAACTACAGAAAGGAACAGTTCCATCGATACATACAGTTTAGGTAAATTGCTTCTTCAAGGCGCAATCCCAAAATTATTTGTGGTACTATCAATGGTGAACAATCAAAGGTTAAGACAAAACCCCCAAGATAGGATACTGCAGCTCTTTTCTACCCCCTTCACCCAGAGTGGGGAGGGAGACAGAATTGAGAGAATACGAGAGAAGGTGTTGTAATATTTCTACTTATAACGTTTTTCCCGGCCAGACTGTCTGCCCTAAAATTTCTTCCAGGTAAATCACCACTAATTCTATTAGAAATCAATAAATCAAGAACAAAAATGAAAAAATGAGGACATAGAGAAATTTTACTAAACAATTAACAAACTTGAAGTAATTAATACAGAGAGAACATTCTGCATGTCTAGGGAAAAAAAAATAAACATTTCTTTCAAAAGCCCGTGGAAGATTCATAAGGATTATCAACATTTTAGGTTGCAATCAAAATTTTTTTTTTAATATTTATTTATTTATTTAATTTTGGCTGCGTTGGGTCTTCGTTGCTGCGCTCGGGATTTCTCGAGTTGCGGTGGGCAGGGGCTACTCTTCGTTGTGGTGCACGGGCTTCTCATTGCGGTGGCTGCTTCCCTCGTTGTGGTCTTAAGTAGTTGTAGCGCGAGGGCTCTAGAGCGCAGGCTCAGTAGTTGTGGCGCACGGGCTTAGCTGCTCCGTGGCATATGGGGTCTTCCTGGACCAGGGCTCAAACCCGTGTCCCCTGCACTGGCAGGCGGATTCTTAACCACTGCACCACCAGGGAAGTCTGCAATCAAAATTTTTAAAATAAAATTAAAAACAGGAATTAAACACATTGAAGTCTTTACTCAGAGCAAAATAAGATGAAATTAATTATAAAGAGAAAAACAAATGTCTACTTCATAGACAGTATGAACAAGGAAATGCTGGAGCTGAGCTGAAAAACATACTAAAATAGAAGGACTGAAGTAACATCTATTAACTAATGGTAGGAGGGCTGGTTCCTTCCCCTTCTCTGCTTCAACTGGGCTGCCTGCCAGGCTTAGATTTCCTGGGCAGGAGATGAAAGAATTCGTTTCTGTGATAGTCAAGGATAGCAAGGGAATTGGGGGAGGTGATAGAGGTGTTCTGTATCCTGATTTTGGTGGTAGTTAAAACTCATACCACTGTCCACCCAAAATATAGTGATTAACTGAATGTTAATTTTAGAAATTAAATAGTTAAAAACACCATCACAAAAATGCCATTTTGGGGGGATAAATTTCTTTGGTATACCAAGATAATAAAGTATTTTAATTTATATAAACTTGTCCCTCATAAAATAAAATATTTATAAAATACTAAAATATAAATTCTCAAGAGCTATAACTTAAACTTCTACCTATAACTTAAGCAAACAATTCTCCTATGAAAAGACTTGATGACTCTTTTCCTCTCCCTTTCTCATTTTGCTACAAAGAACAGTCTTAAGACTTACTAAAATAGTAACTGTGACAAGCACGAATGCTTAAAAATGTGGAAATAGAGCTTTAACTATGCTCAGTTTCATAACTGAATAGGTATGTACTTGGCTTGCTCCTATTTCTTGGTTAGTCTTCTGCCTTTCAAAGAAAAAGAAGAAATCAAATTCTAAATTTTTTAATTTCAAAACTAATTATATGATGATTGGCCAAGAAGAAAAGGAGAGAGGGAGGAAGAGGGAGGAGGAGGGAAAATATGTTAAGAGGTTGTACTATCTACTTCAAAATGAATTTTAATCAATAAATCAAAATGCTATTTATATTTGTAGGGAAAATTGATCCTGTGAGTTATCAAACTGCAAATTGGCAACAAGTCAGGAAATTGATAAAAACATGGCATTTGCCATGGCATTATGCCCAGAAAAATGGCACAGTAGCTGCTGTTAAGACATTCTTTTCTCTCTTTTTTGGGGGGAATTTTATTTATTTATTTTTTATACAGCAGGTTCTTATTAGTTATCTATTTTATACATATTAGTGTATATATGTCAATCCCAATCTCCCAATTCATCCCACCACCACCACCACAAACCCCTCCTCCCCGCTTTCCCCCCTTGGTGTCCATATGTTTGTTCTCTACATCTGTGTCTCAAGACATTCTTTTCTAAGGCTGAAATGCTGAGGTTTTTGAAAATGATTATTTTCCTTTTCTAAAAAGTACATGTAATGGCCTTGGTATTTAAGTTGAAAACAATAAGCTACCACTCTTTAATATAGCCTATGTATAGATTAACTTCTTAATTTTAATAATTATCTTATTTCCAAATTTAAAGGCAAATAATAAAATGTATGAAATATACTGTAAATTTTAATATTTCTTAGTACATTCATCTGCTCAGGCAGCCATAACAAGATATCATAGCTTGGGCTTCCCTGGTGGTGCAGTGGTTGAGAGTCTGCCTGCTGATGCAGGGGATGTGGGTTCGTGCTCTGGTCCGAGAAGATCCCACATGCTGTGGAGCAGCTAGGCGCATGAGCCATGGCTGCTGAGCCTGCACGTCCAGCGCCTGTGCTCCGCAACGGGAGAGACCACAACAGTGAGAGGCCCGCGTACCGCAAAAAAAAAAAAAACAACAACAACAAGATATCGTAGCTTAACAAAAGAAATATATTTCTCACAGCTCTAGAGACTGTAAGTCCCAGATCAAGGGGTGTCAGGGTGAGTTTCTGGAGAGTGCTCTCTTCCTGGCTTGTAGATGGCCATCTTCTTGCTCTGTCCACACGAGGTAGAAAGAGAGAGATTGCTCTCCTGTGTTTCTTCTTATAATGACACTAATTCTGAAGGATCAGAGCCCCACCCTTATGACCTCATTTAACCTTAATTATTCCCTTAGAGGTTCTATCTCCAGATATAGCCAAATGGTGGGGGGGAGGTGGGATTTACAGTTTCAACACATTGTTGGAGGAGATCATGGAGAGGACATGACCGTCAGTTGACCCTGAGCTGGAGCCAGGCAGTCGGAGGCTCCCCACACTCTCCCCATCCTTGGAATGTACCTTCAGTCCCCCATTCCCCTAGCTGGAGCCATTTCATGGTTGCAACCTTGAGAGCAATGTGTTGTTGAGGCCATCTGGACTGTGTACAAGACTGAACCCCATAAAGGCCTCTGCACAAACTTTTAAGATTCTGGCAGGTAGGTGTCTTGCAGCCACTCAAGACAAGTCTCAAATGTAAGTTCCCTTGCTTATTTAACCTGCCACCTACCCATCTGGAGGGGCTGCCTTGTTCTCTGGTCTTTCCCTGCCCCCTGTGTACTGGGGCCAGGGTCAGATTTCACCCTGGAAATTCCCAAGTTTGCAAACAGACACATATGAATTTGGATGGGGGATGGGAGATACAAAAGTCCATAACACTCAGTTTTGGTATTTCAATACTTAATTTTACCAACTGGCAAAAAGAAAAATACCTATTGGTAAATAGTTGTAACTGTTTTGAGAAAAATGAATATAGACACGCTTCAATTATGAAGGTGCATTGATTACACAATGTAAAAAGTTTTGAAAGTACAGACATGGCATGTTTAATTCTTTCTTTTTTTTAATTAGCTTTTAACACTAAAGCAAAGCTGTCTACAAACATTTTAATTTCCTTTGCCTTTCTATAAAGCTTGAGATTTTCCATTACCTAAAATGACACTCAAGGATATGTAAACGTAATGCAAACATGGATTTTGTGACAAAATTCTAACGTTGCCCCCCTTCAAGATTCCTGTCCCCTGGTTATTCAATCAAACAGACATAAGTACCATTATGAAGGGACTGTACAGATATAATTAAAGTCCCAAGTTAGTTGGCCTTAATATACAGATGATTCACACGGGCCTATTCAGTCAGGCCAGGCTTTAGAAGTAGAGTTTTCTCTGGCTGGTAGCAGGAGTCAGAGAGCTGTGAAGCGTGACAAGGATCTGACACAGCCTTGCCGGCTTGAAGATGGAGGGGGGCCAAGACAAAGAATGTGGTGGCCTCTAGGAGCTGAAAGCCGTCCCCAGGTAGCAACCAGAAAGGAAACAAGGAAACAGGGGCTTCAACAACATGAATGAGCTTGGAAGCTGACTCTTTATGAGAGCTCCCAGATAAGAGGTCTGCCCAGCCGACACTTTAATTTCAGACTTGTGATACCCCAAGCACAGAACTCGGCCAAGCCCACCTGGACTTCTGACACACAGAAATGTAAACTAATAAATACATAGGGTGTTTTTAAGTTGCTAAGTCTGTGGTCATTTGTTATGTAGCAATGGCAAAGAAAAACAGATTTGCAATTAATATTATTTGCATTGGCATGTTGTATCTTCTGCTTTTTTAAAAATGCCTTTGAGACTTTAATAAAATACAGTGATAAGTACCTGTGTATATCTAAAGACATTTTTTAATTGGAATTTAATTCTAAAGTGATCAAATTATAAAAAGTTAAAAGAAAAGGATATACTGTAACCCCATGTCTCTGGGTAAGCTTTATCAGTATATATAGTCTAAATATAATCACCCTGACTTTTCTAAAACCCAGAAAGAAATAGTGCATTGTAGGTATTATCTTAATAATATGCTTAATTTAGCTTTAATTGTGTTTTTAATTAAGGTTGTTTTCAAGTTTTAAATAATGTTATAATTTAAACACATTCTTTGATATGACAATTTAGATAAGATTAAGATGCTAATAGGATAGTACCTAAGGTTTAAAATAGTAATAGAAGTTATAAGTGAGAGGAAGAATGCGAAAAATCAGAAAAAAGAAAAAAAGTAATTGAAAAGCTTTAATATTTGGACATTTTTTATTTGTAACCAGAAGTTTGGGTACTCATTCTTTTTTTTCAAGGAAAAAATGACAATGTAGTTACATGGGATAACTACAGCCACCTGCAGCCTCCGACCACATGAAACGTCATCACCTCCGTATCTGTTTCTCCAGTTACTGACTTGATCACAGGGCAGCTGAAAGTAAGGTTACAGCTCCTAGAGCAGAAAGAATACACAGCTCCCTTTTCCTACTAAAAATGACAATTAACTTTTTCCATAGGAAAAGTGACAATATCAGGCCAACTAGTCATCAAAACTAATTTCTTTCCCTCTTGGGTACACCTCTAGACTACACCTCAAGGACTTCTTTGCAGTTAAGGGGCTAATGTGACTGAGTCCTGGCCCAGAGAATACAGGTGGAAGTGAGTTATACCACCTCTTGGTGACCTGTAAAATCCTCCTGTGTTATATCCCACTCTCTTTCATCGAACATCCTTCCAGAGGATGGTGATACCTGGGGTCACCTTGGCAGCCACTTGTTGAAGACGGCAGAGCCTCCATCCACTTGAGTCCCTGAGTGACTGAGTAGAGGAACAAACCCCACCCCTCACAATGCAGATGAGGATGTATGTGAGAAGTAAGCTGCTGAATTGGGGAATTTGTTTGTTATACAAGCTAATGTTACCACATAAGGCAAGATACAGAGACAAAATATTCAGTACTAATCTCTCCTCTGTCAAAGAAGAAAGCCCTCAAATAACAGTTACTAAGATTACCTAGACATAAGAAAATGAGTTACCCTGATAATCATCAGTGACCGCATCAATCTTCCTAGGTTACTATCTCGGGAGATTCTGTGAGTCTAAATTTGGAAATAAAAGAGCATTTGCCACAGAACTTTTAAAAGTAAAGAATTTTTATTTAATGTTGTACTTATGTGTAGAAGTTACAAAGACTTAAGCAGAACTCTTTACTCAGGACTTCCCTGGTCCAGTGATTAAGAATCCACCTTCCAATGCAGGGGACGTGGGTTCGATCCCTGGTCAGGGTACTAAGATCTCACATGGTGCGCCACACCTAGAGAGAAGCCTGCATGCTGCAACTAAGACCTGAAGCAGCCATAAATAAATAAATATTTTTTAAAACAAATAAAAATGTGTTTATAAAAAATAAACCTCCTTACTCTTCTTTTTTTCCATGGCATTTATCACCTTTTTTTAAAACACTTTATTGAGATATAATTGACATACAAAAGCTGTATATATTTAATGTGTACAACTTGATGAGTTTGGAGATAAGTATACACCCTTGAAATCATCGTCACAATAAAAGCCATAGGTTTCTCCATCATATTACCTTCTAATATAACATATAATTTACTTAATTGTGATGTTTATCATTGATTCTCTACCTCCACTTACTTAATAATCAAGATTCACAAGAGCAGGAATCTTCATCTGTTTTCTTAACAGGTATATCTCAAGAGCCTAGAACAGGGCCTTACAAATAGTAAGTGTTTGTTGAATGAATGAATGAATACCTTCTTCCAACTGTAACATCCGTATACAAAAGCCTTTAATATTTCTGAGTATGGGATCTTCTCTCACTTGCCTCATAAAACTGAGGGATAAATCCTCATAATGACAGTACTTGCTGTCTGAGATAATATGAGTAGTAATTAAACAGCCAGAGAGAAACACTATAGGTCACATTCTGAAGATGATACCAGCCAAAAGTATCCAGCAAAATAGCTTACATACATCAAATTACACCAGAGAAAAAGTTAGGATCCATACCTAGGACCAGTAGATTATCAGGAAGACAAGGAAAAATTACATAAAGTATATTATTAATAATGGTAATAAACTATCCTATAATGCTGATTGCAATAAACCAATCCAGCCACACTGGGCTCCTGGGTATTTTGAACATAACCAGTGAGCTCCTGCACTTCCTTGTTACTAAAGTGACCGTTCCAAGCATCCACATGGCTCCCTACCTCACTTCATTTAGGTCTTTGATCACATGTCACCTTGGTGAGGCCTTCACTGACTGCCCTATGTAAAATCAAATACCCTTACTCCATGAATTCCCTATTCCCTCTTCCTGTCACATTTTCCCCATAGCTTTAATGACATCTAACATGTTAGAGATGTTACCTATTTGTTTTTTCTATTTTTTGTTCCCCCCTCCACACTAGAATGTAAACCCCATAAGGGTGAATGGTTTTATCTCTTTTATTTAATGCTGAAGCCCCAGGGCCTAGAAGAATAATTGGCATGTAGTAGTGCTCAATGAATATTTGTTAAATGAATATGTAAAGGATCAAATAAAAGAATATTTAAACTATGTAGCTAAAAATTATAATCCTATCAGTCAGGATAAGCTGGGGCAGCAGGTCTCAAATATTTTTGGTCCAGAGACCAAAAATTATTGAGGACCTAAAAGAGAGCTTTTGTTTATATGGGTTATGTCTATCAATAATGACCACATGTGAAGTTAAAAGTAAGAAATTTTTAATATCTCTTTATTAATTGATTTTTAAATAGCAATAATAAACTCATTACTTGCTAACATAAATATATTATGAAAAATACAAATATTTTGAAATAATTGAAGGAGAAAAATGGCTTTGTTTTAATTTCTACAAATCTCTTCCCTAGATTTAATAGAAGACAGCAGTACTCTCATATTTGTTTCTGTATTCATTCTGGTTTTCATTTTCATTTGTAGATAGTCTTCTTTGATATTACATACAAACCCAAACAAGTGGTAGTTTCTTAAAAGTTATTTGCAACTTGGAGTCTGAAACCATGTCAAAGAAATTTCTTGTACTCTGTTACATTAAAATGCATTGGTCTATTTTGTTCTTTAAATGGACCTGTTACCCATGCAAGATTTGGTCACTTCATGCATTGGTCATTTGGAAAAGATTGATTTAATGAGTTATACAGGTCTTCCACATTCTGATATGTTTCATTATACACTATCAAAATTTTATATTTGTACCGTACGCTAACGCACATATATGGAATCTAAAAAAACGATACTGATGAACCTAGTGGCAGGGCAGGAATAAAGATGCAGATGTAGAGAACAGACTTGAGGACACGGAGGAGGGGGACGGGGAAGCTGGGACGAAGTGAGAGAGTAGCATTGACATACACACACTACCAAACGTAAAATGGATGGCTAGTGGGAAGCTGCTGCACAGCACAGGGAGATCAGCTCGGTGCTTTGTGATGACCTAGAGGGGTGGGATAGGGAGGGTGGGAGGGGATATGGAGATGTATGTATAGTTATAGCTGATTCACTTTGTTGTACAACAAAAACTAACACAACATTGTAAAGCAATTATACTCCAATAAAGTTATTAAAAATTTTTTTTATATTTGTTAATATCACCACTGATCAGAAAAGCCTTTAAGACCTGAGAAGCTTCAAATTCATAGTGGTGGATACAGTTTGGATTTTGTCAAGACCAACATACACTATCTGTCATTGTCCTTCAAGTGACTGGCTCACTTGAATCATTTGTAAAAGAAAAAATAATAATAATACTCTAGCAAATACCAAATTCTGGATAGCCAGGGCTTGTCTGCAAGCCATTTATCCAAGTGAAAATGATGTTTCATGAACAGAGCAGCTAGTCCAGCTCACCACTCAGTGGCACAAGGGCTTTGTCCTTGAAACACCATTATATTTCAAAGTTGCTTTTGATGTACTTCCCATTTCATCATACAGAATATTAAAAAGATGTATACTCGAGGAATGAAATTTGATTTTAAAACGCTATCATTTTCATCAAGGATATTCTTAAGTAAAACTAGTTTTGGGGGTTTGTTTGGGTGTTTTGCTTGCTTATTTGTTTTACTGGGAGGGAAGTGATGAAGAATAGAGCTGGGTACCACCACCTTGATTCACGCTATAGCTCCAGCAGTTTTATTCACTATTGCTTTTGCACCATGAGTGCAAATGTCAGCAAGGCAAAACAAGGCAAATAATGTCTTTGTGTCATTATGAACATAGTTTGGTCCCTCTGAGGACCACCTTAAGGGGTTTGGGGAGCCCTCAGAAGTCTACTGACCATACTTTGAGGACAGCTAGGCTAGGGTATGCTGTAGTAACAACAATCTTGAAATCTCAATGGTCTTAAAGAAAAAGGTTCTTTCTTGCTCATGTGATATGTCCAACACATGTCAGTGGGGTGCTCTGCTCCTCATTGGACCCAGGCTTGTTGTTAATATTGCCAACTATCATTCCAGAAGGAAAAGGAGCTCTGCAGAGCCTCACCCTGGCACTTAAATGCGCCAGTGCTCAAGTGGCTGCAGGCACTTCTCACAATTCATTGTGAACTAGTCACTTGGTTCCACCAACCACAAGAGACAAAGAAGTAAAAACCTACCTAATTACTACCACAAGGCGCACACACCAAAATTTTTGTCATTATAGAAAATATGAATATTAAAATGATGTTTTAAACCTTAGATTTTAAAAAGTATGAACTTTATTACAGATTTTTGTTTGAAAAAAATTGAGGTTATAAAAAAGATATAGATAGGATGTGGGAAAGCTCCTTTTATTGTTAGGATTAAATCCAACTTCATATAATGGAGAAATCAAAAAGATTTAAGCAATTAGAAGTTTATTTCTCTCTTATGCAAAATAATTCTGTAGAAATCAATCAAGGGAATGATTTGACAGGCCAACCATGTCATCAACAACCCAGGTTGCTACTTTGCTCTCTCACCATCCCTGATGAATAGCCTCCATACTCAAAATCACCTCATGACACAAAATGGGTGCTGGGTCTCCAGCCATCACACTTTTGTTACAAAGAATAGAAGGAATGGAAGAGAATGGGTCCTTAGCACCACCCCTTTAAGAGACCTTCCCAAAATTCCCACACAATACTTCTGATTACATACCACTCTCTAGAACTTAGTTACGTGGTCACACCAGCTTCAAGGGAAGCTATAAAGTGTTGTCTTTATTCCTAGAGGCAATGTGTTGAGCTAAAATTTGGGGTTCTGCTACTAAGGAAAGAGAGAATCTGTCTTTGCCATGGTCCTTCTAGATAGAATGATGAATGGATTAAGGAAATAGAAAACATATTTTAATACACTTTAAATATATACAATTATATTTGTCAATTATTCTTCAATGAAGTTCAAAAAAAAAAAGAATTGAAAGCAGGATCTTGAAGAGATATTTGCACACCAATAGTCATAGCAGCACCATTCACAAACAACCCACGAGTCCATCAACCAACGAACTGATAGACAAAAGGTGGTATGTACATACCATATGGAATATTATTAATTCTGACACATGCTACAACATGGTTGAACCTTGAGGACATTATGCTAAGTGAAAAAAGTCAGTTGCAGAAAAGACAAATACTGTATGATTCCACTTAACTGAGATATATACCTAGGGTAGTCAAATTCATGGAAACAGTAGTAGAATAGTGTTTGCCAAGGGCTGGGGGGAGGGGAATTTGGAAAATTGTGATTTAATGGGTATATAGTTTCAGCTTGCAAGTTGAAAAGTTCCGGAGATTAATTGCACAACAATGTGTATATACTTAAAACAACTCAACTGTGCACTTAGAAATGGTTAAGATGGTAAATTTTATGTTATGTGTTTTTAACTGTTCTTTTAATTCATAATTAATTTGAAATGAAAGAAATTCATCATGAAAAGTAAATGAATGGATGGGTGGATGGACAGATGGATGACGGACAGTATGGTAGCAAGTAGAGTAAACTGTCAAGAGTAGAATCTAGGTGGTGGAGAAAGGGCGTTCGCCATAAAATTCTTCCAAATTTACTCTATGTTTGAAATTTTTCATAAGAAAATGTTGTAGGAACTGAATCTCGTATTAAATGAAGGCTTTGAATAAGCTAACCACTTGTGAGGTTATTTCTCAGTCACAAGTATATTTTCCTTTCACGTCAAAAGGAGTTTGAATGTCTCCTAAGGCACTTCCGGTTCTTTACTTGTGCCACCTGGGCAGCTGCCTTTGATCACTGCCCCTTACAAAAGATGTCATGGCTTCCAAAAACAACTCTGTGAAGGAGGGGAGGGTGCTTGGGGAGTCCCTCTCATGTATCTAACAGTTAGAAAGAACCATTCTCTCACCTGGCATTCAAACTCTCCCAGGTCCCATTATTGGTGCCATTTTTACTTAGACAAAGGATCTCTCTAAGAAGCATCCAACTTGTGAACTATGAACAAAGTGTGCCCATCTTGATATTTTTAGCAAAAGCTTCGGGCCTTATTTTAGCACCCATAACTCTCTGGGCATGCCGGTAAATAATTACTAAATTTAGCATGAATGTGAAAAGCTGAGATCCCTAGAGCAATGCAAACCAGAAGAGAATGTTCCAGTCGTTATTCAAGCTCTTCTTTCACAGCATCATTTATCAGTCAAGCAACATGATGAAAGAACTGAGGGATGTGACATTGCTCTATGCCCGTGCCCTTAATCATCATCCAGTATGTCCTGAGGCTATGAAACACAACACAGAAATTCACTCATTTTCATAGAACCAGGTGGTAGAATTGCAGGCTGATGGCATAAATCTGATGAAGAATGCATTGAGCTGCTTCCGCAAATCAACAAATGGGGGGACTTAAAGAATATGAGATTCAGGGCTTCCGTGGTGGCGCAGTGGTTGAGAGTCCGCCTGCCGATGCAGGGGACACGGGTTTGTGCCCCGGTCCGGGAAGATCCCACATGCTGCGGAGCGGCTGCGCCCGTGAGCCATGGCCGCTGAGCCTGCGCGTCCGGAGCCTGTGCTCCGCAACGGGAGAGGCCACAACAGCGAGAGGCCCGCATACCGCCAAAAAAAAAAAAAAAAAAAAAAGAATATGAGATTCAAAAAAAAAAAGAATATGAGATTCAACTTGTTGGATTCCAATCAGTACGAGATACATAATTCACAGGGCCCAATACGAAATAAAATGCAGCTCCCTTGTTCTAAAATTATTAAGTATTTCAAGACAGCTATTGTAGAATATTAAACCAAGCAGAGAGTTCTTTTCAGTATGGGGACCTGTGTGACTTCACAAGACACCCATGAAGCCAGCCCTGACTCCCATGGTTAACGAGGTAATTATTTTTACTGATGTGACAAATCAGAAGATCTGAACTTGAAGCCATCGTAGTGGTGAAAATTGCTCATTTCTTCATGGGGGTGCTGACATTCGGACTGAGTTGGCACGCCAATTAAGCAAATGGAAACATTTAGAGGGACTTCCCTGGTTGTCCAGTGGCTAAGACTCTGCACTCCCAAAGCAGTGGGCCTGAGTTCGATCCCTGGTCAGGGAACTAGATCCCACATGCTGCAACTAAGAGTTTGCATGCCACAACTAAAAGATCCCATGTGCCACAACTAAGACCCGGTGCAGCCAAATAAATAAATCAATATTTATTTTAGAAAAAAAAGAAACGTTTAGGGACTGCTTTTATTTCCTATGGCTGAGGTGCCCTGACCTTGCTGAAATGGGAACCTAGCACTGTCATAGAGGAGGCTCATAACGTTGGTTGGACTAATCACAGAATGTAATAGCCATGAAGCTGCACTTCCAGAATTTATTCAAGTATTTTGATAAGTAAGAATCCTTCTTTAAACTTTTGCATCTTCCTTTCCTAAGAAGGCAAACTGTAGAAAGTGCTTGCTATCAACTTGCAAGCATAATTACACAAGGGAGTGATTAAGCTACGGATTAGTCAAGGCTCTTCAGGTAATCTATTGGCTCACACAACTGGAAGGCCAGGGACAGTCTTTAAGGGCAGCTGGTCAGGGCTCACACGATGTCATTAAAACCCATCTTCGGGCTTCCCTGGTGGCGCGGTGGTTGAGAGTCCGCCTGCCGATGCAGGGGACACGGGTTCGTGCCCCAGTCCGGGAGGATCCCACATGCCGTGGAGCGGCTGGGCCCGTGAGCCGTGGCCGCTGAGCCTGTGCGTCCGGAGCCTGTGCTCCGCAATGGGAGAGGCCACAACAGTGAGAGGCCCACGTACCGCAAAAAAAAAAATTAAAAATAAAAAAATAAAAATAAATAAACCCATCTTCCTTTCACCTCCAAAGGTAATGTGCTACCTCCTGCTGTATTGGATTCACTGTCAGGCTATACATGATGCTTCAAGCTACAAGAACACATCAACTCTAATATCAAACCCAGTGGGAAAGAGAGCTCCCTTCCCCAGTGGAAGTCCAAGACCTGAACCTCATTAGCCCTATCTGGCCTGACTTGGGTCATGTGCTCATCGTTGAACCAGTCAGTGACTGGGAAATGGAATGCTCTGATGGCCTCAGTCTTGCTCATAACTCCCCCCCCCAAACCCAGAAATAGAATCAGCTTCTTCATGGACTGAGAATGGGGTCGGGGTGGATTCCCCAAATGGAAATTTAGGAATTGTTATCAAGGGAGTAGAGTAGATGCTGGACGGCAAAAGCACCACATGTCCAGCACAAGCAGAGAGCAAGCTACCCCCACCGAGCACATACTGTGTCCCCAGAAACCTGGAAATGAGATATGAAGTGAAGAACCATCCTGAAATCTCTGGTTGGGTTTGTGTTCAACTGAGTCTCTAAAGCACCTTTTTTATCTCTCATGAAAAAACTGAAATCAAGGCTGATAGCCAGTGTTAGGGACACGAGTCTGGAGTCACACTGAGATGCATCATGATGGAATACACCCCACTGCCCTCAGAAGTGACTCAGGACTGTGAGAGCTAAGTGTTCTGATTTGTTTTTCATTTAGAATTGTTTTTACAGTAAACATTTCGAAAGAGAAAATTGTCTACTCAATGTTATACCGTGTTCTCATTGAGTTGTTCAAAACGACTCTGCCCATAACTATGCACATCTACAGAAAACTTTAGTTATTTAAACACTTATTTTTAATCTATAATTTTAATGTTCCCCTTCTAAAAAAAAAAAATCAAATCCACCCAGCCCTAAGATATTGACTAGTAATAACCAAGTCACCATCTTAAGCAGCAAGAGCTTGTATCTGCTGATCTTCCCTCTTGCATTATCTCCTCTATTTATCCTCCTACACAAATCCTAACTTGCGTAAAGCAGAATAAATTCCATGTGTGCAAGGGCCAATTCATAGCTAATAACAATGATGAACATTCACAGGAGGTGGAGGTAACTGAACCCTGCCCGGGTTGGGGGTGGGAGGGAGGAGGTGGGGCACTAGTTGCAGCTTCATTCTCAGGAGACGATTCGTAGGTTCAATCCAAGCAGGGAAAAAAGCTGCACAAAAAAGATTCTGCAATGTGTAACACAGGGACAAGCCGCTGAGAAGATGAGGGACAATTCAGGGTCACAAGTGTTCTGTTCATTGCCTCAGCACAATGGGAGGCATGACCAAAAACCAGCCTGCCATCACAAGCTCACAGACTGGGGACAATCTTCTAAGACACTATCTTAGCCATATACTCCATTTTGCCTCTTCATTGGATCGTTTTCCTTGGGTGGGGGCTTCATTTCCATGGCGATGTGAGTGTCTCTGCAGAAACCTAGCTTTACAATAGATAGAGTCATTCACCCATTAGGTAATGTAATATATATTTACTGATCACCAACTATGTGCCAGGAAGTGCTCCCCACACCCCAGGTAGCAGTAAACAAGCATGACAAATTGTTTACCTTCATGCAACTCACCTTATGGTTGGGGAAATCAGACAACAAACATAAAAAGAAGTAAATGAATGTGGAATACCAGATAGTAACTGCTGCTATAAAGAAAATAAAACAGAGTGATGCGACGTAAAGAACTACCTTAGACACGGTGGTCAGGTAAGACCGACCCTGAGAACAACCTTCAGAGCAGCGGACCAGCCAGTGCAAAGGCTGAGCAGGAAATGAGCTTGTTTGGCGGGAGGAAGGAAGGCTTGTGGGACTACAAATAGGGACGCGAGAAAAATGGAGACAAAGGAGGATGCAGGCCAGCTCAAGTAGGCAGGGAGCAGGCCATAGCAATGGGCGCATAACGAAAGCCTCCCATCACCACACTAACAGCCCAAATGTCCAATTGTAAAAACTCACCAAGGGCGATTTACAACCTGGGGTTTCATTCCCGGAGAGCCCGCTCTTACAAGTCGTTAACAGGTTCCTTTTATTGGGCCTTTACCGCCATCTGCTGGCAGTATTCGGCATCCCCAGGCCGTGGTCAACACAGCGGCTTAAGGCGGGCATATACCTGACACTTCGGGTGGGACGTCACTGTTCAGGGCCCGCCTAATTCCTACTGGTGCCCTAAACTGGATTCAGATCAAGGGTCACAATGCACTTTACAAGATACACAAAGTTGGGCCTGAGAACAGGAAACTTCCATTTATCCGATTAACTGACCTCACTGAGCACCAGAATAGGCTTTTCAAACAGCTCCTATTAAAATTAAAAAATAATGCCCTGGGCTTCCCTGGTGGCGCAGTGGTTGAGAGTCCGCCTGCCAATGCAGGGGACGCGGGTTCGTGCCCCGGTCCTGGAGGATCCCCACATGCCGCGGAGCGGCTGGGCCCGTGAGCCATGGCCGCTGAGCCTGCGCGTCCGGAGCCTGTGCTGCGCAACGGGAGAGGCCACAACAGTGAGAGGTCCGCGTACCGCAAAAAAAAAAAAAAAAAATAGTCCCTGGTCATATAATAGCACCTGGTTCGTGGCTGCCCGCAATACTTACTATGCTAAATTCTCCCCCTTCCGGGCGTTCTGCACCTTAGCAAAACGCTCTGGAGACACCCCAACTGCCTGTTCTTGCCCTCAAAGGTGAAATCTAGTCCTCATTTTCCCCTCCTCCTCCGGATCCCCATACACCTATTCTCTCACTCCTGTCGCCTGCCAATACTCCAGTAAAGGATGGTGGACCACCTCCTCCCACCAGTACCACCACCCCAAGTGTGCTGATTTGGAATCCTAATCTGCCTAAGGTAGAAGCTTTGCCTAAATTTCAGGATACAAGGGCCACTCACAGCTTATAATAACGATGAACTTTCACAGGAGGTGGAGGGAATTGTACCCAGTGATTAGGGCTAGTGATTAGGAAGCAGAATAACTTAAAACTGACACATGTGAGAAATATCCTCAAATGATATCATCTGGACCCTCCCTGCAAAGTGGTGTCACCCGGGATCCACACTCCTGCTGGAGCCCTGGGTGACTGCCCTGGCCCCTTCCCATGCTCCTGACAAGAGTGAAAGAAGGAGGGAGTCCCCTACAATGTCCAAGGCCACAAAAATGCCTCTTTTGCTATGCTTAGCTGTGTTGAGTCTCATTTGGCTCCTGGCATGGGTATGGGACAGTCCCAAACCAAACTGCTAAGGTCAGTGGGTCATCTCTCATCCTCATTTGACAGCAGGTTGAATTGGGCCAGCCACTCTCTGGAACCAGTTCTACCAGGTAGATGGGCTCCTCCCACCCACACTAGGAACTCCACAAGCCTGAATGCAAGAGTGACCTCCCAGACAAATGGGAAGGTTATTAACATGCGGATTAAGTGTGCCTGGGTCTGTGACTCCCTGTCTAACAAAGACTCTATGTCTCAAGGTCGTTCAGAGGCCAGTTCCCATTATTACTACACCTGGGCTCAACCAGGCCCTAATGGCCTCCATTCAGGACCTGTCCAACCTTGCACATGAGATGACATCCCCTCTCCATAGGATTTCACCTAAGGTGACATCACCCCTTCAGAAGACTCCACAGGACACAGCATTGCCTAGGACCCCACCCTGAGCTGGGACCCTAATTTGGACTTTGGCACAAAAACAATCCTGCCTCTCGAGCGCCCCGTGCAAGCCCTCTCTTTCCTCACAGGATCTTCTACCTGTTGGGCTTTCCCACCAGATGACACCCTGGGACCACTGCAGCAGTTAGATTGGCCGGGCTCTTTTCACAACCCGTCGAGCATGTCCCACGTCTCTAGCAATGGGGAATGGCCCCTGCCACACGCCAGCACAAATACACTCAGTTAAGACAGGTAGAGTCCTGGCACAACTGTCCGGCAGCCCTGCTGCCCCAGATAAATAGTGACACTTTGGTGCATTGGACCATTGTGTATTTAATCTTTGGCTTCTGCACTTAGCCTCTGAAGATGTGTCTGCCTGCCCACCCAGGGTAGCTCGCTGTCCTGCCTTTCTGTTAAGTGCCTCTTTTGTGCAAAATTCCGAAAGACAGAATTCCCTAATGGGATCCCCCATGGACGCAACAGCCCCTAGGCAGAGAGAGGAAAATGGAAAAAGCAGACCCACTCAGGCTAATGACTCCCTGCTAGAGTGCTTTACACAAACCTGTTTCACAGATCTACCCCACAAGACCTAAAGGCTTTAAAAAGTTTGCAGGCAGATCTAGATCCTCTAGATTATCTAGATAGGTGTGACCACCACCTCCCTTCCTTTTAAAGAGCAAACCAACTGCTGCTCCCTTCTGTCCCTGGTGGATGATTTCCAAAAATTAAGAATTTCCACTACTTTTGTTCCTCTACCTCCCATTCTTTGCAGGATACCAAGGACCACTTGACTGCCGATCGCACAACCCTGCCACTGCCTCCCTGAAAACTCTGGCCTCTTCTTCCATTTTTTTTTTTTTTTTTTTTTTGCAGTACACGGGCCTCTCACTGTTGTGGCCTCTCCCGTTGCGGAGCACAGGCTCAGCGGCCATGGCTCACGGGCCCAGCCGCTCCGCGGCATGTGGGATCTTCCCCGACCAGGGCACGAACCCGTGTCCCCTGCATCAGCAGGCAGACTCTCGACCACTGCGCCACCAGGGAAGCCCCCTCTTCTTCCATTTTTAAGGACTCTGTGATGACACAAGCCCAGAGGACTATTCCCAGGCCTAGAAAGCAGCTGAATTTTGAAATCCCTTGGGACCAGTGACCCCTTTTTGCCTTTCATTTTCTCCCTTTTTACTTTCATTTTCTCCCTTTTGAAGGGAGACTCTATAACTTTTATGCCCACCCCACCATTGCATTTTGGTGGCAGATAACTTGTTTCTTGAGTTTCACATGTTCACAGGTGGGAAGGAATTGTGCCCACGGATGAAGTCTTCTCATAGCCTCCCTCTACCTGGTTTAGATGATATTTGGGACTTTTGAGCTGATAAGATTTAGATGAGTTGTTTTTACTTTGAGTTGATGCTATAATGGGATGAGATTTTGGGATGAGGTGCATGTATTTTGCCTGTGGGGTGGACATGAATCTTTGGGGCAGACTATATATAGGCAGACTAATAGCCCCTAAAGATGTCCACATCCTATCCCCAGAATCTGGGAGTGTGTTATGTTACATGGCAAAGAGGAATTATGATTGCAGATAAAACTAAGGTTGGCAATCAGCAGACCGGAAAAAAGAGAGGGTACCCTGAATTATTCTGGTCGGGCCAGTGTCATCACAGAGTCCTTAAAAGTAGAAGAAGAGGCCAGAGTGATGTGATGGGAGAAAGGCTCAACCTGCAGTTACTGGTTTTGAAGGTGGAGGAGGGCCCCACAAGCCAAGGAACACAAGTGGACTCTAGAAGCTGGAAGAGGCAAGAAAATAGATTCTCCTCTAGTGCCTCCAGAAAAGAAGACAGCCCTGCTGACACCTTGATTTTAGCCTTCTGAGATCTGTCAGACTTCTGACCTACAGAGAGTTCAGGTAATACATTTGTGTTGTTTTATTTCAGTTTGTGATAATTTGTCATAGCAGCATAGAAAACTAATACCAGGAGCTCAGTCCCTGCCTCTATAAGCAGAAAAGCACCATCGTTCGGGTTACTGTGCAGCAAACATCCACTTCCCTTACCCTCCCATGGGCAGGTAAGGGGAGGTGCACGGGGCGGGGGAGCTACTTCTCCGCCTAATTGATTTGGGACCTGGACGTTTAACTTCCTTTGCCCAGTGAAATGCTAGCACATATGCAAGCAGAGGTCTTAAGTGTGGGCCTGACTCGTTTGCGCCTGTGATCCTCCTTGAGAAAAGCACACCCGAGATAGCCCCAGAGCCCAAGGGCACCCCTGAGCCTAACCCAGAGTCTGAAGCCAAGCCCAGCTGACCCGCAACCTACAGCAGAGCCACCCAAGCAGCCTAGCTGAGTTCAGCAAAAGTGCAGTCGACCTGAGGACCCCGAGTGAAGAATAAACTCTTACCGCTGCACTCCACTGAGTTCTGCAGTTGCTTCTCATGCAGCAGTGTTATTGGGGCTAAAGCTGACTGATAGAGAATTCCTGGCAAGACACGCAATCAGTCCTTCTTTTATCGACGAAGGCAGTCCTGGTGTGTACCCGCGTGCATACGCATCGATACCTGCGCATGTGAGGATAAACCCACGTGCAACTCTGAAAAGTGGGAGCACATCCATGTACAGCTGTGCACGTGTGCGGTTACTCTCCATCACATCTGGAGGCGCGATGGCTGTGTGTGATGTGAGGGAATCTGTGTGCTCTTAGGTCGTTTCTTGGTTTTCCTCCTCAGAACTCAGTCATCCCTTCACTAGAAGGAATCCAGCTTCCGGCCAAAAACCTATGTCTGATTTTTTAAGTATTTTTTGATTGAAGGATAGTTGATTTACAGTGTTGTGTTCATTTCAGGTGTAAAGTGATTCATATATACACGTATACACTTGTTCAGATTCTTTTCCATTATAGGTTGTTAGAAGATATTGAATATGGTTCCCTGTGCTACAGGGTAGGTCTTTGTTGTTTACCTATTTTATATATAGTAGTGTGTATCTGTTCATTTCTTAGGCACAACCGTAGGCCATTACAAAGGCTCTCCCCGGCAGGCCTGGCAGGGTTAGCCTCCCCGCACCAGCGTGGTACACCGCCAGTGCACGCAGTCTCTCAGTGGATCACAGCCAAGGACTCAAGCCCCTGCCCCAACCTGCATTCCTATCCCAGCTTTCTTCAGAGACCTTTAGTGGGAAGGGGATTGCCTTCGGCCGACGCCCTCCTCGGGTGCCTCACTCTTATGGGGGGCGGGGGAAACCTGGAAGACACGTCTCCACTCTGCCTCAGGAGTCAGGACCCTCTTGCTCCTAGCCCTTCCCTCACTCCCTTCCCCACCCCAATCCCCCCCCTCCCCGTGGCCCCCAGATCCATAAAACGGAAGGAGCCTTTAGTTCGGGGCTCCCCCAGCGGTGAGAGCATCCCCAGCTTCGATCCACCTGATGGGATGGTGCCATTCGTTCCAAGGGGAAAATCCAAAGAAGGCATGTCAGTGCTTCTCCAGTTTGGCCTCTTCCTTACATGTGGAAGTGAACGATTGAAGCCTGACTGTTCCTTTAATTTGGACTTGTCTTAATTGGCTCCTATGACACCTGGCGGCTCAGCTCTGTCCACCACTTACAGACATTAGCCTGGTGACTTTCGGAAAAGTCACTTTACCTCTTCATGCTTTGGGTTCTTCATCTGTAAAATTGAAATGCTAACATACCTACCTCCTAGGGTTGTTCCTGTGAGGATGTGATGAGTTGATAGACGTAAAGCGTAAGTAAGTTCTAGCTAATAAGCATTTGCTATTATGATGTTCAACACTGTCCATTTCTGTTTGGAAATCCATATGGTTCTGGGGGTGCCTATTGGCTTAGCCTGGGTCATGTGCTCTACCCCCCCAACCCCTTCCCCTGCTCTAGGGGTCCAGTACATGATCTAGACTAAATTAGTAGGCACTCTCCACCTCCTAGGCTGGTTCCCGGTGGGCATGTGATATGAGCCTGTCCAGTCATAGCAATCTTAAGGCTTGGGCTGAAAGTTCTGGGACAGAGACACTGCCTATTTCCAGCAGGACAAGAACAAGGAATCCTACACCCCAGGAGGTGCTGGCAGCCATACTGGGACCACAGGGAGTGCCGACCTCAGCAAGAGGAAACACCCTGGAGAACAAAGGAGAGAAAGAGAAACTAGGCCCTCGGTGCCTTCGCTTGACTTCTGGTTAAAGCCTCGCCTCACCTAGAATATTTATGTACCTGAGCCCTTTATTGTTTTGGCCAATTTGACTTGGATGTTCTGTTACCTGTAACCGAAAGTCTCCCAACACACAGAGTGGATCTGTGAGCGGCCAGAGGCTCTTGGGAGTGGGAACAGTCTGGGTCCCCAGGGAGGCCAATTCTGAGACAGAGCATAGGGTACAGGACATTGACTACTGAGTGTCCTTGGGACCGGCTGAAGGAGGGAGGAGAGAGAGGTGCACAGGGCTGGGCAGAGAGAGGAGTCAAGCTGCAGTGCCGGTCCAGGGGCAGTTTCAGCCAACCCTCCAAGCAGCCCTGGAGCCAGAACAGCCTTTGGTGTTGGCACATTAAGCATCATGGAAGGTGGGAAGAGGCCCGGCTCTCGGCAGCCAAGGCAAAGCCCGAAGGCACTGGCAGCTGGAGGCCACCTGCCAGTGGCCCTCCCGGTAACCGGAGCAAAAGCCCTTGCTGGAGAGGGGTCCAGGCAGCGCCCCTCTTAAGTCCATCGTGAAAGAGTATGTGGCAGGGAACAGCGCCTGACTAGGCACCTGAGGACGAGTTGGTGTTCACGTCCATACACCGTTGGGGTAGAAGCAGTGGACAGACAGATGGCTGGACTGGAAAAGAGATGGCCAGCAGCAGTGAAGGTCCAGCAAGTTCCCAGGTGTATCAAACTCAAGGAATCCCCCCTCCACCCCGGAACTGGCCTCAACAGGTCTGGGCACAAATCAGGTGAGAAACTGGAGTCGCACTGCACCAGGGAGGGGGTGGCCCGGAGCCACAGAACCATGGAGACTCAGGCAGGGGGCGGCGCTCCAGCACTTCTCAAGAAGTCTGGAGCCCCAGATGCAGGCAGCACAGTTGCCCACCCCTAATCTTAAGACAAAATCCACTTCTGCCTAGGCTTCTCAGGAAGCCCCAGGCACTGGCAAAAGGCAAACCCAGCTTTATTGGTAAAAAGGACTTGACTAGGAATTCCTACCTGGCTCAAGTAGAAGCACCAACCAAAAGCATGGAGGGAGGGGGGGACGCAGGAAGCGGACAGGAAACAGGAAGCACGCAAGGGAGGAAAGGACGGACGGAGGGAGTGTGAGGAAGGAAGGAACTGCAGACCAGCGTCTGGATGGGGACGTGGGCTTGGAAGGAGAGAACTCAAGGCTCTGGGTGTGGGGAAGAGACCAGGGAGGGAGGGGTGGCCCATTGCCCCGCCATTTAGAAGGGCAGCAGCTCTTCCACAGGGATGTTGAGGATGATGTCCATGTTAGGGGTGCACCTGGTAGGAAACAGCAAAGAGGGGTGTGAGACACCAAGCAGGGGCGCCAGAGCTGCAGGTAGGGGAGCACGGCCTCAGAGGAACACAACCTGTGACCTTACAGCAAACACACATACACACACACACACACACACACACACACACACACACACACACACACACGTCAAAATGGAAAAGGAACTGGTTTGGCAGGACTCATGTTGCCCCACAGAGCTCTGAGGCCAAGAGGAAACAAGAGCTCAGCTCTGAAGTGCTGGGGCCCCTCAGGACGAGCGCTCTCTCTGCAGTCAGGATGACTGGTTTGGAAGCCTAACTCTGTGTCACCTTGAGCATACTGCTTCTCCCCTCTGAGCCTCTGGACATCACTGGGCACCTATGTAACAAGCACTCACTATGTGACAGACCCCAGGCGAGCCTCGTTTCCTCATCTGTCAAGGGGGGAGGGTCCACCTTCAGTCACTGATGGGAAGATTAAATGAGACCAGGCCAGCATGTAATAAGTGCTCAGTAAATGACAGGCATTATTCTTTCCGTAACAGTAGCAAGAGCAGTGGGTTCCCATCTGCACTATCTTCCCATCTCAGTGACCAGCACGAACATTTCCAAGGCTCCAGGATTACATTCTCCCTCCCAGTTCTCTCACCCACTCTCATGGTACATACTGACGCACGCTGAAGGATTTAGACATGAAATGTCAGGATGTCTGCAATTTACAACATTTCAGAAGAAAGAACAAGGAAGAAATGAAGATGAAGCCAATATGGCAAAAATATAACTATTTCTAAATCTAGATGGGTAACTGGGTATTCATCATAATACTCTCTGGACTTTTCTGTATATTTGAAATTGTTCAAAATAATAGTAAAAAAAAAATGCATGTCTGTACTGGCAATGCCCAAATTTCCATCTCCAGTCAGTATCTGTCTTCTGATATCTACACTCGTACCCCCAACTGCCTAGCTGACAGCTCCACGCTGAGGTCTCTGTAAATTAAACTCAGTGTCCCAGTCAACTGCAGACTGACCTGCGTAAGCATCCTTCACCCCCCGGCCCCAGCCTTCCCTCTCTCTGGATCTGGTACCACTACCCACCCTGTGACAAAAGCCAGAAACCCAGGGGTCATTCTTGACACCTCCCTGTCCTTGACTTCCCACATCCAAATATCACCAAGGCCTACGGGTTTACCTTCTTCAATTCTTCTCCACTCCATCCATCTCTCCTCTCTCTTCTGCCACCCACCCTGGCCAAGCCACTCCCGACCCCCCCCTACACACACACGATTGCCAACCAGACTCCCAGCACCTCCTCTGGCCCCTCTCCAATATCTCCTCCACCCTCTTTTCAAAGTAACTCTTCTTGGAATGCAAATCTGATGTCACCACTCAGCTTACAATTTCTTGGCTTTCAGGGTCAAGTATCAAACTCTTCCCTCAGTCTACCGGGCCCTGCGTGGCGGTTCCTAGGGGCTGAGCTGTCCTGCTTCCTCCCCGTTACTCTCCCCACCACTCTGCATTCCAGCCTCATTCAGCCCCTGGTAAACATCAAGTTCCCTCCTACCACACATGCTCCACAGCCTCACTGCTCGGCTTGTGACCCAGGGACTGGCAGCGTCAGCCTCACCCAGGAGCTTCTTAGAAATGCTGACTCCTTAGCCCCACTCCAGATCTACCGGTTCAGCATCTGCTTTGTAACGAGATCTCTAGGGGATTCCTGTGCACGTTCTGGTTGGAGAAGCTCTGCCTAGGGATGCGCCCCTCCCACGTTTTAGGAGGAGAAAGCGTCTTCCCATTCCCGGTGTCTCCCTGCCCGTGGAGGGGCAGCAGAGGCATACTGCTCCTGGCCTCGCTTTACTCACTCTGCCCCTGGAAAGGGGTACAACGACCTGAACAGTGAGTCTGGAGAATAGGATGGGGCATGGGTGCCCTGTTCCCTCTCAGCCACGAGCAGCCTGCAAGGACGACACTCTCCTCTGCTCCAACACAGCTGACCAAGGAGCTCGACTTGCCTAATTCTGGGTTCACTATTCAGAAGCCAAGATATCTGGAGGTAGAAGCTGTTGCTACCTTCTCTAAAATCAGCTTCATCAGAATAAAAGTGAGCGTCTGGCCCGTGTCTGCCTTGCTCCTTTCAGTCTTATTTCAATGTGTTCAGAGCTCAGATAAGGACGACGGTGCCTACTCACCACACCCCCAAGACGCCAGCACCACCACCTGGAAATGTTCTTCCTTCAGTTTCCCCCTTCAGCCCCTTTTGCCCAGTGAACTTCTATGCATCATCCTTCAGACCTTGGTTTAAACTGTCACATTCTCAGGGAAACCTCTCTTGACCCTCCAGACTCCTCTCTGTCCGGGCTACGCTCTGCCAGCGCCACGTCTATGCCTCTGCTTCAGCAGCTCTGGGGTCAGTTGCCGCGGGACCTTTGTCGGTGGCTCGTTATCGATGAATGTCTGGTCCCCTCCTTGGCTCCATGGTGGTAGAGCGAAGGGTTACTGGCACTCACAGTGCCTGGCACTCCATAGGCACATCATAAACTTGACAGTACTTTTTAAGGAAAATAAGAGGAGAATGAAGAATAGGAGGTAGAGGAGGAGGAAAGAAGGGGAGAGGAAGAGAAGGAGATAGACATAGAAGCTAAGAAGAAGAAAAATAATTTGCAGATGGTAAGATCTGCCCCACATAGAGAGGCGTGGCCTGGTGGGATCCTCACCCTCAGACCCAGAGGGCCGGGCCCAAGGGAGGGCAGGCAGAGAACTGGTTTTGGAAGAAGGGAAGTCCTTCCTTTGGGGCCCAGAATTCTGCCCCACGGAGAGAACACCCTTCTTTCCCTGCAGTGTGCCTTCCAGGCCATTCGTCTCTGGAGCCGCCCACCCCACTCAACACTGTCTTCCTGAACACCCCAGGAGCTTAGGGGCGGACCCACTTGGTTGAAACGTGGAATGTGGAATTGGAAGGGTCCAGAGAGATAACCTAACTCAGCCTGCTGTGCAGAGATGGGACACTAAGGCCCAAAGATGGGAAAGGTCACATCTGCTACACAGTCAGGGGCAAAGCCAAGGCAAAAACCCAGCCTCCTGCCTCCTCCACCAGGCTGCCTTCCCCGAGAACAGAGAGCTTCTTCGAGTCCAGAGCGTGGCTAGTTTAAGAGGTAGCTACACAAGGGTCACATACTTGGATCTCCGAAGCAGAACGTCCGCAAACACAGTCTCTCGGGGTTCCCAGATCTGAAACTGGAGCTGCTCCACCTCAGCCCTTAATACGGGTATTTCCTCCTCAAAATGGTCTATGAGCTGAGGAGAGCAGGGGAAAGTGAGAAACGAAACATTCCCCAACCAAAGGGAGAAAAGGGCAAAGTGAACAAGGATTACTGCTCATTCATCTACAGAAATGGCCTGGGCTTTGTCACTTTTGTCACTGGGACTTCCGGACTCCAGACGGGGGTCCTCGCTGTGCAGGGCAGGGCTGGCTCACAAGTTACCGACGATGTTTGATGGTTCCGGTTAAGGGTGAGGGGATCGTGGAGAAGGGAGACAGGTTGCAAATGGGTGGCAGCGCTTGACAGTGAGAATTAACGGGGGCTGGTGGACGTGATGAAGGCCATTCACTCGGATAACTGATGAAGGTGCAAGATCACGAAAATTACCGCGAGAGGGTGGTGATGGTGGATTTCATTAACATGGTCATGAGTGACGGTCAATGACAAGAATTAAAGAGGTGGAGACCGGGGCTGGGTAGTGAAATTAAAGTGATGGTCATGTGGTGATGCTTGGCGATGGTGCTGCTGGGTCATGGCTGGTGGTGTTGGTTAATGAGGCAAACCCTAGGCCAGCACGAATCCCCTTCTCAGATGAATGACAAGTGGCATTAATGGCACTGCCAAGCAGGAATGCTAACACCAGAGTCAGAGACCTCATGAGCGCCACATCAGGACAAGCCTGACTCCCACAGGTCCTGGGGACCACCCACCCTCCTGCTCTAGCACAGGGGTGACGACCACCTTTGCTGCCCACTCACTTCTCGGAACTTGTCCATGTATTTCAGTATGAGCCGGCTATTCCAAGTCTTCTGCAGGAGCGTCTCCTGATGAGCACGCTGGATTTTCTGCAGAGGAAGGAGAGGTCTGGCCCCCAAGTCTGGCCCCAGGGGCGACCATGCACTGGGTAGCATGGTGGGTGTGTGGGGGGCCTGGAGGCAGAGGACAGGGAAAAAAGCAGGGCTGGGGGCAGGACCTGGATACCTGCCACAGTGGCTGGCTACTCACCACCACCAGAGACCTCAGTAGGTTTTTTTTCTTATTCTGAATCTGGTTGGACATAGATGCCAGGACCATTCTGCACATCTCACTGAGGTCATCCAGCTCATCCTGGGGGTCAGCAGGAGGGTGTTGGCCACCAGCCCTGCCTCCCACATGGTCTGGCGAGGCAAGGCCATGGGCTCACCTACCTGCTGGCTGTCCTTCACCTGCTGCAGCTGGCGCACAAGGTTGGCAACCTGGACCGACTTGATGGGATACTCACGGTCCATGTAAGTGCTCATGAAGCTCACTTTCTTGTGGACCTTCTCGATCTTGGCATCCAGCTGTTCCACCTGCTGCTCCAGGTCTGAAGAGATCAGGAGGGACAGAAGGCAGGATCCTCCCTCAAGAACCCCCCTGGGGAGACCCAAGAGGCAAAGCTCTCCTTGACCAATGAATTGGGGTCTGGGCTACAGCAAGTTCACACAAGGCTGGGAGGTGGTGGACAGTTAAGCCCCTAGAGAGCTCTTTACCTTCACAGGAGAAGAGGCAGTACTGGGTAGGAAAGAAACTATCCCAGTGCAAGATCCCTCGGCAAGCCCCGGCTCTGCCAATGCCACTGCATGACCCTTACCAAGACCCTCCCTCTCTGGACCTCAGTCCCCTCATACACACGCTCCCAAGGCAATGAGCCCAGTGAAATGCGGCAACACTGGCTCCCAAGACATGACCAGGGCAGGATTAAGACAGTCTATCCTGCCACCCTCCATGGAGGGGATCCCCAGCGTCTGAGGCTGCCTGACACACTGCCCCTCCCCTCAGAAGGCTTCTAGTCTGCTCAGGGGAAAGAAACCACAGGCTCAGCAGGTCTGTGGCCAGTGACCTATTCCAGCCACTGACTCCCAGAGGGACGCTGGCAAGAGAGAGGGAGGCTGGGATTGGATGCTGGCTCCTAGCTGTATAACCTTCATTTCCCTTACCCTCAGTTGCCTCATCTGTAAAATGGGAGAAAAGGAAAACTTCCCTGCCTTACAGGTAGTCGGAATGACGGAGAGTGAGCCCGTAAAAACAAAGCACGTAGGGCCTGCAAGCACTAAGTGCTTGATAAGTAAGCTGTCAGCTGTGCATCTTAGCAGAAGGGAGGTGATGGGCCTGATGGTTTCCGAAAGGGAGGTGCAAGGGGAATGCCCAGCCGCTGACCTCCACAGAGGGCCAGGCGAGGGTCAGGGAGTCAGCCCCAGGGATTCTTACTTTGTATCCTGGATTCCTCCTTCTCCTCCCATTCCTGAAGCTCACACTTCATCTGGTGCAGCTTCTTCTTGTTTGAGTACTCCAAGATGTCAGCGATGGTCTGTGGGAGTCGGGGGCGGGGAGGGGGGTCAGCTCACCCCAAGCCTCCACTGGTGCGGCCAAAGCACGGACTGTCAAAGGACTCAGCACTTCCTCAGAGGAGTCTCCAAACCCAACCCCACACATACTGTGTGCCAGGCACAACTCCTCTTCGGGGTGGGTGCAGTTGTGCCCCAGTTTTACAGGGCTCAGAGGTTAACCCAAACTCTTCCAGCTAATAAGTGCTGATGGGGATGAGTCCCCACCCCCCGCCACCCCCAGTCTGATTCCAAAGCCCAGGTAGGTGGGCGGGGGGTGGGGTGGGGCCGGAGTGTGTAAGAGATGTATCCTCCACATGGAGGAAGCAGCTTGCGCAATGGGCCGGGAGAGGCCGGGAGAAAGCAGGAGAGGGCGCCCAAGTGCTCAGGAGGGCGGCGTCGCGGGCTGGACCGCAACGCAGGGCAGAGGCAGGGCTGCGGGGCCACGGTGGGGGCTCACCGTGAAGACGTCCTCCTGCTGCAGCATCACCCGCACTTTCAGGGCCGAGCTGTCGTCCGTGTTCTGGATGGTCTTGATCAGTTCCCCACAGAGCTTGGTGAGGAAGTCCTCGTGGTTGCAGAGCTCCTGGTGCGCGGTTCGCCGGTTCCTGAGCATCGTCTGCAAGCGGAGGAACAGGGAAAGGGGGCAGTGTTTCGTGATGCGCGGAGCTGGCCGGAACCTCCGGGAGCCTAGGGACCACTTCCCTCCCGCCGCAATCCGCCCCCTCGTAGCCTCGACTGGTAAATGCCACCCGAGCTGGGCGGCGGTTCCCCATTGTCTGCGGGTCAGAGCACCTTGAATTATTTCATTCTTTCTGAAACACCCATTTTCCCATAATTTTACACTCTGAGGTGGGGATATATCTTACAGTTGGTGGCGTGTTACGGTCTAATTGACAAATATTTTATTAGTGGGTAATTAAGATAAAGGTACACCTTATTATCAATGGCTTCTTAGAATCGAGTAACTATATAGTACTAGCAATAATAGAAAACGCCCAAGTAGGAAAGAAGATGGCCGAGGATATGGGCCTTGTCTGGAGAAGAAGCAGGAGAGGCAGAGTGGATGATAATTGCTACCATTTCTCGTCAGGCAGGTGAGCTGAGTGAGGACTGTTTCATACAACAGCCCCTGGGAAAAGAAGGAGCCTCTACGGGATTAAGGGACTTGCCTAAGGGCCCCCAAGCAGGTACACATAACCTACAATAACAATAACAACAAGAACAATCGCTGAGGGTGCCTCACTCAGCAGGCGGCTCAGGGTATCAGCTTACCCTCCAACAACCCTATGTTCCCCAGCTCTATTTTACTGATAGGTGGATGGATGTTCAGGCAGGTTACATGACTGCCCCAAAGTTGCACAGACAGGAAGTAGTGGCACCGGAACTCGAAAGGCAGACTTCCGACTCCCAATGTCTATCTTTCCACTACATTAAGATGAGGAGCTGAGTGGGCCTAAGGCCGCAAGGCGGGCTGAACCTCACAGCGATCAAGACTTGGATGTTAGGCCTCGACACACCTTGGTTCAAATGCCAGCTCTGCCACTTCCCACCTAAGGGAAACTGGGCACGTTAGTTAGCCTCCCAGAACCCTGCTATACTCATTCCGTATGTTAGGAAACTAATACCGGCTTCAGAGAGCTGCTGCTATAAAAAACAGATGAGGTAATATTCACAGTCAAGCCGCTTAGTGGCACGTCTCGCACACCCAGGGACGAGTCACCATTCTCACCGGTTCTCACCCTCCGCCTCTGCCAGGCTATGTGCTCTCTGCTTTATTCCTTCTGTTCTTCATTTCTCTGTCCTTTGCTAGAAACTACCTCTTCCTAGCCCTCAGCTGCCATATTCCTCACACGATAATGAGTAATAGTGCAAATGCACAGAGTACGTATTATGAACCCTAAACTGTGCTAAGCACTTCCCATGCACTACCTCACTTGGGACTATTATTTTTGGCTTTGGTTTTTGTTTTTTTTTTTGCGGTACGCGGGCCTCTCACTCTTGTGGCCTCTCCCGTTGTGGAGCACAGGCTCCGGACGCGCAGGCTCAGTGGCCATGGCTCACGGGCCCAGCCGCTCCGTGGCACGTGGGATCTTCCCGGACCAGGGCACAAACCCGTGTCCCCTGCATCGGCAGGTGGACTCTCAACCACTGCGCCACCAGAGAAGCCCACTTGGGACTATTATTATCCCCACTTTAGAGAAGCAGAACTTGAGGGTCAGAGAGATGCAGTACCTTACCCAAGGTCACCCATCGCAGAGCCGTTGTCCTTGAAGTCTGGGCTCCTAGCCACTCCACCATCTTGCCTTCACATCTCCAGACCAAAACATCTCCAAATATGGCCCACAGGGACCAGAAGCATCTTGTGAAAAATGCCAGCCTCTTGAGTCTCGGGCCCACTGAGCCCCACTCCCAGGTGATTCTGATAAAGTGTAGAATTAATGACCTCTGCTCTAGAAATGGATCTTCCCTGACCACCAGCTCTAGGGTAGAAACCCTACTTTGTGCCGTCCTGACCCTTACCCAATTTGTAATTACATAATTACAGTTTGTAATTATGTCTCCCCTTTTCCCAATTTATTTTTCTCCTAGGACTCATCACTACCAAGCATAACATGTTTTTCTTATTATCTTGTTTCGTGTCTGTCTACTCAACTAGAATTTTACAGCCAGGAGGGCAGGGGCTTTGGTTGTTTTGTCACAGCTGTATGTATCTCCAGCACACAGGACAGTGCCTGGAGCTCCATAAGTATGGGTTGATAAACTGATGAGTACTATTCTTTGGGGGTTTAAATTCATTTATTATGTGTCTCCCCACTAAAGTATAAGCTCCATCATAGCACAGATTCTAAGGGCCGTGTTCACGGCTGTGTCCCCAACACCCAGCTTGGTGCCTGGCATATCGTAGGCATTCTCTCAGGAGTTGATCGAGTAAGTGACTGTCCTAAGGCTGAGGGGCAGAGTCAGGATCCTACTTCATATCCAAGAACAAACCAACTGAGTCATTTCTACTCCCTTGCTCTGTTTCCCCCTTGTCCCCACAGCCCGTTCTGCACACAGCAGCAGCAGCCCAAGGACTCCTGTGAAAATCTAAGTCAGATCATTTCCCCACTCTACTCAGAATCCTCCAGCGTCTTCCTGCCTTACTCTATGCAAACACAAAGCCTAATCATGGACTACAGGGCTGTATACAAGCTATCTCCTTCCCCCCACAGCCCACCATCTTTCTTCCTCATCACCTGGCCCATCACTGACCTCACACCAACCTCAGGGCCTTTGCACTTCCAGCTTCTTGGCCTGGAACATTCCCCCTCAGATTTCACCACCTTAGCAGCCTTCCCTGACCACCATCCTAAAACAGTCATGGCCACTCCATCCTCTGTGCCTCTTAAGCCCCTAACCTTATTTTACACTTCTTCATAGCTCTTAACCCTCACTACACATATTACATTTTTATCTGTCTTACTTATTGTCTGTCTCCCCGAGTAGAATGTGAGCTCCCTAAGGTCAGAGTCCACATCACTGGTGAATCCCCACACCTAGAACAGGGTCTGGCACATAGTAGGTGCTCAAATATTTGTTGACTAAACAAATGAATGATTACAAGAGACAGTATTAGGAACTGGTTAGGAGCACAACTTTTAGAGCCAATTGTCCAAGTTCATGTTTCAAACAAAAACACATAAACCCTTCTAAAGTCAGGATAAAAATAACATCAGAGGGCTTCCCTGGTGGCACAGTGGTTGAGAGTCCGCCTGCCAATGCAGGGGACACGGGTTCGTGCCCCGGTCCGGGAAGATCCCACATGCCACGGAGCGGCTGGGCCCGTGAGCCACGGCGGCTGAGCCTGCGCGCCCGGAGCCTGTGCTCCGCAATGGGAGAGGCCACAACAGTAAGAGGCCCGCATACCGCAAAAAAATAAAAATAAAAAAATAACATCAGAAATATGAGTTCCTACTTTACGAATGCAGGGCTGCCTCTAAACCATTTTTGCAAAATTGAAGGTTAAAGGAAAAAAAAGGTTTCAAGGCAAATACATTTTTCCCTATTTCTTTATATAACAGTCATTGTTCATTGACTCATATTAAAAACTTTCCTGAAGAAGTTAAGAATTCTTCTATAGTATTTTGTAGTATTTATAGTATTTGGTATTTTACTTTCTCCTATGGACACAAAAGCCCCCTCTTCTTCTAGTCATTTCAAATACTTTGAAACAATGTTCAGAAGCCATAAAAAAACAATGGATGGTAAGAAAATCAATTATCAAAAGTTCTATTAGTTGATGTGAAAATTTTTAATAGTAAGCTCCTAAGCCTTGCTTTAAGATGCACTGTATTCCGTAAAAGGCTAATTTACTGGAAATTTTAAAAGGAACAAGCCACTAAATTGTGTTCCTAATGCAGTAAAATAAAAAGTGATTCTGCTCAGAGGGAGCACAGTCCTGCCAACACATTGATCTTGGACTTCTGGCCTCCAGAACTGTGAGACAATAAATTTCTATTGTTTTAAGTCAAAAAAAAAAAAATTAGTGATTTGTTTCCCTGGGATCCTCCAAAGGTGAACAGCGAGTTGGTTTTATTTGTTCTTTCATAGATGTTCATATATTTCATGTTTTAATGCATTGCAGTCATTAATGTTAAAAAAAAAAAGTGATTCTGATCATTTTCCTGAGTCTTAAACACAAAAGCAAGGGACTTCCCTAGTGGTCCAGTGGTTAAGACTCTGTGCTCCCAAAAAAAGACTCTGTGCTCCCAATGCAGGGGGCGCAGGTTCGATCCCTGGTCAGGGAACTAAGATCCCACATGCCTTGCAGCGCGGCCAAAAAATACAAAAACAAAGGCAAACTACTGTTTGCCTAACTGGCTTTGACCCCTGGTACTGCATTTTCTAGCTGTGTGGTCTGTGTCATCTCCCTGCACCTCGGTTTCCCCATCTGTAGAAGAGGGATGATGATAAGCGTGCCCACGGGGTTGCTGTGAGGATGAGGGGTCAAGTCAGGCACCCATGAAGTGCTCAGTGCGCGTTTGCTATCACCATCCCCCGCCCCCTGCCCTGGGCCCTGGTGCCTGCGGAAAGATGCTCGTCATACTCTCACTAGTCGGATTTTCGTCTGTGTCTTCCCCGAGTCCAACTTTCCTCTGCGCAGTTCTAGTGGATTCCTCGGCTGACTTGTCATCCACAAGGTGGGCTTGGATTGCAACCCTAGGGGATAGGAAAGGACAGAGAGAGTGTGAGGGTAGAGGCAGGTCTGGGGTCAGGTCCCAGGGAATGCACCAGCCATGAGAAACCTCAATGCCATCCACTCATGTCCTTATAATATATGACAGTGAGACTGAGGAATGAAGCTCACATCCATCAGTTAGCTCCCAGGCCCCACTCTGAGCCTTGTTATAACGGACAGAGAAGCCCAGGAGACTTCCACATACCACAGTGACGGTGGGGTTGAACAGAGGGGAGGAGAGGGGTAGCAGCAGGAGATGGCCAGACATCCCCAATCTCTCCCACCAAGCTGGCCGGTGGCAAGCTCAGAAGGGGTAGGGGTTAATAGCAACAACTAATGAAGCAGACAGCCTGGGTTTGAATCTGAATTCTGCCTTCTACTAGCTATATGACCTTAGGTAGGTCACATGACCTCTCTGTCCCTCAGCTTTCCCATCTGTAAAACAGCATGCCTACCTCACAGAGTTGTAGTGAAATTAAAAAAGAAGTTACTATAAAGTATTTGGAATAGTGCCTAACCCATATTCAGTGCTAAATATAAATTACTAGCTGTCACTGTTATTACCAATGACCTGAGAATTGGGATCAGGACCACAGCATCAGATAAAGGCACAGGAGCCGTGCAAAATGCTAACCAGCTGTCTCCGGAATACCTGTAAAAGCTGTGGTCCTGCCGGATGAGAAGTACACGAAAATAATTCAGATCGGAAGAAGGCATTAGGAGGGCATGTTCTGAGAATCCCTGCTTCCTCTCCACGCATCCTGCGCAGTTATGAGGCAAATCACACAGATGACCACAAACGCTACTGCTGCCTTGTCAGCCCCCGCCAACATCTCTGTTGGAGGTGCAACCCAGTTCATTTTTGAAAAATATTATTTATTTTATGGATCAATATCCTTAATTTAGTATTAAGTGTTGAAGTGACAAAGTAAAATTAGAGTAATTTTGTGTTAAAGTTATGAATTATCTGTATGTATCTGGTATTGAATTGTATTGTTTGAGAGATGGAGTGATTAATAGATTAATTTTGTGGTTCTAATTTAAAATGTGTAAGTGAGATTTTGATTTAGATTTGTTTTGAGTTGAAAGGTTTAATACATTCTTATTAAATGTGTATAAATTACAATTTTTAAATGAACATAAGATTATCCATATTTAGAAGTTTATTTATTAGATATACAAGAATTACATTAAATACCCAATGGTTTTGTTCATCAGAACAAGTGAACTCTTTGAAAATGAAAGTGAATATATTAAATTTTAAAGGTGGCTTAAACGATTTAGGAGAATTTAATTAACCAACTTCCAAAACCCCCTTCACAAGGGTTTTTAAAAATTATAACATTTGTAAGCTGAACTTAAATACTTAGCAAGATTTATTGCTTTAATAAGGAGTATTTCTTTTCATTAATGGTGGTAGTCCTGATTTATTATTTTTGTAATTAAACTTTTTATTTTTAAATAAATTCAGATTACATTTACTTAAGAAATAATGAAGAGAAACCCTATGTTCCCTTAACCCAATTTTTCCCGACCGTAACATCTTGCAAAACTAAGTACGATATCACAACCAGAACACTGAAAGACAGAACATTTCCACAACCACAAGGATCTCTTATGCTGCCTTTTATTGCCACACCCACTTCCTCCCCTTCCATGCTCCCCCTACCTATGTCAATCACTAATCTGTTCTCCATTTCTACAAATTCTGTCATTCCCAGATGGCTATACAAATGGAATCATACAGTATGTCACTTCTGAGATAGGCTTTTTTCACTCAGCATAATTCTCTGGAGATTCACCCAAGTGAGTGAATGTATCAAAAGTTCTTTCCTTCTTCTTGCTGAACAGTACTACATGCTATGGAATGGATGTACCATCGTTTGTTTGTTGTTGTTGTTGTTGTTGTTTTTTGGGGGTTTTTTGCGGTACGCGGGCCTCTCACTGCTGCGGCCTCTCCCGTTGCGGAGCACAGGCTCCGGACGCGCAGGCTCAGCGGCCATGACTCACGGGCCCAGCCGCTCCGCGGCATGCGGGATCCTCCCAAACCGGGGCACGAACCCGTGTCCCCTGCATCGGCAGGCGGCCTCCCAACCACTGCGCCACCAGGGAAGCCCACCATAGTTTGTTTAACTACTCACTCATTAAAGGACATCTGGATTGTTTCCAGTTTGGGGGTATTATGAATAAGGCTACTCTGGAACTTTCATGCACTTTTTTTTTTTTTTTTCACTTTTTAAAATTGAAGTACAGTTGATTTACAAGTTGTCTTAGTTTCTGGTGTACAGCAAAGTGATTCAGTTATATATATATATATATATATATATATATATATATATATATATATATATATACTTTTCATATTCTTTTCCATTATAGTTTATTACAAGATAGTGAATATAATTCCCTATGGTATACAGTAGGACCTTGTTGTTTATCTATTTTATATATACTAGTTTGTATCTGCTAATCCCAAACTTCTAATTTATCTCTACACCCACCTTTCCCCTTTGGTAACCATAAGTTTGTTTTCTATGTCTGTGAGTCTGTTTCTGTTTTGTAAATAAGTTCATTTGTATCATATTTTAGGTTCCACATATAAATGATATCATACGATATTTGTCTTTCTGATTCACTTCACTTAGTATGGTAATCTCTAGGTCCATCCATGTTGCTGCAAATGGCATTATTTCATTCTTTTTTATGGCTCTGTAGTATTCCTGTGTGTGTGTGTGTGTGTGTGTGTGTGTGTGTGTGCGTCTGTGTGTGTATACACACCACATCGTCTTTTTTTTTTTAAACATCTTTATTGGAGTATAATTGCTTTACAATGGTGTGTTAGTTTCTGCTGTATAACAAAGTGAATCAGCTATACATATACATATATCCCCATATCTCCTCCCTCTTGCGTCTCCCTCCCAACCTCCCTAACCCACCCTTCTAGGTGGTAAGAAAGCACCAAGCTGCTCTCCCTGTGCTATGTGGCTGCTTCCCACTAGCTATGTATTTTACATTTGGTAGTGTACATATGTCCATGCCACTCTCTTTTTGTCCCAGCTTACCCTTCCCCCTCCCAGTGTCAAGTCCATTTTCTACATCTGCATCTTTATTCCTGTCCTGCCCCTAGGTTTTTCAGAACCTTTATTTTTTTATAGATTCCATATATATGTGTTACCATACAGTCTTTGTTTTTCTCTTTCTGACTTACTTCACTTTGTATGACAGACTCTAGGTCCATCCACCTCACTACAAATAACTCAATTTTGTTTCTTTTTATGGCTGAGTAATATTCCATTGTATATATGTGCCACATATTCTTTATCCATTCATCTGTCGATGGACACTTAGGTTGCTTCCATGTCCTGGCTATTGTAAATAGAGCTGTAATGAACATTGTGGTACATGACTCTTTGAATTATGGTTTTCTCAGGGTATATGCTCAGTAGTGGGATTGCTGGGCTGTATGGTAGTTCTATTTTTAGTTTTTAAAGGAACCTCCATACTGTTCTCCATAGTGGCTGTATCAATTTACATTTCCCCCAACAGTGCAAGAGGGTTCCCTTTTCCCCACACCTTCTCCAGCATTTATTGTTTGTAGATTTTTTGATGATGGCCATTCTGACTGGTGTGAGGTGATGCCTCATTGTAGTTTTGATTTGCATTTCTCTAATGATTAGTGATGTTGAGCATCCTTTCATGTGTTTGTTAGCAATCTGTATATCTTCTTTGGAGAAATGTCTGTTTAGGTCTTCTGCCCATTTTTGTATTGGGTTGTTTGTTTTTTTTGATATTGAGCTGCATAAGCTGCTTGTAAATTTTGGAGATTAATCCTTTGTCAGTTGCTTCATTTGCAAATATTTTCTCCCATTCTGAGGGTTGTCTTTTCATCTTGTTTATGGTTTCCTTTGCTGTGCAAAAGCCTTTAAGTTTCATTAGGTCCCATGTGTTTATTTTTGTTTTTATTTCCATTTCAGGAGGTGGGTCAAAAAGGATCTTGCTGTGATGTATGTCATAGAGTGTTCTGCCTATGTTTTCCTCTAAGAGTTTTATAGTGTCTGGCCTTATATTTAGGTCTTTAATCCATTTTGAGTTTATTTTGTGTATGGTGTTAGGGAGTGTTCTAATTTCATTCTTTTACATGTAGCTGTCCAGTTTTCCCAGCACCACTTATTGAAGAGGCTGTCTTTTCTCCGCTGTATATTCTTGCCTCCTTTACCAAAGATAAGGTGACCATATGTGCGTGGGTTTATCTCTGGGCTTTCTATCCTGTTCCATTGATCTATATTTCTGTTTTTGTGCCAGTACCATACTGTCTTGATTACTGTAGCTTTGTAGTATAGTCTGAAGTCAAGGAGCCTGATTCCTCCAACTCCATTTTTCTTTCTTAAGATTGCTTTACTATTCAGGGTCTTTTGTGTTTCCATCCAAATTGTGGAATTTTTTGTTCTAGTTCTGTGAAAAATGCCAGTGGTAGTTTGATAAGGATTGCATTGAATCTGTAGATTGCTTTGGGTAGTATAGTCATTTTCACAATGTTGATTCTTCCAATCCAAGAACATGGTATATCCCTCCATCTGTTTGTATCATCTTTAATTTCTTTCATCAGTGTCTTATAGTTTTCTGCATACAGGTCTTTTGTCTCCTTAGGTAGGTTTATTCCTACCTAAGGTATTTTACCTTTTGGATATGCTCTTGCACTGGTTTTTTTGTGACCATAAGTTTCACGTCTCTGGAACAAATGCCCAAGAGTGCAATTGTTGGATCATTATGGGAAATGTGTGTTTAGTTTCATAGGAAACTGCCATATTCTTTTCCAGAATGGCAGCTTCATTTCACATACCCACAAGCAATGTATGCATGACCCAGTTTCTCCTCGTTGCCAACATTTGGTGTTACTACTATTTTCCATTTTACCCATTCTGATAGGTGTGCAGTGACACCTCATTGTGGTTTAATTTGCATAGCCCTAATGGATAATGATGTTGAACATCTTTTCACATGCTTATTTACCATGTGTATTTCGTCTTTGGGTGAAATGCCTCTTCATGTCTTTTGCCCATTTTCTAACTGAATTGTTTTTCTAGTGAGTTTTGATGGTTCCCAATATATTCTACAAAGCAGTCCTTTGTCAGATATGTGGTTTGCAAACATTTTCTCCAAGTCTGTAGCTTGTCTTTTCATACTCTTAACAGAGTCTTTCAAAGAACAAAAGTCTTAAATTTTGATGAAGTCCAACTTGTCCATTTATTTCATTTTTCTTTTATGGATCCAGCTGTTTGTGTAAAGTCAAAGAACTCTTCACTTGGCCATCAGTCCCAAAGATTTTTCTCTCCTATGTTTTTTTCTAAAAGTTTTACTGTTTTACATTTTACATTTATTTTTTACTTCATTTCTCCAGTGGTTGACTGTGGGTCCTGGAGCCAAACTGCCAAATATCACAGTCTGGATGTGCCCATCCTACCTGTGACCTTGGGAGTTACACCTGTCTGTGCCTCAGGTTCCTCATCTGTAAGAGGAGGTGATAACAACAGCACTCACCTCATGGGGTTGTTGGGAAGATTAAATGAAGTGACAGATGTAAAGTGTTGAGAACAGTATCTAGCACATAGTAAGTGCTTGGTATACGGTAACTGCTCTTGTTCTGTTTGTGGGTGTGTCTGTTACATACCTCACCGCTTCCCCAGTGAAAGAAAAGGGCAAGAGTTTCCTTGTAGATGCTGTTTGAATAGGGTCTAGGACCAAAGACAAAAATTCTGTCACTACCACCAGGTCTTGGGCTTCCCTGGTGGCGCAGTGGTTGAGAGTCCGCCTGCCGACGTAGGGGACACGGGTTCGGGCCCTGGTCCAGGAAGATCCCACATGCCGCGGAGCGGCTGGGCCCGTGAGCCATGGCCGCTGAGCCTGCGCGTCCGGAGCCTGTGCTCTGCAACGGGAGAGGCTGCAACAGTGAGAGGCCCGCGTACAGCAAAAAAAAAAAAAACTACCACCAGCTCTTGTGCTCATCACTTTATATCAATGACTCTCGACAGGGGTGTTTTAGATATATTGGCAGGGGGGGATCTATGGGTTCTCATTGGGGGCCCAAGTGGCATCTATAGGTGGGGGCCAGGGACACAAGATATCCCCCAGAACAGGACAACCCCATAGAACATAGAATTCTCCTGTCCTGCATAACTTTCCTAAGTCCTACTAGATATGACATAGGTAAAACCCCTATTTATAACAATCCGATCCCAGAACCTGACTCTGTTTTACATATAGCCACAAAGAATATTTTACAGGGTTTTACTATAATGCTGAATTTTCCAAGAAAGCAGCTACAATCAAGGGAAGATTGTGCTTTTTTTGTTCAGAACTTTACCAAGAGATGGGCACCACTTTGGAAATCACAGTTGCAATGAAAAATCCCTCTTGGTATTTTGAGTCCCTGATTTCCCACCGTGTGTCACTCTGCATTTGCAACTGTTATGTTCACCATGACTCCACATCTATGAGTAAGCTTCTGAAGACTTTCTAATGTCTTCTAACGGACTCCATCCTGAGCATTTACATACTGAAATATACTTTATTTAACTATAAATAACTTTCCATTTCCTTTACAGTTATGGTATTAAATTAATATTTAAAAATTATGTATGTAGGTAGGTTATATTATCTATGAAGTTTATTTCAGGATACTAAAGGAATATTACAAAATATTTGTAATATTTGTCATTAAAAGGAGTGTTGGGTCTGAATAACAATGCTTTACACAGATCTTCTCATTTAATTCTCACAACAATCCTATCAGGTAAAGATTAGTGTCCTCATTTTACAAATGAGAAAACAAAAACTCATTCATCTTTCTCACTTTCCCAAGAGAGCAGATGTGAGAGCCAAGGTCTGAACCCGTGTCTGCCTGAGCCAAGGCCTCAGAACTCCCCTGGAAGGCATGACAGTGATGTGGCAGAGATTATCCCAAGTTCACCAAACCCTGTTTTCTTTTCCTCCTGGACACATAGCTGGACTATATTTCCCATCTTCCCTTGTGGTTAAGGGTAGGCATGTGACTGAGTTATGGACACTGGAATATGAGTAGAAGTGATGTGTGTCACTTCAAGTCTATGCCCTGAAAAAGAAATACCCACAGGATCATCCATACTCTTGCTCTCTCTCTTCTCTCTCTGCTGGATGCAAAAGTACCCAGCAGAGGACTTCAAGGCCTTAAAAAATGTCATTGTCACAAGGTGAAGGAGCCTAGATCCCTGAATGATCACATGAAAAAGATTACTCCCTCCCCGCTAGATCCACAAATGTACTTCAACATAAATGAGAAATATGTTTCTGTATCAATACTTGAAATCTGGGGATTGTTTGTTATAGCAGTTAGCCTACCCTGATATAAACGTTGTCACCAAGGGCCAAGAGCATCCACTCCATCCTGCCCCCAACTCCACCAGCACCCAAGTGCCTCTGCCCACCTGGCTGGACGGTAGTCCAGGTCTTCATTTTGCTTTTCTGAGTGTTGACAGCTCGTGGGATCGGAGGCAGAGTAGATGGCTTGGCTTTCTGCTTGGACCGCTGCCATGGAACATAATCCTACCAGACATAACACAAATCAGTCACACAACTCATGGGCTCAAATCCCAGCTTACCCCCTTACAGATATCTGTAACCTTGATCAAGTGGATTTACCTCTCTGAGCCTCAATTTTCTCATCTGTAAACTGGATCTAATTATAAAAGCTACCTCCACAGGTTGGTACAAAAATTCCAAAAGATGATATTTGTAAAGCATGTGGTAAGTGTTCCATAAGTGTTAGCTATCACTTTTTCAGCAGCCAGCCAGAATTTACTAAGCACATCGGCTGGGAGGTGCTAAGAACTGTGAGAAACAGAAGGCATGGAAAAGACCCAACAGGAAAGCAATCAGAGATAAATAAGAGAGCAGCATAATACACCCTTACATCCTGATAGGTGGTGAGAAAACTGAGCTTCAGAGCCACGCCCCGGGTCCCACAGCAAATGCATGACAGAGCCGGGCCTGGAATTCAGGTTTCTGGATTCTATTGCCCAGGACAGTCACCGCCGTGGGCGTTGAGAGCAAGCTGACTGCAAGCCCAGGGTCAGCAAGCCCCACCCACATACCTTCCCTAGCCCTCTTGGACTCACCAGAACCTGGAACTGGGGGACTGTGGAGCAAATCCCAGCGTGGTTGAGTCTGGATTGGGGCGGGAAAGAACTCCCATCATTCCCAACCCATGGGATGCAAGCAGCAAACGTGAAACTGGCATGGGGTCTCGAAGCCGAAATCTCACCCACTAGGGACACAAGCCAAGCAGGGGCTGGAGAGCTCGAGGGAGAGGCGGGGCTCGGGAGATGGGGCGGGGGGGGGGGGGGCGGGGTCAAAAGGCCTTGGGACAACACCCGGCGAGGACCCAGCCAGAGATAGGTTGGGCGCACGCATGCGCGGTCCACAGCCCCTCCATACGCCTTTTACGTACTTCGGAGAGACGCGCGCCATTAGGGGGAATGGAAGAAGAGTCCGGAGGCCTTGGGGCCCCGATTTTTTGGGATGCCTATTTGTTCGGCTTCTCCAACTTCCTTGTCTCAGCGTGGGTCGCGCGGTAACCAAGGCCACTCAAACTTCCCAGCGAGACCTGCCGCTTTCTTGCCTGTCTTGGTCTCCAAGGAAACGGACGCAGACTACCGAGCGCCTAGAGGAACGAATATCGCAAGGGAAGAAGTAGCTCTCTCCACATTCTTCTCATCGTGGTTTCAAATTCCCCTCAGCTGGCCCAGCCTATCATGCTAAAGAATCAAGTCATATTTCTCCTCTCAGCAAACCTCCATCACTTCCTTCTCCATCCTTACTCTTGCCTAATGACGTTGCTTCCTATTTTACGAGGAAAATCACGGGGCTCAGTAAACTCATAATTTCACATCACTTCATTTACCCACCTACATGCCTCCCTCCTGAGACTATGTGTAAACTGCCTACTGACACCGATTCCTACAATTGTGCACTGAATCCTGTCCTCACTCATTTTCTCTATGATATTCCCTGGGCAATTCTCCCCGTTTTCTCCATCACCCCTTCCTCTGTATTATTCTCATCGCTTTACCAACATATTTTAATTTCTCCTATTAAAAAAAGTGACCACTTAGCATCCAGCTACCCTCCTGTTTCTGCTTCACTTCACAGCAAAACTTCTAGAGAGGTTTGCCTCCTGTTTCCCATTCCTTTCCGCCTGTTCAGTCAGGCTTTCACTCTCCACCTCTCCTCTGGAACTGCCCTTGTCAACACTACCAGTGACCTCCGTTTTGCTAATCCCCACGGTCACCTCTCAGCCCTCATCTTACTGAGCCTGTCTGCAGCATTTGACACAACAGATCACTCCCCCCTTGACACACTTTCTAAACTGGTGTCCAGCAAACCACTCTCTTGTGTTGCTTCCTACCTACTTCTCTTCTCCTTTCCTGGTTTCTCCTCTTCTCCCTTTACTCCCAGGTCACCCCAGGACTCAGACCGAGCCCTCTCTTTTTCTCTGTCCATTCTCACTACATTTGTGCTCCCTTCCGGTCTTGTGACTTCAGATGCCAACTCTAGATGCCTCCCAGACTCAATGCTCTAGCCTCTCCATTGAATTCCAGACACATACATCCAACTGCCTATTCAACATCTCCACCTGGGCGCCTAAGGGGCAACTCTAACATTGAATATTTCCCCAAAAGCATTCTTCCCCAACTCAAAGTGGCAACTCTTTTTCTGGAGTCATTCTTTTTCATTCTCCACCTCCACTCTCCCGCACCACACGGCATGAGGGATCTTATTTCCCCCCACCAGGGATCAAACATGCTGCCTGCAGCGCGGAGCCCTAACCACTGGACCTGGACCTCCAGGGAATTCCCCTGCAGTCATTCTTAACTCATCTTTTGACTCATCCTCATCCCACAACCAAATCTGTCAGCAATACCTTCAAAGTAATCTGGAATAAGACTGCTTACTACTACCACCACCCGTACAAATGTATACCCCACTTTCACTCTGGGACTACAGTACCAGCTCCCATGCTCACCCCACTCCAGTTCTCTCTCCACACCCCAGATTTGCTAGATAGAGCACAGATTTTAAAGTGCGTTCCAGTTTAAAAAATAAATTGGAAATTAATTAATTTAAAAAATAAATTGGAGGGAGCAAATAATTTAAAAGCACTCACACTCTAATAGAGGAATGTTACTATAGACCACAAGGCCAGAGCTCCCAACCTTCTCCCCCTCTTAAAAATCATAGGAAAATGTTATAAATAGTACTGCACGCTGTGGTCAACAGAAGGGACTGCTATGGCAAAAGCAATCAGC
The DNA here is from genome assembly GCF_963455315.2 of Globicephala melas. Lineage (NCBI taxonomy): Eukaryota > Metazoa > Chordata > Mammalia > Artiodactyla > Delphinidae > Globicephala > Globicephala melas. The sequence continues at coordinate 59,502,576 of NC_083328.1, read as the reverse complement.
ATGGATACTCTGGCCAATCAAGACCCTCCCAGCGGCCCCTAGGGCTGAGGGAAGCACTATGTCAGGCACCCCATTTGCAGAGCCACAGCGCTGCAGCAGGGAAGTTCTGCCAGGAAACCGATAAGAAGGAGGAGGTAGCAGTATGTGGTGGACCTGGGGGGTTGCCTACCCAACAGCCATTCCTCCCCTTCATCCCAGCTAATGGACCCTCATCTTGTTCAGGTGCTCACTTGCTTTAGAGGAGGCAGGTCCCAGCCCCAGCCCCAGTTCCAGCTCCAGTTCCAGCTCTGGTAGTCATGACTGGTCTGAGCTAGGCTTGGTGGGCCCATTTCCCTTGCCATTACAGGTTTGGTTATAGGCATGGGATAAAAGTCTGACCAAGGAGACAAGGTGGGACGTCTACTCAGCAACTTTGGGGAAAGACTGTCATCACACTTTTATAAAAAGACATTGCAGAAAAACATTCCCTTGTCTATTACTAGACATCATCATATCTGTGTGACATTGCTGGAACTGTGGGACTGTGAGGACAGTTAGCTGAAGAGGACATCCTGGAAATGGAAGAAGAAAGTTGAAGAAACTTGTTCCTTAATAGCAATGCTGAGTCATTAAATTAACCAATCCTGTCACGTATTTGGAAAGTACTGGAGGTTAAATAACAAATCACCTTATTGGGTGTGCCATTGTGAGTTGAGTTTTCTGGTACTTTCAGGCCAGAAACATTCTAATGAAAGCTACATGTGAAAGAACAACATTGAATTCACGCCCAGGTCTCATCTCTCTGTTGTCTTCTTGTTGCACATGGGTGCTATTCTTCAGTTGTCTCTGTTCCCTCTTCGAATCCTATCCGGTCCTAAGTGTAAGCATAACTTCCTGGGGTGACTTGGAGTTGCCAGGCCAAGCCTGGCTTTGCAGACAAACATGGCTTCATGGGGGCTGTGGCAGATAACCTTGTGGTAAGTTGAGTTTTTCATCATCTGAACAAACTACAGACCCTGGGGCTAGTGCTGTGCGTCATTGCTCTGCGTTTAAGCCGTCAACAGTGCACTGGGTTGAATGGTGTTCCCCCCAAATTCGTGTCCTTCCCAGAGTTTCAGAATATGACCTTATTTGGTTTTGTTTTTGTTTTTTTTGCGGTACGCGGGCCTCTCACTGTTGTGGCGTCTCCCGTTGCGGAGCACATGCTCCGGACGCGCAGGCTCAGCGGCCGTGGCTCACGGGCCCAGCCGCTCCGCGTCATGTGGGATCTTCCCGGACCGGGGCACGAACCCGTGTCCCCTGCATCGGCAGGCGGACTCTCAACCACTGCGCCACCAGGGAAGCCCGAATATGACCTTATTTGGAACTAGGGTTGTTACAAATGTAATTAGTTAAGAGGAGGTCATACTGGCAAAGGCTGGGCCCTTAATGCAATATGACTAATGTCCTTATAAGAAGATAAGAGAGACCCAGACACAGTGAGAATGCCATGTAACGAGAGAGGCAGAGATCAGAGTGGTGCATCTGCAAGCCACGGTGCCCTGTCATATTCCTGGGCCATCTTCAGCTTGGCCACATCTGTGTGAGCCCTTGTCAATCTGGATGAAGAAATATCATCAATACTAGTCTGCAAGACTCTGGGTTCCCTGAGCACAGTGAAGATGTCCAACAGGGTGTCCTCCTGGACCCACTTGGTGGTGAGAGGATATAGGAGGACAAACTTAGTCAAGCCGTCCTAAAGAGCCAGAATCAATGTGCGTAGCCTGATAGGATTTGCTTGCATGCTGATGGGATAGATTTGGCATCTTCAGTTGAGCATGTTGGAAACTATCAGTTTGGACCCCAAGTCATACTCTGCAAGGTGCTCCTTTGCTGGCAGTGTCTGCTGAGAGTCCAGTACAACCTGATGATATCACAGAAGGTGCTCTTGTACCTGTATTCCAGCTCGCTCCCCATGCACGTGCACCAGCCACACTCAATGCCAAGACAGGTCTCAGAAAAATGTCAAAGAGTTTGTCCATGTGGACATAATACTGGGCTTCTGATCATGTCCCCTTCATGGACTCTACCAGCTTCACATTCCCATGGAATAGGCTGATGTTGATTCAGGTCCAGACCCTGAGAGTCAAGTGGCCTTTTCTTCTCTTGGCCTTGGCCTCCTTCTCTTGGGTCGGCTGGCTACACTGCTCTTTCATGAAGAGGTTGCAGTTTATAGACTTGCTTTCCAACATCTGTTGCAAATACTGAAGTAACAGCTCACACATGTGGCCCCACGGCACCCAGCCTTTGCAAGTCCACGATCTTCTCCCTCTGGGACATGATTATTATGCCAGAGAATAAGAATTTGGAGGAAGGCTCACAGCCCAGAGAGTGTAGACATCCATGCTAACATTGCACTACCGAGTGAGAAGGAAACAAAAGAGAAGCAGCAAAACTCACAAAGGAACAATTTCACTGGGGAGGGAGTAGAACATGGTGAATCAAACATGAGTCAGGGTTCCAATCCCAGCTCACCCTTAAGCAAGTTGCTTCATTTCTCTGAACCTCAATATATTTGTCAGTAAAATAGGCATAATAATGCCTACTTCACTGTTTCGTTTTAAAGACTGACTAGCACCATTGTGGTAAAGACTGCTAATGGCCTCCAATATCCACTCTACCTTCTTCTGTAGTATTAGAATTTTTACTGGGCACATGGGCTGACCATTTCACGATCTCATTTCCATGGATGGACCTAGAGACGATCATACTAAGTGAAGTAAGTCAGTCAGAGAAAGACAAATATCATATGATATCACTTATATGTGGAATCTGAAAAAAAAAAGATACAAATGAACTTATTTACAAAACAGAAATAGACCCACAGACATAGAATTTATGGTTACCGAAGGTGGGGGGGATAAATTAGGAGGATGAGATTAACATATATACACTACTATATATAAAATAGATAACCAACAAGGACCTACTGTATAGCACAGGGAACTATACTCAGTATTTTGTAATAACCTATAAGGGAAAAGAATCTGAAAATGAATATATGTATATGTATAACTGAATCATTTTGTTATACACCTGAAACTAACACAAAATTGTAAATCAACTATATGCCAATAAAATGTTTTAAAAATTTAACCAAAGAAGTGAAAGATTTGTACAATGAAAACTACAAAACACTGATGAAAGTAACTGAAGAAGACACACACATGGCGTGTGTTTGTGTGTTGGAGGGAGGGCAAAGTTTTCCCAAAGTTAGGAAGACTATTTAAAAATAATTATATGGATAACTTCCCTATGTGGAGGAAATCCCAGGGGAAATACTTTTATGACTGTAACAGTTGAAACCAAGGTTTTTACCTGAAAAAATATTGTAATAATGTATGATGGAAAATCTTTATAAACAGACTCCTAATAGCAGTAGTACTTCAATGTGTCTAATTAAATAAGTTTCAACAGCCTTTCTTGTCAGTATCTGGCTATCAGAACTTGGAGGACTTTCTCGTGTTAGGCAGACTCTATAAAGTGATGAGGTTAATACGTGAATCCTGTCCATCAGGCAGTGGGTGTGGCTCGGTTGTCCTGAACAGAGTCTTTGATTTGTATGTGCTAATTATTTACCTGCCGACCTCACCATAAGGCCCTCTTGGTTCTGGGTCCCTAAACATTGACTGACAGTTTATAGTTTTGTCTCAGTTGTCAATATAAAAATAGCCCAATTATCACCTATCTTAACAAATGTTTTTAACCTGAAATTTATCTGAGTATTGAGTCTCAGTATTGATTAGTACCACCTCCCTGATGGAAACAGCTACTGGCCTATTCTTATAAACACACCCAGCCCTTTATTGTCCTCCCAGACCTCTCCCAGAAAACAGAATAATGTCTACATGCAGTTATTTTTGCTGGAGATTAAAATTTTTCAACAGAAGTACATTAATATGTCCAGAAAAAATAACTTCTGGTTGAATATCATTGTGTAATGTCTTTATAATTGCTTAGGCTCTAATTAGCAATGATTTAATAAAGTACATTTGAAATGTATCTGTTATAATGAAACCTTTTAATTTTAAGGAAAAATTTTTAATGAAATATCAAGTGCATAATGTAACAGTTTTCTCTGGACCATGTTACCCTGTTAAAATTGTTGTATTGTTAATTAATTAAACAGGTGTAATCAGCATCTGGGAAAAAAAAAAAGGAGCCTAGCTTGTGTGCTAATACAACCATGAATGTAAGTTGTCAGTAAACAGTAACTTTGATGTAGGCATGGTTATCTCCATTTCACAGACATGAGGCAGAAGCACATAAGTGGCTAACCATTAAGCTTTAGAGTTGGGCTGATGGGGGTTCAGATTTTGACAATCACTAAGCTACTACAAGCTTTGTGACACTGGGCAACTCACTTCCATGATCGAGCCTAATTTCCTCATCTGTGAATAGGAACAATAATTCTAACCCACAGACTTTTTTTCTCTCTTGCTCTTCAGAACCTGTTCTTTCAAAGTCCACCTCAAATCATGCCTCCTCCCCAGTCTCCCAACTAGCTTTTTAAAAATAGCGCAAATTCCAAAACTCTGTCCATAAGAACCCAGACTGAGATGTCAAACTGACCAATTCTGATAACCCTCTGTGGTGATAATCTGCCAGAAATGAGTAAAGGCTGCCATCTTCAGATGGCTTCGGTGCCCATCTGCACAGCTTTGCTCGCAGGATACCTGCCTGGCCCCGCACCTCCTGGTTCAGTGATCTCTGCAATAGACCAAGGTAACTGCTGGAGCACTGCTGAGGACAATGGCTGACAATTTTTGAATAAATTCAGTGAGAAATAAATATAAGTGTTCAGTCTTTTATCCAATTCACAGTGCTCATAGTGATCATCAACAAGAAATAAAAGTAAAAAGAGAATATAGAAAACCTGGATCTGCAAAAGTTAACTTGAGAAAAATGGCATTGATGGAAAGAATGGCCATACCCATACCAACAAAATCTTATGATAGAAGAAGATATGGTTAGTAAAATTGAGATGGAGCCAGACCCCAGTCCACAGATCAAACCTTTTCAAAATACAAACAGATATTTTAATAGTCAGAAACAAAACAAAAATGCCTAATATATGTTGGTTACATAAGGGGTCCTGTCTAGTGCCGTAAGACAAGAAAAAGTGTAAGATCTAAACAGAAAAAGAAAAAAACCTTCGTTGTTTGCAGACAATATGATTGTCAACATAGAAAAGCAAATTGATTCCAAAAGCCATTGGAAATCTTAAAAGATTTCAGCCTTGTTGCTAGATATGAGTTCAATACAAAAAATTCAATTATGTTTCCTTTAAATACTGAAAACAAATATGTGATTTCTAAAGATACCATTTACAACAGCAACCAAGGCACCTTGGAATAAATGCCCTACAAAATCTTTAGGAAGAAAACTATAAAATGTTATTGAAATTCATAAAATAAGACTTACATAAATGAGAAATCCAGGAGGGTCACTAATGGGGAGAGTCAGCATTACAATATGGCAATTCTGTATAAATGCAATGCAAACCCAATTAAAATCCCCAGAAGTGGTTTCCTGGAATTTAGTAAGCTGGTTCTAAAATTTATACAGCGGATCCAAATATAGCTGAGACAACCTCGAAGAAGAAGGAGAAGGAAGAGAGATTAGTTAAAATACATGGGTTCGGTTTGGCTATGTAAATACCCTCACCATGGAAAGATCTGAGCAGGCAAGCAGAAAGAATAAAAGAGTGGAATGTGTGAACCTAAGACTTTGATGCTTCTGGTTAATGATCCCAGTACGATCCTGGGGATGTGTGGCAGAGAAGGGATGGATGAGAGCACGTCGGGAGTTGTAAAGTGAGGGAATCGGAAGGTCAAATAGCACAAGAGTTGGAGATGCTGTCTTCCTGAAACTAGTACTGGAATCCGAGTAAAGGGAAAGATCTTAAGAACTCACAGGGATTCCCAGATGCTAAGCAGAGCTGCAAGAGAAATAGGAAAAAATCCAACACCGGTAGAAAGGAAGAATAACCTTCCCTGGAAACCCATTGTGGACTAAGTTCTTTGACACAGGTTATCTCCTTGGACCTCCACATTCGTCCTCTGAGAGTAGATATTGTAAGGCCAACTGGCCCGAGGCAGGGGAACGCAATCAGACTCACAGGTTGCATCAGCCCAGAGCTCCCACCCACCCAGTCCCAGGAACTGACCTGGTGACTTTCCACCCGGCCCAGCCTTCCCGCCTTTTGAGGGGCGGGACTAACGGTCCCAAGACTGATGCGACCGGCACCAGATATTACCACGATACCCGAAGAGACCACCAAATAAGGACTACTCTGCGCCCTCCCGGATTCACCACACCCCTTTCCCTTCTTCCCCTATAAATTCTGCCCAAACCCTCGCCCGGGCGCGACTTCTCTGGCCCCCTTTCTCTCGGACCAGTGAACTTCGCCCGGGAGCGTACCCAAATAAAGCTTGTTTAAGCTCTCCTCCGTCTTTGGTGCCGTTCCTTACATTTGGTGCCGAAACCCGGGATGGGTACCAAACCCCGCGGGTTACCGTGCGGGCCGCTCCTCCCCTCCCCCAGGAGACAACCAGGGAACCTCTACTCATCCACCCGATCCAGCAGAAAACGGGGTAAGTCCCCTCCCTTGTTCCCTCCGACCCCCAGAGTCCCTGCCCACCGGACTCCTGTCCCTAATCACGGCCGCGTCAGGGACGTCTCCGTTCTCTCTCCGGGCCTCGGGCAACTGTGGAGACGTCCCAATCGCCTGACCGCCCTGCGATCTGCCGTGAATTGGAGACTGAGACCAGGGACGCCTGTCTCCCTCTCCGTTCACTCAGGGACAGACTGGGGATCATGGGAACCTCACAATCGAAACCAGATCCTAAGACGCCCCTGGGGTGTCTCCTAGCCAATTTTACAGCCCTCGGTTTCTCCCAAGATCTCCGTCGCCGACGGCTTATTTTCTATTCCACTGTGGCCTGGCCACAATATCCTCTAGACAATCAATCCAAATGGCCTCCTGAAGGGACTTTCGATTTTAACATCCTCCGTGATCTAGATAATTACTGCCGCAGGACGGGCAAATGGTCTGAGGTCCCCTATGTCCAGGTTTTTTGGTTTCTGCGCTCTTGCCCCTCCCTTTGCGTCAATTGTTCTACCTCTCAAATCCTCCTTCCCAAACAAACATCTCCTCCATCCAAAACCTCAATTCCCTTGGATGATGATTCCTCCCCACTAACCGACCGTCCCGAATCTCTCGCCTCTCCCCCCTCCAGAGCTCCTCTCCAACCCCCACCCTACCCTAGACCGGCCCCTCTCCCTCCTGAGCCCACTCTATCGCCCCCCACCGCTCCCCCGCTCCCCCCGGCAACCTCCCCCTTGCCCCCACCTTCCCCCGCTTCCTCTCCCTCCGTCTCTCTCTCTCATCACCCCTCTCCTCGCCAGTCAGCTCACACACCCGCTCCCACCACCACGACTCCCAGGACCCAGACCTTCTAGTTCATGTTCCCTTTTCCCTCCAAGATCTCTCTCAAATAGAAAAGCGACTAGGCTCCTTTTCTGCCGACTCTTCCCGCTACATCAAAGAATTTCGCTACCTCTCTCAAGCTTACGATCTAACCTGGCACGATATCTTTGTGGTTCTGTCCTCTACCTTAACCCCTGACGAAAGGGAAAGAATTCAAACTGCTGCCCGAAACCATGCAGATCAGGTTCACCTTACCGACAACTCCATGCCTGTCGGAGCGACTGCCGTACCTGACACCGATCCAGGCTGGACTTATCAGGACGGCCAGGATGGCCGTCGTAAACGCGACCTCATGATCCAATGCCTCCTGGCTGGCATGCAGGCTGCCGGTCATAAGGTGGTTAATTTTGAAAAACTAAAAGAGATAACCCAAGAACCTAACGAAAATCCAGCTATCTTTCTCAATCGCCTTACAGAGGCCTTAACTCTCTACACCCGGCTGGATCCCGACACCCCGGCAGGGGCAACGGTCCTAGCCACCCATTTTATTACCCAATCAGCCCCGGACATCCGAAAGAAATTAAAACGGGCAGAAGATGGCCCTCAGACCCCTATTCGAGATCTGGTAAAGATGGCCTTTAAAGTCTATAATGGTCGTGAGGATTTGGCAGAATCCAGCCGACAGGCTCGGATGCACCAGAAGGTGGCCCTCCAGACCCAAGCCCTCATAGCGGCCCTGCGGCCGGCCATCTCCCATGGACAACATCCACGGAACCCGCCGAAGGCAACCCCACCAGGGGCCTGCTTCAAGTGTGGAAAAGAGGGGCACTGGGCTCGCCAATGTCCCAATCCCCGACCTCCTTCTAAGCCCTGTCCCAGCTGCGGGCTAACGGGCCACTGGAAGAGTGACTGCCCTACGACTGGCCCTCCCTCAGCGTCTCCACGCGGGGGGCAGGCCGTCCCAACGGCATTACCACTCGAACTACTGGGATTGGCTGATGACTGACGGCTCCCGGACTCGAAGATCCCCATCAGCCTCGCCGAGCCCAGGGTAACGCTACAGGTAGCAGGTAAGTCCATCTCATTTCTGGTGGACACGGGGGCTACCTATTCGGTCCTGCCTACCTATTCCGGGCCAGTTTCTCCTTCCCAGATCTCGGTCATGGGTATTGATGGCAAACCATCCTTCCCACTCCAGACCGGTCCACTTCCATGTCATATCGAAGGACTCCCTTTTACTCATTCCTTCTTACCATCCTGCCCAGTTCCCTTGCTAGGCCGAGATGTCCTTTTCCACTTAGGGGCCTCCCTCCAACTGGTTAGACTTGACCCTAAGGTCCCCTCCTCCCAACTCCTGCTTCCTCTTCTCGGCCTGTCTCTAGAACCCTCCCGCTCCTATCCCCCTCTTCCAATCACACCGAACCCAATCAGTCCCCAAGTCTGGGATACTTCTAAGCCCATAATAGCAACACACCATTCCCCCGTCCTCATCCGCCTAAAGGACCCCTCCAAATTTCCATCAAGGCCCCAATTTCCCATCTCTGAGACTCACCTTAGGGGCCTACAATTATCACCAGACTCCTAAACCAGGGACTTATCCCCACTGACTCTCCCTGCAACACCCCCATCCTGCCTGTCCGCAAGGCCTCTGGGGATTGTCGCCTGGTCCAGGACCTCCGACTAATCAATGAAGCCATAATTCCTCTCCACCCAGTGGTACCAAACCCATACACCTTGCTCTCCCATATCCCCCCATCCACAACCCACTTTACGGTTCTGGATCTCAAAGATGCCTTTTTCACTATCCCCCCTACATCCCGACTCCTATTTCCTCTTCGCCTTTACCTGGACGGATCCGGATACTCATACTTCCAGTCAGCTCACCTGGACAGTTCTTCCCCAGGGATTCCGCGACAGTCCTCACCTCTTTGGTCAGGCGCTGGCACGGGACCTCACTTCCTGCTCCCTTACCCCCAGCACACTCCTTCAATATGTAGATGACCTCCTCCTTTGTAGCCTGTCTCTCAGCCTCTCAAGACAACACACTGCAGATCTCCTTAATTACCTTGGCTCTCGCGGTTATTGGTTATCGGGTCTCCCCAGCCAAGGCTCAGTTATCTGTAACTTCTTGTAACCTACCTGGGGCTCCACCTTACCCCTACCACAAAAGGTCTAACAGCCGAACGCACCCGGATTATCCGTGAACTCCAGCCTCCGGAAACAGTGGAACAAATTCTCTCCTTTTGGGGCCTTATAGGATTTTTCCGACACTGGATCCCTAACTTTGCTCTCCTCGCTAAACCCTTATATCTAGCCGCTAAAGAAACCCCTCAAGGACCCCTCACCTCTCCTTCCGCCGTTCGACAGGCCTTTCTCACCCTCCGTAACGCTCTGATATCTTCTCCTCCCCTTTCTCTGCCCAACCCAAACCGACCTTTTCACCTTTTTGTGGATGAACGGGCCAGAATAGCCACTGGACTCCTTGCCCAGCCTGTAGGGCCTTCCTACCGCCCCGTGGCTTAGCTCTCCAAACAGCTAGACCCAACCATTCGGGGATGGCAACCATGCCTTCGGGCCCTAGCAGCGGCAGCCGAACTGACCAAACAAACACTCAAACTGACCCTGGCCCACCCACTAAGCCTGCTTTCCTCCCACCGGCTGGTCGACCTCCTAGGCCACAAGTCTCTCTCTCTCTTGGGTCCCTCTCGCATCTAGGAATTCCACCTGCTGTTCATCGAAAACACTGCTATCTCCCTTGACCTTCCCCCGCACCCCCCACCCCCCCACCCCCGCCTAAACCCGGCCTCCCTCTTGCCCATTTCCGACACCCGGACCTCCCCTTCCCACTCCTGCCCCCAAGTCGTAGAGGCCCTCAGCCCGCCGAGGGAGGGACTCTTTGATACTCCACTGTTAAACCCGGACCGCACCCTCTTCGTAGATGGCAGCTCAATACTCGGTCCTGACGGATGCCGACGGGCAGCCTACGCGGTGGTAACTATCTCAACTATTATCGAGGCTAACAGCCTCCCAGAAGGAACGACCTCCCAAAAGGCTGAACTGATCACACTTACACGAGCCCTTAACCTTTCCAAAGACCAAAGGGTTAACGTCTACACAGACTCTAAATATGCCTTTCTCATTGCACACAGCCACTCAGCACTACGGAGGGAACATGGATTTCTGACCACTAAGGGATCCCCAGTGGTCAACGCTTCCCTCATTGCAAAACTGGAGGCCCTCCAGCTTCCTAAAGAAGTAGTAGTTATCCATTGCAGGGGTCATCAACTCCCATCCAACCCAATAGCACAAGGTAACTCCAAGGCCGATTCCGTGGCCCGAGAGCTTACAAAAGGGGATCCTCCAGCTCCAGTCCTATTTTTCACCAGTCCTACCCAACCCACATATACCCCGCACGAGGAAGCTGCCTTACTCTCAAAAGGGGGACACAAAGACAACAAAGGATGGATTTTTATAGACAACAAAATTGCCCTACCTCTGGCCCAAGCAGCTGGCCTATCAGACATCCATAAATCCTTACACATTGGTCCAGAAGCAATGTTCCGTTTTTTGGACCCCCTCTTTCATCTGCCAGGACTTAGAGAAGCCATCTCAAAGACTCACATGGCCTGCCAAACCTGCGCATCCGTCTCCCCACAAGGAGGCCTACGGCCCCGAATTCCTACACACCAGATGCGTGGACATTAGCCTGGTGAAGACTGGCAGATCGACTTTACCCATATGCCTCGCTGCAAATGCTTCCGATATCTGCTCACTCTCATTGACACCTTTTCAGGTTGGATAGAGGCCTATCCAACAACTCGAGAAACGGCAGACACGGTCGCCCTCATCCTGCTTCAATACATCATCCCCCGATTTGGTCTGCCGGTCTCCATCCAGTCGGATAATGGACCCGCCTTTGTCTCTCAGGTGGTTCAACAGGTATCCGAGGCTCTCCAGATCACCTGGAAACTCCACATCCCCTACCACCCCCAATCATCCGGTAAGGTTGAATGCTCCAATGGGATCTTAAAAGACCACCTCACCAAACTGTCCCTTGAGGTCCATGTCTCATGGCCCGACCTGCTTCCTCTAGCCCTTACCCGAATCCGAGCCTCACCTCGGACTCCTACTGGCCTCAGTCCATTTGAACTACTTTACGGCCGCCCTTTCCTCCTTCACGACCTACCAACCCAGAGTCCACCCCTAGCCTCCTACCTTCCCTGCCTCTCCCTGCTTCGCTGTCTTCTCCGCGAATATGCTGACCGTCATCTACCGACAGTGGCTGTCTCTGAAACTTCCTCTCTCCCTCTACAACCTGGAGATAGTGTCCTCCTCAAGGACTTACACTCCCAATCCCTTAAGCCACGGTGGACAGGCCCTCATACAGTGGTCCTCACCACCCTCACGGTGGCCATACTTCTAGGACACTCCTCCTGGTACCATGTCTCCCATCTTAAAGTGGCCCCAACTCAGAAAACTAGTCAACCCAACCGCTGGGTCCCACAAGGTTACGGCTTATCCACCGCCCTGCCTCTCCTCCTGCTACTTCTCCTGCCACCCAGGACTCATCAGACGTCCCTATGGCGCTTCTACATCCACGGGACATGGCAAGCTGATGGTCGAGCCCATGCCCAGGTCCTGGGGACAGGAGACTGCCAACCAGGCGGATGCCAGGCCATGGTGACCGTTAACTTTTCCTTCCCACATTTAATTTGGCAAGGTAATTGGCTAGGCCAGGAATCTCCCGTTGTCTGTTTCACCTACAACCAAACTAAAGACTACTGTCACTGGTGGACAGACACATACGGGGGGTGCCCCTACCGCTCATGTAACATCCACGTGGCAAAATTAGGCACTACAGACTTACTCTGACAATCTTACCTAGTACCAAGGATGGCAGGGGTAGCCTATCCCTTAACATCAAGGATCCCTGGGATACAAGATGGGGACAAGGGGTACAAGGAAAAATTTACCGATGGGCAACTGATACTTATCCTGTAGGGTCTTTTAAGATTTTTCGCTCCTACATTAGCTTGATTCCCAAAGTTACCCAACAGTTGAGCAAACAAGCCACTGCCATCCAGGAAACAGAACAAGCCCTAAGACATCAACTACCCCACCCCGAACACAAAGAGGATCCTTTTTCTTGGTTGACCCTCGTCCGTCAAGCAGTACAGATACTCAACCACACAGGAATAGGTAACATCTCTGACTGCTTTCTATGTGCCTCGCTTGGCCGGCCACACTTGGCTGCTGTCCCACTCGACCAGCCCTTCAATTCTACTTCCTACACCTCCCAAAACCCACCTTTTTCCCCGTTAAAAGTCCCCATATTCCTTGATTCAAAAAAATCTCACCATCTGTTACGGCAGCCGCCCAAATCTAGCTGATACTGGGCTTCTTTGCAGTTCATCCCTCACAGTAAACACATCAATTGAAGCACCACCAGGCATGTTTTTGTGGTGCAATGGTTCCCTCACAAAAAAGATCAATTCTTCTTCCCCCTTCTCATGTATCCCCGTTACTCTCATCCCACAACTCACACTGTATAGCCAAGCCGAATTTTCCTCGCTAATCACGCCGCCCTTTACCCGACGGAAAAGAGCTATCTTTCTTCCTCTGGTCGCAGGCATCTCTCTCGCCTCCTCCCTGGTCACTGCAGGCCTCGGGGCGGGGGGGGGGGGGGGGGGGGGGCGGGGAGCTCTGACACATAGTGTTTCGACATCCCGCGACTTAGAACATAAACTCCAGCTATCCATTGAAGCCTCCGCCGCTTCCATCTCCTCTCTCCAGCGCCAAATCACCTCCATAGCCCGAGTCGCTCTCCAGAATCGACGAGCCCTGGATCTCCTGACGGCCAACAAAAGAGGTACCTGCCTCTTCCTACAGGAGGAATGCTGCTATTACATCAATGAAACAGGACTCATCGAAGACAACGTAAACGCCCTCCATCGCTTAAGCGAAGAACTCCAACGCAAACACCCAACAGTCCACCTCCCCAATTCCCGTTTGGTGGCGATCCACCCTCTATACCTGGCTAACACCAATCTTAGGCCCCTTAATTCTCATCTGTATCTTGTTCATGCTTGCTCCCTGTTTTCTTAGGTTCCTTCGCAGGCACATGGAGGAAGTTTCTCGGGTGGCCACAAACCAAATGCTCCTCGGCCCTTACACCTTGCTTCCTACAGAACCCCCCACTGGTCTCCCTTAACCCTCGGACCTCTGGTCGCTCAACTCCCCTTTTGACGCCCCCATTCAGTAGGAAGTAGCCAGAGATCAGAACGCCACCCCATTACACCAAAGATGTCGGGATGTAAGGCCAACTGGCCCGAGGCAGGGGAACGCAATCAGACTCACAGGTTGCATCAGCCCAGAGCTCCCACCCACCCAGTCCCAGGAACTGACCTGGTGACTTTCCACCCGGCCCAGCCTTCCCGCCTTTTGAGGGGCGGGACTAACGGTCCCAAGACTGATGCGACCGGCACCGGATATTGCCACGATACCCGAATAAGGACTACTCTGCGCCCTCCCGGATTCGCCACACCCCTTTCCCTTCTTCCCCTATAAATTCTGCCCAAACCCTCGCCCGGGCGCGACTTCTCTGGCCCCCTTTCTCTCGGACCAGTGAACCTCGTCCGGGAGCGTACCCAAATAAAGATTGTTTAAGCTCTCCTCCGTCTTTGGTGCCGTTCCTTACAGATATTAATATCCCTTTGTTATGGATGAGCAAATTGAGCTGTGAAAACTGAGGTCATTGGCCCCACGTGACAAAGCTGAGATTTGAAGCAGTCAGATTCAAACTAGGGTCTCCCTGAGTCCACAATCCTTTTCTTTCACTAAACCCAGAAAGATCACTGGAGCACCCTGAAACACAAGCAGCTATGGTAAAGAAAACAAGATGACAAAAGGTGGTATTAACCCCACCCCCTCAACTACCCAAATTTTATCAATGCTTCTGAAGCACCAGTTGAGACAGATGAGGTAGGAATAAGGATTGCGTCCAGTGCTAACTTTAGTTAGGGAATCTGTGTGAAGGCGTTTCTTGGAGAGTCTGATCCAAAGAGTCCTTTATCCAAAATGTCAGAGCAAAGAAGTAGAAGTATAAGCCGCCTATGCGTGGAGGCTGCCTGTTAACTCTGCCACTTGGCCAAGTGATTTAACTCCCATCTCCAAGCCCCTGCCTCCTGTAAAATGGGTATAATTACAACATTGTTTTGGAAGATTCCATGTGATAAAGCTTGCAGTGTGCTTAGAACACTATCGAACACTTAAGCGCTCAATATAATTGTCATCATGAATATGATGGAGGTCTTCTTAAAAAATAATTCAGTATGACTTACTTGGAAATGTATCAAAAAATAAGGAGTGATGGATACAGGCGTAGTGTGATAAGGTATAGTAAAATTTTAATGAAAGATAAAATAGTTAAAATGTTCACTGCAAAATTCTTTCCACTTTTTGTATGTTTGAAAATGTCCATAATCCAACGTTGGAAAAATAATGCATTGTGATCTGCTCTGGGAGGAGGAAGGGCTAAGTTTTGTCTTTGTTTTTTTAATAGAAAAGGTACAAAAATGAAAACAAAATGGGCGAAATCTTCCTCAACTCTCTCCCGCCTTCGGGCTGTGGGCCGTTAGTAAAACTGCTTGAATGAAATCATCGAGGACCGCTTGCGAAATACCAAATCCTCGAGAGCGAGGCCCAAGGCTGCCAAAACCTCGCGAGGGACAGGGACGCGATCCAAGCTCCGCATCCCACTTCGGTGCCGAGGAGGTAGGGTTGGAGCGAGCACTAACGGAAACGCGGCCTGGCCGTTACCAGGGGGTTCCCGGCCCGCGGCCGCTGACCGCCGAGCGCCGCAAGTAAATACCTTAGCGGGGCGGGGGAGAAAAGCGTCGAATTTCAAAAAAAAAAAAAAAAAAAACCCCAAACCCCCACAGCCCCGGGCGGGCGGGCGGGCGCTCGCCATGGGCGCCCTTTGGCTGCGGGAGTGAGTGGAGGATGCTGGGAAGGAGGTAAAATGGCCACCGGCGGCGGCGCGGAGGAGGAGAGGAAGCGGGGGCGGACGCAGCTCCTGTCCCTTGCGCGCCCGGCGGCCCGGGCCGAGGAGGCCGAGGGCGGCCGCGAGAAGATGGGCTGGGCCCAGGTGGTGAAGAACCTAGCCGAGAAGAAGGGCGAGTTCCGCGAGTCGCGGCCTCCGCGGCGGGAGGAGGAGGGCGGTAACGGCGCGCGCGGCGGGCTCAGCGTCCCCGCGGGCCTGGCGGCGCCGGGCCTAGGTGACTTTCCCCCGGCCGGCCGCGGGGACCCGAAGGGCCGCCGGAGAGACCCGGCCGGCGAGGCGACGGACGCCCGCAAGAAGAAGGGCGCAGCCGAGGCGGGCAGGAGGAAGAAGGCCGAAGTGGCGGCCATGGCGGCCCCGGCCAAGCCCGACGCGGCCGAAGACGCGGCCGAGCGGCCCCCACAGGACGAGCAGGCGACGCCGGCTGGCCCCGCGGCGGGCCCGGGCAAGGGCCGCTTCCTCGTGCGCATCTGTTTCCAGGGAGACGAGGGCGCCTGCCCAACCCGGGACTTCGTGGTGGGCGCGCTCATCCTGCGCTCCATCGGCATGGACCCGAGCGACATCTACGCGGTCATTCAGATCCCTGGCAGCCGGGAGTTCGACGTGAGCTTCCGCTCGGCGGAGAAGCTGGCCCTATTCTTACGCGTCTACGAGGAGAAGCGCGAGCAGGAGGACTGCTGGGAGAACTTTGTGGTGCTGGGGCGGAGCAAGTCCAGCTTGAAGACGCTCTTCATCCTCTTCCGGAACGAGACGGTGGACGTGGAGGACATCGTGACCTGGCTTAAGCGCCACTGCGATGTGTTGGCCGTGCCGGTGAAAGTGACCGACAGGTTTGGGATCTGGACCGGGGAGTACAAGTGCGAGATCGAGCTGCGCCAGGGGGAGGGCGGGGTCAGGCACCTGCCGGGGGCCTTCTTCCTGGGGGCCGAGAGGGGCTACAGCTGGTACAAGGGGCAGCCCAAGACGTGCTTTAAATGTGGTTCCCGGACCCACATGAGTGGCAGCTGCACACAGGACAGGTGCTTCAGGTGCGGGGAGGAGGGGCACCTGAGCCCTTACTGCCGGAAGGGCATCGTGTGTAACCTCTGTGGCAAACGAGGACACGCCTTTGCCCAGTGTCCCAAAGCGGTTCACAATTCTGTGGCAGCTCAACTAACCGGCGTGGCCGGGCACTGAACACCCGCCTGCCTGCCAGGGTGAACACAGAGCCAGCTTACCCCTCTTAAGTGCCAAAACTTTTTTTTAAACCATTTTTTATCGTTTTTGAAGGAGATCTTCTTAAAACTACAAGAGACATCTCACTTTGCCTTCCTAAACTGAGTTTACTCCATTTCAGCCTTTCCTGAATTTGGTGACTCTGTCATCAGTAACGACTACCGACCGAGAACTGTAGTGTGGAGATATGTCTCCCCTCCCTTGTTTAAAATTTATTTTCATTTTTGTATTTGGAGATATTTTTTCTGGTACTTTTTACTCCCCACCCCTTGTCTTCTCCCCGGATTTTCATTCTTCCGGCTGCCTTGCTCATCTTTGTGCCCCAGTGCTAGGTAGGGGCCTAGCACATGGTCGGCACTCCATCAATGTTTGTTGAATTGAGAACATTGTTGACCCTGGCTTCTGTCAGGGTGTCTATCTTTTGCAGCTCATCCCGTCCCCTTTTAATTTGCTGCTTCTAATCTATGTGGTCTGAGAATTTGTGAAACCAGTGTTGTTAGAAGTGTATGTAACCTGAGTCAATAGGCTCTGAATGGTGGCCAAGGGCCTCTCTTATGGCATTAAAATGCATGGACTTTGTGACAGCGCTTTCAGTGGCTCAGAAACCATTCTTCACAGAATCATGGAATCTAGAATTTTCCTGCTGGAAAAGACCTAAAAATTGGTCTAGACCAATCCACTGGTTTTCCAACAGATGAAACAAGACCAGAGAGGTTAAATGACTGGGTCAAAAATCACATAGCTGTCTGGTGCCAGAGCTAGCCTAGAGTAGAGTTCCCTGACCCCAAGCCCGGTGCTCATTCCACTACCTCTCACACCTCACAACATTTTCCTCAACACTTGAGGGCCCAGAAAGTCTGCTCTTTCCAGAATAATAAGCCCAGGGGAATGCTAAGAAATCATCTGGGGAAGGAAGCAGAAGATTTGGCAGGAGCTTCAGAATACTTGGGAGATACGGAAGGGACAAAGGAACATAATCCAGGGTGTACTCATTGCCCCCTGGGGTACCATATCTGGATTAAAGTGGCCCCGCTCCTTTGTGGCCTTCCCCTTCCCCGTTCATTGCCATCAGTGAGAAATAGAGGTGCTCCTGAGTAAAGGTTTGCATTTGCATCTTAGCCTCAATAGCTAGCGTCCCCAGAGAAGCAGCCGACTGGAGCTCATCTGCAACCTCCGGACTCTCAGGAGAAAAACAGAATTCCAATGAGCTGTTAACTCTAAAATGTACTTGGGAAATAGTCCAAGCTAGAGGGCATTGGGTCTACTAAGTGTTATCAATTTAAAGTAGAAAAGACAGTTCACTGCTTTTCTTTTAGTTTTTGTCTTTCCTTTATGTTTTGCTATTTTCTTGTGGCTTAGAATGTAAAATCGATTGTTTAAAGTTTTGTTCTGAATAAATATTTATCTTTTGTATTGCTAACACTGCTGCACTATTTCCTTTCAAAATGTTAGATGCATAGGTTCACAGACCGTTGTTCAACCCAGGCTTCCCACACACCATTTGTTTACTCTGCATATACATTTCCAGCCCGCAGGCAACACTTAACACCTACTATGTTTTCCCAGGCCCTTGGGAATTGTTACCTAAACCTTTGCATCAAAATCACTTAGCATACTGTTAAAACTAAAGTGTTAAGTCCTAACTCAGTTCCCAGCAATGGGAATCACTGGAGTGAGTGAACTATTTTTAGTAAGCACCCCAAGCAACTCTGATGGGCAGCCAGGTTTGAGACCACAGTTCTGAATGGTACTAACAGGACTGAGAGGGACTGCCCTCAGGAGATTACAAACCAGTGGGAAAAACTGAGGTAGGATGTCAGTTTCATCATCTTAACAGTTATTGGAAGTGCACTGAATTGGATACAAAGTGTTCATGGGCTTTAGAAAAAATGCCATCTCTTCCAACTATAAGGGAGGAAGAGAGAAAGGGTCCAGGAAATTTCCCATAGAGCTGACTCACTCCTCCAAGCTAGCCCTGGAGACTCCAGACACAACCCTCTGAGGGATTTTCTAGCCCTGAGATGATAAGATGATCTGATCCTAAGAATTAATGTTCCCAGTATATTGATTCTCTGACTCAGTGATTTGAGGGGATTTCCAGAGCTGATCTGGTACAGTTGAGGCCTGGTTGGCTCTTCAGAATCCTGCCTTTCAGAGCCAGCTCAGCCTTTCTCCTTCCTGTCTCCCAAGGCAAACACAGTCTTCCCTCCTCCTTCCTTCCCTCCCTCCCTCTGTCCTCTCTCTCCCCCTCCTCTGCCACGGGTTTCCCTCCCGCACTGTGCTGGAGGCCTGACGTGGGGGGAAAAAGCCTGTATTCATCATAGTCCCCTCCCCCTTCCTCCTAGCAGGCACTGTGCCAAGGAGCCTCCTTGGAAGGAATCTTCCCTCTCTCTGCCCCTCCCCCCCAACTCTACTGGAGAGAGCAGAGGAAGAAACTGTTTCCCTGCCCTTCCCCTCCCCGCCCCCCTATCCGCTTCAGGGCCTCCAGCCTGGCAGTCTGGGGACTGAGCCATGGGCTGGAGCAGAACAAACCTCCCCCAGCTTCCTCTCCTGATCTAGCAGCCCCCAAATTACAATCCCTCACTGTTCATGGGCTCCTGGGAAGTGTGTGGAGATCCCCAGCCTGAGGCTGGCTGACTAGCTGACATTCATTCGTTCAGCTTACAACAATACTGAAGGCCATTAAGAGCCAGACCCGACAAAAGGCACTCTGCATACGCCCGTGAATAAGACTGTGCACTTGCAGAGGGAGCTACAGATAAGTAATAAGGAAGCAATTTTTAAAATAATATTAAGTATTTTTTAATGTTCTAGAAAAGAGTATAGAATTGTCTCAAATGCAGTTCTACTACAAGAGATGATGTCTCGACTGAAACCTGCAAAATGAAAGAGTCAAGTGAAGAAGGAGAAGATATTCAAGCAACAGAAGCAGCCTGTGCAAAGACCTGGAGACTAGAGCACAGGGTGTGTTCAGGCTGGCTGGAGAGTCACAGGAAGATGTGGTTGGGAAAAGGCCAAGAGGAAGTGACAGGGTTTGTCAGTGTATTAAGAGGCTTGATTTTGTCCTAACACCCTCCACTCTGGCCGCCTTCATTCCATTCATTTAACACTCTAACATTCGTATGTTAAGCACCAACTCTTTCAAGGCAACGAATTGCAGCAAAATAGTCAAGCACTTTGGGGCTGGAATTCTAGAGTCACACAAATATATAATCTGTAATAATGCATTGAAAGAAACATACAGAGTGACATGTTTAATAAGGAAAACTGATCTGTTCTTGGGGGGGTCAGGGATAACTTCCCAGACAAAATGTTTGAACTGAGATCAAAAGATTATATAAGAAGTTAATTGAAAGGTGGGGGTGGGGGTTAAGTGGTGGTAAGGGTATGAGCCTAGGTTTGCGTAAGGATAACAAGTATAACAACCCTATAGTGGGAGGAGGCACAGTGGATTCTAGAAACCAAATGAAAGCCAGTGTTTAGAAACAAACCACTCTAGGTATTGAGGAAAGTGATGGGCTCTAGGCTGGATATTAGGAATGATTCCTAGAACACCATGGAACTGACCTACCAGGGGAGCTACTACCTCTTTCACAGTCAGAAAGGAGCCAGGAGGCCATCACTGGAAAGGCCGAGTTTGAGAACACGCTGTGGAAGCTGCCACTCAAGGACAGGATGCCACTGCCAATGCTACTGCTAGAACAGTGGAATGTCAAGCCCTTGAAGCCAGAGATCATACACTAGAGTCTCCACAACCTTACTTAAAAGCAAAATCAGCCAATATTGTTTGACTTCTGCCTACTACCACCTTCCAAACCTCATGTAAGTGTACCTAATTGCTGGAGCCCTAGCTGCAAGGGAGTCAGGAAATGCTTTTGCTTTCCAGTATGAGTAGCACAGAAAGCACACTAACAGTGGGAATGGGAGCTGTCTGCCGACCATCCACATCTGGCACAGCCAGTGTGGCTACAATGCAGAGAGGGGGAGGGAGATGATGGTACGAAATAAGACTGGAGATCTCTTGGGGAGGTCTGGTCAGCCATGTTTAGAATTTGAGTCTAAGAATGATGAGGCGCCGTTGAAAAATTTTTGAGCAAGGAAGTGACATGATCACGGTTATATTTTTAAAAGACCATTCAGGATACTTTGTAGAGAATGGGTCAGAGAGAAACCCAGGTGTAGAGAAGTCCAGTTTACCAAGGTGACAGATTGAGGGTACCTTGGACCTGGATGATGCAGATAGAGAAAAGCAGGCAGGGTAAAGAGATTTTTAGGAGTTTAAGTTAACAAGACTTAGACATAGGCTGGAGGAAAAGTAAGTACCAAGGATGACACCCAAGTTTCCAGCTTCTGCAATTGGATAGATAGTGGGGCCACGCCCTGAGGTGTAGAATAGAGGAGAAAATCCAAGTTTGGGCCGAAGGTCTTCAGTTTGATTTTGGCTGTGTTGAGTTTGAGATCCCCATAGAGGATGTCTAAAAGAAGGTGTGGGATGGGTGGTTCGAGATCCACAGGTCTTAAATTCTAAGGAGAGCTCTGGGCTTGAGATATAAACACAGGTGTCCTCTAGCAATGGTTTTCAAACTCTTTAACCACATTCCACAGAAGGTATACATTTTACATTGCAGCCATCCAACAGATACATATACATGTGTATACTTATATATAAATAAACAAGTTTATATATAGAAACAAGTTTCTATAGAAACAAGTTTATATATAGAAAGAAATAATATTATCTCTGTGGGTGGTGTGCTCTGATCTTTTCTATTCTATTGCTTCATTCTTTTATAAATGCTTATATGACCCATGAAATTGATTTTATAATCTCCTAATGGGTCATGAGAAAAAGCATAGGGGAGAAAGATTATAGCAACTCGGACCATACCTTATGCAACTCTGACATGTGAGAGTTTTCCCTGATGGAAAAAGATATCGTGACAAATTAATAAAGGACAGCCAGAAAGGGAGAAGGAAAAGAAGAGTGTAGAGACACATAAACCAAGGGAGGATAGTTATAAGTGGCAGGGATTAAATGTGTTGAGTGCTGCAAGAGGTCAAGTAAAATTGACCTTGAGAAATGTCAAGATTCATAAGTCAGGATTGAAGAGTGCCCATTGGATTGAATAATGTGGAGGTCATTGGTGAAGGCCTTTTAGAGTGTTGGGAGAAAGAGGTGGACTAAGGAACAAGTAATCTTCCTAAAATGCCAATGTAGCACTCTGACCCTTTTACTCCCTCTGGGGCTCTCTACTGCTCTAGGGAGTCAGCCTAGCATACAACTCCTTTTGCAAGAGGCTTCTGGGTCCCTTTGGGACTTTATTCTCAGCCAGAGTGCCCATTTCCCTACTTCACGTCAACTTCAGGTGTGGCTGACAAAGAGCAACCAGGAGTTCAGTATGATGGAGTGTGGAATGGTATAAGAGGAAGCTAAGGAGTCAGATCATACCAAGTTGAAGGTGGAATTCCACGAGAGCGAGCGTTACCAGACGTGGGCAGAGCCAGTGGATCCATACAGTACCACTTGCTGGCTTGTCAGCGTGACTAAGAATATTTGGGGGAGGACATGTTTCATGAAAATAAACAGATATATTATGGAGGAGAATGCAAACTGCAGAGTTTTAAAATAAAACATGGACCAACATCTTTGGAAAGCAGTTTGTTTGGCACTATCAAAATTTTAAATTTACATAATCTTTAACACAGCAGTCATAGGAAATGAATCTATAGCTAAACTTGGACAGGTGCACAAAGGTGTTATATGTCACATGTTATGTATGTTCACTGATGCATTACTTAAGGTACCAAGGACTGGAAACAACCTGATTGTCTATCAGTTATGTATCAATAGTAGTTAGGCTATGGCACATTCAAATGGTGTCACACTATGCAGCTGTTAAAAAGAACGGCTATTTAAAACCATCTAAGACACATTTTAAAGTGAACAAAGCAAGGTATGGTATGCTACTGTTTACATTTTAATTTTACTTTTTTCAGCTTTGTTGAGGTGTAATTGACAAATAAAATTGTAAGATATTTAAAGTGTACCATGTGACAATTGATATATATATTACATTTTTAAATGATGGAATAAATATATACATATGCTTGTTTATGTATAGAATCATCTGGAAGGATATTAGTGAAATTGATAACTTGCTTCTGAGAAGAACTGGATATTTGGGATTGGGGCTGGAAGGAAAATGTATTTTCCATGGTATATCCCTGGGGGGTTTCTTTGGTTTTGTTTCTAACTATTTCATGTACTATCTCTGGCAAAAAAAAAAAAAAAAATTAAAGAAAAAAATGCAAAACACAACACAAGACTTCAAAGAAATTCCTGTAGACTCTGTAGAAACGGGAGTCCATTTCCTCTACCTTTAAAAATAAGACATTTTGATTGGGAAAGTTTAAAACTCTAGAGCGGCCAAGCCAACTCACTGGTCTCCCTGCTTCCAAGCTTGGTCTCCTTCCACCCAGGAAAATCGTCCCCAAAACAAAATTTGATCACATTAAGCCCCAGCTTAAAAGACCTTCAAAGACTTTGTGTCCTCCCTGGGGCCCACCAGGCCCTGCCTGGTCGCCCAGCCTCCTCTGGGCCTCACCCCCTCACCCTGGCTGGGCTTCTGCTACTCATTCCAGGAATTCACCCTCCCAGGCCCGTGGTTAACCCTTACGTTCCCTGGCGCTCAACTCTAATGCCACTTCCTAACGGCAGCCTTCCCTAACCTTCTAGACAAAACCCTCTTACACTCCCCTCCTTTTCGTGGTCACTGCAGGTACAATGATATGTTTATTTATGCCACGGTTTAATTAATATCTGCCTCTGTCTCTCGATTTTGAACTCCCAGAGGGCAGAGACCAGGACTTTTTTAGCTCTTGGTGATAGTTCCAACATTTCGCACTGTGCCTGGCACACAGTAAAAGTCCAATAAATATTTATTGCACGAATGATCTAGAAATTACTTGGCTGTGGTTACAGATCAGGATATGTACCTCCTTATCCTTTTTTTATTCCTTTTTTTAAATTGAAGTATAGCTGATTTACAGTGTTGTGTTAGTTTCAGTTATACAGCAAAGTGATTCAGTTTTACATATATATATATTTTCAGATTCTTTTCCATTATAGGTTATTATAAGATATTGAATGTAGTTCCCTGTATGGTAGGTCCTTGTTGTTTATTTTTTTTTTATTTTTTTATTTTTTTGCGGCACGCGGGCCTCTCACTGTTGTGGCCTCTCCCGTTGCGGAGCACAGGCTCCGGACGCGCAGGCTCAGCGGCCATGGCTCACGGGCCCAGCTGCTCCGCGGCATGTGGGAGCCTCCCGGACCGGGGCACGAACGCGTGTCCCGTGCATCGGCAGGCGGACTCTCAACCGCTGCGCCACCAGGGAAGCCCTGTTTATCTATTTTATATACAGTAGTGTGTATCCTCCTTGTCCTTTGTAAATGACACTCAAAGTATCCCTTAGCACACTGACTCTCTACTGAATAAGGGCTTATTCATTCATCTTCAAAAAGCAAATTCAAATTTTGGGATTAACAGATACACACTACTATATATAAAATAGATAGACAACAAGGACCTACTGTATAGTACTGGGAACTATATTCAATAACTTGTAATAACCTACAATGGAAAAGAATCTGAAAAAGTTATATACATAACTGAATCACCTTGCTATACACCTGAATCACGGTAAATCAACAATACTTCAATTAAAAAATAATAATTTTTTTAAAAAAAAATCGAATTCACTCCTTCAGTCTTCTCACTTTTGTTAAGGGTTTCCTTCAGCCTGGAGGTCAGGCCCATCCTCCCCTATTCCTCTGAGGGCATATCACTGAGACTTAGCCTGCATGTCCCCCACACTGTGAGGCACAGTGGATTGTGAATGCCTAGCTTCAACAAAACACTCCCTTATCCCTGGCAAGAGTAGCTCTGGCCCTGAGCCCTGCCCCTCCTCAGGGGGTGGGGTGGGAATCTGTAGGCACAAGAGGAACTGCCCACCCAGAGTCTGTGCCCTCCCTTTCCAGACCATTCTCTGAAACCCCAGAATTCCCTTCCAAAATACCTCTAAGCTCAATTAGAACCTTCGTGGCCTCAACCCTGGGTTCATCTCAGCTGAGGGCAGGTTGCACTGCCTGATGCACCCCTTACAGACCCGAGGCTTAGGTCTGTATTGCAAGAGACAGCTGGATGTGGCGGTTGGGGTGTCCACTCATACGTGCTGGGTCCCTCACTGATGGGATAGGAGGTAGCTGGACTGGGGTTGGATGCCGGATCCAGGGGGCAGCCCTCGCTGGGCCAACACACCCTGGCACAGACCTCCAAGGGTCCTGGAATTCTAATTCGAACCTGGCTTTTCCAGGTTGTTGTGAAAGTAGATCCATCAAGGAGGAGAAGATAACATATTTCATTTAACACCTTAGACTGATGATGGATGTATCACTTCTAACTACAGAGACGTGTGGTATATGGGCCTCCAGCTGAACTCTTGTCCTGGGCACTGCAAATGCCCCTGTTTGGTTGTACCATTTCTTAGCTCAGACAAGAAATGTAAGCTCTCTGGGACTGTTTCCTTACCAGAAAAATGTGTTTAATGGTAACTGCCTTATCAGGGCTGATGAGAAAATGAAATAAAAATTCATGTAAAGGGCTTGGCAGAGTGCCAGACCCTCAGTAAACGGTAGCTCTCATCGTTAGTTTTTCCTTTTTGTCCTCTGGCTATCATCTCCCATGATTTTCTATATGACATCCGAACTGGTCTCTTTTGTAAGATTTCCACACTGCTCCTCCCTTCTCACCCACATAAGGATAACCCCCTATTCTCTCCACCTAGTCAAATCCTACTCTGTCTTAACAATTAAGGTAATAGCTGCTGGTGACTGCAGTTTACTGTGTTTCAGGCATCGTATTAAGAGGTTGACATGCATTATCTCAACTCAGTTCTGACACCAACACAACGAGGTGGGTACTGTTTATCATTCCCCAAATACAAGGACACTGGTATCTGGAGAGTTGAAGCACTGTCATCTGGGGCCACTGGGAATGTGAACCCGGTCTTACTACAGAGATAGGTCTCCCAAATGCCTCGTCCCGATCCTGTTTGCCGCCTCCTCCGTCCTTCCAGTGCGCCGGCGAGACCTCTCTCCTTCAAGCCCCCATACTGAACGCTGTCATACCCCGTCAGGTCTGTCTGCGGACTTTCGGCCTCAAAGGGCGGGCACTTGTCTCACGCCACGTTGCCCACATCAGGGATCCTCCCTCCTTCTCTCCTCTTTCTTCCTCCCTTCCTCCCTCCCACTAAGTATCTCGTTCCTACTCTGTGCTAGGCTTTGTGTTAGTTCACATGCAAAATGTTACCAATGGAGAGGTCAAGGGAGGATGGAATTATATGTCATTTTTCTCTCGTCTTTAACGCCTTTCTGTCTGATTTTTTTCCAGTGAGCACGCAGGCCAGGTTTCTCGAACCCAGTTCAGATGCTACTTTGCTAGGTTGGTTTGGTCGGAGGAAAGCCCTGTCCCCTTAACTCCCAGCCCCCACGCCTCCTCCACCAGCCCTCAAATCCAGGCCGCCCATCCCCCCTCCGGAAGGGGGGAGTTGGGAACGAACGCCGAAATCTGAGTGGCTCTTTCAAGCCTCCGTTGCCGTGGAAACCGGCAGCACAGGCCTTGGCGGTCCTTTACACCATCCTCCAGCGACGCAGCCAATGGGCTATGAGCTCCATCCCAGGCGTCCCCGCCCCACAGCTGCCCGGCAGCCCACCAATGGGCAGGTCCCTAAGCTTAGAGTCCTGCCTTCCGCTCAGTGACACCGCCAGTGAGCTTCGGTCCTGCTCTCCCTCCAGCTTCAATGAAGCAACAAGACTCGATTTTTCAAAAAAAGAATTCTCCAAATTAGAAGGAACTAGCAGTAAAGCCTCTGTCAGTTGCAGCCTGAATAATCTTTGGCTGGTATTTTATTTAAGAGAGCAAAACTGTTCCAATTAGACAACAATATATGTCGTTCTCTGCTAAAAAAATTTTAGGCAATGAAAATTTAGGCAATGGGGTTGATATCTGCTCTACGTGGATTTCTTTCAATATAGGTATTTTCATTTAATTTTAAATGATCAAGAAGCTAGTCATCTTTCCTTGTTTGTATTTCAAATGCATACAAATGAAAGACGCTGAGTCATTGAGACATTGACCTAAGCAATTGGTAGCTGACTTTTATTGGACAAAACATATTAAAACTGTAGGATAAATGAATATTTTTCTTAATCCATTGAAGAAGTTCCATTTTAAGGCAGACTATGTAATTGCTTTAACACTCTAAAGTCTAAATAAACTAAATGTGTTTTTAAAACCCTGCCATCTTTTTAAAAATGAACTTTATATTTTAGAACAGTTTTAGATTTACAGAAAAATTGCAAAGATAATACAGAGTTCCTATATCCCCCACCCATCCTGTTTCCTCTATTATCAACATCTTACATTAATATGGTGCATTCGTTACCATTCATTCAGATTTCCTTAGTGTTTACTTAATGTCCTTTTTCTATCCCGGGATTCCATCCAGGATGCCACATTGCATTTATCTCGTGTCTCCTAGATTCTTCTTGGCTGTGGCAGTTTCTCAGACATCAACAGGACTGATCACTGTTGGTGTTGACCTTGATCACCTGGCTGAGGTAGTACCTGTCAGGTTTCTCCTCTGTAAAGTTGCTCTTCTTTTACCCCTTTTCGTGTTCTCCTCTTTGGAAGGAAGTAACTATGCTTAGCCCACACTTAAGGAGTGGGGAGTACTGTTCTACCCCCTTGAGGGTGGAGTATCTGTGTAAGTTATTTGGAGTTTTTCTGCACTGAAGATGTGTTTCTTTTCCTCTATTTATTTAGTCATTTATTTACATCAATGGACTCATAGATACTTATTTCATACTTTCAGTTATAATCCAGTACTGCTTAATTTTGTTGCTCAAATTGGTCCAGATTTGGCCTTTGGCAGGCAGCTCTTTTAGTCGGCTCCTGGGTCCCTTTGACATATTCCCATCTTTGTGTGTCTTTTGTTGTTCTTGAGCACTTCCTTACCTTCTGGCACTATATGTTGCCCCAGACTCATCTTGTATATCCCCTGCCCCAGTCCTAGAATTAGCTGTTTCTCAAAAGTCCAGATTCCTCCTATTTCAACTAACAGAACAAAGAAATATATGTGCATATGCTAACCTGTGTACATAAACATATCTAAGAATATTTCTGTATGTAACCATCTGCATCTATATTAAGCTAAAGGTAAGGTCCTATTTATATTTCCAGCTCTAATCCATTACCACATGAATCACTCTAGCCTCCTCCCCTTGCTCATCTGTAAATTCCCACTCCAACAATGAGAAACCTGCTCCCACCATTCACCAGTAAAAATGTATAGCAGCATCAGCATTGTTAACCCATACCCCTGTGGGAAACGTTATCAACTTTATGTACACTTTCTTTTGCTTTTAGTTTTACAGACCCCGCTCGTTTCTAAAGTTGCTTAAGTCAAGCTCCTTTCCCCCACCCCCTTTAATGAGGCTGTTTCATACATTTGTAATACAGTTTGTTTTGTCACATTCTGCATTCCATTTTGGGATCCTCCCCAGTCATAAATGATTTTTTAATTTTTCATGCATTAAGATTTGCTCTTTCTAATGTATAGTTCTATGGGTTTTGACAAATGCATAAGGTCTTGTTTCCACCATTATAATATACAGAAGAGTTTCACTGTCCTGAAAAGTCCCCTGTGCTTCACCTATTCAACCCTCTCCCCACCCCAAACCCTGACAACCATTAGATCTTTTTGTTGTCTCTATAGTTTTGCCTTTTTGTACATTTTCTTTTAAAGAGAATACACACAATAGAGTACTTTTGTTGTTGCTCTTGTTACAAGTCATTGACTTTTTTTTTTTAATTTATTTTTTTGGGCGGTGCCACGCAGCATGTGGGATCTCTGTTCCCCCACCAGGGATCGAACCAGCACTCCCTGCAGTGCAAGCGCGGAGTCTTAGCCAGTGGACTGCCAGGGAAGTCCCACAACTCATTGACTCTTTACCATGCTCCATGTCCTGAAATATGCTCCCCATTTTGCAGATGAGAAAACTGAGGCAAATCAGTTGAAGTAACTCCCTAAAAACGCATGACATTGAACAAAGTTTGACTTCAAATCCTGGGTGCTTTGATTGTTTAAAGCCCCAGTATTTCCATGCTTGACTTCTGAGTCACCTATGGGAGTCCTCTATATTTAGCCAATAAGGTGGGAATGACTTATTTCCCAGTTTCCCCAGGCAGTCCCAGTTTATTACTGTTGTTCCAGCATAATTATTAATAGTGTCCCCTTTCATGATAAAGAATAGGGTCACCTCCAAAGGAAAAGTCTAATGAATTTCAGAGTCAGGTTGTGGGAATTGTACTCTAGGAAATGTGGAGATGTACCGATGGGGTGTGATGTGAGACACCAGATGGAACCCACTGTTCAGGTAAAATCAGCTCCTCCATCTAGTCACCGTCCCCTTCCTTCCCCCAATCTGATTATTCCCCAATCCCATCAGCCCTGCTGGTGCTGCTAAAATGCCCCTGATGCTGTCCTCTTCTCCCCATGAACATGCCTCCAGTTCTGGCCTTTCCTTGCTGCCTTGTGCTTCTCTGAGTCTCAAGCTACATCTTATGGACTGGCAACCCAGAATTCCGTCAGGATCTTTAAGACTTTGGGATTTCACAGAGAAGTTTAAAAAACTCCTCTCAGCCCTGAAAAAAACTATTCATTTGAAAATTTGGAGATGGACAAAAATTGCCAACTTTTTATTTTGCCAAGTAAGGATGAGGAAAACCTCCATCTTCTCTATTAGTACTGCCTCTTAGAAATATAATGCAAGCAAAGTAAAAAAAAAAAAAAAATTAAATAAGAGAAACAGGTGAAACTAATTTTAACATA
The DNA here is from genome assembly GCF_963455315.2 of Globicephala melas. NCBI lineage: Eukaryota > Metazoa > Chordata > Mammalia > Artiodactyla > Delphinidae > Globicephala > Globicephala melas. The sequence goes on along the minus strand of NC_083328.1, from coordinate 59,472,901 downwards.
TTTTATTTAACCCAATATGTCCAAAACGTTACAATCTCAAAACTATTAATGCGATATTTTAATTTTTTTTGCTAAGTATTTGAAAACCAGTGAGAACTTTGCACTGTAGCACATTTCAATTTGCAGTAGCCATACTTAAGTGCTCACGAGCTCCATGTGCAGTTCTATACCATTATTCAGTAAAAGAGCCCTGTAATGTACACACACACACACACACACACACACACACACGATCATAATCTTTGAATTTTTCAAAGAAGACATTTAGATGAATCAAGAAATGAATTACCTTGTTCTTATTGCTCTCCCTCTTTATTATGAATGTCTTTGAGGACCGTGCTGGTTCAAAGACTGATGTTTTAGAGCTAGACACAGTTGGGGTGGGTGGAGTTGCATGATGGTGTCTGTGACAGCCACGCCCACACCCGATTTGGCTCCTTCCTCCCTTCACTGAACAGGTATTGAGAGTCTGTGTTGTGCCAAGATCTGCTAAGTGCTGGGGAGAGTGGAAATTAGGTGGGTCCTTTGATCCCATGGAGCTTCAGCTCTGCTGTGGTGTACCAAGTGGGGCTCTGCAGGCAATGAAAGGGTGTATTGTCTGCGGAGAATTTGAGAACAATAAAACTGATTGAACATCTCTCTGCATTTTATTATTACCATGTGCCCGCCATTCTAAACCATGTCAGTGTAAGACACTCCTCTCTGAAAATCAAGTTGTTGGTCTACCTTGAGTCCTAATGATATATTTGTAAGCTTCGAATCAGCATATTTTAATCACTTGTACACTAATAAACATAATCGCCTACAAGGAAGATAATTCAGAGCACTCCCAGCTATACATTCAGCCCCTAACACACACCAAGCCAGACACAGCTACACGCGTTAGTTTTGAGAATAAGTTCGTAACAGTCCAGAATTGTTCAAGCTCGCTTCCTGAGTACTTGTGTCTCCAGCCCCTTTGGTACAACATATGGCTGTGTTTAAACAATAGATTCAAAATAAACAATGATAGCACAGTGATTAGGAAGCTGAAGAACCAGAACTTGAGTTGTTTCAATTCTGTCATTCTATGTGACCACTTGAAGCTGTTGTATTTAAAATTTAACACAGTGAAACAAAGAGTGAACGGCCAAGCGTGGTAACTGCAAATTGTATTATTTAGTAAAATAGTATTATATATAATATTATTATTATTTAGTAAAATTGTGTTTTACCGAATTTGAAATATATATATATTTTTTATAGATTAATTTAATTTAATTAATTTATTTATTTATTGGCTGCGTTGGGTCTTCCGTTGCTGTGCCCCGTCTTTCTCTAGTTGCCACGAGCTGGGGGTGGCGGGGGCTACTATTCGTTGCGGTGAGCGGGCTTCTCATTGCGGTGGCTTCTCTTGTTGTGGAGCACGGGCTCTAGGCGCGCAGGCTTCAGTAGTTGTGGCACACCGGCTTCAGTAGTTGTGGCTCGCGGGTTCTAGAGCGCAGGCTCAGTAGTTGTGGCGCATGGGCTTAGTTGCTCCGCGGCATATGGAATCTTCCTGGACCAGGGCTCGAACCCACGTTCCCTGCACTGGCAGGCGGATTCTTAACCACTGCGCCACCAGGGAAGCCCCTGAATCATATATTTAATATTAAAATTGATTCTTATATTTAAAGTGATTTCTTATTTGTTTTTAAACTGTAATGTAATTAATGGAATGGAATGGAATTATTATTGCAACAGACCACTGTGTGGGTGTGTTTTTTTCTTTTATTTTTCAAAGAAATATAGTAATATAATTGAAGAGTATGGATCAAATGCTCTTTTCCTTTTTTGTACTGTAATATTTATTTTTACCGACATGATTATGTATACAAAGTTCAATAAAAGAGTATTGTCACCATCTGCATTTCTTTTCTGGCCATTATCATTAGTATTATTCATTGTATTTCATGACTGCTGCTGAAAATAATGTCATTTAAGGGAGCCATCTGTTCTGAGTGTCAAATGAGCTAGGCAGGTCACTGTGCACTGAAGAAAAGGAACATGGGGTTAGGAGAGCTCTAAGGAGGCAGACAGAGGCAGGAGTGCTGGAAAGGGTGAGGGAATGGACTTCACAACACCCTGTGTGGGGAGGCTTGGCTTGTTCCACAAACTGAAATGAGACTTTTGTGACTAGAGAGTGGATCAAGACCGAGAAATTGGGAGAGGAGGTCAGATAGGTGAGCAGGGGTCAGACCAAGATCGGCCTAGTGGGTCAGGTGAAAGTCTGGTGTTTATCTTGAGAGTAATGGAGAAACCACTGGTGGGTTTTAACAAGGGAAGACGCACGATCAGATTTTTGACTGAAAGACACCATCACTCTGGCTTCAGGGAGGAGAATGGAATGGAAGGAGATATGGTGGGTACAGGGACCAGAAAGGAGGCTGGGCAGGTACCCAGATAAGAGATGATGGTGGCCTGGACCAGTGGGGCAGCAGTGGTCAGCATCTCTCCAAGAACCTTACCATCTATCTACCACAGTCTGGATTGAACAGCTCAGTGGTCAGCCCAGCCTTGAACTCCTGTGGCCTGCAAGGTTTAGACTCTGGGGCACCCACCTGAAAGGACTCAGGATAGCCTGTGTGCACTGATAAATATCACATCCCAGTGGCAGACTGGAGTTTTGGGTTTTGGGCTCCAAAATTTCACTTCCTTCTCTGGGCTCCCGGAGGAATTTGAGCACACTTATGATAGAGCACTGACTTTAATTTAATAAATAATTATTGAGCACCCACTGTGTGCCAGGCACTCTCCTAGGGACAGAGCAGGAAAAAAACCAGACAAAAATCTCTGCCCTCTTTGAGCTGGCATTCCAGTGGAGGGGAGGTGGGCAAAAAACAAGTGAACAAATGAAATAATTCCGGAATGTGATGAGTGCTATGAAACAAATAGAAAGGGTGATGAGTTAGAAGAATGCAAGCAAAAATTAAGATATCTAACAATACCAAACTTTGGACAGGATATAGACGAAGAGGATCTCTTCTATGTTGCTTGTGGAAAAGTAAATTGGTACAACTTGGAAGTTTCGAATCACCTTATAAAAGTTAGCACCCACATATCCTCAGATGCAGCTACCACACTTCCCATAAAATACCTGGGAGACCTTCTTGCACTTGAGCACCAGGAACACATTTAGGATTGTTAACAGGAACACTGCTCATAAGAGCAAAAACCTGGCGATGATACAAATGTCCAGGGACAGGACACTAGATAGAAAAATTGTGGTACATTCCTGCAGTGGAAAATGAATGAACCCCACACGGGTGCAATTTCGATGAATCTTGCCACTATAATATTGAGTGAGAAAGTAAATACCAGAGTATTACATACAGCATGATACCCTTTTTTTAAAGCTAGAGGCAAGGGAATATATTTTGTTGGGTTTTTTTTTTTAATGTTTATTTATTCATTTGGCTGCACTGGGTCTTAGCTGCGGGATCTTTGTTGCTGCATGCAGGATCTAGTTCCCTGACCAGGGATCAAACCCAGGCTTCCTGCATTGGGACCACAGAGTATTAATTACTGGACCACCAGGGAAGTCCCAATGAAAATATTCTAAAATTGATTGTGGTGATGGTTGCACAGCTCCCTTAATATGTCATTGAATTGTATACTTTAAATGAATGAATACTCTGGTATTTCAATAAAGCTGCTAAGCTTTTTATAAGTGTAAAGGAAGACTCAGGATAGACATTACATCAGGTGAGGGAAAGCAGGGGATGGGATGGGAGAGAAGTTCATAGGGAAAGGTGGGTTATTATCCATGTTCCAGTTCCTGTGTTGGGTTGCTGACTTCACTGGTTTGTTTTCGTTTTTTTGTTTTTCTTTTTGCAGTATGCGGGCCTCTCACTGTTGCGGTCTCTCCCGTTGCGGAGCACAGGCTCCGGACGCACAGGTTCAGTGGCCATGGCTCACGGGCCCAGCCGCTCCCGCGGCATGTGGGATCTTCCCGGACCGGGGCACGAACCCGTGTCCCCTGCATCGGCAGGCGGACTCTCAACCACTGTGCCACCAGGGAAGCCCTGATTTCACTGGTTTTTACTATATTATATATAAATAAATATATACAAACATGAACTGAACCAATCATGGACAATGATAACAATGTCACAGACCAACAATTCTGTGTACCTGAGATGCAGGGGAATGTGGGTGGGCGGCAGCAGAGAGTGGTCAGGGCAGGCGTCTCTGGAGAGTCCATGTTAACTGAGGCTAGAATGAGATGGACCAGCCATGTGGGGATGGGGGTGAAGAGTTTACCAGGCTGAGGAGACAGCATGTACAAAGGCCCTGAGGTGGTTCCAAGCCTTCTGTGTTTGAGGAATATCCAGGAGGCCAGTACTTCAAACTCTAATATAGTAATGGCAGCAGCTACAGGGCCACAGTAAGACCTTTGAGAGGCCCTAAGCACTGAAAAGACGGCAGTGCCCATCCTATGTAATTTAAAATAAGACAAATATTAAGTAGGAAAAGTGTAAAAGTGTTAGAAAAAATTTTAAAAGCTTTTATTTTTCCCAGGATCACTACTTTGATGCCTTTTTTTCTTATTATGTTGGTGTTTCTAGGTTTGTGGTGCCCTGAGTCTCTGATAACTAATATTTGTTGTGCATTTACTAGATGTCAGGGATGTGTCTACATCCATTATCCCATTTAATCTGTAAAATAACCATATGAGGAAGAAACTGCTTTTTCCTATTTTAAGGACACGCAAAAAGAGGCACCCGGAATATGAATACAGAAATTCTGACTCCACTGAGCAATGAACCGTACAAGCTACCGTTGTTAAGATTCAAACTCGGGGGTCTCCAGATCTCAGCGTCCAATAAGTAAACGGAGAAACCATTTGGTCGGGAGCGGAGCCTTCTCCTTCCGAGTGCCCTGTGCCTTTAAGAGTCGCCCCCTCCCGCCGGCGAAGATCCAATTTCCCTCCCGGGCACCCAGAGCAATCACCCCGCCCCCAGCGTCTGCGGAGCCGCACGCAGGTCCTCCCTCCCCCACCCCACACCCTCCGGCTGGGCTCTCCGCACCCGCCCGCCCAGGGGTGGGTGAGGTCTACAGCCTGAGACACGCACCTTCCAATCCGGATACTGCCCACTATGCCCCAGCAGAATGCTACCATAGAGACCCCCATCCCGACCCCTCCCAGCTCCTGATTCCGTGGAGGGACGCTTCAGCGCCCCCACCCATCGCCCGGGCCCACTGCGCGGTGAAGGTGACCTCCCCCAAGGGGCAGCACACGCCCAGCAATGCCCGAGCGGGCTCACACGTGGTGAGATGGGAGCGCGCAGCCCCTCCCCGCCACGCGCCTCGAGCGTGCGCCTCGGACCCGCCCCTTGGCCTGGCTCCGCCCCCGTGCCCGCGCACGCTTCTCCAGACCCGGGAGGGGCATCGCGCCCTAGTCTGGCACCAGGCTGGTCTAGGTGTGGCGTGGGACCTGGGAATGGGGCACCCACGCATCTTCGAACCTCGCCTGAGACGTGTGAAAAACGGAGAGTTCGTCCTACTCAGGACCCTCGGCTGGTTAGGCGAGGTGCCCCGGCCCCTTCGTGCGCTGAGGGAAGAGAGCTGGGACCGCGAGCCTAGGATTCGAGCCCTAATCTGCAGATATTTGGTGTTTCCTACCTGGAAAGTGGGCGTCATGTGCCCTTCTTTCTCAGGTCCCTCGTGGTGCCTCAAAAGAGAAGAAAAATATAAAAGGGATTCGGTTCATTGGGCCCATAAACATTTGTTGAGCGCCTATATGGCTGGATACTAGGCAGGGGCTACATCAATGATACGATGAGGTTTTTGTCCCCTTAAGGAGCTTTCCTGAGCCTAGGTCTCCTCACCTTCAGTTCTGGGGCGGCTAAAAAAGACGCCCCCGAAAGAGGAGGGAGCGGAGGTCCTACCTGGCGGCAGGTGTCACTGAGTAAGCTAAAATTTCAAAGGCAACGCGGGGCGGGGACAGGCTTTCTGGAGCCAGAAGGGAAGCACGCTCGGCGTCCACCCCCCGCCCCCCACTCTCCCGCTAGTCCCCAGCCTAAGAAAAGAAACCGACTTCATCCGACACCCCCAATCCCAGCCACAAGACCGCCCAGCCCCGCAGCGCGAGCCCCGCCCCACTTCGGCAGCCAGCGATTGGGAGATGCAAATACCAGGTTCTCTGCCCAGCAACGGGTGACGCGGCGCCCGAGCGCGAGGCGTGGCCCGGCCGCAGCCCAAGCGGGCACCTCGGTGTTTACACGGGGCGGCCCCGCGCGCGCCGCAGCGGCCCGCAGACGGAGAGGGGGAGGGGTGGCGCGCGCGCCGGCGGGGCCGCGCGGGGAGAAAGACACTGGAAGGCGGCGGGGCGGAGAGAGGCGCGCGCGGGCCGCGGCCGAGCAGGAGGCTGCAAGGAGAGCCCGCGGGGGCCCTGGGAGTGCAGTTCCTCAGCCCCCGCAAAACAATGTGTGGCGTGCTGCGGGGTGCAACTTGCCGGAGGCGGCGGGGGCGCGCCGAACCCGCCTGAGACCGCGCCGCTGACCTTCTCCCCCCGCCGTCCGTTGGGCCCGAGCGCCCAGCTTCTCGCCCCCCAGCTCGCGGGGGCCGGGCCGAGCTGCAGGGCGGGGCCGCCCCTCCGTCGCTGCTGCCTCCTCCCCCACCCCCAGCCGCTGAGGATGCGGACGGCCCCCGGCGGCGTCTAGCGGCCCCGGGCCCAGGCGCGATGGTGCAGCAGAGGGGCGCGAGGGCCAAGCGGGACGGCGGGCCGCCGCCCCCGGGGCCCGGGCCGGCCGAGGAGGGGGCGCGTGAGCCCGGCTGGTGCAAGACCCCGAGCGGCCACATTAAGAGACCGATGAACGCGTTCATGGTGTGGTCGCAGCACGAACGGCGGAAGATCATGGACCAGTGGCCCGACATGCACAACGCCGAGATCTCCAAGCGCCTGGGCCGCCGCTGGCAGCTGCTGCAGGACTCGGAGAAGATCCCGTTCGTGCGGGAGGCGGAGCGGCTGCGCCTCAAGCACATGGCGGATTACCCGGACTACAAGTACCGGCCGCGCAAAAAGAGCAAGGGGGCGCCCGCCAAGGCGCGGCCCCGCCCCCCCGGCGGCGGCGGCAGCCGGCTCAAGCCCGGGTCGCAGCTGCCTAGCCGCGGGGGCCGCCGAGCGGCTGGAGGGCCTTTGGGGGGCGGCGCGGCGGCGCCCGAGGACGACGACGAGGACGACGACGAGGAGCTGCTGGAAGTGCGCCTGGTCGAGACCCCTGGGCGGGAGCTGTGGAGGATGGTCCCGGCGGGGCGGGCCGCCCGGGGACAAGCGGAGCGTTCCCAGGGGCCGTCGGGCGAGGGGGCGGCTGTCACCGCCGCCTCCCCGACTCCGTCGGAGGACGAGGAGCCGGAGGAAGAGGAGGAGGAGGCGGCGGCGACGGAGGAAGGCGAAGAGGAGACGGTGGCGTCGGGGGAGGAGCCGCTGGGCTTTCTGTCCAGACTGCCCCCCGGTCCTGCCGGCCTAGACTGCAGCGCCCTGGACCGCGACCCAGACCTGCCGCCCCCCTCGGGCACGTCGCACTTCGAGTTCCCGGACTACTGCACCCCCGAGGTTACCGAGATGATCGCAGGGGACTGGCGCCCGTCTAGCATCGCCGACCTGGTTTTCACCTACTGAGCCCACCGTCAGCGGGGCGCGCACGCCCCCTAAACCAGCTGTTTACATACAGGAATCAGGTATTGGGGCCCCTCGGAGGCCGAGGCTGGCACCCCATCTCCCGCACAGCCTCCCCCCTCCTAGACGTGCCCAACCCCCTTCAAATCCAGACATGCCCTTCCCCCGCAGACACACCCCAAGGCAGCCCAACCCCCACCCTTTCTCCGACATCCAAGCCCCTCCCCATCTTACCCCCTCCCGCACAGCCACCAGCAGCCAGCCCCCCCTCCGATACACCTCCCGTCCTCTCCAAGAGACCTGTACCCCTCCCCCATTTTGCACACGCCCTTCCTCACGGCCGGAGGACACGCCCCTGCCCTTGCTCCGGACTCCCTCCGCCTTAGCCTGGCCCGCCTCCTGTCTTGTTTGGGGGGGCGCTGCAGCTGGGCGGCCCCGCGCCCTCCTCCCTTGCCCCTCCCTCCCAGGGAGGGGGAGGGGCCCGTTCCTTTTCCCCGGGAACACTGGGATCCGCCCCCTTCTCGCGCATGCTTAATGCTTCTTGGGAGGAGGGAGCTGGTCCCAGTCGAACCTCACGCCCCTGTCAGATCCAGGAAGAAGGGGGGCGGATATAGAGCGATCCTGAGAAATCTTTTGATCCAGGAGCCACGGCTTCCGTTCAACCCGACGGGGCGTCACTGCCTTAAATGGGAGGAGCACTCGGAAGGGGGAGAAAGAGACTAGCCGGCCCGGAAGGGTTGGTGTGGAGCTTGGAACTCCCGAGTGGCATAGCCCCTTTTCCCTTACGGGGTCGCCCAACCCACGTGCACCCACCCCTCACCGACTGCATGACTGCCTCTACAGCTTGTTTTGGTTCCAAGAAGCCTACCTTTCTTTTCCCCACCTGGGAATTGGGGGCAGGGTCTTTCTCTGGAAATCCTTCAGGAGAGAAAAAGAAAACTCAGAACCAAGACACGTAACAGTTTGTTTGGGGACAGGGTCCTTATGCTTCACACGCCCCCCCCGCAAGTGCCCTTATCACCTCAGGGCACACTCTCAGCCTGGGCTCCTTCCTAAGCCCACCGCCCCTTCCTGTCATCCAGGTCCCTCTGCCTACAGTATTCAGTGGGAGAAACTGAGACACGTTGGTACTAGGGGGTTGAGACTGAGGCGTAATAGCAGATGAAGTGGCAAGAAGAGCCCCACTTTTCAGCAGCTGGCTTCAGAGAGACCATCGACTGGGCCAGTGAGACTGAAGGGAGGGTCAGAGTAGTCTTGGGCCGTTTGCGCCTAGCGCTGCTGCATCCAGTTCGGGTGCCCTCGGAAACCCTGCCCCTGATGCTGTTACCCCTCTTACTCCAGCTCCCCGCTCAAGCCCCGCCCCTCCGGCCTCCCCACGCCCCATTTGCCCTCACTACCTGTATCTCACCGGCGTGTGTTCACCCTCCTGGGTGTGCACACACTCTCATTCACACACACAAATCTCAGGAACAAACGGTCCCAGAGTCCTCCGGGACCCCTGCCCAGGGTCTCTGCAGGTCTCTGCCCCACGCGTTCCCGTCGCTGACAAAGCCACCAGCTGCCTCCTTTAAGCTTGGTGCTCCGGCTCTGGGCCTTTTTGCGCGCGCTCTCTTTCTCTCTTTTTCTCTTTTTCTCTCTCTCTTTTTTTTTTTTTTTTTTTTTTTTAAGAAAAACAACAACAAAAAAGACAATGAAAAATCCCAGAAAACGTCATGTGAGTGAAGAGATGTCACTGTCTGTGGTCTTGGAGAACTAGTCTCATAGCTGAGGGGAGGGGGCACTGGCACCCACAGCAGGACTTCTGCCAGGACTGAATAAAGTGTATTTGCCCCATCTCGCCCTGTGCTTCTACATGTCTTTGCCTTTCCTCAACCCTCCCCAAACAGTTTGGCAGATTCAAGTCCATGTGACTTAGCACCATGCAGGAAGAGCTGGGGGTTCCAGGGCAAGGAGGCACCTGGCCCCTCTAGGCCTCTCTGCTCCCTCTATCTCAGGACTCCTGGTCTTCATTAAGGATGGCAGACTCATCCCTGCAGAGGCCAGGCAGGTGACATGAATGAGAGAGTCTGGGTGGACACTGGCTTCATGACCCACTTCAAAGGGAGCAACTGCTCACTTCCTGCCGGTTGTGACCCTGTGGGAATGCAGCCCACTGTGGCCAGGGGGCTAGATTTTTCAAGAGAAGATGGCAATCTGGATGTTTCTGTGAACATCTCAATTTCAAAATGAAAGCTGAGTGAAATATTTTTAAATCCTTGTGGACCAAGTGAAACACGTGTGCAGGCACACCTAGCCCAAGGGGGCCAGTTTGACCCTGCCCTTAAGATTAAGAATCAGGGTTGAGCCTGGTACCACCACTGAGCACCTGTGTGACCTTGAGCATGTTAACTTCACCCTGACTCTTCTTTCCACATGTGTAACGCAGGGATGATGATAATACCTGCTTCACAGGGTAAAATGAAGTTCGAGGTGAGAAGCATTTAACATGGTCCTCCATAAATTGTATTATTCCATTGTCCAGAGGAGGAAACTTAGGGTCAAGGTGCAGAAGCAACTTGTAAAGGGGCTTCAAGCAGCCAAGGTCAGGGCCCCAAATTTTGGTTTCCGTCTCCTGGTGAAGTGTTACTTCGGGGTGCTTGCCTCTCCCTCCCTGTTTGAATCTGCAGATGGTGTTAGGCTGGCGGTTCAGGGTGTGGAGTAGTGGGGTTCGTCCCCATGCCTAGCACGTAACTGGCCCCCAGTGTAGATGTTTTGAATGACTGAAGAACAGCAGCAGAAGCCACAGTGATTCCTGCCCATGAGATTCTTACCAGTGTGTTTTGGGAACTGAGATGAAGGCTTTTCAAAACTTTGTCCCCCTACACCTGTCCGCCTAATTCTTCCTCTACCAGATTCAATGAATTCCTAAGGTTGGACAAAGCCTGTTTCCCCAGTAAGAACCAAGGCCAAGTGTGCAAGTCTCATTCACAGAGGGTATTTGGGGACTGGGATACCCATAGATGCTTTAAAAGAGGACTAAAGCAGGTTTGGGAGGGCTGGGCACCTATAGAAAGGGGGCTTGGGGCCTCAGGAGTTACAGTGAGCGCTTCCTCTTGGCCTCTGATTGGAAGCGAGATTGACCACAAATCAAAACAAAACCTTTAAGAAAGAAAAGGTGGAAGAGAGCCACTTCACCCAGGGCAGCCTGCATCTGGTGTCTGAATGAGCACAGGTGTAAAAGCCTGCCACTTCAGTGCAAGGTGGGACAGACACAGGGAGTACCTGCCCCCCACCCCGCCAGGTCCTCACCCCAGGGCCCCTCCAGGGTGGCTGAGGCTTTGCCTGGTCAGCAGCGCAGTTTGGCTTCCTGAACCCAATTCTGTCTCCTCCCTCTTCTTTTCACAGGTGTTTATCCCTAATAAATATCTTGCACCCCAAACTCAGTCTCCGTGTCTGCTTCTGGACAACCCAGTCTGCAGCGGATGGTGGAAGGGGCTGGACAAAGGGAAGGGGATCACTGGCCCAGCAATTGCAGCTGGGCACCTCTGATACCCACTCCCTCAGGAGGAGTCTCGTTTCCACCAACACTGTCAGCCCCAACCTCGGGGCTGCACGCTTTCCACCCTTTCCAGTCGGCCTCAATTAGAAACTCCGGCCTCAGCCCACAAGTCACTCAGGGCCCCCTGCTGATGCCATTCTCATTCGCAGTCCCTCCCCTGGCCTAAGCTGGAGAGAGAGGCTAAAAGTCTGTGTTTGCCCTTCACGATGCCCTGGGAGGGGGAGGGCAGGGGGCGTGTAAAACGCCAGGCCCGAGACGGTGCTAGAGTACTGTGGCCCTTGGGCAAGCGCCTCCCTTCGTAGGCCTTAGTTTCCCCCGGGGTGATGTGGGGGAGGAGGAAATACGAATAGAAGTGAGACCATTTGTTGTTATTTTGTTTCCTTCCATTTCTGAAGGAAATGGATTCCGACCTGTGAAAGGTGGGGGCGAGACCTGCTTATGTGGACTTTGGGGACGCCTAGTGGCTGAGAGGAGTAGGAAGCATTGCGGGCGCGCGGTGGAGAGGTTGCAGGGTGTGTCCCACTCTAATCCCCCTCCATTCATGCTCTCGGATTCATCTCTGGGTCAGGTTCCTGGCCGGGGCTATTTGAGCTATCTTGGTTCCAGGACTTTAAAAACACCTATACGCTGATGTATTGGCCACCTATTCCTATGTAATGAAACGCCACAAGGTTAACCGCTTAAAACAGCATGCATTTATTATTTCATAATCTCTGTGGGCCCAGGGTCCAGGCATGCCCAGCAGAGAATCCTGGGTTCTTTGCTCAGGATCTCTCAAAGCTGCAGTCACACTGTTGTCTGGGCTGCATTCCTTTCTGCAGCTCAGTGTCCTCTTGCAGAATCACGGGGTGGTGGGCTGAACTCAGTTCCTTGTGGTTAAAGGACTGAGGCCCCCATTTTCTTCCTGGCTGTCAGCTGGTACCACTCTGGATTCCTAAAAGCCACTCAGTTATTTTCTTCACAGGCCCTCTATCAGTGTGGAGGCTCATTTTGTCAAGGAGCAGCAGGAGAATCTTTCTGCACCTTCAAGTCACTTGGCTCAAGGAAGGCTCTCTTTTAAAGGGCTCACCCAGGGAAATGGTCCTTTTGATTCACTAAATATCAACTAATTTAATCACATTTACCTTGATCACATTTATGAAGTCCCTTCACCCTTGCCGATAATGTAAGCTAATCACAAGAGTGACATCCGTCATGCTCCCGGGTCTTACCCACACAGAGAGGAAGAGGTTATGTTGGGCACGCACACCAGGGAGTGGGAATCTTGGGGGCCACCTTAGAATTCTGCTTATCATAGCCGTAGCTTCTTAAGCTTATAGCTCCATCCCGACACTGCCAGACTCATTATGTTTAGCTGCCTTCTTGTCGTCTTCACTGGGATATCTAATTGGCACCTGAAACTTGGCATGTCTAAAAATGAAGTGTGTTTCCCCAATCCTCCCAAGCCTGCTCCCCCACCCACATCTTCACTTCTTCACATATTACTTTAGTTGGCCTTTTAAGGCCAGCAAACTTGACTCTTCTTTTCCTCATAGCTTCATATCCCTTATAGCCTATTGGTTCTATCTTCAAAATGTGTCCTGTGTCCTATCACCTCTCACCTTTTCCATGGCCACCCTCCTGGTCCTGCCCCCATCATCTCTTGCCCAGTATCCTTTACCAGCCACCTCGCTGAATTCCTTGCTTTCTCCTTTGCCCCATTCAGTCTTGTTACCCACAGAGCAGCCAGAGGAATCTGTTTAAGCTATAAATCAGACCATATACCGTCTCTGCTCGAAACTCTCCAATGGCCCCCATCTCATTCAGACTAAAAGCAAAAGTCCTCAACAAGGCCTGTGAAACCCGGTGTGATCTGGCATGTGGCCCACCCTGGGACTCATCCTTGCTACTTTGTCCTTCTCTCACCATGCTCCAGCCACCCTGGCTTCCTTGCTGTTCCTCAAAACTGCCAAGCACACACCCACTACAGGCCCTTTGCACATGCTGTTCATTCTGCTTGAAATGCTCTTCTCCCAGGCTTGCTCTCTCACTTCCTTCAGGTCTCAGCTCCAATGTCACTAACTCAAAAAGTCTTCCCAGACAGTTCATATAAAGTATCACCCCCCCTTACGCTATCCCCTTACTTTGCTTTATTTTTCATAATAGCATTTATCACTATCTGGCATTTATCATATAAAGTTTTATTTTGTTTGTATCTCTCCAATTAGTATGTAAGCTTCATGAGGAAGGAATGGCCTCTGCACTGGGCTCCATGCCTTAGCTCATTCAATCACTCATTTGCTCACCCATGCAACAAACATTTATTAAGGGCCTGCTTTGCCACGCTCTGTGCTAGGTGCTGGGTGTACAAAGGTGGAAAAAACAGACATGGTCCATCCTCACTGAATCCTCAGGTCTGGGGAGCAGAAAGACCCATAAACACAGGGGTGGAAATACATTGATGGAGATGGACAGTGGGGCTGGGGGGACACAGAGGAGGCCCTTAATCCAGACATGGAGCAGGGTGTGGTCAGGTCACCTCCTGGAGGAGGTGATGTTTAAGCTGTGACTGAGACCTCAGTGCATTGTTGTGGTTTTAGGACACGGCTACAAGTTCTTTGACCTTCCTCCCATAAATTTCCTTCCTCTTGAATCTAGGCTGGTCTTCGTGGTCTACTTGCAACTACTAGAATGCAGGAATGAGGCTGTAGGTTTCCAAGGCTAGGTCACACTGAACCACCGTAAGAAGTCCAAAAACCCTAAGACTGTCACATGATCAAGAAACCCCAAAACACATGGAGGGACCACACGCAGGTGCTCCAGGTAATACAGGCACTGCCAAGGCTCCAGACACGTGAGTGAAGAAGCCTTCAGATGATTCCATCCCCTAGTCATTCAAGTCTTCCCAGGTGAGACTCAGCCACCATGGAATGGAGACCAACTGCCCCCTCTTGCGCTGCCTGAATTCCTGACCCACAGAGTCCATGAGCAAAATGAAATGACAGTTATTTGCACTATTCAGTTTTGGGGCCAGTTTGTTATGCAGCAATTAAAACTAGAATAGTAGGATGAGGCAGGTACGGGGGAAGGATGAAGCTTTCCAGACACCAGTGAGAGCAAGTGGGAAGACTCGGCAAGAGAGGCTGACATGGAAGGAAGTCGGTTGTGGCTGGAGGGGTTGGGAGGAGAGAGGAGATAGACTGGCAAGAGCCTGAAGGGCCTTGAAGGCATTTAGACTTTATCCTGGGTGTCCAGACTGCAGCTCAAGGGATCATCTGAACACATAAATCTGACCACTGCTGCAAACTTTTCAGTGGTTCCCTATCACCTTCAGGATAAAGTCTAAAGTTCTTGGCCTGGCATTCAAGGCTCTTTGCGGTTGACTACTGTCTTATAGACTCTTCTTCAGCTATCAGCTGTGAAAATGCCCTATCATGCCATTTGTCTTTGCTCTTCTTGAGAAATTGGAGGGACTTTGGGCTAATCACTTTGCCTTTTGAGGACTCAGTTTCCCCATCTGTACAGTTAGGTGGTTGGACTAGAAGTGTTTAAGAGCATATCCAGCCTGGCTTTCCAGAAGCCTATGGAACCTGCCTGTCTAGCTTCTTCCAGGTTGCCTAGCAATGAACATCAATATTCTCCCCCTTCCTCAGAGGTTTCTTAGCAACCCAATTTCTCACCCTCAATTGTTTTCAGGGTTTCCTACTAACTAAATGAATGTCAAGTTCTGCTTTTTCTCCTCCAAAAAAATCTGAGACCAAGGAATCTCTTTGGAGACCTGGATACAAACCCAGAATGGCAAGAAGCCTGGGTTTGAGTCAGTGGATGATTTGCTGTAACACTTAAAGAAGTTACCTGACATCTCTGGCTTTTATTTCAGATTATGAATACCTATCAGGCACTTTCCCTGTTCTCTTGTGTGTGTTTGAGTCAACTACTAAATTTATTCACTCTTTCAACAAATCTTTACTGAGTGCCTACTCTGTGCCAGGCACTGTCCTAAGAACTGGGAATTCATCAATGAGCAAAACAGACATAATCCCTGCCTTCATGGAGCTTACACTCCAGTGGATGGAAACACACAATCAAGAAACTGATAAATCTATACAATAATGTCATGTAATGAAGGCGGTAAAGTATGAGGAGAGGCTACTATTTCAGACGAGGTGGTTGCATCAGTCAAGAGAGGCTAGGAAAGCCAGGAGAGGAAGGGCAGAAAAACCCTAGCTTCTCCCTTTTTCCCACCCACCTCTGCCTCCCATTGGCTGAGCTCAGCGGGAGGCCAGCTGGCAAGGGAGGCTGTGAAATACAGCCTCCAGGGGACAGCTCTCCAGAGCAGGGAAAGAACAAGGAATGGACTGGACGACAAAAAGGTCCAGAGCTGCCTTGTGACCCTTGGGAGGTCCACAGGTTTTTTCAGTTCACTTCCTGCCTATAAGCTGTTGGGGACCCTAGGATCTTTTTTTTTTTTTTAACATTTTGATATTTTAACAAAAATTGTGGTAAGATATACATAACATAAAATTTACCATCTTAATCATTTTTTAGGTGTACTGCTCAGTGGCATTAAGTAGCCACATTGTTGAGTAACCACCACCACTGTCAAAACTAAAACTCTCTGCTCAGGAATCCGATAACTGCCCATTTACCCCTCTCTCCAGCCCCAGGCAACCACCATTCTCCTTTCCGAATCTATGAATTTGACTACGTACCTCATATAAGTGGAATCGTACAGTATTTGTCTTTTTATGACTGGTTTACTTCACTTAACAAAATGTCCTCAAGGTTCATCCATGTTGTAGCATGTGTCAGAACTTTCTTCTTTTTTAAGACTGAATAACATTCCATTGTATGCATATACCACATTTTGTTTATCCATTCATTCGTGGACAGGCACGTGGGTTGCTTCCTCCTTTTGGCTATTGCTATGAATGGGTGTGCAAATACCCCTTCAAGACACCCTGCTTTCAGTTCTTTTAGGCATATATCCAGAAGTGGAGTTGCTAGATCATAGGGTAATTCTATTTTTAATTTTCAAATTATTGCCATACCGTTTTCCATAGCAGCTACACCACTTTACATTCTCACCAACATTGCATAAGGGTTCCAGTTCCTCCACATCCTCGCCAACCCTTGTCATTTTCTGGTTTTGCTTTTGTTTTTTTTTGATAGTAGCCATGCTAATGGATGTAGGTTCCTAGGATTATTTTGGGATTTGAACAGTCATGGGTTTTTTATCCCAGGCTTGTGATTTTTTTCGGCAGACAGTTAACTCAAAAACTTAGGCTTCAGGACTTCCTTGGTGGTCCAGTGGTGAAGAATCTGCCTTACAATGCGGGGGACGCGGGTTCGATTCCTGGCCAGGGAACTAAGATCCCACATGCCGCGGGGCAGCTAAGCCCATGTGCCACAACTACAGAGCCCACGGACCCTGGAGTCTGCACGCCACAACTAGAGAGAAGTCCTCACACCGCATCGAAAGATTCCCGCATGCCTCAATGAAGATGCTGCATGCCATAACTAAAAACCTGACACAGCCAAAAATAAATAAAAATAGATAAATAAATAATAAATAAATCTTAAAAAAAAAAACCACTTAGGCTTCTTATCCATTTGACGATAGCCAGTTTCATGTACAAAACCATACCCACAGTATGTTTCAACACATAGTCCTTAGGTTTGCTTTGTTTCTCTTTCTTACCCCAAAGAGCTCTTTTTTTTTGGAGGGGGGCTTGTGTGGGGTTTTTAAAAAATATTTATTTATTTATTTGTTTATTTTGGCTGCGCTGGGTCTTAGTTGCAGCACGTGCAATCTTTTAGTTGCAGCATGCAGGATTTTTAGTTGTGGAATGCGGACTCTTAGTTGTGGCATGCATGTGGGATTTAGTTTCCCGACCAGGGATTGAACACAGGCCCTCTGCGTTGGGAGCGCGGAGCCTTACCCACTGGCCCACGAGGGAAGTCTGTATGTGTTTGGATTTTTTTTAATTTAATTTTTAGTTTTTATTGGAGTAGCAGTGTTTGCGGTACGCGGGCCTCTCACTGTTGTGGCCTCTCCCGTTGCGGAGCACAGGCTCCGGACGCGCAGACTCAGAGGCCGTGGCTCACGGGCCCAGCCGCTCCGCGGCATGTGGGATCTTCCCGGACCGGGGCACGAACCCATGTCCCTTGCATCGGCAGGTGAACTCTCAACCACTGTGCCACCAGGGAAGCCCTGTGTGTATCTTTTTTATTGGAGTAGCAGTGATATACAATGTTTGTGAGAATCTTTTTCACTTATACATATACATATATATATATTCATCTTAGGATTCTTTTCTTATATAGGTTATTACAGACTGTTGAGTAGACCTCCCTTGTTATACAGTAGTTCCTTGTTGATTACCTATTTTACTTTATTTTATTTATTCTTATTGGAGTATAGTTGCTTTACAATAGTGTGTTAGTTTATACTGTACAACAAAGTGAATCAGCTATATGTGTACATATATCCCCTCTTTTTTGGATTTCCTGCTCATTTAGGTCACCACAGAGCATTGAGTAGAGTTCCCTGTGCTATACAGTAGGTTCTCATTAGTTATCTGCTTCATACATAGTGTCAATCCCAATCTCCCAGTTCATCCCACCCCCACCCCCCCAACCCCTTGGTATCCATACGTTTGTTCTCTACGTCTGTGTCTCTATTTCCAAAGAGCTCTCTTGATTGAATGGCAGCTCTCAGGAATAATTAGGTGGTAAAGCCACACCCTTTATATGATCTTGGCCCTCAACCATGTTGTCCATCGGAGAAGTTTTACAGAGTATGTTCATCCAAACACTTTTAAAATTCAATCTCTTAAAAAAAAAAAGAAAAATTCAATCTCTTACTCTAATTAACTTTAGCCCAAGATACTTTAATCAACAGAGAAGTTTTTTTAAATGGGTGTGAAGGCCCTTAACTTAATCTATGCCCTGAAACATTTTAATGAATTAATAGATTCTACTGTGCTCAACACCTCTTTAAAGCTCATTTCTTTCCATTTGGGGTCTAGAAGCATTAGAATTTTCCAACTCTGCAAGAATCTAAATTTCTGAACTCTGTTTCCTTTTATTTCTGCTTGCAAATCAGCCTATTCTCTTCTTTTTTTTTAAATAGATGGCACTGTCTTTCTCTTATATAAATTTATTTATTTATTCAATTATTTAATTTCTGGCTGCATTGGGTCTTCACTGCTGCATGTGGGTTTCCTCTAGTTGCTGAGACTGGAGGCTACTCTTTGTTGCGGCACGAGGGCTTCTCATTGTGGTGGCTTCTCTTGTTGCAGAGCACAGGCTCTAGGCGCACGGGCTTCAGTAGTTGTGGCACGCGGGCTCAGCAGCTGTGGCACGTGGGCTCAGTAGTTGTGGTTCATGGGCTCTAGAGTGCAGGCTCAGTAGTTGCGGTGTATGGGCTTAGTTGCTCCGCGGCATGTGGGATCTTCCTGGACGAAGGCTCGAACCCGTGTCCCCTGCATTGGCAGGCGGATTCTTAACCACTGCTCCACCAGGGAAGCCCAGCCCATTCTCTTCTGAGCTCATCTCACTCTTGAATATTCAAATAAATGCAGCCAAAGGCACCCCTGTAGTCAGCTTCCCAAGTTACTGCAGTAAAAGTGTTACTAAATGTTTTGGTTCTGTAGAACAAGGATTGCCAGCTCCCCTGCCTGTGGCCCCAACCACTAAGGCAGTGACACACAGTTTGGTTTTGGTAAGTACCCTACTTCTGGTACCAATTTCTTAATCAGTCAGAATAGGCTGGACTATGACATAGTAACAAATTAACTCTGAAATATCAGCAGGTTGACATAGTAAAGGCTTATTTTTTACTTAAACATATTCTGATATTGTGACTCTCCAAAGCAGCTTTCTCCACTGAGACTCAGCAATCCCGTCTACCTCCATCTTCTGATGCTACCATGTCAACATGTAGCCTCCACAATCGTCACGGCAGGAGGAAAGATAACTGGAGGGTCATGCACCAGCTCTTAAATGGTCTAGCGGTTCTAAAACACGGCCCCCACATTATTTAACATTTCTCCTACTGAGAGTGGGGATATGTCTCCTCTTCTTAAATCTGGCCTCTGTGACTGAAAGAATACAGTAGAAGTGACACTGAGCCACCTTCTAGACTCTAGCCTTGAGAAACTTGCAGCTCTCACCTCTTCTTTCCTGGAATACTCATTCTTGGGATCCAGCCACCAGGCTGCAAGGAAGCTGGAGAAACTGTGGAAAGTCCTACAAGGAGAAGAACTGAGGCCCCCGGTCCTCAGACACAGGTGAGCTCCCACCTGGCAGCCATTACCAGCTTGCCAGCAATGTCAGCAAGCCATCCTGGGAGTGGCTCTTTCCAGCCCCCAGTCAAGTCACCCCAGGCGATGCTAAGTGGTGCAGACTTCCCACTGAGGCCTGCCAGTTGCAGATTTGTGAGCAAAATAATGATCATTGTTGTTTTAAGTCACTAAGTTTTGGGTTGGTTTGTTATATAATAACAACCAGAACAAATGCTTTGGCCCAGAAGTGACATGCATCACTCACTCTGCTCATGGCTCATTGGCCAGAACAAATCCTATGGCTTTGTCTAACCTCCAGTGTGAAGCACATAGAAATTTGGTGAGCAGTGTATGTCTCTATCACAGTGATGCAATAAAACCTCTTTGATAAGGTGACATATGGGCAGAGATCTGAATAAAGCCAGAAACTAGCTATACAGATATCTAGAGAAAAGAAAGAGAGGCAGAGAAGCAAACATGTGCAAAGGCTCCGAAGCCTTGAGGTAGGAGTTTGCCCACTGTGCTGTGTTCATTCAAAGAAAAGCAAGGGGGCCAGTGTGGCTGGAGTCCAGCAAGTGAGGGAATGGAAGAGATGAGATCAAGGAGGGAAGTAAGGTTGTGGGGGAAGGGCAATTAGAGGCCACAGTAAGGACTGGTTTAGCATACCTACTGCTGCATAGCGAACAATCTCACAACGTATACCTTATAGCAACACCATTTCATTGTCTTGCAAGATTCTGTGGGTTTATGGGATTCAGTGGGATGGGTCTTCTGTTCATGTGATGTCACCTGGGGGCTCAAGTGGGCTGGAACGTTCACTCACATGATGCTGCCCAATACAGTAGCTGGTGCTAGCTGTGAGCTGCAAGTCTGGCTGGGGCTGTCGACTGGAGCATCTACATGTGGCGTCTCCGTGTGTCCTGGGCTTCTTCTGCATGGGGACTGGGGTCCAAGAGAGAGGATTCCACAGGTGAGTGCTCCACAATGCGGGGAAAGCTGGTCCTCTTGAAAGCCAGGTCCAGAGCTGGCACAGCATTACTTTCACCCCCTTCTATTGGTTAAAGCCGTTGCTGGGTCAGCTCAGATGAGGAGGAGCAGAGTGACAAAGAGTGTGTGGCCATCTTTTTTTTTTTTTTTTTTTTGCGGTACGCGGGCCTCTCACTGCTGTGGCCTCTCCCGTTGCGGAGCACAGGCTCCAGACGCGCAGGCTCAGCGGCCATGGCTCACGGGCCCAGCCGCTCCGCGGCATGTGGGATCTTCCTGGACCGGGGCACGAACCCGTGTCCCCTGCATCGGCAGGCGGACTCTCAACCACTGCGCCTCCAGGGAAGTCCCTTGTGGCCATCTTTAACCCACCAGTCTTTCCCTTTTACCTGGAGTAAGATGAGATGCCATGGAGGGTTTTGAGCAGAGGAATGAGAGAATCTGACTCACAGTTTAAAGGATCATCGTGGCTGCCATGTAGAGAAGAGACCACTAGGGGCAGGGCAAAAGCACTGGGGGGATGGGGATGGATGTGGGGGTCTGAGATGGCAGTAGTCATGCCCAAAGTAGGGCCCTGGCAACAAGATTTGTACCACTGACACTTGGTTGACCAATATGGTGACCCCCTAGTCACATGTGGCTATTTCAAATTAAATTTAGAGTAATTAAAATTATATAAAATTTAGAATTCGGTTCCTTAGTTGCAATAGTCACATTTCTTTCTTTTTCTTTTCTTTTCTTTTTTTTTTTTTTTTTGGCCACGCTGTGTGGCATGAGGGATCCTAGTTCCCCGACCAGGGATTGAACCCGTGCCCCCTACATTGGGAGCCCAGAGTCTTAACCACTGGACCCCCAGGGAAGTCCCTCTAGCCACATTTCAAATGCTTAATAGCCAAATGTGGCGAGTGGCGCCAGTATAGGCAACACAGATATAGAACACTTCCATCTTTGCAGAAACTTCTATTGGATGGTACTGGCTTAGACCTTCTCATCTCTTACGAGTTTGCACATCTAAAATCTTTAACTACAGGATCCCACATTCTGACCTCAGACTACCTTCCTTCCCATCCACTTATTTTTAGACTGCATTGAGCTCTTCAGTCTGGATTCCCTGAGTCTTCTCCAGATCCATCTGCTCCCCTCCTGGGCTGCCTTGGCATCCTTCCCCAACAAGCCAGGATCCATCGTGAGGTCCA
Source organism: Globicephala melas (assembly GCF_963455315.2). Lineage (NCBI taxonomy): Eukaryota > Metazoa > Chordata > Mammalia > Artiodactyla > Delphinidae > Globicephala > Globicephala melas. The sequence continues at coordinate 59,451,277 of NC_083328.1, read as the reverse complement.
TCATGGGAACTGCTCTCTCCCTTGCTCTCTGCATCACCCATCACCCTCTCCTCTGCCTCACCAGGAGCTGGGGTACCAGAAGCCTTCTTCTTCTCTCCCAGGTCTCCTGACACTGCCAAAAAAAGTCACAGCTATGCAGACCCCTGTCTCCACAGATCATGGCCTCAGAGCCATCAGAGCAAATTCAGCTTCTGTCACATTGTGGCAGGCCTTGGGCAAGTGACTTACCTTCCCAAACCCAGGGTTTGTCATCTGTAAAATGGGGATTATCAGAGCTCCTATCTCATAAGATTATTGAGAAGTCAAATTATCCTGGCACATAATAAATTCTCAGTAAGTGATATCCATCACCATCCTCATCATCATTATTACTGAGTGTTCCAAATCTTTACCACTCTTTAAAAAATTATGGTAAAATATACGTAACATGAAATTGATCATTAGCAACATTTGGTACATTCATAATGTTGTGCAACCATCACCCCCATCTAGTGCTGGAACACCTTCATCACCCCAAAAGGAAGCCCGTTAAGCCGTCACTCCCCATTCCTCCCTTAACGCAGCCCCGGGAACTGCTAGTCTGCCTTCTGTCTTTATGGATTTTCTGAGTCTGGGTATTTCATATATATGGAATCATAGAATATGTGGCCTTTGTGTCTGCTTCACCACCCTTTGAAAGGGTGTTGAACTAAAACCTTTCTATTTTGGTGGTCAAATGCTCTACCCTGGAGCTATACCCCCCCTAAACCTTCCTCTTTCTTAATTGATAATGCTTCTTGTTTTCCTCAAGAACATTCAATTTAATACGTTTTCTGTCACTCAACTTCCTACCCTCCTCACCCATAAACAATAAAAATAGTAGTAACAATAATAGTAGTAACGATGACAATAGTGAATTGAGTTCTTATTCTGTTCCGGGTGCTTTGCTAAGTGTTTTATATACACACCTCATTTCACTCTTATAACCCCTTTGAGACACAATTGCTGATATTATCTCCATTTTACAGTTAGGGAAACTGAGGCTCAGAGCATTGACGTCATGTAAGCACAGAGTGGCAGAACCAGGGATTCCAATCTGGATCTGTCTAACTCCAGAGTTCAGCTCACAAACACCAACCTGCATCTCTTCTCAGTGGCCCTCCTCCTCTCCTTCCCCGGGGCTCAGAGGGTACTGGATCCTTCCTATGCTGCTGGCTCAATGCCAGACCATCTACCTATACATTTGACCTCATCCCTTCCCATCACCTCCCCAACCTCAGCCATCCCCTCTCTCATATCATCGGAGCTGAAGCTGATTCTCACAGATGTGGAGTAGAATCATCTGGTTGCTTCTCTGTTCACTTGTCTGATGCTGGAACTGGGATGACTCAAAGGCCAAGCTCAGTTGGGATGGTGGTGACTTCTGTGGGTTCTCCATGTTATTTTGGCTTTCTTTTAGCATGGCAGCCTCAAGGCAGGCAGATTTCTTGCATTAGCACCTCAGGTCTCCAAGAGCTAGAGTTCCAGGAGGAGTGCCTGTCCTTTCATGTCCTGGCCTCGGAAGTCAGAGCATCACTTCCACCATACTCTATTGGTTGAAGCAGTCTTCAGCTCACCCGAGATACGAAAAGAGGGTACCTAGATCCCACCTTGCTGCAGGAGAAGTGCTAAGGAATTTGCAGCCATGTTTTAAAACTGCTGCAGGTTGTTTCCAATCTTTTGCTATTCCTGCACTTCATTTTAGCCCCCTCCCCCGCAACAACTCTTGAATCCATTCATTTCTGTGCAAGCCCACTAGGCCAAGACATCGTCATCTCTGACATGGAGTCTCCTTACGGATTTCTTTCCTACCTCGCTTGGGCTTTTTATCCTGTTCTTCCCAGGGATCGACAGCCAGAGGGATCTTTTCAGAGTGCAGATCAGATCACACCCCTCCCCTCTTTACAACGCTTCCATGGCTCCCTACTACTCTTGGGTTGAAGTCCAGACTCCTTACCTTGGCTTGTGAGGCCCTGAAGGGTCTCACGTCTGCCTGCCTCTTCAGGTTCATCTCCTGTCACATGGGAGGGCTTCAGTCTTGAGCTCTAGGAATTCCTCTCTCCCTCTCTCTCTCTCTCTCTCTCTCTCTCTCTCTCTCTCTCACACACACACACACACAGTTAAATGGGTGTAGTACATATATAGCACTTAGAGAAGTACTTTGCTCACACTCAGCATCATATATTCGCTGTTTTTATTAGTCTGTGTTCAGTAGATGTTTATTGAGCTGCCTGCTCAATGCCAAGGGCCCTGTGAGGCTCGGGGATACAACAGTGAAGGAACAGGATGTGTCTCCACCTTGCAGAGTTTATGCGTCCCTGTGTCCCCGGCCCACAGCCCAAGGAGAGACGGAACGGACACTCAGGGCACGAAAGCACGTGTGCACAATGGTGCCTGAAGAAGCTTGGAGAGGTGTGGTGACTTTGCCAAGCCCATAGAGTGAATGTGGGACAAAGCCAAGGCTGTGGGTGGGCACACGACAAGGAATGAAGTAGACTCAGCTGCCTGGCAAGGGCTGGCTCTCCAGGGAGATGGGCCAGAGGACACACTGTCCAGGACGGAGCTAGGGGTAGGTTGGGAGAGAGAACAAGGGAGGATCCTTCCAGAAGGGAAAGGACTTGTCTCTCCCAGCAGCTTCTCTCCAACCCCAGCTCCCTTCTCAAGATAAGGGGCGCTGATCCTCAGCAAGGGGTAGGGGCTTGAAGAGGGAGAGAATGGAGAGAGGATGGGGGACTCAGTGAGAGTGTGAGGACTGCAGTCAGATAAGGGGCTCCTGATGGAGGCAGGAGGGGACTTCCTGGTAGGGACCCGGCGGGAGAGAGGTGGGGCTCAACGAGAGAGCCAGGAGTCTGTGAAGAGGATGGGGGCGCAGCCAGTAGATGAGCGTTTGTACATTGGGGTGAGGGCTTCATGAGGGGGATGGAGGCCCAGAGAGGAACAGAGGATACAGTGCGGAAATGAAGGCTCAATGAAGTCAAGGGTCTTCAGTCAGAGGGTTGGGAGATTGAGGGAGTGATGGGACAGTCAGACGAGGAGTTTGAGGGACTGCATGAGGGGGTGGGGTCGAGGGATATGATGGGGTCCCCGCGAGGGGCCTGGGGTCTCAGAGAGAGAACAGAACTCTTGGAAGGGGACCAGGGCTCGCAATCCTGCAGGGGTCCGAAATCTGCAGAGCCAGCCCTCAGGGCGCGCCGGCGCCCCCCCACCCGTGTCACCCCCGCCCCCCAACTGCGGCGCAGGCGCCAACACAACCTGCTTCTGCTCTGCTCGCGTTCCCGCTCCCGCTCGGCGGAGACTGCGGACGGAGAGGTGAGCTCAGCCCTGCCCCACGCTCGGCCCGACCCCCACCCCGCCTCCTCCCAGGATCTGGAGAACCCCCACCCCTGCCGCATCCCCAGCCCGGCCGTGTCCCGCCTCGGGCGGGACGGCGGCGCCCCAGCCCTGGTGTGCCTCGGGCTTTGCGAGGTAGGGTCTCGGGGAAATAGCAGGGGCAGAGGTTTCGCCAGCCCAAAGCCCGGAGACACTTCAGGGTTGGTAGGCTGGGAGGAGGCCTCAGAGGACAAGACCCCACCCACCTCTGCAGAAAACCCATTCCCGCCCCTCTTTGCCTCAGTTTCCCTCTAGGGGAAAGGATGCACTTAATCTCAACTGGGGAACTGGTGGTCGGCTCAGAAACAGTGTGCGGTGGGGGCGGGGGAAGTTGGCCTGATTTCTCTGGCCTCACCCCCCAAGACAGCGTCCCTTCCGCCTGAGCTACGCTGGACGCTGGAGTGCGCGGGTCCGGGGGTCTGGGAAGGAGAACTGAGCGAGGCCCCATAAATACGAGAGATTCCACCCATCTTCGGGCCCTCGTGGCTGTCACCGCTCGCCTCCTCGCCGCAGCCTCCATCCCTCGGACCCAGTAGCTCCGTCCTCTTCCCTCTCCCTTCTCACGGAGCTCCTCCCCCATCCCGCCTAAGGACAGCTCCCCAGCAGTTCCTTGGCAACCCTGGTCCTGGGCTCTCAGCATCCTCTCCCACCCTCCCCCAGACCGCCAGTCCGCCTCCCGGCAACCCTAAAAGGAGGGGGAGGGACCCGGTCGAGGGGGAGGCAGCGTCAAGGTCACCTTCCCGCTCCGATGCCAGCAGGATCGGGTGATGTATATTTGGAGGAGAGGGACAGTGAGCTGCACGAGAGGAGGAGCTAACCCTGGCCTATAATCCCTGAGCTCCCTCCCCGCCCCGTCCCCTAGGATCTTCGGTTAATGGTCTTTGCACTGATGCCCACCGCCCCGCCGGCCGGGATGAGGAAGCTGAAATCTCCTGGGGCGGTGCCCGCTCTGGCCACACCTTCTGCAGAGCCCCACCCCTCCCCCCCCCCCGCCATTCCCTCGAGCGCCGGCTCTTCACCTCACCACTCGCCCTCTTCTTTCTGTCTTTGGCTTTTGATCTCTGCCTTTCCCCATTGTATGTCAGTGGGGGTGGGGGGTGTTGTCTCTTACCCCTTTTCCCTTCTTTCCCCTGAGTTTTGGGTGAGGGCTGTGGAGAGCTGTGATTTATAGACAGGCTTTAATGCAGCACTTCTGTGTGCTGGTGTGGGTCCATAGAACCACCTCCAACACACACTGTGGCTGTGTGTGTGTGTGTGTGTGTGGTGTGTCTGAGTGTCTGTGTCTTTGTGCTGTGTGTCTAGCTCTGTGTGTCTCTGTGTGGTATATGTGTGCCTGTCTGTATATGTCTGTGGTGTTGTGTGTGTGTATGTGCATCTATCCGTGTATGTCTCTGGTGTGTGTGTGTGTTTCTCTGTGCTGTGTGTTTGTGTGCTGGTGAGTCTTTCTCCACAGGGATTTGAGGATCACATCTGGAAGTGAGAGGGGACTAGAAATTTGTCTTATCCTTCAGTGTAAGCACGTTGCTTCATTTTGTTTGAAACTGCTCAGAGGGACTGAGGGCCATCATGGCATGGGGGGGAGCCCAGTCCTTCCCCAGCAACCCCCACCCGCTTTGCTTTTAGTCCTAAGGCCGTTTGGATACACAAGGACCTTCCATTCCCTAGGCCTCAGTGTCTCCATTTGTGAAAAGAAAAGTCCTTAGATAGGTTTCTTTAGAAATCTAATGTTGAGCCTAAGAACACCTAAGCCTGAGGACCCCTGACTTTCACCTTCTGTGGAGTCAAGATTCCTTGGGACTTGGAGATTGTTGCCTTCTGAGGGGCAGCCCTGGGGAGGGATCTTTTAGGACCTTGCAGCTTGGGGAGCTCCACCCGATTGGACGAGTGTCAACCGTGACACTTTCAGCCCAGAATACCTTGAAAGGCGGGAAATTAAGGGGAAGAGATTTGGAGAGGAGATGGGGATAAGAAGCTCTCACTCTAGACATGGGGCTCTAGAAGTTCAGGATAAAATAATAATGAAGAAATTACAGTAATAATAGTCACAGAAGCTATCATTTCTTGGCACCGGACACAAAACTGTATAAAGCAGGTATGATTATCAGCTGTGTTTTACAGATGAGGAAACTGAGGCTTAGAGAGGTGAAAGCACTTGTCTGACATCACACAGCCGGGAAGTGGTAATCCTGGATTCCAATCCAGACAGTCCCGGCTCCAGAACCCACAGTTCCAGCCACTGGGTGGCCTCCACAGGAAACATGCAAATTTATTGCCACCTACGAAGGCTGTGGGCTAAGCACTCAGTGCCTTGGCCCATTCACACTCTACTCAGACCAGGATTCCAGAAGGACAGGCTCTGCTGTGAGTGTGAGCTCTCTAAAATGGGTGGAGAGGTGAACGTAGCACAAAGATTCCGGGGGCCTTGGAGAGTCACCATGGGCAACCCTCACTGCCCCCTCCCTCTGTCCACTGCACCTGGCCTACCCCACAGGGACCCAGGATGCCAAGCTGCGAGCGTCCCTGTGGCTGCAGCCGAGGCCCCAACGTGGAAGATGGCAAGTGGTATGGGGTCCGCTCCTATCTGCACCTCTTCTACGAGGACTGTGCAGGTACCCCCCTCAGCGATGACCCTGAGGGGCCTCCTGTACTGTGCCGTCACCGACGTTGGCCCTCACTGTGCTGGAAGGTAAGGTGGAAGGAGGAGCAATTCCTGTGATTTCCTGTGGTTTCAGGGAGGAGATGGGATCAATGGATAGAAAGAAAAGGGGCTGTGTAGCAATTAGGGGTCTTGCATGTTCAAACAAGAGGAAACCCAACTCAAATGAGTTTCAACAATAAAGAGAAAATATTGCTCATTTTATGGAAGAGACCAGAGGTTGGGGGCCTTCAGGCAAAGTTCGCTCCAGCAGTTCAAAGCATCACACTGAGGACTCAAGATTTCCTTCAGGCTCCCCATGGTACCCCCATCCTTGCAGCCCATTAGTTTGAGGCTCTCCCCATGTGTTCTCCAAATGACTGCTCCCAAGCTGACCCTCAGTCTCTCACTCCACACCTTCCAAGGGAAATCAGAATTTCAACCAGTATTTCTTTCAGAAAAGAAACAATGCTTTTCACTTCCAGAAGTCCTGGCAAGTATTGCATTGGCTCTGACTGGGTCACTTGCCCAGCCCTGAGCTAATTACCGTGGCCAGAGGGATGGTATATGCTGACTGGCAGGAAGAAGGGTTCACCTCACTTAAATCTTCCTGTGGCTTCCCAAAGATATACTGGGGGACTGTTGCCAGGACAGTAGAAGATGTGAGAGAAACGAACAGTCAATGTCCATACCAGCCATGGAGAGTGGTCAGTTAGGGAGCACCATGTGAGTAAAGGCATGGAAGCGGCAGTGAGCTGGGTCCCTACAATGCTCTTTGATAAATACTATAGGAAGCCTGAGACAGAGGGTCCCTCCTCTCTGCTTTCAAAAGTCTTCGCTCTAGTGGGAAGGCGAAGTGCCAACCTGCACAGAGAATGCACAACCTCAGGCCAGGTGTGCAGAGGATGGCAGGAGAGGAAATGCCCTCAGTGCCTGGGGTGATCAGGGAAGACTTCCAGGAGAAAGTACGTATTTTAAGTTTTTGAGCATCTTCTTATTGCCAAGCAGTGTGCTAGGATCTTGGGGACACAGAATTTAAGACGATGTGGTCCCTGTCTTTGAGGAGCTCCTAGCTGTGGTTCATTTAGTCATTCTGCAAACATTCGCTCAGCTACTGCTGGGTACCAGCACCGTGCTAGGCATGGAAGACACCTTGGGAGCCAAAACAGGCAGTCTCTAATCTCATGGCTTTCCCAGCTCTCAGTCCAGTGTAGCAGGCAGACAGACATCACTTACATAGTAACCAAGGTACACGTCCAGGTGTGCACCAAGGTGAGTGCACTGAAGAGCAAATGGGCACAGCGTTTGCATGAGTGCAGAGCTGGGGACTTGACCCAGTCCAGGGGCATCCTGGAAGGCTTCCCTGAGGAGGTGAGGTTTGAGATGCATGTGATCTGAGGGATGTGTAGAAGTTAACCCGACAGAGGAATAGAGGTAGAGGGTAGATGGGACAGGGGGATAAGATGGGACCCAAATGATGATTCAGGGGGACTCAAGGCTGGCAGAAGAAGTCCACTGCCAGGTGGGAGCTGAAAGGGAAATTAATTCAGAGGCCTCAAGATTTCAAATAGAACGTGATAGTTTGTGCCCTTGTCAATTAGACCTAACAGGTGTGTCTATGATCCCATCTTTTAAGGTTGGACCAAGGGGTTACCTTTAAGTCCAGTTGGGATCCAAGGTGATCCCTTGGCCTGGGGCCCCAGCTGACCCTGACTGCCTCCCAATCTGTCTGCTTCTCTCCAGATCAGCTTATCCTCAGGTACCCTGCTTCTGCTACTGGGTTTGGCAGCCCTGACCACTGGCTATGCAGTGCCCCCCAAGTTGGAGGGCATCGGAGAGGGCGAGTTCCTGGTGTTGGATCAGCGGGCAGCCGACTACAACAAGGCCCTGGGCACCTGCCGCCTGGCCGGCACAGTGCTCTGCGGGGCAGCCGGGATCTTGCTGGCCATCTGCATGTTCTGGGCCACGACTGGCTGGCTGAGCCAGGACCCCAAGGCAGAACCCTTGGACACTGAAACCGATGGCCACATGGAGGTCTTCGGGGATGAGCTGGAGCAGCAGTTGTCCCCCATTTTCCATGACACCAGTGGCCGGTCTTGGTTCTCACCACCCGCCAGCCACTTTGGGCAATCCTCTGTGCAGACCATCCAGCCCAAGAGGGACTTTTGAGCCACCCTCACGGCCAGAGGAGGAGCCAGGCCTGGGGTCTGGACCCTTCCTCCGCCCCACCGCATCCCACCTTCCCATTGTCTCCCTAACTTCTCCCTTTCAATGGGGCCCCTTCCATCTAAGCCCCCAGAAAGCCCAACTCCAGGTCAGAAAGTCTGGAGCTCACATCTCTGTGTCCCCTTCCCAGGGGTAGGGCTCTAAGTCCTCCAAGATGCCAGCCTTCCCCGAGTCACCCCAAAACTTCCCACCCATTCCTCCTTTCCAAAGCCATTCAGGGGCAGAAAACTCCCTCAACCTATCCCCGCTCTTTCCTCTGTATGACCTTGGGCAAGCCCCTTACCCTTTCAGACCATCAGTTCCTGTCTCTGCACTAATGAAGGGTTTGGACCAGATTCTAGAGTTCCATGACTTTCTTTTTCTCCCCAGGATATAAGTATTACCTTCCATAGGCAAAGATAAGGGGAGGGGTACTGGGGTCATTCTTATCCACTGACCCCTCCCTCTGTCAGCTGCACCAGGAGGCCTCAGGATGGGTCCAAGATGCTCACTTGGACCAGGATGGTGCAAAAACATTTCCTCCTTACAGTATGTTTTCTATACATCTTGGCATCAGAGCCCCCAGTCCACCCCATCCTGAACGATTACTAACCCCAGTTTACAGATGAGGTGGCGGAGGGAGGCTGACAGTCTGCAGGAACTCGGACCCACGTCTGTAGACTCCTGGAACAGATCTTGTTCCACAGTGGGAGCAGGACCCCACACCTTCCTGGCTTCCAGGGGACCTGCAGGGGTGGCACAGGTTCGGCCCAGAGAGACTAGCTGATGCCTAATGGTCCCAGGTGGCTCAGAAGATACTTTGGACATGCATTTAAATGGTCTCTAAGAGCCAGGGGACAGGAGAACTGGGATGTATTTGCCCCTCCGAGTCCACTCGCCTAGAAACCATCACCCACAGGTCCTGACCTCACCCTGTACAAATGTGCCCTCCTGGAGGCACCAACCCCTCCATCCTTCAGGCTCCCCAGCCAGATGCATCATCTCTGTTCTCTACCACTAGGGGGAGCTCCAAGACAGCTGGAGAGAGATGCCCAAGGTGCATGCCTCTACCCTCCCCCTTTAGTCTCAAGGGGGTGGGGGTGGGGGTGGGGGCAGCCCTCCTGGGAGGGTCCTCAGTCCTCCTCCACAAAGCAGGCCCTACTGCCCCTCCCCATTCTGCACCCTTCCACCGCCCTGCCCCCACCCCTTGCCTTTCAATAAACAGCTGGGATGGATACTGACTTTGCTTCTCTTCTCCCTGACCACCAGGGCCTGGGGAGGGAAGAAAGAAACTGCTATAAGCACCTACTGTGTGCTGGGCACTTAAATCCATTATTTCTCGTTTGCGCCTCACGATAATCCTTTGAGAAAGTGGATGATTCTCTTCATTTTACAGATGAGATGAGAAATTTCTCAGCCATCTTGACAAATTTCTGTCTCCATCCCTGAGAGGGATGTGAGGAGGGGGTTCTGAGGGCCGGAGTTGGAGCCAAAGGTGGGATCTTTTCCAGGAAGATAAGAACAGTTAACCTCCACTAGCACTCACTGGGGGCCAGGCCTTTTTCTCAGGGCCTCACAGACATGAGCTCGGTGAACCTTCACAACCACCTAGGTGGGGACTGTTATTCCCAAATCTCACTCCCAGGCTCCAGGCTTGGATTTCCACCTGAATTCACCTACGTGTTGAATCTCAACTCAACTTTGCTGAACTGTTCTCCTTTCCACCCCTCCCCTTCCAGACCTGCCCCTCCTATGCTGCCCACTCCTGAGAGAGTGGCAGCTCCGCCCAAAGCCTTGAAGTCATCCTTGACTCCTCTCTTTCCTCACAGCCTGAATCCAAGCCACCAGCCAGTCCTGTCAATTCACCCTTGGAAATGCACCCGGTACCTCAGTGCTTCTCGCCATCCTCAAGGCCAGCTCCCTGGCTCTCATCTGGATTATCGCACAAGCTTCTCCCCGGTCTCCCGGCACCTTGCTTCTGTGCGCACACATGCACATGCGCGCACACACACACACACACACACACACACACACAGACTCCAATCTTTACAGAGCTGTCACACAGATCCTGGATGACATAGGTTAGACAGTGTCCCCTCTCTGCTTGGAACCCTCCCGTGGTTCCCACCTTACCCAGAGTAAAAGCCAAAATCCTCCCTGTGGCCTACAAGGCCTGACGTGATCTGCTGACACCCTTCTCCCACTTTCTTCCCCTGTGGCCTCGGCTCCCACCACTCTCCCCGCTCCTGTCTCCTCTCCAGCCAGACTGGCCTCCTGGCTGTTCCTTCAGCATCAAGCACAGCTCCTGCCTGAAGCCTTTGCCTAGCCGTTCCCTGCTGGTGTGTTCTTCCTGAGTTCAGCACCTGGTCAATCCCCCCACTTCCTTCAAGTCTTTGTGCAAATGTCACCTTCTCACTGGGGCCTTCCCTGAGCAGCCTATTTTTTTGGGGGGCTGTGAGATCTTATTTCCCTGACCAGGGATCGAACTTGGGCTCTCCACAGTGAGAGCAAGGAGTCCTAACCAGTGGACCACCAGGGAATTCCTGCTGAGCAGCCTATCTTAGAAGGTGACTGTGCCCCCATTCCCTGTTCCCTGTGTACTTTGGGTTGGGTTTTTTTTAACTTTTTATTTTATATTGGAGTACAGTTGATTAACAATGTTGTGTTAGTTTCAGATGTACAACAAAGTGATTCAGTTATACATATACATGTATCTATTCTTTTTCAAATTCTTTTCCCAATTAGGTTGTTACAGAATATTGAGCAGAGTTCCGTGTGCTATACAGTAGGTCCTTGTTGGTTATCCACTTTAAATCTAGTAGTGTGTACATGTCAATCCCAAACTCCCTAACTCTCCCTCCCCCCCACCCTTCCCTCGGTAAATATAAGTTCCTTCTCTAAGTCTGTGAGTCTGTTTCTGCTTTGTAAATAAGTTCATTTGTATCCATTTTTTTTAGATTCCGCGTATAAGCAATATCGTATTTCTCTTGCTCTGTCTGACTTACTTCACTCAGTATGACAATCTCTAGGTCCATCCGTGTTGCTGCAAATGGCATTATTTCATCCTTTTTAATGGCTGAATAATATTCTACTTTGGCTTTTTGCTTTCCTATAGCATTTACCACTTTTCAAATACCAGATCATTTACTTATGTGTTATAGCATCATTTGTTACCTGTCTACCCTTGCCATAGTACGTGCTCCACAAGGGCAAGGATCTTTGCTTGCTTTGTTTACTGACATATCCCAAGTGCCTACAACAGTGCCTGCCACATAGTAGATGCTCGATAGAAATGTGTTGAATAAATCAACCCTAATTTTATAGACGAGGACAGTGAGACTTAGAGACATTAAGCCATTTGCCCAAGGTCAACAAGTAAATGCATAGCTGGGATTCAAATGCAGCTTGGGCCCCCTGCACTATGTTGCCTCTTGGTTTGAAGGCCCAGAGCTGGGGTCACAATATTAAGTGCCCACAAATGTATCCAGATGTTCGTCGCTCTGTGGAAATACGAGCATAGTGTTAATAGATTTTTTTTCCAGAGAAGTTAGGAATCCAAAATTTTATAGGAGTTGTATCCAATTTTTTTTTTTTTTTTTGCGGTACGCGGGCCTCTCACTGTTGTGGCGTCTCCCGTTGCGGAGCACAGGCTCCGGACGTGCAGGCTCAGCGGCCATGGCTTACGGGCCCAGCCGCTCCGCGGCATGTGGGATCTTCCCGGACTGGGGCATGAAACCCGTGTCACCTGCATCGGCAGGCGGACTCTCAACCACTGCGCCACCAGGGAAGCCCGAGTTGTATCCCGTTTTAAACATTAGTATCTGTTTCAAAATATGACTGAGCACTGCTCACAGCAAATATTCCCGCGGACAGCTTCAACCCATGAGCTGCTGTGTGTGGCCTCTGACCTAGACGTTCTGGGTTAGCTCCCACGGCTAATCAGGACCAGGGAGAGAATTTCACACTGACAAAATGGCCCAGAAATCGGAGGTAGCTCCACTCCAGAATATCTATGTCACATAAGCTTTCCTTTCCAGCTGCCACATGGGAAGCCAACCCTTGTCTGTAACCCCAATAAATCGCAGGCTTCCCCACAGCCTTGTCCCCATAGAGCATCCCATTTTGGAGAAGCAGAATCCAATCACCAAAATTAATTCCCAGTAATGCCAAGTGTCACTGCAATCCTTGAAGAGTGTTGAAGGAGGTTCACTCTCATACTCTGCTAGTGGGGATGTGTACTGAGTTGAATAGTGTTTTCCAAAAGTTCATATCCACCTGGAATCTGTGAATATGACCTTATTTGGAAATAAAGTCTTTGGAGCTATAATAAAGTTAAAATGAGGCCATATTGGATTAGGATGGACCCTAATCCAATAAACAGTGTCCTAATAAGACGAGGGAAACTTGGATATGACACAGACAGAGGGAAGACAGCCACATGAAGATGGAAGCAGAGGCTGGAGTGACGCATCTACAAGCCAGGGAACACCTAGGCCTGCTGGTTAACAGCCGGAAGCTAGAAGAGGCGAGGAATGATGCTTTCCTCGAGGCCTCAGAGGGAGCATGGCTTGCTGACCCCTTGATTTCAGGCTTCTAGCCTCCAGAACTGTGAAACGATACATTTTTGTTGTTTTAGTTTATGGTACTTTGTACAGCAGCCCTAGGAAACTAATACAGGATGTAAACTGGTGCGACGTACAAGAGAGGCAGCTCGGCAGCATCAAAATGGGAAGTACACATGCCCTTTGACCCCTCCCTCTTGTGCAGATAGAGCTGTAGGTTCAATTCCACATGTTGGAACACTGCAGCATTGTAACAGAAAACATTTGGAAACAACCCACCTGTTTACTGATAGGGGACTAGTCAATCAATCATGGTGGATTTACATACTGGGATACAACGTAAACGAATGAGAAAGCGTTTTATGTACTGATCTGAACCGATCTCCAAGTTAAATTGCCAGGTGAAAAGGTGCAAGGTGCACGACATTATGACTTCCTTTAAAGCACTTGTGTAAAAAGAAGAATACTTACGGACATTGCTGGTATATGCGTCAAATCTCTCTTGGCTTCGGTTACCTTTGGGGAGGGCACTGGGGACTGGGTGGGTGGGTGGGGGTGGGAGGGACCCTGGCACCACATGCTCTTTCACCCATTTTGAATTTTGAACGGTGTGAATTATTACATTTTTAAAAATAATTAATCTTAAAAATTTTTAAATAATATAATTGATTGAATACCCTTAATAAATAGGGGAGAAGAGACAAATCTCCCTTGCAGAAGAATTTTTAATTAATAAATATGGAAGGATGAGAGAAAGAGGGAAATCTCCCTAAACACACTTCAGTAATCATTGCTGCAGTTGAAACCCACCTATGAACGCTAAAATGAGCCGGTGAAACTTTAAGGTGAAACAGTAGATTTGTGTCGTTTCAAAGTATCTCCCCTCCAGATATTTATTAACTTCCAGTGGGGGGTTAACACATGCCCACAGCTCCTTTGATGTTCCACCCTCCGGGCGGTGAAGCTTAGTTCTCCTCCCCTTGAGTGTGAGCTGGACTTGGCAACTCGCTTTCTGAATGTGGAAAGGGAAGAAGAGTGACTTCACAGTGGAGAAATCTGTCAGGCACTACCTTAAGCAAATGATCAAGTTTCGCATCTCCAATAACAAGTTTAGTTGATTTTCTGGACCCCTGAAATGATGTGATGAGAAGCACACTTGACCTGCGTGGTGTTCTTCCTCCGTAACCTCAGCCTAATCACGGGAAAACCCAAATTGACGGGCATCCTACAAAACGTGTGACAAGCACTCTTCAAAAGTGTCAAGGTCACAAAAACAAGGAAAGGCCAAGAAACTGTCACCGATTGCAAGAGAGCAAGGAGACACGGCTAAAGTGTATATAGAAACTTTCGGTTCTGTCTTTGCCACTCTTCTTTCTATAAATCTAAAATTATTTTCTCTAAAAAGTTACCAAAATAATACAATTGTTCTGGTCAAGATGGAGTAACAGGAATGAGGTTCACCCTTCCACCTGGAAGAACTAAGGAATGGACCAGGAAACCAATGCAGAGAGGAGTGCTACGATCGCCCCAGCTGACCTCACTGAGAGAGTTTCCAGGCCACGGCATAGATTTCCATTCTCTGTCTCTATAAGTGAAGAAACAATTAGACAGAAAATCAGTAAGGGTATGGAAGACTTGAACAACACTATCAACCACCTTGACCTGATTGACATTTGTAGACTGCGCCACCCAGCAACACCAGAATACACAAGGCTTTGGGCTTCAGGGGCTCCTGAAGCCCAAGGGACACACGGGGGCCCAAAATAGCCTCAGAGCCACAGCTGCCTCAAGGGTGCCTTCTAGTGTTCCTGCAAGGGGATGGCAAGCTCAGCTGCTCTACCTGAGGGAAGCTGTTTCCACCAGCCTGCATGCCCTCTCCTCTCTGAGGAGAGGAGACCTGGGAGAGGGAGGGAAGCTCATGGGCAGGGTCCACCCCTTTTTAGCCCAGAGCCTGAGCACCCAATGCATCGCCACCCCGAGGCTGCCCCTCCCTCCTGTGGGCTTGCCTCCCCTCCCCCATCCCCGCTGGGGGTGGGCGGGTGTCTAGGTTATTTCTCAAGCCCAGATTCAAGGGAGCTCCTCCACCTGACACCCTACTGGATCAAAGAAGGGGTGACCTGGGGACACAGCCTGCCTCTGGCAGTGCTGTGCCAGGGCAGGGAGCTGAGATGCCCCAGGGTGAGAGAGGGAAACAAAGGGATATTCATATCAATGGGGAGGTGCTAGCGGAGTGGGATGAGAGAGAGCCCGCCGTGGGGCGTCCAGAACACCGTGCTGCGGGCGCTCAGCAGCAGTCATGCCCCAAACTCTTCATCCCAAGTCGAGAGCGGGCTGCGAGTGAGGCAGCCTGCTGGGGTTCAGGTCTCTGTGTGCGCCTGCGCCTTTCTTAACCTCTGGGGTTCTTTGTCTCTAAAATAGGGACAAGGATACCAATCCCTTGAGATTGTTTGAAGACTCAAGGAGCTTACAGTCGTGCCTGGCACCTAGAAGTGCCCAATAAGTGCTAGCTGTCGTCAGGGAAGAGGACAAATCTGAGATTTAGAGCTAGCTGGCAATGCGCAGGTTCTCATTAGGGATGACTCAGACATGGTCCTGTCCTCCGGGGACTCATAATCTAGAGGACAGGACAGTCTTTGTAGGCAGACAATGGCAGTATAATAGAACTAGTGCTGTAACTGAAGGACGAGGAATGTATCACAGGACAGACGCAGGGAGATTCAAAGAACAGCACACACTGCACTTGTCTGTGCCAGGCTCTGTGCTCACCACTTCACATTAACTGACTCTTTTGGTCCTCAGACCTCTCTAAGGTGCTTGCCATGACCTCCAATTCCCAGAAAAGGAAACCAGGCGCAGAGAGTTGAAGCATCCCGCCCAAGGTCGCACAGGTGAGATTTGAACCCCAACAGCCCAGCTCCACAATGCCCCATAACACTGACATCCATAGTTGCAGAAGTGACCCAATCCCCACAGACTCTACCAGCTAACCAACCTGGTAAGGGATGGGCTTGTACTCATAACCCCTTACAGGTCCACACAGACGCAGGCAAGCATGTGCGTGTCTACCCAGATGAACACCAATTCCTGCCGTGACGGGTACTCAGAAAATCCTCTGAAAACTGCCCAGAAATGGTGTGCATTATTGGAAAAAATAATCAGCCCAAATGGCCTCACAGACACATGTGTCCATGTGTACATTGGTGGGCCCATACACAAGCCCTTGAATAAACATGTTGCATGAGTGGGTACACACCAATCTACACTCATGTGCACTCCCAACAGGCTGTCAGTTATTACGATGACATCCTGTAGATACACTGACACACTCAGTGTGTATATGCACGTATTCTACTATTGAGTTTTTTTAGCTGCCATGTCTATTGAGCATCTACTATGTGTAAGTAAGTAAAGATAAGGCTCAGAGAAGTGAGGTGTCTTGCCCAAGGTCACACAGCTACTAAATAGCTGGGATTCAAACCCTGGTCCTGTGACACTAGGAAGTGCAGTTTCTTGCCACTGCTGTGCAGATGTGTTCATGAGTGAACAGATGTGCCATGGTGGTATTCCTACATGGACACTCCCTGTGACCTTGGACGCGTCACGTTCTGTTCCAGGGCACACCGTCACACGTCTGTTCACAGGTGTGCTCCCTGGGTGTGTGTGGTGATGGGCCCAGTGACTCTGGTCCTGCTCCAGGTCTCAGCCTGGGTTGATGTCAACGGAGGGCTGTGAGCTTCCAGTCTGAGCTTCGCCAAGCCCCAGAGCACATGATTCAAAGCCAAACCCTGGGCATCAGGCCTTCAGGAGCCTGATGATGGAAGAACTTATAGGGGTTCATAAACATCTGGCCTGGGACGTGCGGTCAGGGCAGGAAGAAGGAGGGAGGAAAACAGAATGTCCACTGGGGGTGCACCCAGGCAGTGTCCAGGACTGGGTTTGGCAGGAGAAGAGCTGCCAGGACTTGGCATCTAACGGGCACTTCGTGGATGCAGGCCATGAGAGGGAGGGGTGAGGGAGGGAGCAGTACTGCCCCATCCTGGAGGCCCTGAGTGAGTGAGTGAGCGAGTGAGTGAGTGAAGGAAAGGGTAAAAAGTTAATGATGGAAGGAGGAAGGGAATGAATCTATCATCTCCACAATTCTTGAGTGCCTCCCCTGGGCTGGGCTTGGGCTGGACACTGGGATGGTCGGTGAACAGCGCGGACGCAGTCCTGCCTTGCCAAGCTGAGAGCTCCCGTGAGGCCAGTCAGGCCAGGGGACTGGGAGGACCCTTGATCCTCAGAGTGGCTCAGCCAGTGTGAGCAGTGCTCAGCGTGCTGGGGGAGCAAGAGCGTGCAAGAGAGCTCATGTGTGTGTGTGCGCGCGCGCACGCGCATATGCACCAGCGCCCAGAAGCCTGGTGTCTGCCAGTGCGTGTGTCCCATGAGCACAAGTGCAGCTTCCTCCTTCTTCCCCTCCCAGGCCTCCACCTGCCCCTGTCCTGCCTGCACCCTGGGCCCCAGGGCTAAAGACCTCCCGGCAGAGAGACCCCCAGTGGCCCTCAGCGCCAACCTCTCTACCAGGAGCCCCAGAGTTGTGAGGAACACGTGCAGCCCAAAACCACCTCTCTAGTGCCATGTGCAAGGGGTGTGCCCAGGCGTGTGGCCCGCATCCCAAGCACCGGAAGCGCTCCAGGGAGGCCCAAGCAGGTGTGCGAATGACACCTTGGCCACTGAGCCCCCATTCTTGGCACAGGCACTGTGCTAGGTGCTTTGGAGACACACTGACCAGCCAGGTGACCTTAGGCGTGTCGGACTCTGCTTCTAATCTAAAAAATGGGTGATAATAACCACTTCCAGTCTTGTCTCAATACATGATGATTATTTTTCCTCGGTCCTTGTCTTCCCGGCTATATTGTCTATTCCTCAACAGCATCCACTGGGTCTCATGTCCCTGTTTCTCTCATGATGCAGCATCACACGGGACTCAAGTAAATAGTCACTGTAAGGATTGCTGAATGAAGTTGTTTATTCCTCATAAATAACCATGTTAGCCCCTAGCGTTTATATGATGATAATAACCAGCAATATTGAGTTTTATTATGTCAGGCATTGTACTTGAGCACTTTGCATTCATTCATTCAATAGTTATTAATTGAACACCTAGTAGGTGCCAGGTTGTGTGCTAGACACGGGGGTGCGGCATCCCTGACCTCGGGGTTCTTCCTTTCTGGTGGGGGCAGGAGGGACAGACAATTTAATACACAGAGATCATTTCAAACCTTGACAAATGCTATGAATAAAATAAGATGGAGTTATGGCTTAGAGACAGACCACGGGAACTGGGGTGGGGCGCGATACTTTGTGAGTGGCCAGGGAGGGCCTCTCGAGGAGGTGACATTTGACCTGAGACCTGAAGGAGGAGAAGTAGGAGCCTGGGAAAGTTCCAGGCAAATGGAGCAGGCAAGGCAAAGGCCCCAAGGCAGGAAAAATTTGCTTTGTTCAAGGACTAGAATAAAAGGAAAGTGGCTGGAGGGAAGGAGTGAGGTGGGAGGAGGAGGCGACTCAGCAAGGCGGGTAGGGGGTCTGCTCCTGAGAACAGGAGCAGGGGGGTGATTAGAGGCTGAGCAGGGGTTCCAGCCCAGGTCTGTCTGCACCGCCACAGAGACATATCCAGGAGATTCACACCAACGTGTGCACATCCGCACACACTCACTCTGCACTCTGACCCACAATGAGGGGTGTGAGCTTGACCATCACTGAGTGCCCGACTAGTGGAGATAGCCTGAGATTCTAATGTTTTCCCTGGTGTCTTGAGGGACCAGGTAGGAGGGCTGTTTGTCACCTTCCCCCAGCCTTCCAGAAGCTCTAGGCCAAGGAAAGGCTAAATGGCGGGAAGAGGGAAAGGGCTTCCTAAGGAAGGGGGCGGGGACTCTGGGGTGGCCTGTTGGGGTGCAGAGATGGGGGAAGTGATGGAGACAGCGCACACCTGGGAGGAGGTGGGGAGCCAGAAGCAGAGGAAGCAGAGGGAGCTGAAACTGTTCGCGGCAGCACAGCCCCTGCCAGGCGGATGGCCGGGCCCCCTTGCACCTCCCCTGGGTCACCTCCCCAGAGATGGGGCACTCACTGCCCACCACCTAGACAGCCTGGGCGGTGCCAACCCTGAGAAGTGCCTCTTCCACATCTGCTGCCTAAGTGGCTGTAAAAGGGGAAAAGATTCATCCGTCAGCCCAAGAGAAACATACAAAAGCTGCCTGAAGACACTTCCAGTGTCCGCCCCACACCACCATCAGATCAGTAAAGATCAAAACTGTGCTGTCGAACTCGTGGGGAAACAGTCCTCACAAGCTGTGCCGCAGGAGGTAGATTGGCACAATCTTGATGGAGGATCATCCAGAAATTTCCATCAAAAGTGCAAATGCACACAACATTCGATTTAGCCATTCTGCTTCTCGGAAATTAGCTCAGAGTTTCTCGCTACTCCCCCGTGTATGAACGTCACAGCATTTTTTGTTACAGCAAAAGACTGGAAATAATGACATGTTCATTCACAAGGGACAGTTGCAGTAAACTAGTACATCCCCACAACAGAATATTACAAAGCTGAAAAAAAAAAAACAAAACAAAACAAGAACGACTTTCTGAACTGATGAGGAATAATCCCCAAGACAAATTTTTAAATAGGAAGAAAAAAAGTAATCTGAAGGACTGAATGTATGCTCTCATCTGTGTAAAAAGGGGAAAATAGTCATAACTTATGTCTTAAAGGAAACAAGAAAATTGGTTGCCTCCAAAAAGAGGAGACAGGAATGGGAGGGAGACTTTTCAAGTACGACACCTTGTACCTTTTGAATTTTGAGCCAAAATGTAAATAAATAAAAATATTTTCAAATCCGTCCTCTTGAAAATGCCATGTTTTCACACATTTCCTTCTCCCAGTTAAATTCCATCCCCCAGACAGATCCTGGAAGAGAAAAAAACCTGTCTCAACCTGTCTGCCAAGACAGGAAGCCCAGATGTGAATCCTGGTTCCCTTGCTGGCCCATCGGGTGACCTCAGGCAAGACACCTCCTCTCTCTGGTTTATATTAGATGACACCCAGATATTGCCCCAGCTCTGGCATTCTGTGTCCTCCTGCTAGACCAAGCACCTGGAGAGCAGACACTCTGTCTTCTTGCTCTTTAACCCATTCAATGAACTTAAACTGAGTAGCTGCCATCGCCAGATTCTGGGTTCTGCATTTCTTTCCCTCCACCCCACATTCCAGTGTCTGGCATGGGAGCTGGTACCCTGTAGGGGTTCAGGACAAACTTCTTAGCTTATGAATAAGGAATAGATGTTTGGGCAGATGCACGGTGAATGGTGGATGGACAAGTAGATGGTAGATGGTGGTTGAATGGACTTATGAATAAATGGTAGATGAATTGGTCTTTAGGACAACAGCCTTCCCTTGATCCTTCAGTCTTCCCCACAGCTACTGTTCATTTTTTACTCTACTTTGTAGCAAAGGTCTTTTTGAAAAAATTGTCTGTACTCACTGTCTCTGATTCCTCTTCTCTCTTAAATCTATTTGGATCATACTTCTACCTGCCCACCCCATCCCCATTGAAACTGCTCTTGGCATGGTCACCTCGTTGCCAAATTCAATGCTCAATTCTCAGCCTTCATCTTCTTGACTGGTCAATAGCTTCTGACACAGTTGCACACTCCCTGCTCCTTGCTACACCTTCCCTCTTCACTTAGCATCCAGGCCTCTACAGCCTCCTGGCCGTCAGAAGGACACTCCTCACGGGTCACTCCTTGGCTTCTCCCCAACCCTGCCTGCTGGAGTGGTCCAGCACTCAGTCGCTGCTGCTCTCATCCAGCCTCATGTCCATGACTCCACATCTATATCTTCAGCTCATATCTCTCCCCTGAACTCCAGTGCGTACATCCAACTGCCTATCCGACGGCTCCTCTACAATGTCTAAAAGACATCTCAAACTCAGCACAACCAAAGCTGAATCTCTGGTTTTCCCCCAAACACCTTGCTCATCTCACCTGATGGCAGCTCCATACCTGCAGTTGCTGAGGCCAACAAAGCTTGGGGGCATCCTTGACAAACCATTTCCCCTCACATTCCACATCTGAAACAACAGCAAGCCTGTTGCTTTAAAATATACCCAGAATCAAATCACATCTCACCACCTGCATAGCTACTGCCTTGCTCTGAGCCACCAGAGTTCTTCAGCTGATTTATTGCAACACTGCTCCTCTCTCTCCAGTCTTTTCAAAGGCCTCCAAAGCCCCAGATGGTCTGAACCCCCATTTACCTCTCTGACCTCATCTACCACCACCTCCCTTCACTTGCTCCACTCCAGCCATACCAAACAGGCTTCCCCTTGGAGACTTTGCATAAGCCACTCCCCCTGCCTGAACAATGTGTCCTCCAGACAGTCTCATGGCATCCACTGGACTATCCTACCTCCTACCTACCTCCACCCACCCTCTTGATTCTCTCCCCGCTCTTTTTTTTTTTTTTTTTTTTACTTTTTCCCTCTAGCACCTATCACCCTCTAACATACCCTAATACTTTAAGTATTTCTTATGTTAATTATTTCTTGCATATTTTCTATCTACTGGGATGTAAGCACTTTTTTATTACATCATCTGTTACATCAGATATATACATGTTATTTTCTCTGCAGTATTTCCAGCCTCTAGAACAGTGTTTGACAGGTAATAGGTACTCAATAAATATTTGTTGAATGAATATATAAATGGTTTGATTGATGCTGGAGAGACATATAGGTGGTGGGAGTTTGGATGGGTGATGGTTGAATGGAGCGTAGATGGAAGAATGGAGAGATGGTAGGAGAAAGTTGAATGGATAAACAGTGGGGAATGGGTTACACGTGAATGGTAAATGGATGGATGAGGGATGAATAGTTACCATGTGTCAGGCACTATACCAAGTACTGGAGATATGCTGGTGAGCCAAACCAGCAGGTGCCTACCCTAAGGGGGCTTACAGCTGAGTGGGGGAGACAGATATACACATAATCAATATATAATAATTATGTATAATAAAATATATCTATAATTCCAAATTCTAATATGTGCTCTGAAGGGAAAGAACAGGATGCTCTGAGAAGGAAAAATATGGATAAGCGGTAGAAAAATGGTCAATAAATGGGAAGATGGAGGTAGATAGGACTTGGGCTGAGGTGCTTTATATTAATGGTCCCAGCCTGCCACGCACACCATCTGTTTCCAGACCCAGGGCCTCCCCACAACCCACCTGTATCTCTAACCTCAGAGACACTGTCCTCTCTCTCCCCGCACTGACTCAGCACCTGCCCAGCACCTCCCCAGTAGCCCTGCCTGACTCCACATCCAGCCCCCACCCCGCTGAGTCACAGCCTTGGGCTAGTCAGAGGACAACTCCATGGGGCCCTCAGTTCAACCCAGCCCCTTGGCCATCCTCATCCTCGGAGGGGGTAAGATGCCCACAGGGAGGCCGGCAGGTGCCGAGCTCTTGATGCCCGGGCCTGAGCGCAGCTCCTGATTCTCAGGAGAGAATCTCTGACCAAGCCTGAGGTGAGAGTTGGGCTTATCTGGGGACTGGGGTCAAGGGTAGTGGATTAGAGCTGAGTCTGTCTGCAAGACTATCCCTCAGTCAGGAGCTGGCCTTGGAATTTAGGTCAGGGGTCAAGATGGGAGAAGGGAGGTGCCCCGTCAACGACCAAGTCAGCACTCAGCCTGGGACCAGGGTCAGGATCTAGCCATGGCTGTGGGCAGTGATCAGGGCTCAGGCTACATCTGAAGCCTCAGGTCAGGGTTTAGTCAGAGTCCCCAGTCAGGGAATAGGGCTCAGTCTATGACCAGTAAGGATCGGGGCTCAGTCAGTGTCCAGGGCACTGGCCTAATCTCCTCTTTCTCCAGGGGGGGGCTGAGCGGGTGGGTTGACCTGGACTGGCTGAGGAGCAGTTTCCAGCCTAATTTCCCTCACCCAGAGAGATGAGCAGCACCTGCCCCAAACCCTCCCCTTCATCCTCTGGCCCTGGCTAGGTCAGGCCCCAGGGGCCAAGTCGGGCTCAGTGTCTCCAGCAAGGCCTAACCATCCTCACTCTGGTACCCCGGGGGCCCCGGGCTAGGGGTGGGGTGGGGGTAGGGCTGTGGGTCAGGGCTCTATGCCTGACCCAGGAGGGCGCCTTGCGCAAGGCTTTCTGAGGCAACCGGCTGCTGGCCGAACACCTCGGCACCCCCCACTCCACACCCTGCAAGCTTTTCGCAGAAAGGGAAGGGGCAGGCAGTGGCCTGGATTGAACACACATAATCCCTTTCCTTCCCTGGCCCCGGTGGCCTCAGGACAGGACGGAGGCAGATCAAAAAGAAGGCAGTGCAGGGATCAGATGATTGGCAACCCAACTCAGCAGGACTCCAGTATCAGGAGCGGGTGGGTCTGGGGCTCTCTCCTCCCTGCAGCGGGAAGGTAAAGGAGGGAGTCAGGATCCCTGGAAGTTCCGAGAGTGCCACCCCCAACACACACAAAACAGTAATAATTATGTGGCTGAGCCCAGAGCAGAACTGGTGGCTGCCCAAGGTCACCCAACTGTCAGAGGCAAGGTCAGAACAAGAAACCAGCTTTTGTCCTGGGTTTCCAGCTCCTCCCACCACAATTGGGGGTTAGGACCCCTCACACTTGAGGAGGGCATGGGACTTCCCCAGGAACTTGCAATCATTCTCGTTGAGACTCCTGAATTAGTGGACCAACGTGGGCTTTGGAGCCATACAGACCTGGGTTCAACACCCCTGTCTTACTGTGTGATCCTGGGCAGGCTACTTCCCCTCTCTGACACCTGGTTTCCTCACTTGTAAAATGGGCATAAATTCACTCTTAGCTCACAGGGTTGTGGCCAGGATTACATGAGAAAGCAGATGGAGGGCACAGCCTAGGCGTGCCACGTGGGGGGTGCTCAGCTCTCAAGGGGTGTGTGCTTGGGGGTGGAGGTAGAAGCCCGGGCCCCATGGAAATAATGTTAATCACTTATCATCAAGTGCTTACCGTGTGCCAGGAACTCTTCTAAGCTCTTTACTTGTAATTAACTCATATAACTCTCCATTTAGTCCAATAATAGTTCCCCATAACACTAAGCAGTTCAGTAACCCTATCAGGAGGAATCTATCCTCAATTCCATTGGTAGATGAGGGCTCTGCGTCTCAGAGTAGCTAAGTGACTTGCTCAGTGTCATGCAGCTAGGACAGGCCAAGGAGGCGGTGTACCCGAAGACCACCCAGGGTTTCAGCCAGACCTGGCGCGAAATCCCACTGCCTACCCGCCTCCTTAGGCAGTGATTTCACCTCTCTGAGCCCCAGTTTCCTCATCTGCCTCCAGGGATGAAAACAGCAACTTGGTAGGGAAGTTTGTGGAGGCATCAGATGATGTAAGGGAGGCACCCACACAGGGCCATGCTGGATCCGTGGGCACAAGAATCACATTCTTCATGAAGAAAACCCAGGCCCACGGGCCAGAGCTGGATCACCCAACACAGCCGTGCCTGCAACAGGACCACCACCGGGCTGGTGCTGTGCCCAAACACTGGCCTTCCTGCCTTTTCTGCGGCCCAGCCTGAACCAGATTCGGATGTTGAGGGACCTCTGCCAAGCCCCTGGAAAACCCCAGAGATGGGGGAGGTGCCCGGTCTCCTAATAAATGCTCCCCAAGAGGAGTACAGGTCCAGAGCTGCAACTCTTGAATCACCCACTGTTTTTCCCAAATTGATTGGCCCAAATCCATTTACCCACCTGTATTATGAGTTCCGTAGTGTTTTTCTTTCAATCAGCTCATTTTTTAAAACTTAGGTAAATTCATCTAAAAGCGAAAAAAATTTAAATCACTGACCACTATCATTTACCATAAAGAGGAAGTAACTGTAAAATTAAATACGAGGAAAACAAAATTCTTTTTTTTTTTACATCTTTATTGGAGTATAATTGCTTTACAATGGTGTGTTAGTTTCTGCTTTATAACAAAGTGAATCAGTTATACATATACATATGTTCCCATATCTCTTCCCTCTGCGTCTCCCTCCCACCCTCCCTATCCCACCCCTCTAGGTGGTCACAAACCACCCAGCTGATCTCCTTGTGCTATTTGGCTGCTTCCCACTAGCTATCTATTTTACGTTTGGTAGTGTATATATGTCCATGCCACTCTCTCACTTAAAACAAAATTCTTAAATCCTGTTTGTAGCTGAGCTCTGCTCTCCCTTCCTTAACATTGAGGTGTTAAGAACACAGACACTGTTAAATGAAACTTTCTCCCCCAGTAATTGCAGGAACTGGAAGAAAATCAAAACGAAATACGTGTATCACAATATGATTCAATGTTATTTAATAGAGTCCTGAGACCCTAAAACCACCTGGCATCCTACTACTGCTGTATGCAACATATTTGGGAAAACCCTGACCTAATCCAACTCTCCTCCTAGTTTACACATACGAAAATTAAGGCTCCCAAAGAGGAGAAGACTTGCCCACAATCTCACAGGGTGAGTGGCTTCAGCCAGATCTGGAATGCAACCAGAACTCTTTTTAAGCCATCGTTTCACTTTTGTGGGGGAAAACCTAAAGATGAAAGTTTTGAGGACACCAGTGGTGGAATTTCCGGCATACAGCAGGCACCAGCAACACCTGGGTGGAGAGGAAGTTAAGCTCAGCAGTCCCCAGACCTCACCTCCTCTCCTCCTTCTGAGTTCCTCCCGGCATTGCTGAGGGTCCTCAGAACTACAGCAAATAGAAATGCAGCCTGCTTGGCTCAGGGACCTGGGCAGAGGGATGTTCTGAGCCTGGAGAGAAGGAAATTCATGAAAGCTGAACTCTCTCTTCAGGGAAGTGCACATTTTTGCATTTAATTTGAGGGGGGAGTGTTGGTCTCCTTTTATTTTCTCACTTTTAAACAAATGCTTATATAGCATTTATTTTATTTGTTTTTTTAAAAGAATAAATGTATTCATTTTTGGCTGCGTTGGGTCTTCGTTGCAGTGCATGTGCTTCTCACTGCGGTGGCTTCTCTTGTTGCGGAGCACGGGCTCTAGGTGCGCGGGCTTCAGTAGTTGTGGCTCGCGGGCTCTAGAGCACAGGTTCAGTAGTTGTGGCGCACGGACTTAGCTGCTCTGCGGCATGTGGGATCTTCCTGGACCAGGGCTTGAACCCGTGTCCCCTGCATTGGCAGGCGTATTCTTAACCACTGCACCATCACGGAAGTCCCATTATATAGCATTTATATTCCAGGCACTTCACAAACATTGTCATTTAATCCTCATGACAAACCAATGAAGTAGATACTATTAAAATCTCCATTTTACAGATGAGGAAACTGAGGCACAGAGAGCTTAAGTAAATTACCCAAAATCTCCCTACTCGGCAGTGGTAAGATTTGAACCCAGGAAATGTGGTTTGACTATGACATAAGGATGTTTCAGTACATTTAATCATTTAATCCTGAAGACTACAATGCAAGGAAGGTATAATTAATCCCATTTTATAGATGCAGAAGCTGAGGCTCAAGGCTATTTGGCAGCTTTGTTGTAGACCCAACAGGCTCTTCACTTCTTTGCTATACTTGCTGGACCCTGTGCCGGAGATTCTTGGTCTAGGGTGGTGCTACTCCGTATGGTAGCCATTTGCCGCAGGTAGCTATTGACCATTTAAAAGTGTGTCTAGGGTGACTGAGGAACTGAATTTTTCATTTTTTTTAATTTTAATTTTAAAACAGGTAAAACATTTTCTCCATTAAACAAACCTTAATTGTTTTGATACTTTAACATTCTTTACCCACTGACAATTTTACTTTAACCACTGACAATTTCGCTTCCATGCTGATTTGTGTCCAAACTAAGCATAAAATATATGCCAGATTTTGAAGATATTAGTATGAAAAAAATTTAGGTTATCTCATTAACAATTTTTTACTATCTGTTGAAATTATAATATGCTATATATATTGGATTAAATAAACTATATTATTAAAATTAATTTCACCTGTTTCCTTTTATGCTTCTTTAATGCATAACTAGAAAATCTGAAACTACATATTTGGTTTTGTTATGTTCTATTGAAAAGTGCTGGTCTAGAGAATTGGGATTTGATACCCCTAACAGTGATAAGGTCCCCAAACCTGGGGTCCATGCCCAAGGTACAGTTCCAGTGACCATACCCACAAGTCTTGGAGGAGGCTTCTGGGTTGCAAAGATTGTGAAATGTCCCTGGACATTGTGGGCACTGGAGTCAGCTGCCCCAGTTTCAAATCTCAAATCTGCTTCATATACTAAGCTGGGTGGTCGTGGGTAAGCCCCTCACCTTGACTCATCTATAGAATAGAAGTGACATTGCCCTTTTCACAGTTCCTTAAGTGTCCCAGGGCCTTTGCACTTACTCTTTCCTCCGTCTTCTCTCACATCTTTGCACTCCTCACCCCTTCTCTTCCTTAAGATCTTAGTTTAAACATCAACTTCCTGATGAGCCTTACTGAAAATAGCCAGCCCTCAGTCATATCTGATAGAGAATAAATTTATGCTATTCAAGAAAATACATGACACATGACCTATTTTAAATGATCTTGGTTTATTGATTTTATTTTCCTGAGAATGGTCTGTCTCCCCACTGATTTATAAGATCCGTGAGGGCAGGGATTAGTCAGTCTTGTTACTGCTGAGTTCCCAGCACTTAGAACAGGGTCTGACACAGCATGAAACAAAGTTAGGAATGTATAAGCAAACGCAGCCACAGTCTGGCTTCAGAGAGGTGCTGGGAAAACAACATCCCAGCCTTTCCTTGTCCCCTACAGCTGTGGGAGGGTCCAGCTGAGTCTAGGTCCTGGTGTAGAAAATGAGTTCATTCATCCCTCCCAGGCATGGGAGTCTCCAGGGTTAAATGAGATCCCAGAACCCCTTGCTGTGCCCTGAAGGCTCTGAGACACAGGTGAGCTGGTCCCTGGAGTTCTGCAACCAAGGAAACAAAGGTGACTCCACCTGCCTCCCATCAACCTCTGCCTGGAGGAGTTATTTTTCGACACTGGTGAATTCAGACATCAAGGCCTTAAAGGGATTGGACCCACGGGGCTGCAGAGGGATGCTTCACCAAACAGTGAGTGGCACCTGGGCTTCCCACACCTGGGGTGCAAGTCCTGTTACGGGTGCCGTCCCTCTCTGAGCCTCCACTGTCTCCACTCTGTTTACTGAGCATCTACCATGTGCCACGCATTCTAAGCATTTAACATTTGTTAACTTATTTAATCCATTTCCTGAGGTAGCACAGTGGGTCTGGGCACAGTGGGTCTGGGCACACTTAGGCAGACCGGTTCCAGGGGACTTGCTCTTAACTACCAGGCTGCACTGCCTCTATTAAATGAGTGCTGTGAAGCCCACCAGAGCCCAGGCCTCCCCAGGGCACCACAGTGGTTCTGTTGAGCCCAGAGTCAGCTCCTAAGTCCGCGGTCTTTGCAAAGCTCCTGGGTTGCTTTCCCATAGCTGGGCCTCAGGCTGCCCCTTAGCAGAATGCGGGAGAATGGAGTTTCCTGCCTGCCCAGGGTTCTCCTAAACGCTTAATAAAGCAATGGTGGGCAAGTGCTTTATTACCGCGGGGGGGGGGGGGCACCCAGAAAACTGTCACGGTTTGCTCTTTTTCTCCTCCGCCCCGTCCTGAGAAAGAAGGATGTTCTTCTATTTCACAGATGGGAAAACTGAGACTCAGAAAAGCAAAATGCTTTTTCCAAGGTGATAGGGAGAGCCAGCCACCGGCATCGCTTTGAATCTTCGAATACGGGGCGGGAGGGGTAGGCAGGAGGCGGGGGTGGAAACAAGACACCCCTAGAGGGCCGGGAGGGGTTCCGGGACCGCAAGCGGACCGCACGGAAGGGGTGGGGCGGGGCGCCCGCGGAGGTGACCCCGGGGGGCGGGGCTCAGGGGATGGTGCAATCCCGGGCCTGAGGGCATCAGGCAGTGGCTGATTAGCTCAGGTTTACATCACCCGCGTCGGAGCTGTAGCCCGGCGCTCGGCGTCCCCGAGATATTCGCAGCGGAAGCGGCGGCGGCTCCGCACGCGTCCGGCTGCTGGGGACCGAAGCCAGAGCCCGACCCGGAGCCGAGCTCAGCCACGACGGAGCAGCGCGGGCCACCCGCGGGTGCCTGGGGACTCTGAGCTTGGCCGGCACCAGGACTTCGTCGCGCGCGAGGGCAGGGTACCCAGCGGGGGCGTGAGGCTGCGGCCGGAGGGGCTGAGGGGCGGCCGGGAGCCTCGGGGCGGCTGGGGTTGTCGCGTGTCACACGTACACACACACACATACACACAACTTTTAAGGAAACCCACGGTCCGGGGAGCGACCTGGGCTGAGTGTTCCCGCCGGGCCCAGGTGACGCGGCCCCACAGGGCGTGGGGTCGCCGAGCGTGGCCGATCAGGCTGGCGGGAGGATGCGTACCCACCGGGCGTGGCAGCGTGTCCCGGGGGCGGAGGGTGTGTAGTGTCCGCATTTGTGTGAGTGTGGGGCGGGCAGGGGAGTTGTGTGGCTGGGTGCGGGGAGGTCTGTGGGGGTCACTGGGGGAGCCTGTCTACCTGTGGAATGTGTCCTTGCGGATCTGCTGGGGTCCGCGTAGGCCAGTGGGGTCCGGGTGGGGCTGTGTCTCCGGGGACCTTGCGAGCTATGCGGAGGGCTGAGTACCGGGCGGCAGGTGCGGGCCGTGCGGGGACGGCGGTGCCCGTGGTGGGCGGGGGGGGGGGGGGCGGCGCAGGGTCAAAGGCAGCCAGGACGTGGCGTGAGGGCATGGACCACGGGTGTGACGGGCCTGACGGCTACCGGTTTGCGAGCTGTAGGATGCGCGCGTATTCTGTTGTTGCCGACTGTGTGTGTTGTACCTGTTGATTCTGGGGTGTGGGGGCGAGGCCTCTTATCTCAGCCCAGGGGCCCAGCCTCCTTGCCTTTGCCCGCCCCTCCCAGGCCCCTCGCCGGCCCTCGGTTTCCGCTGAACCTTCTGCTCCGGGACCCCCGCCCCTCCGCCGCTTCCTCTCCCACGGCTTCCGATCCCGGCTGCCGAGGACGGGGCGAGGCCGCCCACTGCCTTCGCTGTGGGGGCGTGGGGGCGGGGTGGGCGTGGGGTCAGACTGAGCGTGTGGCCTTGTTGGTATCCGTCCTGCAGTCGTGAGTATGATAGTTGGGAGAGCTCTGTGCGTGTGCGTGCAAGCTTGCCGGTGGAGGGCGAGGTGTGTGTCTCTTAATAATGTGGGTGCCCCTCTCTGCCTTGTATGTGTGCCTTGGCTGGCTGGCTTGGACAGAGTGTGTTTTGAGGGGGCGTGTGTACACCCGTCTGCCCTGGGTTGTGTGAGTGTGTGTGTTTGGTATGACCCGCCCTTATTCCCCTGGGAGTGTCAGGGAACAGCAAGAGGTAGAAATTAGGGGCTGCCTCCATCCTACTGCAGAGATTTTAGTCTTGCCCTGTGGCATGCAAATTCCCTTGTTCACCTATAGACTCAGTTACCCCATCTGTCCAATGGAGCTCATCCCAGGCCCTACCAGGCTCTGAGCCCTGGATAGGGCAAAAGCAGCCTGGGGTGCCGATGTGGCCACGGGAAAGCCACTCCAGGGAGTCTCAGGCTTTGCAGGGCACGAAGCATCTACACAGACAGGGATCATCTTGCTCTACTCTCTGAATAGCCAGTGCAGTAAGGAGTGTCATCCTAACCTCATCCCTGCAGAAGTTTCTGAGACTCCCAAGGGTAGCACTTCAGCATCTTCAGCTGTGAGTAATAATGATAATAATAATAACAAACCAACAGTAGTGACCATTTCCTGACACCTACCCTGCAACAGGGCCATGTTAATTTATTTGTATTTTCATTTCATCATTACAAACATCTTATGGGGTTTGCATCCACTTTACAGATGAGGGAATGGAGGCTCAGGAATTTTGAAGAACTTGCCTAGGGCTCGCCAGCCAGGAAGGGTCTGAGCCAGGATGACATCCAGGGAATATCTGATTACGGTCACCCCCTAATGCATTCTTACCAAGATGGGATTATGGTCTTTCATTCGAGATGGGGGCTCCCTCCCTCCCAAGGCAGCCCATGCATTTGGGAGCCCATGCATTTGGCATGATTGGAGAGATGGGCTTCAGTCAGAGAACTGACTGAGTGATGTTTCCCCCTAATCCTGCCTAGGACTGTTGGGAAGGTCTTCACATGGCTGAAGTCTATCTCCCTCTCACACCTCATACCTGGGCCTCCTTGTTCCTCATCTGGAGCCTGGATGGGTGGGCAGACGGGTCCTGGAGAGAACCTTTCCTCCCTGACATGCCTTTGCACTCTCCTCCACCCACCACACACACGGTGACACAGCTGTACCCGGGGTGGGGGTGCGGGGTGCTTCCTCTGAAGTTGAATGAGTGAATCTTGGGGCTTTGAGAGACCTCCCCTCCCTGCCTCATTCTCACCTGATGGTAAAACTGAGCTGGCTGGTGGACTAACTCTGCATGTAAACAAAGTTCACATTTTAAAAAAGAAATACACCTCATCTGTTTTGAAATACTCAAGCACTAAGTGAATGTGGAATCTTTATTTTAAATTATTGAAATTGAAAATTCCCTTGCGTCCCTACCAAATCCCTTCCTCTTCTGGAGTCTCTCAGGAGGCCAGAAGCTACTGAATTTAGTCTGGGTCCTTCCAGACCTTTTCCTGTGCATTTACACACCTATATATACAAATATGCAGATACATCATATTACATGCTGGTGGGTTTTTTTACATAAATGAGATCATCTTGGGTACACTGTTCAGCAGCTAGCTTTGTTCACTTGACAATAAGTATATTCATTCCAGAACATCCATTCATATGTAAATTCAGTATACACTTCATTGATTCATCATCCTTCATCATCCCTACTCCCCCTCCCCCTCCTTGCATCCCTCCCTACCTTTCAGAGGTAATAGCTGCCTATACTACAGCACTCAACAGATACAGTGCAAAGTCTCTCTTCCTCCCTCTCACCAACCATCAAATCTACCTCTCCACTGTGCTTTTTTTTCACTTAACATTTCACTCTGGAGATCTTTCCAATTAGCACACAAAGAATTTCCTCAGTCTTTTATATGGCTACAACTGTTCCACATATAGAGAAATATAATGTATTTAACCAGTCTCCTAATGATGGGCATTTAATTGTTTCTATCACATGGGCTGTAGGGATAACCTTGTACTTGCATCATTGCATCAGTATGTAGAGAGTTCCTGGTCTTTTTCAGAGCTGTATAGTATTCCACTGTGTGGCTGTACCGTGATGTTTTAACCAGTCTTCTACTGCTGGACATCTGGGGGAATTTCCTGCTTTTTGCTGGTAGACGCAAGGCTCTGATTAGCAGCCTTTCACATATTTAATTTTTTGGTAGGCATTTAAATTGGAGGATAAATTCCCAGAAGTGGGACACCCAGCCAAGGGTATATGCATTTGTCCATTTAATGCATACCGCCAAGTCACCCTTCATAAAGCCTGTGCCAGTGTATCCTCCACCAGCAGACGAAAAGAGGGGACACCGAGCAGCCTCATTTTAGTGCTTTTCTCCCCTTCTTTCTAGATGCAAGCCACCTCTCTGGCTGTTCCTGAGGGTGCCCCCTCCAGGAAGAAGCGGTTGGAGTTGGATGATGACCTAGACACTGAGTGTCCCACCCAGAAACATGCTCGATGTGGGCCCGAGCCGCCCTCCTGCCAACTGCCCCTGAGCCCACCCCCTGCTCCAGTTCACACCCCTGCTGTGACCACTGCCTCCAGGCTTGGACCCTATGTTCTCCTGGAGCCTGAGGAGGGCAGCCGGACCTACCGCACCCTGCACTGCCCCACAGGCACGGAGTACATCTGCAAGGTACATGCCCCAGGGACCACTGTCCCCAAGCATCACAGGGGGCTGGGAAAGGATTGCCAGGGCTGAGGGACCCTTATATTAATTTAGTTCTGTTTTTGTTGGGGAAGCAACCAGTGAATCCCCAGCTCTCTGTCAAGCTCCAGGCTGGGCTGAAACCGAGAGGTAAACCAGATGGTCCCAGCCCTGGGGGAGTTCACAGCTTAGGCCCCATAGTATGATAAATGTTGCTGGGGTGGAGCTTAGGGGCCATGAGAGCACAGAGAAGCCTCTAGTGTATTCAAAGGCAGAGTCAGAAAAGGCTGAGTAGGAGTCAGCCAGGGAAAAGTGGGAGAAGGGAGTTCCAGGCAGGGGAAACAGAGGCCTACAGGATTGAGGGCAAGGCACTTCAGAGAATTAAAAGGACTTCATTGTGGCCGGAGTGGAGAGGGGGTGCAGACAGGGCCAGCAGATGAGAGCTTGCAGCCACTGGTTGTGAAAGCATTAGGAAGAAGCCCCCACTAGGCTGTGGGGAGCCATTTAAAGTATTTGCACAGGGTAAGATGAGATATGGTAGACATCAGAACTCCTGGGAACCTGGAGGTCATTGGGCCTACCAGTGGCCATTTTACAGATGGAAAGACTGAGGTCAAGAGGAGAAGGGCCATGCATGAAGCCACATGGCATCAAGCCTGGATCCTAGGGCACAGTCCAGGGTTCCTGACAGAAATCAGAGTTCTTGGCAGAATTCAGGCAACAGGCAGGGCCAAGTGACCCATACAGGACACTGCCAGGTCTCAGCTCACAAGGACAGAGATGAGAAAGCATAATCGTAGGTGTTTACTGTGCACCAGGTACTATGTTGATTGTCTAGTCTGCATCACTCCTCTAATCTTCACATAGTCTATGAGGTAGCTACTATTATTGGGCCCATTCTAGAGATAGAGGACAGGCTCTGAGGTTCAGAAAGCTGTGGTTACCTGCCACCTCACAAAGCCAAGAGGTGTCAGAGCTGAGATTGGGCCCAAGCAGGTTAAGCCCAGAGCCGTGGGCCTCATGCTAGGACAGGTGGTTCAGATACAGGCAGGGCAGGTTTGCTCTGGTGGGCAGGGGTAAGGAGGATAGGGAGACCCAGGTACACAGGGAGGGGTAGAAGGGGGCTGGGTCCCCTTGGGAAGGCACAGAGAGGCAGAGGGACTGAAGCCTCCATCCAACTGGGAGGAGCAGCAACGGTGGCTCCAGCTCCTGTTGATGGGGGTGCAGCGGGCAGGGCCAGATCTGGACATCACACTGGGCTCTGGGCTGCCTGATGCTGGTCCCCAGGGCTACCCCAGGTGCTCTAAGGAACCCCTGAACTCTGGGTCCCCTTCCTGCAGCACCACAGGTTTTTTTCTGTTCCCCTGGGGAGGGAGGTCCATGCTGAGAGGAACGACCATGGCAAGCTGGAGCCAGAAGCACCGTGCTTTCACATGGCCCTGGACATTTAGGAACATGTAAAGAAATCTTCTGGGATGTGCCTGTTCCTATGTCCAGCGTGAGCTGTGGGGGCCGACCTGCCGTTTCCACATTGCCTAGGCTTTTCTGGTCGGTGTGTAGAAAGATCTACATCCTGTCTTCCTAGATTATTGCCTTATTCATTAATTCAGCAAACTCTCAGTGAGCACTTGTACGTGCCGTGCACCATGCACCATGTACCATGCTGTGGCTCAAAAGTAGACCAAGCTCTGCCCCCACAGTTCGCGCTGGGGGTGAATGAGTAAAATATACATCAGGTGATCTTAACTGCTATGGAGAAAAACTAGGAGATGGGAGAGAAGGGAGTGGGGAGGGGAGGGGGTGAAGGTGATCTTAGCTGGGAAGTCCAGAAAGACCTCTTTGAGGAGGTGACTTTGAGCAGTGACTAGTGCACTGGGGGAGCCAGCCCTGTGGGTATCTAGAGGAGAACATTCAGGTGGCAGGAAAAGCAGGTGCAAATGCTCAGAGGCAGGGATGCGCTTGCCCTGACTTTTAAAAACGTCTCCGTTTTTGGATTATTGCCTCCAAGCCACCCCAACTGTTTTGTTTTAACACATCTACTTACATTTTTTCATGGATTAAATATGTATATGCTTTAGTTATTTATTTTTACTTTCTGTGTGTCACAGACAAAATAACAAGCAAAGGGTTTAAAGGCAGAT
The DNA here is from genome assembly GCF_963455315.2 of Globicephala melas. Lineage (NCBI taxonomy): Eukaryota > Metazoa > Chordata > Mammalia > Artiodactyla > Delphinidae > Globicephala > Globicephala melas. Next base: position 59,416,471 of record NC_083328.1, on the reverse strand, counting down.
AAACCAAAGTGAGTAGACTGCTCTACCACTGATTAGCTGTGTGGCTTCCAAGTCACCTTCCTCTGAACATCCTTTCAGGAATATGGCAAGGTTTCCATCTAATGTCCATAAAGCCCCTAGCATCTTTCCCCACAACCTCCCCACTCTCACCACGGGCCCCACCCTCCTCCCCCACCCCATTCTAGCCATACTGATCTTTGGCTGGGTTTCTAGAGCAGCTCAGGTTCTTTCCTGCCTCAGGGCCTTTGCACTTCCTGTGCCTCCCACCTAGAAAGCTTATCCCTTGGGCACCTCAGTCATTCAGGTCACTTCCTCAGAGTCCCTTCCAGACTACACTTTCTAAAATAGGTGCCTCCTGCCAGAATGCTCTTTATTCCAGCATTCCTTTGCAATTCTTATCAGAATTTGTAAGCATTTAGTTTTTTTGGCCTGTTTACTGTCTCATGTATTGGACTATGGGCACCAGGAGGGCGGGGACCATGGCTGTCAGTCAAGTTAGCGCCCCAGTGGCTGGTACAGGTAGGCATTCAATGCCTGCTTGTGGAATAAAGGAAAGGGTGGGTGGGCAGTGAATCCTAGAGAATGGTAGCCATATTGATGATGAGGGGAAGGATGAGTTACTTCTGCATGATCTCCTCTTTTGGATGCCCTCTGTTTGCGGGGGTTATTTTTGTTCAGGTTACCTGTTATTTTAAATTATCTGAGGTTTAAGGCCATATGAGCTCGCAGCTAAGAGCCCGGATGATGGAGAACAGGGATTCAGTCTCAGCTCTGTCCCTTGCTGGCCGTGTGGCCCTCCGCTTGGTCAGGATTGAGTGACCTGCTGCTGAAGTGCTGGGGCACAAGGCCCAGCACACAGTAGTTGGCTGTGACTGGCTGCAAGGCCGACCTGGGCCCCACGGGGTCCCCACCCGTGTTCACACCATGCTCCCACAGGTGTACCCGGCCTGTGAGGCCCTGGCGGTGCTGGAGCCATACTTGCGGCTGCCCCACCACTGCCATGTGGCCCGGCCGGTGGAGGTCCTGACAGGCACGCGGCACCTCTACGCCTTCTTCCCACGGCCGCATGGGGACATGCACAGCCTGGTGCGTCGCCGGCGGCGCCTCCTGGAGCCCGAGGCCGCAGCTCTCTTCCGCCAGATGGCCACCATCCTGGCACACTGCCACCAGCACGGGCTGGTCCTGCGCGACCTCAAGCTGCAGCGCTTCATCTTTACTGACCCGGAGAGGTGAGCGTGGCCACGGATAAGGCCTTGACTGATGTTCTGGTCACAGTTAGATTGAGGTTATGCATTTTTGGCAAGAATACCACAGAAGCCATAGGGTCTTCTCAGCCCATCCTATCAGGAGATATGGGCTGCTGATACGGATTGCTGTGATGTTAACCTCAATCTTTGGTTAAGGTGGCTTCTACCAAGTTTCTCCACTGGAAGTTTCCTAATTTACCATTTATAATTAATAAATACCTTGGGGGCTTCCCTGGTGGCGCAGTGGTTGAGAGTCCGCCTGCCAATGCAGGGGACACTGGTTCGTGCCCCAGTCCGGGAAGATCCCACATGCCGCTGAGCGGCTGGGCCCGTGAGCCATGGCCACTGAGCCTGCACGTCCGGAGACTGTGCTCCACAACGGGAGAGGTCACAACAGTGAGAGGCCCGCGTACCGCCAAAAAAAAATTAAAATTAAAAAAAATAATAATAAATACCTTGGGCAATACCTTGTAATTAATCTGTACTATGAGGTTCTTTAGGGCTCTGCATGTAAATATCCTGTTTCTCCTTAAACTTTCACCCACTAATTTCAGCCACCATCCATTCTGCCTGTAGCAGTTATTCCTAGGATGTTTGCCTAAGGGTGGTTTTCTAATTCCTTTTACATTCTATACTAAAATGAACATGCTTTTAGTAAGAAGTAGAATGTAAATTTTATAATGATTTTTAAGCTAATACACAGCTTCAAATAATTTTGAGCTTAGGGTAAGTACAACACCCCCAGACCACCCAGAAGTGAGAAAAGTACTTTCTTCCCTTTTCAAGGCAATAGTTTGAGAAGCACCATCAGAAGAGAGATGGTGGAATCAAAGAAACCTGGGTTCAAATTCTGGTTCTACTTTTTAACTTGCAATTTGTCCTTGAGCAATGGCTTCACCTGACTGAAGCTTGACTTCTTTTTTTTTTTTTTTTTTTTTGCGGTACGCGGGCCTCTCACTGTTGTGGTCTCTCCCGTTGCGGAGCACAGGCTCCAGACGCGCAGGCTCAGCGGCCAGGCTCATGGGCCCAGTTGCTCCGCGGCATGTGGGATCTTCCTGGACCGGGGCACGAACCCGTGTCCCCTGCATCGGCAGGCGGACTCTCAATCACTGCGCCACCAGGGAAGCCCCGAACCTTGACTTCTTTATCTGAAAAATGGGCCAATAGTGCTAACACCTCAGCCCACCCCCTGTGCAGTGATTCACAGGACTAGTCAGCATTTTCAGACAGGCACCCAGGAAGTGGTGTCATGGGAACAAGATTAAAGCAGTGGTAATAGTATGCTTCCTATTAAAGTAGTCTAGAGTGCTCGGTGGGAGTTATTTATTTATTTATAATTAATTAATTTATTTATTTATGGCTGTGTTGGGTCTTCATTGCTGCACACGGGCTTTCTCTAGTTGTGGCTAGCGGGGGCTACTATTTGTTGCGGTGCGCGGGCTCCTCATTGTGGTGGCTTCTCTTGTTGCCAAGCACAGGCTCTAGGCACGTGGGCTTCAGTAGTTGTGGCACGCAGTCTCAGTAGTTATGGCACACGGGCTTAGTTGCTCTTCAGCATGTGGGATCGTCCCAGACCAGGGCTCGAACCCATGTCCCCTGCAGTGGCAGGCAGATTCTTAACCACGGTGCCACCAGGGAAGCGCCGTGGGAGTTATTTAAAGCAGAAGTTGCAAATGGGGGTCTACACACTCTTTTTTTTTGCCCCACATTCCTGTTCGTTTGTGTTTTTAATTAAAATTGGTTGCGGGAATCCGCGGGTGGTCCAGTGGTTGGGACTCTAGGCTTCCACTGCGGGGGCTCCAAGTTTGATCCCTGGTCAGGGAACTGGAATCCCACAGGCCACGCGGCATGGCCAAAAAATTTTAAAAAAAAAGGGACTTTCCTGGTGGTCCAATGGTTATCCACGCTCCCAATGCAGGGGCCCCCCGTTCGATCCCTGGTCAGGGAACTAAGATCCTACATACCTCAACTAAGCCCGCGTGCCGCAACTACTGAGCCTGCACCACAACTAGAGAGCCCGTGCACCACAATAAAGACCCAGTGCAGCCAAAATTAATTAATTAAAAAAATAAATAAAATTGGTTGCTAACTTTTTAAAAGCTGGGATTTTTTTCATTAAACTATGATCTCTGACTTCTCTTGTGGAAAAGGGGACCATGGAGCCACCTGGGAACTACATAAGCAGCTCATAGCGCTGGCTCTGGGCCGGAGAGAGCTTCAGTCCCAGCCCTGCTTCCCGTGGCTGCAAAATGGCCTCTTCCTCATCGGTTGTATGAGGGTGAAATGACATACACCAGGTAGAAGCTCAGCCCAGGGTCAGGTTCGCAGTGGACACTCCAAATACTGACTGTAATGTTGTTAGTGGTGCCCTTTTTAGGCAGGGTTTGTGCTGAGATAGTTGGCACAGTCCCCACTTCCTACTTCTAATTTTGTTACCTGCCTAGACCCTAAGTTTGCATCTAGCTTAATAGAGGCTTAATGCCCTCAGCCACCTCACGCACCTCCCCACACCGGGCCCCCGCCCCACAGACTGTTGGGAAATGTGTTCCTCCTAGAGTCCTAGTTCAAATTTAATTGCTCTGTGACCTTAAGACATGACTTAATCTCTCTGAGCCTAGACTTCCTCATGTGTAATACGGCATTAATCAATCATCCAGCCTCACAGGACTGGCTCATGTCTGGCAAATGCCAGCAGGCACTTGGGAAATGGATGCCATTAAGTGTGACAGTGTGGGGTGGTGGCGTGGGGGTCCCACTATCTGACCCCCTGTCTCTCCCCCTGCACAGGACAAAGCTGGTGCTGGAGAACCTGGAGGACGCCTGTGTGCTGACCGGGCCTGACGACTCCTTGTGGGACAAGCACGCGTGCCCAGCCTATGTGGGCCCCGAGATCCTCAGTTCCCAGCCATCCTACTCCGGCAAGGCGGCAGACGTCTGGAGCCTGGGCGTGGCCCTCTTCACCATGCTGGCTGGCCATTACCCCTTCCAGGACTCAGAGCCTGCTCTGCTCTTCGGCAAGATCCGCCGTGGGGCCTTCGCCCTGCCCGAGGGCCTCTCGGCCCCGGCCCGCTGCCTGGTCCGCTGCCTCCTCCGAAGGGAGCCAGCTGAGCGGCTCACGGCCTCAGGCATCCTGCTGCACCCTTGGCTGCGGGAGAATGTGGTCCCTACACACCCCTCGCGATCCAGCGTCTGCGAGGCTGACCAGGTGGTCCCAGAAGGGCTGGGGCTGGAGGAGGCGGAGGAGGAGGGAGAGAGAGATGTGTGTCTCTACGGCTAACGCGACCCTACTGGACTCTCAGCCCCAGAGCCAGTTGAGGCTGGGGTATCTCTAAGCTCTCTCCTGCCTCTTTGAACTGAGCCGAACCTTAAGTGCCTTCTGGGAGGGAGAGAGGAGGAGGTGTGTGTGGAGCGTGCTGGACGCACACACCTGTGCACATGAGCTCGTGCCTCACCGAGTCCTCGGGAGCTCACTGTGCCAAGTGCCACTCCCAGTGCTGGGAACACAGCAGTGAACGACAGAGACAAAACTCCTGCTCACAGAGTTGACAACACTTTCCAGGCCCACTGGGCAGTGTCTACACTGAGCACCCACAGTGCAGGTATCGGCATCCACTCATGCTGATGCCCAGGTACCTCTGACATGGGACAGTCCCTTACACAAACAACCGAGCTGCCTTTGTATCTTGCACCTTTTCAGAGAAAGGGAAGCATCCCTGTGCCAAAGGCTCCAGGCCCCTCCCCTGTAACTCAGGACTCTAGAGCCCAGACCATGCTGGGAATTGTGCCCCCAGCAGCTCTGTCCTCTTGGTCAAGGGCTTCTCCATCCAGGCCTGAGCCAAGGATTTGGGCTGGAAGATCAAGAGTGCAAATGGTGAGGCTGGTCTTCATCTAACTCAAAGAGTAGTTTGGAGTGAAGGGCCAGGCCTGTCCACCTCAGTGGCCCCTGACCTGAGCACCAGAGTTGGGGGCCGGGATCAGGCAGGTTCTGTCCCCTGACCTCCTGAAAAGTCCCAAGCTCTGTTCTGGGGACACTTGGGGTCCAGGACCCTATGTCAACACTGTGGGATTTGGATGCCATGAGTATATGTTTTTATCTTGTGCCTAATAAAGGAATTATGAAGTACTGTCATTTCTCCTGGTTATTTCATCCATCTTCTCCTCCCCATCTCTTATGAGTTTTGTCTGCCTCCAAACCAGCCCCAGGGTGAAAGGCCAGAGGCCTTGTGTGTCAATCTCAGCTTGAGTGGTTCATGAGAACAGAAGACCCAGTAGGTCTTCCCTCATTCCCTCTGTTCCTTCTGGATGTCTTGGTGTCTCAGGATACTTTTTGGCTGCATGTAACTGAAACCGTGAGTTAAAGTGGCTTTGAAAAGAAGAAAACGTATTTCACACAAAGCAAGAGGTCGACAGGCGGGGAATGGGCTTCACGCTGGTTGATTCGGCTCTCAGAGCTGTTAGCAAGGACCTGGCTCCCTAGGCTCATTCTGTCTCTTTGCTCTGTTGTCCCAGGTAACTGCTCGTACAATGGCTATGGCAGCCCCAGGTGTCACATAAGAGAGACCCATGACCAGAGGAAGAAGGAGGGTGGCGTGGTAGTACTTGAGAACTCAGTACTCTGGAGTCAGGTTACCTGGAATTAAATCCTGGCCCCAACACTCACTAGCTGTTTGACCCTCAGCAAGTTTCTGAATCACTCTATACCTCAGATTCTTAATCTGTAAAATGAGGGATAATAATACCTAACTCAGGAGAATCAAATGGGTTATTTTAGCTAAAACACTTCGAATAAACAGTGGCTGGCATAACAAGTCCTCAGTCAGAGTTAGTTGTTCTCTCTCTAGCTTTTCCATGGGATGGGGAAGTCTTTCCCAGGAGCACTCCTAACAGACGTTTTGGCCAGAACTGGGCCACTGTGACCTCCTGGCCAATCACCAGCAAGGGAAATGCAGTTATGTTAATTAATCATGCCAGTTCTCCAGCTGTAGGTGGGAGCAGCCTCCCTGAGGCTCACGCTATGTGTGGGGGGTTGGGAGGGTGGGGTAGTGATAAATGAACAAAATCAAATTCTGAGAAGGAGGAGGTAGCGGGAGAAAGCACGAGGAAGAGAACTGTGGTAGCTCAGCCAATAGCCTGCTAACCGCAGACAGGTGAAGGAAGCTATCCTAGATCCTCCAGCCACCAGTTGACCCCCCAGCTGACTACAAATGCAGAGTTCAGTCAGGCTGACCCAGACCAGAAGAATTCCCCAACTGACCCACAGGATCATGGGCTAAATAAAATGATCATCGTTTTAAGCCATTAAGTTTTAGGATGTTTTGTTACACAGCAAATGCTAACTAATATAGACAGGGACAAGTCAGCCTCCTCTCTGTGCACCCAGCATCACCCAGAACAGGGCCTAGCTCTGTCTAGGGTCTCATGGAGCAGTCCCCAACTTTCACCCTTCCCCCAAGCCCTCCCATAGATCCTGCCCCAGCTCCCTCACAAGCTGTGTTCTCCCTGGTGCCTGTGGAACAAGGGCAAGGGGGGACAGCTTATAGAAAACGGGGGCTGCCAAGTGGCAGGTCTTTATCTACATTACACGGAGAGACTCATCCAAGCCTCACGACAACTCTATGAGGCAGATGCTCTTGTCATTTCACAGATAAGAAAAATGAGGTTTACTATTTATTTATTTTGGCCACACCACGTGGCTTGCGGGGTCTTAGTTCCCCGACCAGGGATTGAACCCAGGCCCATGGCAGTGAAAGCATGGAGTCCTGACCACTGGACAGCCACTGAAAAATGAGGTTTAGAGAGAGCAAAAGATTCATCCAAAACCACACAACAGAGAGAACAACTCACCTGGTTTTGCCTTGAAGCAGGAACTCTTGCCAAGGCCACGCTGAGGCAGCCACGAGAAAACTGTCACATAAAAATGCAAATCAAAATAAAAAATACACATCCACTCTCACCAAGCAATACAATGCGCATAACCACACCCCCGACTGCAATTAGTGGGGACTTTCATGTTCTCTTTGTATTCACTGAATGATCACTGTATAAGAGTTTTACAATATCAAAGGTAATACATATATATTACTTTATATATTACAGGGAGAGAGGGACTGTTAGAAATTTAACTGGGGATTTTACATGCAATTGGGAGCTCAACACAAAATATCACACTGTGGCCTGCCCGATTATTCATTCACCTAGCAATTCAACAACTATTCCTAATGCCAACCAACGGTAGAGCAGGTCCCGTGCAAGACGGATGCAACGTGGTCCCTGCCCTCATGGACTTCAGTCTAACAGAGGAGACAGATGTTAAACAGATAACCACACAAATGAAGAAATTAATTATACCTGGTATGTTCTTTGTGGCAAAGACAAGCGTCACCAATAAGTCCCATGCTCCCCTACGTGCCCTAGCCTCCCTTACAGTCACAGGACTAGTTCTGACCAATGGTATGTGTGTAGAAGTGACATGGGGTGGTCACTTCTGGGCTAAAGCAACTGAAAGCTGATGGGCCTCAACTCCCTGTCTTTCCCTTCCACAACTACTTGAGGCCATGCGTTCCCTTAGCTACAAGATAGAGGAGGACCACCAGATCCACGCTAGATTTTACTGAGCAAGAAATGAAGCTTCCTATGTTAAGTCTTTGCAATTTGCAGTTTGTCTGTTGGGCAGTTAGTGTTAATTACCATGACTAAGAAAAACTTGCCACAAGAGAAGGAAGGAAAATTCTCTTCCCCAGTAACTAGGCTGTATCAGTCTTTGCTGCATTACAAACCCCCAAACATAGTGGTTCGTGACTGTCTGTGTCAGCAGTTTGGGCTGGGCTCAGCTGGTCACTCATGCGGCTGCAGGCAAAGGGTGGCTCACCAGGACAGCTCAGCTTCACTCACTTGTCTGCCGATTGGCAGGCTCCAGGGAGCCTCGGCTAGGATGGGTCATCTCGGCTCTACGTGGTCTCAGCCTCCAACAGACTCAGCGCTGGCTCCTTCCTGTGGTGGTCTTGGGGTTTCAAAAAGCAACAAGAACAAATCCCAGTGCCCCAGCTGTGCTTCTGTCACATCGGCATGTCCCACAGACAGATCCAGGAGGTGGGGAAATTAATTCTCCCTCTCAGTGGGAGGACCTGAATATAATATGTGGCCTTTTTTTCTTTCTTCGATATACTACACGAGGTATACTTGATCAAGTGAGTTGACTACAGTGCACCTAAAACTGAACCTTGCAGGTACTAGATCCCTGGGCCAACTGCTTGGTGTCTCTGGGCCTCAGACTGTTCCCTTCCTTTTGTGTAGTTAAGCCCTGCCCTTCCCTTGAGGCTGGACCTAGAGACTCTTCAGAGTGGGCATGCCCTCCCCTACATGCTGAAGCCCGAAGAACAGGGTTCTCGGAGGTGGTCAGTCAGTCCCCTAGGGTGCTTGTTTAAAATGCAGATCCCTGGACACTGCGCAGACCTAGTGAGTTAGAACACTCGGGGTTCTGCATCTTAACAACCACCCTGGGTTGGAGAACCTCTGTGTTTGGAGAAATCCTGCCTCCTTGGGGACTCAGAGAGCTCATGTTAGCGCCTCCCTGGTTTGTTTGCAAATGGGTGTAAAGAGGGCATAAATTCTACCTGCCTGTAATGCTAGGATGGGCTCACAGATGTTGGGGGGGCTTTATCAGGTCAAAATCTCAGCCACCACCTAAGTTGTACCAGCATCCTGGGGAGAGACATGTAGCCCTCTTTCCCTCCTTGTTCTCTCTCCCCTCACCTGGCCTTGTGGCTCTGCACAGCACTTAGCACCACCTGGCAGGACATTCTCTATCATTTGTTTGCGGGAGTTTCATAAGTCCAAGGATATGCTCTGTTTACAACTGTCTCCCTGGCTCCAAGAACAGTGCCTGGCACACAGAGCTGCTCAATAAGTGTTTGTAAATTAAAGTGGTTGCTGTGTAGACCCTACATGCCTAGAGCAGAGCCAGGACACTTATTAGGGATGGTTAATGTTTACGGGCACATACTACATGCCAGGCATGCTTCTAAGTGCTTTATATCCACTATCTCATTTGATACATGACAGCCAGATGGCCCTCGATGATCTGCAACACCTGGTATCCATGCCCTTGTATACATTCCCTCCTACCCTGAGCTGGGCTGACAGTGTAACTAATAGGAAACTGTGAAAATAAACGAGTATGACTTTAAGTACAGGCCATAAAATATATTTTGGCTTCTGCCTTATTCTTCTGGATCATCTGTTCTGGGAAAAGCCAGCTGCCATGTTGCTAGGACACTCAAGTACCCTAGGGAGACATACATGTGGTAAGGAACTTACACATTCTGCAAATAACCAGCACCAACCAGGCCTATGAGTGGGCTTTCTTGTACATCAATCCTCCAGCCTCAGTCAGGCCTTCAGATAACTGAAGCTCCAGCCAACATCTTAACTACAACCTCTGAGAGACTTTGAGCCAAAAACTACCTAAGAAACTGTTCCTGAATTCCTAACCCATAGAAACTCTGTGAGATCTACATGTTTATATCGTTTTAAGATGCTAAGTTTTGGGGTAATTTGCTATGTATCAATAACCAATAACTGATACAGATCCTAAAAACAGCCCTATGAGGGAGGGACAATGATGATCACCATTGTACAGAGGGAGAAACTGAGGCCCAGAGAGGGGAAATCTTTTGTCCAGGGCCACACAGATAGTGTAACTATGGGACTGAACCCAGGTTTGAATGACTACAGAGTCTACCCACTGGAATGAAAAATGTCCAAAGTGAATGCCAGCTCTGCGCTTGAAGGACGAAGGCTAAGACCAGAACACTGAAAGAACGTATCTGCCTCCAGTACAAATTTGTGCTGGTGAATTCAGGGCTCAGGTGAACGTGACCATTATAAAACTGCAGGCTCAGAAGAAGAAAACAAGGCAATAGGAGTGAAAACCAGCAGAAACAGACACTCACAGTTCAGACAGCAATACTATCAGATAGACATTATAAAACAGAAACGTTTAATGTGCTTAAATAAATATATAACAAGTTTGAAACTATGGCCAAAGTATAGGAAACTATATCAAGTAACAAAGTGGATTTGAAAACGTAAAAGAACTTCTAAAATGAAAAATACAATAAACAAAATAAAAAATTCAACAGATGGGTTAAACCACAGTTTAGATGTGGCTAAAGAGGGAACTAGTGAGATAGAAAGCTGACATTAATCACAGAGGCAAGAGACTCCATAAATTTTTACACTCAGACACATCATAGTGAAAATGTGAAAAGACAAAGAAAAAAATCTTAAAAGCATTCAGAGGGAAAAAAACCAGAGAGATTACTTTCAAGAGAACAGCAGTACAACATGGATGAACCTCAAAAGCATTATGCTAAATGGAAGAAATCAATCACAAAGAACCACATATTGTAAGACTAAATTTATATAAAGTGTCCAGAATAGGAAAATCTATAGAGACCAAAAGTAGACTAGTGCAGAGGGGGTTAGAGAGTAGGAGATAGTGTCTGCTATGGGTACAGGGTTTCTTTGGGGGGTGGTAAAAATGTTCTAAAATTAGGGACTTCCCTGGTGGTCCCGTGGTTAAGAATCTGCTTTCCAATGCAGGGGAAGTGGGTTCAACCCCTGTTCGGGGAATTAAGATCCCACATGCCGCAGGGCAACTAAGCTCACACGCTCTAGAGCCCGTGCGCCACAACTAGAAAGCCCATGTGCCGAAACTACTAAGCCTGCATGCCAAAACTAGAGAGCCCACGTGCCGCAACGAAAGATCCCGCATGCTGCAACAAAGATCCCGCATGCCGCAACTAAGACTCGACGCAGCCAAATAAATATTTTTTAAAAATGTTCTAAAATTAGATCATGGTGATAGTTGCACAACTCTGTACTAAAAACTATTAAATTGTACACTTTAAATGGGTGGATCTTATAGTATATAAATTATTTCTCAATAAAGCTATTTAAAGAAAGAACAGCAGTTAGATTGACAGGTGAAGATGTTTTAACAGCAACAATGGAAGCCAGAAGACAATGGAATGCTGTCTTTAAGGTGCTGAAATGCCAGCTAGAATTCTATACCCAGCAAGAACGTCTCTCAAGAGTGAGGTCTAAATAAAGATTTTTCAAACAAAAACCAAGAAAGTTTGTCACGAGAAGACTCACCCTTACAGGGACTTCTAATACAACAGTTCTCAAACTTGGCTTCTCATTACACTCACCAAAGAGTTTAAAAACTCCTGATACCTGTACCCACCCCAGATATTCCGAATCAATTGATCTGAGATGTGACCTGGGCATAGGATTTTTAAAAGTTCCCCAGGTGATTCAAACATACAGCTCAGGCTGAGAACCTCTGCCTTATGGGATATATTTCAGGCAAAAAGAAATTGATCCCAGATGAAAGTCTGAGATTCCTTCATTCATTTAACGTAATCCATGGGCAACTATTATGTGTTCGAAACTGTTCTAGACACCAGGAACACAGCAATGAGCAAAACACACAAAAGTCCCCATCCTCTGGAAGAGGGAAACAGCCAAAAGATAACCAAGATAAAGAAGTAAAATATGCTGTTAGATAGTAATACATGCTTTGGGAAAAAATGAAGCCAGGAAGGAGAATATAAAATGCTAGATTTAGGTGCATGTGTGTGAAATTTCAGATAGAGTGGACAGGGAAGACTTTTGGCTAAAGCCCAAAATAAAGGGCAAGAGCAATCCATGAAGATATTTGGGCTATGGCAAGTGCAAAGGCCCTGAGGTGGGAGTGTGTCTGCCTTGTTCCAGGATCTGGAGGCCAATGGGTCTTGAGTGGAGTGAGCCAAGAGGATAGTACTCAGAGAAGGAGCGGCGGCAGTTGCAGGCCTTGGGGGGACCTCAGCTTTTACTTTGAGTGAGATGGGAGCTATTGGGAGTGTTTTGAGGAGTGGCATGGCTTGATTCTAACAGGGCCCTCTGGCAGCTGGGTGGAAAATGGATTGTACTGACCAAAAGGGGAAGCCAGGAGCCCAATGAGGAGGCTGGTGCAGTACGCCGGAGGAGAAAGGATGGAGGTGGATTGGGATGGGGTGTGGAGGAGGTGAGAGGTGACAGATTCTGGAACTGTCGTGCAGGCCGAGCCCATAGGATCTGTTGATCTATGGGATGAGGGGTGGGAGAAAAGTTCAGGGGTGGGAAGACTGGAGGATGCAAAGAGCTTCCAGCCTGTGCCCGGAGAAAATAAACTTCATTAGTGGCCCAATCAAAAGGTGGAGAGTGACCGCCGAGAGGCAGCGTCCGGCTGGCTACGGGTGGGTTCCTGAGGCCGTCCGGCCTGGATTTAAATCCGGCTGCGTGGCCTCGGACAGATCAGAAACAAACAGAGCCTCTATTTTTTCTGCAAAAGGAGCAAGGACCGGCCTGCCCGCCGCAGACCTGGCAGCTGGACCGAGCAGGGGCGGTCTCCACGTCGCTCCCCGCCCCTCCCGGCCCCGCCCACTCCCCCACCCCTCCCGCGGCGCTGCTGGCTAAGCTGCTCCGGTGAGTGAGGGTCTAGGAGTCCGGGTCCGGCCGGGGGAGGGGTGGGAACGCCTCGGACTGCGGGACAGAGGGCCCCGGACCGCGGAGATCCGGGGTACGGACCGCCGCCGGGTCGCCGGAACGGCGGGGAGACCCGGATCCCGCGAGACTCTTCCGCCCCACTTCCGGGGCCGCCACTTTCACTTTCTTTTCCGTGGAGGCTGCTCCCCTCCGTCTCCTGACTGACAGGGGCCGCTGCGCCTTGGAGGGAGTTGGGCTGAAATCCCGCGCCCCGGAGGGCGCTTTTCCCCAGCAGGGAAAAGGGGAGGCCCTCCTCGGGGACTCCCAGCGCCGCGGCTGTGCGTCGTCCCTCCCCGCAGCCAGGCCTGTCCCGTTTCCTCTGTTGCCCTTTGCGGGCTTGCCTTGGTGCCCCCTTTCACCTCCCACGCGGGGTCCCGGCCCGTTCCCTACCCCAGGCCCCATCCCCGGTCCTCGGGTAGTGTGATGCTACCCGACTGCCACCGGGGACACCGGGGACACCGAGGCACAAAGAAGGCTTGGGCCGCACCAGAGGTCACCGGCCTGGACTGAGTTGCTCGTGGTCGCCCGTCCTCTAGCGAGTGACCGGGAGGTGGCATTTCCCCGGAGCTGCAGCCCCTGCCTGGGGGGATGGGCACAACCACGCCAGATGGACGAGAAGATCAAGAAAGGTGGGCACAGCCTGGACTGTGAAACTTCGGGAGGGGGGAGGGGCATTAACCCTGTCGTCCCTCTACCCACCTGCCCCTCAGTTTCCTCCCTTGGGGCCTGGTTCGTTCCAGGGGCCTCTTGTCATTCATTTATTTGATGCCCCTGAGGCCTCAGTGGGCCAGCTCTGCTGGGAAGGGTGTAGGGAGCTCCCAGAGGATACAGGAGACCACCCAGGCTGGTGAGGGAGCAGACCTCAAGGGTCATTGCCTTCCCCCTGGCCCCTTCCACCTAGCGTGGGAGAACTTAAGTTAGGTCATGTCACCAACCTGCTCACATACCCTCCTGTGCTCCTTGTTCTTAGAACAAAGCCCAGAGCAGTTGGGTAGCCCACAGGCCTGCTGGCTTCGCTGACTTCTGCCTTACCCCATTGGGCCCCTTGGTCATTCTGCTTGGAGCCCCACAGGTTTCTGTTCTAATCCAGCCATTTCTTGCCCAAGGCCTTTCCCCTTCCCTTTCTCTGTACCTGGAACACTTTTGCCCAACCAGGTCTTGACATACCCAACTTCTCCTCCTTCACTTCTCAGCTTCAATGTCACCTCCTCCTAGAGGCTTTCCTGATTTCCTTACCCTGTTCATTTCCTTGGCAGCGTGGATCACAATCTGAATCTTTTCCTTTTGTTAAATTTGTTAATTGTCTTCTTACTGGGCTGGGAGGTCCATGAGAAGAGGGACCCTGTTTATCTTATTCACTGTTGAAGACCAGTTTCTGAGACAGTGATTGGCACACAGTAAGAATTCAGTAAATGTTTGTTGTATAAATGAGCGGAAGTATGGGGGGACCTGGGAGTATGAAGGGAAAACAGAACCAAATGAGCAGGGAGGGGGAGTGGGGAGTGGGAATGGGGAGTGACAAAGAAGGCCTCCCAGAGAAAAGGAACTTTTCAGCTGGGTGCTGAAAGATATGTAGGAGTTCACCAGGAAGACAGAGAGGAAGCAGCATGTACAAAGGATCACCTCCTTCCTCACCCCCTTAACCCCAGCTCCTGAAAAATAAACCCTGTGCTAACCTGCTTCCACTGTGGATTTCAGCTGAGGAGGTGGCCCAGAGACTCACCCGAGCAGTGGCTGGCGGGGATGAACAGGTGGCTATGCAGTGTGCCATATGGCTGGCAGAGCAACGGGTGCCCCTGAACGTGCAACTGAAGCCTGAGGTCTCCCTGACACAGGATATCAGGTGAGGAGTACGTAGCTGACCAGGGACTTAGGGCTTCCTGAACCCCAGTGGGCTGTGATATAGCCCGTTAAGTTATTCTTAATGGCAGGTTCTGGTGTCAGGAGACCTAGCTTCAAACCCCAGCTCTTTTACAAATCAACTCTGAGATCTAGGGCAGGTCACTTCACCTCTCAGAGTTTGTTTTTTTCATTTAAAAAATGGGGCAGGGCTTCCCTGGTGGCGCAGTGGTTGAGAGTCCGCCTGCCGATGCAGGGGACACGGGTTCGTGCCCCGGTCCTGGAAGATCCCACATGCCGCGGAGCGGCTGGGCCCGTGAGCCATGGCCGCTGAGCCTGTGCATCTGGAGCCTGTGCTCCACAACGGGAGAGGCCACAAAACAACAGTGAGAGGCCCGCATACCGCAAAAAAATAAATAAATAAATAAAAATAAAAAATGGGGCAATATCAGTAGCTGTTCTTAGAATTGTTAGGAGGTGTATTAGGGTGTTGGGTCTCATATAACAGAAAGAGACATATTAACAGTGGTATCAACAAGTTTGATGGTACACAGTCCAGATGTGGAGGCTCTGCTTCCTGCAGTCCTCAGAGACTCGTGCTTTTGTCTTGTTATGCCATTCATGGCCTCCATTCTGAGGTTCACCTTATGGTCCAAAATGGCTGTTCCAGTTCCAGCCATTGCATCAGCATTCTTGTCAGCAGGAAGGAAGAAGGGAAGAAGGGCACCCCCTCCCACTCTCCTCTTAAGAACAGAGCTCAGAAACTTGTGCACACTTCTTCCACTTAACTCCCAAGGCCAGAACTTATTCTCACAGCCACACGCAGCTTGAAGGGAGGCTGTGAAATACAGCCAGGTGTTGCACTAGAATTCAAGGCAAGGGTTAATGGATACTGTTAGGCTGCCCCAGGAGGCTTAAACTTGATACTGAAATGCTTAGCGCAGTGCCTGGCACATGTTAATCACTCATTAAACATTGTTTTTTTCCTGCTTTTTTCTGCTGTGTAGTAAGACAATAGTTTCACAGTTTCTAATTTTCAATGGTGGATCCCATTTGATTTTGTTTTATTGAGATATAATTGACAGACCATATTCAACAATTTAAACAGTTCACCAATTTAAAGTTTATAGTTCAAGGCTTTTAGTATATTCACAGTTGTGCAACCATCACTGTAACCAATTCTAGAACATTTTTTAAGAAACCCTGTAACCGTACTTTTTTTTTTTTTTTTTTTAATTTTTTTGGCTGCTCTGTGCCCTTTGAACCCATGCCCCTTGCAGTGGAAGCTTGGAGTCTCAACCACTGGCCGCCAGGGAAGTCCCAAAACCCCATACCTGCTAATAGTCACTCCTTATCTCCCTACCTTTTTTTCCCCAATCCCCCCAACCTTAGGCAAACACTAATTTACTTTCTATCTCTAGCAATTTGCCTATTCTGGAAATTTCATATAAGTGGAGTCATACACTATATAACCTTTTGTGTCTGGCTTCTTTCACTTAGCATCATGTTTTCTAGATTCATCCATGTTGTAGCACGTATCAAAACTTCATTCCTCTTTATGACTGAATAATAATCCGTTGTACGGATATACCATATTTTCTTTATTAATCAGTTGATGGACATCTGGGTTGTTTCTACTTTTTCGGCTAACATGTACAACGCTGCTATGAACATTTGTGTCCAAGTTTTTATATGGACATATTTTTTCCCCAGTTTTTTATGGCTGTGTTGGGTCTTCGTTGCTGTACCTGGGCTTCTCATTGCGGTGGCTTCTTGTGTTGCGGAGCATGGGCTCTAGGCGCGCGGACTTCAGTAGTTGTGGCTCGAAGGCTGTAGAGCTCAGGCTCAGTAGTTGTGGCGCACGGGCTTAGTTGCTCTGCGGCATGTGGGATCTTTCCGGACCAGGGCTCGAACCCGTGTCCCTTGCGTTGGCAGGCGGCTTCTTAACCACTGCGTCACCAGGGAAGCCCTCCCCAGTTTTACTGAGATATAATTGACATATATAGTTAGTTTAAGGTATTGTGACTTTTATAATAAGAAATATATATTTGTCTTCTTCCTGTTCTTGGTACAGAACTCCTAAAACACTTGGAATTTCTTAAGTGATGAGAATGATAAAGGTGCCTTTTGTTATGTTAGTGAGGTGACTCTTGGACTGCCCCTAGATCACCTAAGGATGGGGGCTGGTCATCAGAGGAACCAATCCTGTGATTAGAGGATTGAAACCTTCAGTCCCATCACCCTGATCTCGGGGGAGAGGAAAAGGGCTGGAGGTTGAATCGATCATCAGTGGCCAATGGATTAATCAATCATGCCCATGTAATGAAGCCTCCATAAACACTCAAAAAGGGTTTGAAGAGCTTCCAGGTTGGAGATTTGGAGAGAATTGCACCCCTTCTCACATACCTTGCCTATGCGTCTCTTCTATCTGGCTGTTATAGGCTTTTATAATAAACCAGTAATATAGAAAGTAAATATTTCTCTGAGTTCTGTGAGCTGCTCTAGCAAAATAATCAAACCCAAGGAGGAGGTCGTTGGAATCCCTAACCTATAACCAGTCAGTCAGAGAACAGGTGACAACTTGGGCTTTCAATTGGTGTGTGAAGTGGTGGGGCAGTCTTGTAGGACTGAGCCCTCAACCTGTGGAAGCTGACGCTGTCTCTGGGTAGAGAGTGCCAGAATTGAGGCCTGCTGCTGTCTGAAAATTGCTTAGTGGTGTGTGGGAAGCCTTCCCCCTCCTCCCCTTTCCACAGGTTGGAAATTGAGCCTCAGAACCATTTTAGGTGTATGACATAATGATTTAATATATGTATGTATTGTGGAATGATTACCACAGTAAGTTTAGTTAACATCCATTGCCTCACATAGTGATAAATTATTTTTTCTTGTGATGACAACTTTTAAGATTTACTCTCTTAGCAATTTTCAAATGTATGATACAATATTGTTAACTATGGTCACCATGCTGTACATCACTTCCCCAGAACTTATTTATCTTAAAACAGGAAGTTGTACCTTTTGACCACCTTCACCCCCCTCCCTGCCAACCAGTCTATTCTTTTTCTCTGACATCGGTTTTTTTTAAATCCACATATAAGTGAGATCATACAGTATTTGTCTTTCTCTGTCTGACTTATTTCACTTAGCATAATGGCCTCAAGGCCCATGTTGTTGCAAAGGGAAGGATTTCCTTCTTTTTATGGCTGAATAATATTCCATTGTGTATATATACTGTACATGGAAACAACCTAAGTAACCATGAATGAATAAAGAAAATGTGGTGTATATGTATACAATGGACACATATTTTCATTTCCCATTCTGTGGGTTGTCTTTTCACTGTATCGATAGTGTCCTTTGAAGCACAAGTTTTTAATTTTGACGAAGGACTGTTTATCTGTTTTCTTTTGTTGTTTGCGCTTTTGACGTCATCTAAGAAACCACTGCCTCATACATGGTCATAAAGGTGTATCCCTATTTATTTTTTTAAGATGTTTATAGTTATAGCTCTTACATTTAAGTCTTTGATCCCTTTTGAGTTAATTTTAGTATATGGTGTGAGGTCCAACCAACTTCATTTTTTTTTTTTTTTTTTTTTTAAATCATGTTTTTTTTTTTTTTTTTTTTTCCTCTTTTTTTTTTGCGGCACGCGGGCCTCCCACTGCTGTGGCCTCTCCCGCTGCGGAGCACAGGGTCCGGACGCGCAGGCTCAGCGGCCATGGCTCACGGGCCCAGCCACTCCGCGGCATGTGGGATCCCCCCGGACCGGGGCACGAACCCGTGTCCCCTGCATCGGCAGGCGGACTCCCAACCACTGCGCCACCAGGGAAGCCCCAACCAACTTCATTTTTTTGCTTGTGAATATCTAGTTATCACAGCATTATTTTTTTTAATTAATTAATTTATTTATTTATTTTTGGTTGCATTGGGTCTTCGTTGCTGCACACAGGCTTTCTCCAGTTGCGGTGAGCGGGGGCTGCTCTTCGTTGCAGTGCATGGGCTTAATTGCGGTGCGCGGGCTTCTCTTTGTGGTACGCAGGCTTCTCATTGCGGTGGCTTCTCTTGTTGCGGAGCACGGGCTCTAGGCTCTAGGCACTTGGGC
The DNA here is from genome assembly GCF_963455315.2 of Globicephala melas. Classification (NCBI taxonomy): domain Eukaryota; kingdom Metazoa; phylum Chordata; class Mammalia; order Artiodactyla; family Delphinidae; genus Globicephala; species Globicephala melas. The sequence goes on along the minus strand of NC_083328.1, from coordinate 59,397,712 downwards.
TTCAGTAGTTGCGGCTCAGTAGTTGTGGCTTGTGGGCTCTAGAGCACAGGCTTAGTAGCTGTGGCACACGAGCGTGTGCTCCGCAACGGGAGAGGCCACAACAGTGAAAGACGCCCGCGTACCACACACACAAAACAACAATAACAAAAAAAACCCATACCACTACACACAGCTTGTTTCCATCAGTTATACTTGTTACTGCCACAGCATAATTTAATTAGCTGTTACATCAATCAATAAAACATGAGTGCTAAAAGAGAATTGTGTCTATGAAAACTAAGTTGATTGCTTTAGAAAGACAAGATAGAGATGAGGCACCAAAAAAAACTGTTATCATTTTAGGGTGGGACAGTTGTAAAAAAATATGGTAAAAATCCAGAAGAGCTCTGTACTCAGATGCTTTGAGAGTGTAAGTTTTTGCTCCACTTTAAAGAAGCTGATACTGGAAGTCATAGACCATGTATAAGGCGTGTGGTTCATACAAAAAGAAACAATCATGGGGAACTCCAGTAGCAGATTTGTACTCAAGAAAAGCCATTGACCTTTTACCTAGAGATTGGCCATTGAATGTGCATTTGTATCCTGTAAGGTAAAATTGTTAAAGTCTGCAGCTGTTTTTGCAGTTCTCTGCTTTAACGATTTTTCTGACTAACTGATCACCACTGATCCTGATGACATTAGATATAAGGGTTCCAACTGTATTTTTCTGTTATTGGTGTTAAGGTTATAGCTTTTAGATTTTGTTTCCTAAGTAAAATTCAGGCTTCTATGCTTTGCCACTAGGTTGATTCTAAAAATGTAAACCCACTAAAATAGCATTTATAGTATTTTGATTATGGAAATATTACTCAGTATAGAATAAGTAGTGCAGTTGAAACTTTATGCACTTTCATGTTTCAAAACCCCTGTTGCTTGAAGAAGAATGTCTTGAAGGTTAACATCTCGTCCTTCTTTAAATTTCCTTTTACTTTTCTTCCATTCTCCTGCATCAGCCTCAGCTATTCTTTTTTTTTTTTTCTTGTATTTCAAAAACTTTTCACGTGGAGAGGTGGATGGTAAACTTTTGGTGTCTATACATGTCTAAAAATTTCTTATTTCCCTGTTAGTTGGCTGGGTGTTGAAAATCATTATCCTGAGGAATTTTGAGGTATTTTCTGGAGTATTTTTAAAGCAAGTCTCAGATTTTAGTTCATTCATAAGTAATTTGATATGTCTTTAAAAAATGACTTAAAAAAAACCCCTCAATACCATTATTACACCTAAAAAATTAACAATAATTACTTAAAATTCCCTAATACTGTATTTATATTCAACTTCCCTTGATTATCTTGTTAGTGTTTTTTTGGGGTTTTTTTTTGGCCATACCACATGGCTTGCAGGATCTAGTTCCCCAACCAGGGATTAAACCTGGGTCCCCAGAGTCCTGACCACTTGTAACTCCCTCGTTAGTGTTTGTTATAGTTGGTTTGTTCCAGTCAGGAGCCAAACGATATCAAATAGCATTTCTTAATGTTGTCTGAGTCTCTTTTATTCACTTTCTCTATTTTTAGTGCCATTAATTTTTTTGAAGAAACCTGGTCTTTGACCTCCAGAATTCTCCCACATTCTGAGTTTATGAATTGCCTCCTCATGGTGTAATTTAATATCTCTCATTTTCCTTGGGAACTTGTAGTTTGACCTGAAGGTTAGGATAGTAAGGAGTCACTGTTACATTCACAGGAATTCTTCCTCATTTTCTGATTGTTTCTTGCTGTTCTTGCTTTAAGGATGCGGCGTTTTCCCAAATCACTCTGGAGGTTCTAAGTGGGCTTTCCTGTTATTGTTCTGCACCCTAATTTTTCTGTGTCTTGGGATCAGTTCTGTTTTTTTTTTGTCTTAGCCCTCCCTTTTCATGCTTTTGGTCTTCCAAAAAAGTTTGAGCATCTTTGAGAAGGTTGGTGTTTAAAACCGCTTTCTGTGGAATAATACTGTTTGGGTTGAAATCCTGCCTCTAACAGTTATTAATTGTTTACTTGGCAGAGCCACTGTAACCTATCTGTGCCTCCTGTTTTCATCTCTAAAATAGGGGTGACAACAGTACCTGCCTCATGTGTTCACTGAGAGGATTACATGAGTTAATACATGTTAAGTGTTTTGAAGAGTCTTGGCATACAGTTAATAACTGTTGTGGTTTGGCTAAGGAGCCAATAATAGCCAATAATAGAAGAGGTTGGAGAGCTTGGGAGGGGCCAGAGCATGGAGGCCCTTGCCATGCCACAGTGAGTTTGGATTTTATTCTGAGAGCCATGTGGAGCCATTGCAGGGGCCTAAGCAGCGAGTTCTGACACAGGAATCACAGGGGAGTGGGAATCCAGGAGCTGGCTGGCGGCTGAGGTTGGACCTGCGGCCCCTTGCCCTCCCCGCAGGCTGTGGGTGAGCGTGGAGGATGCGCAGTTGCACACGGTCACTATCTGGCTCACGGTGCGGCCTGACATGACGGTGGCCTCCCTCAAGGACATGGTGAGTGAGGGGGCACAAGGAAGACGCGTCAGGGCGGAGGTCCCCCTTTTGTCCTGCCTCTCTCTACTCTGCGCCTCCCTCCCCACACTCCCTCTGCATCCTCCCTGCCAGGTGTTCCTGGACTATGGCTTTCCGCCAACCCTGCAGCAGTGGGTGATTGGGCAGCGCTTGGCCCGGGACCAGGAGACCCTGCACTCCCACGGGGTGCGGCGGAACGGGGCCAGTGCCTACCTCTATCTGCTGTCAGCCTGCAACACCTCACTCAACCCTCAGGAGCTGCAGCGGGAGCGGCAGCTGCGGATGCTGGAGGGTGAGGCTCTGCTCCAGAGCGGCATGCACTCTCCTGAGGTTGTAGGGGAGAGGGAGCAGGGAGCAGAGCCCAGGGGCTTTCGTCAGGAACGTGCCTGGAAGACCTTATCCGTAGTGGGGAAGAGAGGACAAAGGACACCCCAGGAAGGAGCCATTTGGGGAACCATGTAGAGAACAGCTGGTCTAGGGGAGAGGGGCTGAGTTCAGTCCCTGCCCTGGCATTTATCAGCTGTGTGACCTCAGGCAAGTCTCTTCTCATCTCTGCTCTTCAGTTTTCTAAATCTGTAAATTGGATATGATAATAGCTAGTTTTTATTCTAAATTTTTTACTTCTTATTCTGAAATATTTCAGACCTACAGAAAAGTTGCAAAATTGTATAAAGAATTGTATAACGAATTCCCATGTGCTTTTCATGTGGATTCCCCAGATATTAACATTAGACTATATTTGTTTTGCTTTATCATTCTCTCAGTATTTATTTATGCATAAGTAATTTTTTGGAACTGTTATGAGAGTAAGTTGCAGACACGTTGTCCCTTTCCCCCAAATACTTGTGTGTATTTCCTTTAAAAAAAAAAAAAAAGGCTCATTTTCTCACTACATACACCTATCAAACTTAGGAAATTAACATTGATACGGACCATTGATCTAATGGACAGATCTTGCTCAAATTTTACCAGTTGTCTCACTAATGTCGTTTATAGTGAAAGACCTGGCCCTTGGCCTCCGTGTCTCACAGTCTTTTTCAATCTTTGGTCTCCTGTCTTCCCTTGGCTCTCCTGTTGTTTGAAGAGTCCAGGCCAGTTTTGTTTTTTGTTTTTCTGTCCCATGTGCCCTCATGAATGGATTCAGATTCAGTATTTTGGCAGGACTACCTCAGAAGTGGTGTTCGACCCTCTAGGTGCTACACTTAGGAGCACAGGAGATCAGTTTTCAAACAGGGTTTTTAAGCTGGGAGGCCCCAGGAGCAGTCGTGGGTGGAGGAGGGGCTCTGACCCCTGGGAGCCAGGACACTCGGCCAGGTCTGGACCCACCCGGCAGGACCACCGAGCTGGAGACTCCTCCGGAAGGAGGGAGATAGAAGGGGGCGGGGTAGGGGGGTGGTCAGTGCAGAGCCCGGGGTTCCTGGCTGGCCCAGGGTGTGGATGAAATGGGCTGCAGGGATCCGCCACCCCTGAACCCTCCTCCCCAGATCTGGGCTTCAAGGACCTCACGCTGCAGCCACGGGGCCCCCTGGAACCAGTCCCCCTGAAGCCCGGGGGCCCCCAGGAGCCGGGGCGGGGGCAGAATGACGCCGCGCCAGAGCCCCCGCCGGTAAGCTGCCCAGTGCGCGCCCCTGCGCCCCTGACCTGCCCGTCTCGTCTCCCTGCGCTCACCGCCCCTCTGCCCCCAGGTGGGCTGGCAGTGCCCTGGCTGCACTTTCATCAACAAGCCCACGCGGCCCGGCTGCGAGATGTGCTGCCGGGCGCGGCCCGAGGCCTACCAGGTCCCTGCCTCGTACCAGCCGGACGAGGAGGAGCGAGCGCGTCTGGCCGGTGAGGAGGAGGCGCTGCGCCAGTACCAGCAGGTGGGCGCGGACCCCGGACAGACACCTGCAGACTGGACGGGGGAGGCGTAGGCCAGGAAGGGAGGCACCTCCACATTGCCGCTCCTCCCCCTGTTGCTGCCCCCTCCTGATCACACCACTGGTGGTGACCCTGCACTTGACTGTGACCGGCCTCTCCCTGAGCTCATCCTGTCGCTAGGACCCTGCTCCCCGGCTGTGATGCACATCCAAGCTTATCTGACACCCCCCCCCCACAGTGGGCTGTGGCGCTGCCCCTGGCTTTGACTTACACTCTCACTGTGCACACGAGAGTACCGGGCTCTGACCCCAACATCCTAGCTGAGACCCTGACCACTCCCCCATCCGCCGCCCCTTTGTCCGCCTGTGACCTCGCTCTTGCTCCACTCAGCCCTGACCTCATTCTGAATCCTACTATTCCTGACCTCCCCTTCCTCCCTGGCTGTGGCCCACCCAGACTTCCTAGGATCTTGGACCTAGCCCTTCACCGCTCCCTGGGAGGTTGACCCAGCCCTCCGTCCTGCTCCTCCCACAGTCCCACCCCCATCATGTTACGCACGCATTGATTACACAGATACCTAACCCTGAGCATTCGCCCATTCTGATCGGATGCTCCCATCCCCCACTTGGACCCAGTCTGCCCTTGTCCCATCCCGGCCATGACCTCACTGCTGGTCCCATCTACAGCTTTGGCCCGGACCCTGTTCTCTCTCCCACCTTGCTCAGCTCCCTCGCTTTATCACCACCTCCCATACCCCTGACCTATTCTGTGGCCTCGACCCGGCTCTGCCTTCACCCCCCTGGCCCTAGCCCTGCCCTGCTTCTTGGCAGAGATGGGAGCCCTGCTACTCCTGACTCCCTGCTCAGACCCTGGCCCCTTCCTTTCCAAACGCCATCGCTCCCTGGCTTGACACTTGGTTGCAGCCTTAACCTGCCAGTGCCTGGCCCGCCTCCTGCCCCACCCCCACCCCACCCCCCTGTTTCCTCGCCTCCCGCCCCGCCCTGCTCCCGGCCCCTCGCTTCCCAGCATCGCCTGCGCCTAACCTCAGCCTGCCCAGTCCCACCCCCACCGCAGGATTCTGCTTCGCCCCCCCCCCCCTCCCCGCCAGCCGGCAGGTTTGACCCATCCCCTGGTCCTGCGCCCTTCTGGCCCGCCCCTGAGACCCTGACCCGCCCCGCGGCCCCACCCCCGTGTGCCCAGCGGAAGCAGCAGCAGCAGGAGGGGAACTACCTGCAGCACGTGCAACTGGATCAGCGGAGCCTGGTGCTGAACACCGAGCCTACCGAGTGTCCCGTATGCTACTCGGTGCTGGCGCCCGGCGAGGCCGTGGTGCTGCGTGAGTGTCTGCACACCTTCTGCAGGTGCGGCCCTGACCCCACCCCCAGCGATGTAGTTGCTCACGGCTGCGCAGTACCCATGGCTGAAAGGGGGTGGGGCGCAGTGCTCTTACAGCTCCTTGGACGCCCACAGAAACCTGCGAGGTAGGCACTCTCTCCCCTTTTTGCAGAGGAGGAATGTGAGGTACAGAGAGGCCAGCAACTTGCTCAAGGCCACACAGCTCAGGCATTCTGTCGCCAGAGCATGCGACCTTCCACACAACCGCCAGGCCCATGTAAGGCCTGGGTTCTGGCCTGGCAGCCCGTGCCAACCCCGCACTGACCCTCGCTGGTGGACAGTCTGCCCTCTGAGGCTCCACACCTGGCCCTGGGCTGTGGAGAACGTGTCCTTCTTCACAGCACACATTTGATGAGCTTTCCTGGGTGCCAGGGACTGGGCTAGGCCTGGGGATCCAGGAGTGAACAAAAAAGCTCATTTTCCGCCTCCTGAAGCTTACATTCCTGTGGGCAGGCCGATGTTAATCAAATAATCACTGATATAATTGTAAATTGTGCCAAATGCTAAGTACCAGTGGATTATGGTAAAAGTAACAGAGGCCCTGCCCTACAAGAGGTCTGGGAAGCCCCTAGGGAGGCTGCACTTGAGCAGACCAGGGGGTCCAAAGTGGGTATGTGCCTGGCCTGCCTGTGGCAGCAAGGGGTCAGTGTAGCTGGAGCAGAGGGATGGAGGGGGTTAGGGGATGGGGACAGAGAGGTATTAGGGAGGGTGAGTCACCGGGGCTCTCAGGTTTGCTCTGGGTGGGATGGGATGGGAGGCTGCGGGGAGGGACATGGTAGACCCAGGGAGCCCAGTGAGGAGGCTCCTGCAGTCCTGCAGGTGAGGTGATGGGACCTGGGCCGGAGTGATAAGGGTGGCAGTGGGGGGGACAGAAGTGATGGGTTGGTGGAAGGGATCGGAAGGAAGGGAGGTATTGAGAAGAAGCCCGCCTGGGGTCAGGCCTCACCATGTGAGGGCTGGAGTTCTGGGGGCTGGAGTCCTGGGGGATGGGGTTCAGATGACCCCTAACCTCCCCACCCTTTCATACCTCTCCCAGGGAGTGTCTACAGGGCACCATCCGCAACAGCCAGGAGGCTGAGGTTGCCTGCCCCTTCATTGACAACACCTACTCATGCTCGGGCAAGCTGCTGGAGAGGGAGATCCGGGCGGTAAGACCTGGGGGAGGAAGGGGCACACCCCCTGTCCCAGGGAACTGGGCCCTGAGCTGGCAGGTGGGAACTGGTTTGAGAGTCCCAGTCTCAGGCACCAGTCATTTATCAAGAGCTTTTTCCATGTGGGATGCTGGAAGCCCAAGGGATGGGCAGGACAGGAACTAGGGGAAATACCTAGTAAAGAAAACACCCTTATGAAGAAAAGACAGCAGAGCAGTTAGCAGGGGGGAATTCTGGGGCCAGATGGCCTGGTGACCTCAGGTCAGATACGCAGCCTCTCTGTGCCTCGGTTTTCTCATCTTGGTTGGGGTCAGAGACTTAGTTTCTATTTCAAGGGTTGTGAAGATTATAGTGGAAGACACGTGTAAAGAATTTGGAGTAGTGCTTGATACGTGGTATCAGTTAGCCCTTGTATCAGTTAGCTTCTGCTGTGTAACAGATTACTCCAGACTCAAGACAACCGCCATTTATTTAGCTTATGAATCTGCAGGTTAGCAATTTGGGTTGGGCTTAGCTGGACTGGTGTGATGGTCTTTTCTGTGATGGCTGGGATGACAGGGCCTCTTTCCACTTTGGTCTCATCCACCCCAGGCTGGCCAGGGCCTGCTCATGTGCTGGTGTCTCAAGGATCCAAGAGCAGCCAGTGCAGGGGCGCTTTCCAAGGCTGCTCACTTGCTCCTGTCCCTTTGGCCAAAGCAGGTCACATGCTTAAGCCCAGAGTTTGTGTGGGAGGGAACCACCCAAGGGTGTGGAGTTGGGGAAACATGAACAAATAGGGGCCACTCCTCCAGCAACCTTTCACAGGGCTGTATGTGTCTGCATGTGTGTGTTTTCTGTTATTATTAATGTTATTATTATCGAGTTATGCCCCTGACTGCTGGTCATCTTGAACAAGTGCTCTCCCTTCTCTGCGCCTCCATTTACCCATCTGTAAAGTGGACTGTTGGACTTGATCATTGGTTTTTAAACTGCTGGGGAATGGCCTTCCCAGAATTGGGCGTCTTGGAATTCCCAGGCCAACATGGAGGCAGGGCCAAAGGTGGCTGAGGTCCAAATGAGAGACCCCCATCACCGCATATACAAGACCCCGTTTCTCCACATCACTTCTGCCTATTTCCCACGATGCTGCTTCTCCGAACCCCCTAAACTTTACCGAGTATTTCCTGGCACCTAAGGGGTTCTGCCTCAGGGGAAAGAGGGCAGACAGAAGGCGTGGACCTTTGGGAACTCCCAGCCTTTACACTAAGAGAAGCCCCATTTTTAACTGTTGTTTGTGGGGCAGCTGAGAAGGGCAGCTCTGGCTTCCTTACTCTTGCCTGGAGAGGCCCCAAGACATAGATCATTCCATATGTCCTGGCACCCACAGTCGCTGCCCAGAGGCTTTCCCTATAAAACCCACCTCTTCCAAGGGGCATTGTGATGGGGCCAGAGTTCATGCCAAGGAGCTGCAGGGCTCATGCTTCCCTGGAGCCCCTGGACGTTGACCGAAGCCTCGGAGAACAGTCAAGTGTGGCAGAGAAAGAGGAAGGGGCAGGGATCAGCAGAGTAATGCAGTGGAGGTTGTTTTACAAAAAACATGCCTAAACCACAAGAACCAGAACAGAAATCAAAGAGGAAAATCACGCACCGACTCTGCCATCCCAGAGAATCTCTGATGGCATTTTCTCCTGTTTCCTTTGGTGTCTCTGGATAGACATGTTTTTTTTTCTTTTTAAATTAACTATTAAGGTATACCTTGCACACAATAAAATTTGTCCGTTGTAAGGATGCAGTTAGATGAGTTTTGACAAATGTAACTCTTAAGACTATCACTCAGTGAAGATATAGAACATAGGCATGATTTTTACCTCATTGTAACCAGTGTAGGGACAACAGCTTTTGCTATTTTGCTACAAAACCTTCCTAAAGATTATTATAAATCTCTATGGCATACATCCTGTTTAGTTCTCCTCTCTTAATAATTCCAGTTTCTGGAATTATTAATAATTAATATCAATAATTATTAATATTAATTATTATTAATAGTTCCTTCCAGTTTGTAAGGAATGCTTCAGGGAACATTTTGCATGGTGTCTCTTCCTTCTTATGTATTATTTTCTTAGGATAAACTTGTAGAAGTAGAATAAGCCTCAAAGGGTCAGAAAAGTTTGGGATGGTTGAAACATTATTGCCACGTGGCTTTCTCAGAGTGCTGTGTACCAGGATGCTAGTTTAACCACATCTTCCTGGAATTGCTTGTTATTGTCCACTTTTTTCCCTTTTTAAAAGATTGTGGTAAAATATGTATAACATTTACCATTTAACCATTTTTTAAGTGTACAGTTCTGTGGCATTGGGTGTAGCCACATTGCTGTGCAATCATCCATCTCCAGGACTTTTAACCTACTTTTTTTTTTCCTTTTTTTTTTTTTGGCTGAGCCATTCGGCTTGCGGAATCGAACCCATGCCCCATGCAGTGGAAGCACAGAGTCCTAACCACTGGACTGCCAGGGAATTCCCTTAACCCACTTTTTGAATGGAGTTTTTAACACTGCTATGTTGGACTTTATGGGTTGGGGGCTTCCTGAGGGATATTTGGTGGCCAGGAGGGCACATTGTCAGGTGTTCTGAACCCAGAGCACCAAGGTTGTGGTCTGCTGGCAGCTCCTGAGCCCTGAGGATTACCAGCGATTTCTGGACCTGGGCATCTCCATTGCAGAAAACCGCAGTGCCTTCAGCTACCACTGCAAGACCCCGGACTGCAAAGGATGGTGCTTCTTTGAGGATGACGTCAACGAGTTCACCTGCCCTGTGTGTTTCCACATCAACTGCCTGCTTTGCAAGGTGGGGACAGGGACCCACACTGCCCAGTCACTCTGGTCCTGCCAGGAGCTCACTGCCATTCCGAGTTTGTTCTCCTGGGAAGGCAGCTGGGATACTGACCTGGTTGCAATGACTTAGAGCTGTGTGTCAGTGGCCAGGCTTGGCTTGGGCCCTGATCTGAGCCTAAGCCTTAGACTGAGCCCTGAATCTGGACTGAGCCTCTGAATAATCCTGGCCCCAGACTGAGCCCCGATCCTGGCCTCTGATGAACCCCGATCCCTCACAGACCAACCCCAGCCCTAGCCCCAGACCGAGTGTCAACTCCTGTCCTGAACTGAGCCCTGCCTGACCCTCACCTCAGGCCGTCCCTGCCCTCATCCTCTCAGCAGGTGACCACAGTAGAGACTGGTCTTGGGCGAGTAGGCAGGGCTGAGCCTGCTCGCAGCCCTGCAAGCTCACTCTCAGAGCATTAGGCCTACAGCCAGGGCAGAGCACAGCCGGCGACGAGGGGCTGCGGTTTAGGGATTTCTGTGCCTGTCAGGACTTAAAATAAATAGGTATATATGATTATTATCATATGTGCTGACCCTGGCTTCACCTCCCTGGCCTCAGGGTGTGTGTGGTTTACAAAGGAAGGCTCTGTCACTGACACCACGTAGAAGCATTAAGTGCTTATGTGGATGCCTGCTCCGGCCCTCACCTCTCTAACTCCCTGGGGAACTTTCTCACCTCGAGCCCCTCATCCTGCTGCAGGCCATCCACGAGCAGATGAACTGCAAGGAGTACCAAGACGACCTGGCCCTGCGGGCTCAGAACGATGTGGCTGCCTGGCAGACGACGGAGATGCTGAAGGTGAGGCTGGGTCAAGGCTGAGGGCCGGGGATCTGAGTTTTGGGGAGGGATGGGGGACTTCTCTGAAAGGACTGTGGTTCATCCAGCCCTGGAGGCTTGAGCTCCTGCCGGCATCACTCCCATCCAGAGATGGAACTCAGGACAAGTGGCGAGCAGCAGGGAGTGTCCGGGTGGAGAGAGGAGACTGCAGACGCATGGGAGAGGAGGCTGCATGCAGCCGGGCCTGGGTGGAGCAGCATGGGAGAGTGATTCTGCGACTCAGGGGGGTGGCCGGTTTCTCTCTGCAGTGGGGCGGGCGCCAGGGAGCGGGGCTGGGCCTAAGGTCAGCACCTGCTCTGCTGCAGACCATGCTGCAGCAGGGCGAGGCCATGCACTGCCCACAGTGCCAGATCGTGGTGCAGAAGAAGGATGGCTGTGACTGGATCCGCTGCACTGTCTGCCACACCGAGATCTGCTGGGTCACCAAGGGTCCTCGCTGGGGCCCCGGGGTGAGTCCCCAGGGAGCAGAGGTCTCGGGGTGCTGTGGGAGAGTGCCTGAGAGTAGAGATTGGACAGGTCAGCCCATGGGCCAGTTCTAACCCCACTGCCTGCATTTGTGTAGCTCGTGAACTAAGAACGTTTTTTACATCTTTTAAAGTGGTTGAACATATCAAAAGAAGAATATTTCATGACATGTAAAAATTATATGAAAGCCGAATTTTAGTGTCCATAAGTAAAGTTTTGTGGGAGCGCCGCTCATTCGTTTGCATACTGTCTGTGGCTGCTTTGGCACTACAAAGGCAGAGACCGACTGGCCGGCAAAAACTCAGGGAACTGTCTTGCCCTTTACAGAAATGTTGGCCCAGCCCAGCCCTAGAGGACAGCGACCAAGGGTGCGGGTGGGAGTCGGAGGTAGAGGGGTGGGTCCCTGGCTCTGGCACACACTGACCACGTGGTTAGGCTGTTACTCCCTTCTCTGAGTCACAGCTTCTTCGTCTGTGAAGTGGAGATGATAGCTGGGCCTCAGGTTTATTGTCAGAATCAAATGAAAAAATGCAAGAGCAGTGCTTAGCACGGGGCATCTGTCACATGGTGAGCACGCGCATGGTGGCTCATGGTGGCTGTCGTTGGGAGGAGTGTGCCTGGAATTGGGGCTCGGCGTTATCCGTACAGGCAGACAGTGAGACAGGTGGAGGCTGAAGGAACACACACTCATACCGCCAGTGTGCTGACCCACCCCGAATATGCAAAAATCCATCAAGTCCTCTCTGTCTCCAGACCACAGAATTGAGGCTGCTACGGGAGCCCAGAAAGGCCGCCCAGAAAGGCCTTAACGGCTGCCTCCATCCGGTAGCTGGGGCTGAGAGGGTCATCTTAGCAGGGGGGTGTGCCCGACCCAAGGCCCAGGGTGGGAGTCTGTGCTTTGGGGGTGTGATGGAGTGCATGGTGGAGGGGGAGGGGCCCGCTGTCTTCACTGTCCTGACCTTTTCTCCTCTCCCCGCTCATCCTCTAGGGCCCGGGAGACACCAGCGGGGGCTGCCGCTGCCGGGTGAATGGGTCTCCTTGCCACCCCAGCTGTCAGAACTGCCACTGAGCTGAGGATGGCCTGGTCCGCATGCTGACCCAGTCCCACATCTGCAAGCTGCTGTGGGACAGGGCTGGTGCTTTGGCTCTGATTTCTGGCCTGGGAGATGCCTTTGCGCTTGGCTGAGACAGGGGCCCTGAAGAGGCCAAGGCCTCAGAGCTGTGTGGATGGACTTGTTTGCTGTGGGCATTGCAGAGGCCCTGCCTGAGCTGGCCATTGTCCGCGGCTGTATCTGCCCCAGTGCCTTTGCCCTTCCTCTGGGGCTTGCCAGCCAGACCTTTCATCTCCTCTCTGTGGCTCCCATCTCTGCCTAACCCAGCTTTAAACACAGCCCTGGCCGGAGGCCTTGCTGGATGGAGCCTCAGAGCCCCGTGTGAGTCCACACTTCCCTCATCCACCTCCCTCGTCTGCAGGACGCTGAGCACTCACAGCCTCCCACCTCCCCTGTTGGCTTTCTGGGGGTGACTTTTCTCTGGCTTTGCTGTTGGAGGCCTGGGGCTTCTTAGAATTGCTGCTAATTCTGCTCAGAGCCAAGAGGGAGACCTGGCAGTTTCTAAAGACAGCCCAGCCGGCCCAGCTTCCGTATCTCCCTCTTTGCCGCCTGTGTAAACTAATTAAAATGGTTTCCCAGGAAGGGATGAGTGTGATGTCGTGCGAGGGAGCAAAAGGGTCATGGGCTGTGACTCTACACGGAGACAGGCAGGATCCAAGCTCTCTGGGAATTGCAGCCAAAAGTTGATGTGTTGGCCCCTGTCGGTGTAGAACGAAGGTGCGGCTGAGCACTGGGATACCTGCACTGGACTGAGCACCCCTGCGCCCACTCGAGGGGCAGGATGCTCTGGGTCAACGTTGGCCTGGACAGGCAGCTTGCAGTGTTGAGAGTCCACAAGGCGGGGTCTGCAGGTCAGCGTGGGCTTCAGGGGGAGGGAGGGAGGGGCCGAGGCAGCAGCTGCAGGCTGGCAGGAAATTCTTGCTGCAAACTTCTGACCTCTCAGTGGGCACCCAGTGTTGGAGAAGAGATATTTCAGGAAGAGGTGAACCTGCAGTTGCGGGTGAGATTGTGATCCTAATTTTTAACATCTCAGACAAGATGGCACAGTATTGGTCCAGTGCTGTTTACTATGCCCACTCCGCTGGTCAGAGATTAAAAAAACACGGTTCTGGGCATCCATTCTGTTTTTACCTCATCCTCTGACCCCTCCAACACCCCTCCCACCCCCCACTTTGAAGGCCAGCACACTGTCTGAGCCGGGATGTGGACCATCATTACAACAGGCGGAGGGCGTCTCTGCGACTCAAGGTGTGGACTCCAGGTTCCAGGAGTTGGGGCATGTCATTGGGGCGGGGCGGAAAGGGCTTATTCTAGACCCTGGAAAGGCACCCTGTCGTTGGGTGCCAAGGCTCAAGAGTTGACCCCAGGCTCTGTGAGCAGAGTGGTGAGAGAACGTGAGTGCCTGCCTGCTCTGCATTGGCTGATGAGGGGCACCCCCGCCCCGGGAGCAGGAAAGTCAGGCAGAGCCACGACTGGAGGAAACGGCAAGCTGAGCAGAGCTGCCAGAGCTGTGATGCAGGAGAGCGCGGGGCCCAGGTCAGGGCTAACCGCTTGCTCTCACCGGCTCCTCCCTCCTCCCTCTCCTGCCAGGGCCTGTAGGGGAAGAAAGCAGACCATTCTTTTGGTGCACAGGTATAAACCAGCAAGCCACAGTATTGTTTTAGAAATTTGAATTGGTTGTATTTTTAAATTGGAGATGCTACATTAAAATCTAGATGCCCAAGTTCTCTTGCAAAAGTCGAAGCTTGGTAATCCTGGCTTCTCATTTCCACATGGCAGGTCCAGGGTCACGTGATGTTCCTGATCTAGTTCACCACAGTCCTCGTCACCCCCAGCTCTCCTCACACGGCCTTTCCTGTGCCCTTGCACCATTCTTTCTCCCATGAGTACTAAGAAGTGTTGAGACATTTCTTTACCCATGGCTGTATCAACTGAGGCTGGCAGAGGGGGGGGACCACATGGGCTGCGTGTGTCTTTCACTTGGCCCACTCCATCCTACACCAAGGCGGGCATCGAGTTTATGTCTGCTGCAGCCAAATGGGTCAGGAGGGCAAATGGAGGGGTGCAGGGCTGTCCCGGGGTTCTAACCTTCAGCGCCATACTTCACATGCCAGTGGGTGAAGGATCTAAGATGGGCAGGCTCACAAGTGCTCCCTACTGCAGGGTCAAGTGGAGGTGCCTCCCCCTCCCAAGGGGTCACCCCAAACTGGGCCCCAGCACCAACTCTCCAGGGCGGACTTGAAACCAAACCCCACAGGCTCTGGACTCAGACCATCTACCTGAGGAAGCAGCCGGAGGTCCCAAATGTGCTTGTGTGACACAATCTTTTTCTCCAGGGATGGGGAAGGCAAGGGGAAGCACGTTGCTCAGATAAAGAGCAGCTGCTAATGTGGGCAGGAAGCGGTGGATGGGCCCCACAGCCCATGCCAGAGTAACATGTGTCTTCTAGTGTCCGGGGCTGCCGTGAAAGCCACTCACTTAAAAAGCAGGAAGCTGGAGGCAAGCCCACAGCCTTGCCAGCTCACAAAAGCTGCTCGGCAGGGCTTCCCTGGTGGCGCAGTGCTTGAGAGTCCGCCTGCCGATGCAGGGGACACGGGTTTGTGCCCCGGTCCGGGAGGATCCCACATGCCGCAGAGCGGCTGGGCCCGTGAGCCATGGCCGCTGAGCCTGCGCGTCCGGAGCCTGTGCTCCGCAGCAAGAGAGGCCACAACAGTGAGAGGCCCGCGTACCGCAAAAAAAAAAAAAAAAAAAAAAAGCTGCTTGGCAAATTCCAACCAAATGTAAATCTGCAGAAAAGACAACTAGCAAGTAAAGGGCCTTTGTGAGGAAAAGGCAGCAGGGAGTCACCAGCAGCAAAAGGAAGAAAGCAAGCAGGCTGAGCCTCAGGCCCCATCATCCTTTAGTTGGATTTGGCAAAAGCCTCTGGCCTATTCTTCCTTTCAGTCACCACTTAATCCGGGGATGAGCTCCCCGGGCCCAAGTGCAGGGCTGGCTTAAGGCATTTATTGATCCATTAATGTTCACTGAAATGGAATCAAAACACTTGCACAACTTCAGTTTGTAAAGCATTTTCACAAACATCAGTTCATTAAAGCGTCCATGTGGGATGGGACCATCCCTATTTTACTGTCATTGACAGTGAGTTCTAGAGATGTAGTGACTTGAAGAAGCTCATATAACCAGGAAGGAACACACTTGCCATCATGTCACCAGGAACTCTCTCCAAACCCAGTTTTGGTCATGGCCCATCCTCATCCCCCAAATTGCCTACAGAGAGTCCCAACTCCCTTCCACAGAGCTCAAAGCTCTCCCTGGCCTGACCCCCAAGTACCCTTCCATTGCCATTGCCCACTCCATCTTTCTACAAAACACCCACACTTGTTATTCAGCTTTTTTTTTTTTTTTTTTTTTTTTGAGGTACGCGGGCCTCTCACTGTTGTGGCCTCTTCCGTTGCGGAGCACAGGCTCTGGACGTGCAGGCTCAGCGGCCATGGCTCATGGGCCCAGCCGCTCTGCAGCACACGGGATCCTCCCAGACCGGGGCACGAACCCGTGTCCCCTGCATCAGCAGGCAGACCCCCAACCACCGCGCCACCAGGGAAGCCCTTCAGCTATTATTTTTACACTAATTTCCCCTCAGCCTTGCGTGTTGTGCAGTATTTTCTGACACCACTTCTCTGATTTCCAACACCAACTGAGTGTCCAACAATTCAATTCAGTTCTGACACTAACTACCTGGAATTAGCATCTGATGCCACAAGTTAAAGGGCTCAGTCTCACAAGACTGTCCCACTTCAGACCCAGCTGCAAATGCGGTGCCCAGACTACTCACACTTCTGCCTGGCCAACTACAAGTTCAGTGGTTTCTACAAAACCCTCTCAGTTTCAGTAATTTGCTATAAGTACTGACAGAACTCAAGAGAACACTTTACTTACATGTACTGATTTATTATAAAGGACACAACTCAGGAACAGCCAAATAAAAGAGATGAATAGGGCAAGGAACGGGGGGGAAGAGGGTGCAGTGTTCCCAAGCCCTCTCGGGCCATGCCACCCTCCCAGCACCTTGATGTGTGTGCCAACCCAGCGGCTCTCCCGATCTCTGAATCAAGAGTTTTTGCAGTGCTCTATGTCCAGCCTCCCCTCCCCTCCCAGGAGGTCAGTGGTGGGGCTCAAAGTTCTCACGCTCTAATCACTTGGTCTTTCCGGTGACCTGTGCCATCCAGGGGTCCCACCTTAAGTCACTTCATTAGCATAAACTCAGGTGGGATCAAAAGGAAATCATTATGAACAAAAGACAATCCTATCACTCAGAAAATTCTAAGGGTTTCAGGGGAAGGGAAGTGGGGACAAAACCCAAATATTTATTTCACCACACATACCCTTCCTTCAGTTTTCTATTTATCAAAATTCTCTTTACATTCAATCAACTATGAAACTGCCACTGAAAACCAATTGCTCCTTCAATGCAGTTCTCTGGTGAGGTCCCAGAGGCAGGGCGGTGTCCTGGCCAGCCCTGTGTCCTCCACAAGTCAAATCAAAGGACAGCATGGGCAGCTGGCCTACGGTGATGGGACACGGTCGGGGAGCTGAGTGATGCCTGCTCAGCCTTCAGCCCCCTTACGTCTCCCCTCTGGGCCAAGGAAACAGTGGACCCAGGCAACGTGGGTTCTTGCCTCGGGAAAAACAGAAACAGGACTGCAGGTACTGTCCAAGCTCTCTGGGCAAGTCAAGGCCAACCAGGAGTCCACAGATACAGCACATCTCCAGGTCAGGGGTGGAAGGGAGGGAGCATCAAGGCCAGATGTCTAAAGCTAAAGCCACTCCAACAAGGAAAGAATGACAGAAGCGATTAGTAGCCACATATGGCTATTTATTTCATACAGGGCTCTGTACAAAATATTTACACATATTCCTTACAGAATAGTAAACCACTTGAAGGTAAAAAGACAATGCTTTCTTCTCATTGGCAGGGGATAATCCTGATGTCAGAAAAGCTATAAAACAAATGAACTTCCTCCTTCCTAGGCCACAACAAAAGTCAATGCCACCTGCTTCCTGGGATCCAAAAAGCCATGGCCTTGGGACCCTGATCACATGCACCTCCCTTCCTCTTCCCCATCAATTCCTTCAGTATTTACAGACACGCCCAAGGGCCTGTGGCAGGAGGGGCCGATGCTGCCCATTTGGAAAGATGACAAGAGGACAAATTTGTTGCGGGAGAAGGCTGGGAACTTCTGTCACGTCATCTGGATCCTGGAAGAATTTCCTTTGTCTTGATAAATCTACCACTTTCTAGACTCATCCATCCACATCACGCTAACCCCAGGTGGGACTCCTGCTATGGAGAATGACCTGCCACTTTGAGCTTGTTTTGGTTGTAAAGTGCTTAGTGTAACTCGGTGTGGACAGATGCCTCTCCTAACCACTCTGCACACCGTGGGCATATGGGGAGGACGTGGAGGTCTGGGTGTGGTGGGGTGGAGTGCTTCTGGCATGTTTACTTTAAGAAAACACCTGCCAAGAGAGAACAGTGCCTGCAACAGACCAGGAAAATAAAAATACATGGCTGCTTCACACTATACACCCCAGTTCTTCAGAGCAGCAAAAGGCACTTTTTTTCAAGCCACAGTTAATCTAAAACAAACCTGGCTTCGCTTATAGGAAAAGCTGTACCAGAGGAAGTGAATATCCATCTTGTCCTTAAGACCTGGAGAGTCCTTAGGAAGCCTCGGTCTGGCTGTCCCAGGCTCCCGCCACACGCTTCAGGATGCGGTTTGTCCCCTTCTGGGTGCGGACGAGTTCCCAGTGACATTTCCTACCAGGAAGGAGAGACCAGCAGCTGAGGAGATAAGTTAAACCCACAAAACAAAGCCAAGGTTGTGAGTGGATGCCTATTTGGGAGTAGAAGGGTGACTGGAGGAAAACAGGAGGGAAGGAAGGGAAGCTGGAGAAGAAGAGGGCACGATGGAAGTGTGGGGCTGCTTACAAACAGCAACTCTGACTAAAGTGAAACGTTAAATATCTAGTGGAAAGGAAACTTCAGGGTTTTAGAAGCTCATCCTTCTGACGAGAACGATTTTTTTTTCCATGAAGGAACTATTACTTTAAAAGTGCGGGTACTTTACATGTTGGGTGTGTGTAATTCTAAAAATAGTAGTAAAAGTGTCTTTTATATGCATTGTCATGTGGCTTGTGGAAGAGAATAAGGAGAAAAAAAAAAAAAAGGCAGGCAAAAACCAGCCTATGTCTGCGCCCTAAAACGTAACATTCCTTCCTGTTTGACTGGAAATGCCCAAGTGATTTCTAGCCTGAAAATAGGTAGGATTTACCTAGTAACCTAGTTCACATGTGTCTCTTAGATTTCTGACCAGCTAATGGAGCTGTTCTTAAAAGGGGGCCAATCTTGCTCCCAGGCTGGCCTTCTCTGCCCCTTCGCCTTCATTCCAAGGTCTGACTTCTTTAGCAGCAGCTCCGTCCTTCTTTGTCTGGCTGAAGCAGTCAGAACGGGAGGAGCTGCCAGGAGGGCATTCAGTGGTCCAGCTTACTACGAGCAGCCAAGATGCTCCCCAGTGACCAGGCCCAGCGGGTTCCTAAGGCAGCCGGGAGCTGCAGAAACCCACTTCCCTCAACACAAGAGGAGGCAGCAGAGAGCCCACTCAGAAGCCCACTGTGAGGCAGAAAGAGTTCTGTGCTCAGGACCCGAGTGCCCAGCGTCACGCAGGCTCTGCTACTGGCCTCTGAGGCAAAGGCATCCACGGACGGGGGGAAGGGTGCAGAAATAGAAAACCCTCGACAGAAACCCTTTTAATAAAGGAAATTCCACTCCCTCCCAATCTGTCCATGGAAGGGTGAGACCTTGATGTCATGTAAGAGGAAGTGTTTTCTCAGGCATTTAGGGAAACAGCTGCAGCTGAAACTTTGGGGCCCACTCCAGGGCACTTTTCACCACAGCCAGAGCGGCTGCTCCAAGTGCCACCGTCAGTCCCATCACTGCCAGCTTCACAAAGCGGTTGGTCCTTGGTTTGGTCAGGACATCTTTTGTTCGCTCCTCAGGCCGCAGAAGTCCCCGAAACCGCTGCCGCAGTACCATGTCAGGCCTCTGCTGGGCTGATGCCAGCTCAAAGTCTTTGAAGGTAGAGGCTGCCGTTCTGCAGAGGAGAAGGAGACAGAAGGGAATGGGATGAGAGAAGGAGGGAAAAAACTAGATTAAATAGGCTGAGGGCAGAGACATCCATTGCTCAGAAAACTCTTCTTATAAAGACCCATGAAGTCTCAAGTGGGGATTCCACTAGCATAAGCATAGGTCTCTGGAAACACCACTCCCAGCCCCGTCCCCACCAGACACAGTCTTCCATCATTTCTGCTCACTAATGAACACCCCTGTTCAACCGGTGCCGTGGCCCCACTCACTTCTCAGCTTGCTGTTGGGCAGCTGCCTCCCGAGCAAGTTCGGACGGGGGGAACTGAACAAAGAGGTCTCCTGCTCTACTGATCAGTGTCTCATAGGGCAGGTCCTGAGGGATCTGGGACAACAGGTGGTGGACTGAGGCCATGTCGCAGTCACAATCCAGGACTTCCTGCTCTCGATACAACACGATCTGTGGGGAGCAAGGCCTTGCATCAGAGACCAGAACATACAGGGCCTTGGCCACTTCATTTCATTCTCCTTAGAGGTGAATTTCAATTGGTACCAAACAGGGCTCACCCCAAAGGTTCAGCAAATTCTTGTATTCATCTAGGAAATAATGATGTACACATCTGAGCACTTTTCCCACTGGGAAAACCCTTCCTGCTGAGGCAAACTTCCACCCCATAACGTGAAAGGCTGACCAATTAAATGAAGGAGGTTCTTTTAGGAGGAAGGAAAGAAGAAGGATTACTGGAGATTCCTAGCTCCAGCACAGAAGAAATGGTTCAAAACAGCAGAAAGAATGGTCTTGCTCTCTTTAAAGGACAATGAAGAGTGCTGTGAGTGCCCACCTCCACCCTCACGCCGGATGGTTCAGGCCCCTCTGATAACCAGGGCCCCTCAACCCCGACTAAAAGCCATCTCAACTATCTATCATAATGCCACACTTCTGCTTTTCTTAAACCCGGAGTTGGGGTTGTACGAGCTCCAGGAGTTGTCAACAGAAACCCTGATAATTCACAATGCACACGAGCATTTTAAAGGTTCAGAAGAATCAAGCAGTAAACAAATCTAACAATTCTGTTTAACTAGCAGTTCCCAAACTTACTGTTACACAGAACATTTTTTTCTCCCATGACTCTCCCATTAACACTCCACAGAACAGTGTCCAGAGACGCCAGCCTGGGGAAGTGCTGTCTTTGGCATCTTTCCATAATCACCAGGTTTCCCTTTAGGGAACACGATCACGCTGGATTTGAGGATGCACACCAAGCTGCTGGCTCATGGTCTATACCTACCACAGCTGCAAAGTAAATGGGCATCAGTGGGTGGCAGGCCAGGAAGAAGTCGTATAACCGCACGACGTGCCTGAAGTCAGACAGGACGTGCCCAAACCAGGTGATGAGCCAGCTGAGCGCAAAGATGGTCCCCACCTCGGCACTAGGAGCAAGGAAGTCCAGATGTTAGGTTCCCTGCTGAGTCATCCCTTCCCCCTCCCTGGGCCTTCTTTGTCCTCAGTGCTGTGTGAAGAAAGCATTTGAGAAACATGCTTTTTGGAAAATTCAGCCACCTACAAATTCAGCATCTTCTCCTCACAACACAGAAAGTCCTTACAATATACCCAACATCATGACACTAATACCACAATAGGGTCCTGGTGGCCTTATCTCCCTGGGTGCTCTCCTAATGGCCAACAAACGTCAACTAAAGCAACAAGAATTAGCTGTTTTCAGAGAACTACACCACCATTTTCCTTCTGAGAAAGTCCATGCTTTGGGGGGGCACAGGCACATATTCTCAGGCTTGAAAACACAACTGTATTAATTTTACAGTTAACATGAGGTGACTGAAACACCTTAAGACACAGCCTTTTTTTTTTTCTTTTTTAAAGAGAGGCAGGCATTGGCCAAGGACACATTTCCAACTAAACGGAAGAGAAAAATCATATGAGGACTGCAAAGCGTATTTCTTCCCCTTGGCATGTGGTGAATAAAACAACCCACAGACGGCCTTGTCTTTCTCACCTCTGGATCCTACAGAACTCTGAACTTCTGTTGCAGCAGTAACCTCAAAGTCTACCTTGGCGTACTTACCTTGTCCACCTGCCTCCACTAGAGGTAAGCTCCTCAAGGGCATGGGCTGTGACCTCTCTTATATCCCCCAAGAAGCACAGCACCCAAAGAGTGTTCCAAGACTGTGCACAGAACTGAATTATCCAGACTGCTGATGACTGGAAAGGACAACTCGGAAGAACGTAACACTACTCGACATAAGATGATGATGCAACTGAGCTACACTTGTGAAGAATAGACAAAGGCTAGGAGAAAGCCGAAGAGGGGTGTGTGTGTACGTACACACATAAATGTAGACACATATATACCTCTGCATGAAGTCATGGAGGTCTGGATTCACCTGGTCAATGATGGGCATCAGATAGTTTAATATATGCTTGGTGTTGTCCATTGTTGGATCCATGAAATCCCTAGAAGGAGATAATTCAATGAGCTTGGTCAGACCAAATACTGGGATCAGGGTTTGGGGGCAGTAAGGTGGAGTGGGGTTCAAACCACTGAAAACACTGACTAGGAAATGGGCTGAGGAGTTATCCCCAGGGGGACTTGAGGAGTGATACCCATCCTCTTATGCTGCTTTGTGCTGGTACCTGAGGTGATGGGTAGACAATTTTTCTACCAGGGATGTTGCCAGCTTCTCGCCTACCACCAGCAAAAATGTGACCACGATGTCGTGGTAGCCCTGGTAGTAGTGCAGCTGAGGGTTGCGCTCCAAGATGAGGAGGATGATGTCGATCAGTTCTTCCTGGAGCCCTTCTCTCTGTTCTTGTGGCATGCCTGGGGAGGGGAGGGCAGGGGAGATGCGCTTGAACATGGCAAGCAGTCTAGTAACACAGAGGTTAGGAAGACGGTCAGCAGTGGATTAGCAGAGAAAGTGTTTAATAAAAGAAAATTAATTACAACAATCTGGCAACACATTCAAGATACACACACTGTTGATACTGCCTGACATGTAGGAAAGAGCCACAGACTGGCTACCTTACAGTGGGGGAACCCAACCAACACCATCTTAAAACCCGGGTCACCACAGGTCATGCTACCAACAGTGTGAGTAGTGGACAGCACGTGCCTCCCGATGTGCTGCAGGGAAAACTCAGCACCACTTTGGTGGAATTCCTATCAAGAGTTCATCACCTGAACCTTAAAAGGAGGAAACACCAGATAAACCGAAACTGAGAGAGATTTTATAAAATAACTGGCCTGTCATAAAATACAAAGGGACTATTCCAGAATAAAGGAAGCTAAAGAGATATGAAGACTGAATGGAAAATGCATGAATTTGTATCTCCTTTTCCTATAAAGAACATTATTGGAATAAATGGTGAAATCTGAATAAAATCTGTATTAGCAGTAAATACTGTCAATGTGATACTGATTTTAAGTGTGATTATGTAATAAGAGCCGTGTTTTAAAAAAATATACCCTGAAATATTTAGGGATAAAGGGGCACCATGTGTGTAATTTATTCTTAATAGTTCAGAAAAAAATTTGCGTGTGTGTACCACAAAGGAGAGAGAGAAAGCAATACTAAGGTAAATATAGTAAAAGGTTGACATATAAGAAAATCTGTGTAAAAGCCACCTGGGGAATTCCTTGTCCTACTTTTGCAACTTTTCTGTAGGTATGAAATTATATAAAAACAAAAAATGTAAGAGATGCATGTTGCCCTCAGAAACAAACTAAATATCACAGGAAGTACTGATGTCCTTGATCCAAAGACGCAGCTGGAAACAGAAAAGGCTGTCTCGGGAGACCTTCTGGCGCGCGCGCCTAGTTCTGGCAGCGGTCAGTGTGGCTCCTCGGCTCATCTGGCTTTTAGTATAAAAATGCCAACCCTTGGCCTCATGACCTGTTTTAGAAGAACGGCACACAGCACAGCTTTCCTACACCATTAGGTTTTCCAGTCAAAAACAGATCTTACGAGAGAAAACAGCTAATACAAGAGCCCAGACTAAACCGAACAAAGGTTTTTAGGTGAGAGTGAAGCTCATCTCTTGCCCGTTTCTACCTACCCCTTCTCAAAAAGGCACACTCTAAAAGATAAAAAAGAACATGGAGTAAACCAACTACTATGGATAGGTAAAGTAATGAAAGTAGCGAGAGAAAAAAAGTAAACCTTATTTGAATTTTCAGTATAAAAGAGGTCAGCTAAGCTCAGAAGAACGTGAATGTAAAAAAATATGAAACCACATGGAAAGTTCAGCCTACAAGAATAATATCATAGACTGATGTCACATAAGTGGAAGAGGAATAAAGGGCTCAGAGGAAAAACAGGTTACCTAGGGAAAAATATGGAATGCATCTGTCTATGTGGTCTCCTCAAGACCAGCAGGATAGGAAAAGAGCCTTTCCAGGAACCAAGGGTGCAAGCAGGAAAGAGGCCCTTTAACAGACAAAATCCAATGCCAGAGCATGGGTTCTGAAGAGTGAGAAAATGGGTTTAGAGGTTCTTGTTCCCTCCAGCAATTCTCCTCTCTTCATGGACCTAAGGTGGAGTTGCCAAAGGAAGAGAAATAGATGAGGTTTGCTGGCCAGTTTCCTTCATTGTGAAACTGGAGACAATGGTTATTCTTCTCATTATTCCTGGGAATGGGGAGACAATTTTAGGAACAGACTCTTTAAACATGTAGTGATTGGCCTTCCTTCCAGTCCAAGGGCCCCAATATACGTATATGCAAGATACCGCTATGTATAAATGAAGATATTAATAGTTCTTGTTATAGTGACCACTTCCAAACCAATCGGCTCTTTAAAGCCAGACCGATGGCTCTAGCAATCCCTATAAAGTCTCCTCTAAGGCTCTGAAGGGGGAAAAACCCTCTTCTCTCATCTACCACCTCTAGGCCAAAAGACATTATTTTAGGCTCAGGCCTTCACAGTGCGGTTCTGAACTGACTGAGACAGTGAAAGAATGACGCGGCAGGTGAGGAGCACAATGGGTCCCTGAGGAGGTAGGGTCCTGCATGTGGTCACGCTCTGTGCTGGGATGGAAGCTTCCTGGGACAAGCAAGCACCAACACAAGAAAGTAAGTGCAACTGGGACAGAAGCCACCCCGCCACCCCCGACCCAGGAGAGCGCGTCTCACCAGGAGGGAACCTCCGTAAAGACCGCCTGACATCCAGGAGCACTTGTTGGTAGTCCTTGCTCATCTGTCGTAGGTCGTTCCCTATTGAAGGAAAAAGAACATGTTATTGCAAGAACGTCTGGGAAGCCACATCAGGAGCAAAACATCCTGGCATGACATAAAAGGCCTGAAAGACATACTCGGGCTTTTCTTGAAGGGGACATGACTCAAGATACAACATTTGGAGAGGAATCCCTGGTTTAGTTCCAAACACGCTGTTTCACGCAAGTCATGATGACCATAAGAGGAGGGAACACAGATTATCCAGGAGGCTACAGGGTGCAAAGAGCAGCAGAGGAGAAGTCAGGAGGCCAGGAGTTGCATGCAGGCTGCTACTGTGTGTCACCGGGAGTTGCTCTGAATTTCAAAGCCCACATCTGTACAATGGGGATTACTCCCTTCCGTGTGTACCTCTCAGATTACTGTAAGGATCAAATAAGATCATGAATGTGGAAACCACAGACCACTGGAAAAACTCTAACATCTGTAAAGTCTAGGGAACACTGAGCTGTTCAGAAAGGAGTATTAAGATAAACTCACATAAAAAAGAACCTAACCTCTCTTGACCCTGCAATTCTAAAACTAAGACACTGCAAGCAGGAGACAGTACTTGTGTTCAGTTGTTAAGCCCAACTGAAAGTAAGGAGGCAGTCTCTAGCTGTTATATATATAAAAGTGTACATTTCCTTCATAACCGAAATCAAAACTTACTAGAGGAGCCTGTACAATACTTCCGCATACACAGACTTCATCTTATAAAGATATGGGAAATCTGGAATCTGATGGAACACCATCTCAGGATTTAGAGTGTGAATACAGCAATGCCTTTTCCTTCCAACAAAAAGATCACTGCTCTGAGGCGGCCCGGTTCCAAAGATAATAACAAGGGGCAACTTAAAACATCTACTCAGGAGGCTTCCCTGGTGGCGCAGTGGTTGAGAGTCCGCCTGCCGATGCAGGGGACACGGGTTCGTGCCCTGGTCCAGGAGGATCCCACATGCCGCGGAGCAGCTGGGCCCGTGAGCCATGGCCACTGAGCCTGCGTGTCTGGAGCCTGTGCTCCAAAACGGGAGAGACCACAACAGTGAGAGGCCCGCATACCGCAAAAACAAAACAAAACAAAACAAAAAAACATCTACTCAGGGACTTCCCTGATGGTCCAGTGTTAAAGAATCCGCCTTCCAGTGCAGGGGATGTGGGTTTGATCCCTGGTCGGGGAACTAAGATCCCACATGCTGTGGGGCAACTAAGCCCACACGCTACAACTACCAAGCCCGCGTGCCTCAACTAGGGAGCCTGAGTGCCGCAAACTAGAGCCCTCACCCTCTGGAGCCCACGTACCACAACCAGAATGAGAAAACCTGTACGCCACAACTAGAGAGAAGGCTGCATGCTGAAACAGAGCCTGTGTGATGCAATGAAGAAGAAACCAGCGCTGCAACAAAAGATCCTGCGTGCTGCAACTAAGACTCGACGCAGCCATAAATAAATAAATTAATTTAAAAAACCCATAAAATAAATAGGTATACTAAAAAATAAAACAAAAATACCATCTACTCGGCTGTACCACAACACTGTGAACTTTTTTCAGCAGAGGCTGTTTTAATCATCTCTAGTACCTGGCTCACATTAGGAGCACAAATAGTACTTGCCAAATGAATAAAAGAATCCCCAGCACCTGGACTTTTGCCAAACATAGCAGGAAAGCAATAAATTTTTGTGGAGTGAATAAATGACAAAGTGGATTCACTGTTTTGCTGTACTTTCTTTTGTATTCTGCGGAAGTTTTTTTTTTTTTACTACACGGGCCTTGCAAATAAGTACAGTTGCCCCTCAGTATTCAAGGCGGATTGGTTCCAGGACCCCCAAGGATACCAAAATCCACAGATGCTCAAGTCCCATGTATTAAGTGGTCTAATATTTGCATATAACCCATGCACATCCTCCCATATACTTTTTAATTAATTTTTTTTTTTTTATTGGGGTATAGTTGTTTTACAACTCCCGTATATTTTAAATCAGCTCTAGATTACTTATAAAACCTAATACAGGACTTCCCTGGTGGCACAGTGGTTAAGAATCCGCCTACCAATGCAGGGGACATGGGTTTGATCCCTGGTCCAGGAAGATCCCACATGCCATGGAGCAACTAAGCCCGTGTGCCACAACTACTGAGCCTGTGCTCTAGAGCCCGCGAGCCACAACTACTGAGCCCATGCACCACAACTACTGAAGCCCACATGCCTAGAGCCCATTCTCCGCAACAAGAGAAGCCACTGCAATGAGAAGCATGCACACCATAGCAGAGTAGTCCCTGCTAGCAGCAACTAGAGAAAGCCCGTGCGGAGCAACAAAGAACCAACGTGGCCAAAAATAAATAAATTAAATATAAATAAATTAAAAAAAAAAACCTAATACAATGTAAATGCTATGTAAATAGTTGGAGAGCACAGCAAATTCAAGTTTTGCTTTTGGAAATTTCTGGAGGTTTTTTTTTTTTTTTTTTACAGAATATATTTGATCCATGGTTGGTTGAATCCTTGGACTTGGAGGGGCCAACTGTAACAGTTTTTCATAGAATTACAGAATTTTAGAATTCAAAATGGTCTTAGTATTTCCTCATAAAAAGTTTTTTTGTTTTTATAAGGACCGTAGAGGTATTACCTCTTCCTATAGCCCCACGTTTCTCAAAATGCAGTCCATGTGTGTCAGAATTAGGTGGGATTCTTGTTAAAATACATATTCCTACAACCCACTTCTAAGTGAATGTAAACTGGAATATACATTTTTGTTTGTTTGTTTCTTGGCCATGCCATGCAGCTTGTGGGATCTTAGTTCTCTGACCAGGGATCGAACCCGGGCCCTCGGCAGTGAAAGCATGGAGTCCTAACCACTGGACCACCAGGGAATTCCCAGAATATACATTTTTTTTTTTTTTTTTTTTTGCTGTATGCAGGCCTCTCACTGTTGTGGCCTCTTCCGTTGCAGAGCACAGGCTCCTGACGCGCGGGCTCAGTGGCCATGGCTCACGGGCCCAGCCGCTCCGCTGCATGTGGGATCTTCCCGGACCGGGGCCCGAACCCGTGTCCCCTGCATCGGCAGGCGGACTCTCAACCACTGTGCCACCAGGGAAGCCCCAGAATATACATTTTTAATAAACTCCCCTAACTAGCCAGTAATAGCTAGCTACCTACCTACCTAATAAAAACTCATTCCATTTTTTATTAAAATTCTACTTACCTGTTTGGTCTTATTTTCAGAGTAGGCTCAAGCATATCCTAAAATGCTTTAGGTGTTTACTCATCTACTCTTGGTTTGAAATGAGCATAAAAATCAAAGACCCTGGCATTCTTTTTCCCTGCCTCCTAGACAAGCTCCCCTTCACAGCACCTCACCCCTAATTACCTGATATAGGAGGTGGATCATTGGTGTTGACATTGAGGAGCTTGGGCCACACTTTCCGCCTGATCTCATCAGTCAGGAGCCCTCCTTCACTGATAGCCATACGTCTAAGGGCAGCCACATCAGTGGGATCACTGTTCAGAGCCTGGTAGATCTCTGCCACTTTCTTTTTCCTTTTGGCATTAAAGTCTGCAAAACAGAAGGGAAAAGGGCATTAGGCACATATTCAGCATTTGTACATTTTCTCTTCAGGGCTCAATCTCCTTGCTTGGTTTGAGGTAAGGTAGGTATATTTGAAGTCAATCTACCGATATTTCACTAGCACATAGTGTACAAAACACTAAGGAGATATGCCATATAAGTAACAAAAAAGGACATACAATTATAATAAATGCCCAGTACATTCAGATATATCTAACAGTTTTTCCTAATAGAATGACTGTGCTTTCTTAATGCTAAACTTCACAGAGCATACATCTCTCTCTCTCTTTTTAAAATAAATTTATTTATTTATTTTTGGCTGCGTTGGATCTTCGTTGCTGCCCACAGGTTTTCTCTAGTTGTGGAGAACGGGGGCTACTCTTCATTGCGGTGTGTGGGCTTCTCATTGCAGTGGCTTCTCTTGTTGCAGAGAATGGGCTCTGGCACGTGGGCTTCAGTAGTTGTGGCACATGGGCTCAGTAGTTGTGGCATACGGGCTTAGTTGCTCCACAGCATGCGGGATCTTCCCAGACCAGGGCTCGAACCCATGTCCCCTGCATTGGCAGGGGAATTCTTAACCACTGCGCTACCAGGGAAGTCCTCAATTTTACTTTTTTAAACAAAACCACACGTGGAAAAAGTCTCCGGTTACACACTAATACAACTGGTAAAACATCAGAATCACATGGAGATATTTTCAAAAGTAGAATGTCAAAGGGTATACTTGGGTCTCCAGTGTGGCTAGTGGTAACAGAGGCATGATACTGCATACAAAGCAACGGTTTCTCAAGAACCATATTAATTACTGATGATCAGGAAGTACTGTTTTAAGGATCTTATATCCTTATGTGGTAGTCTCTTATTTATACACAGGCATTTTGCTGTGTTTAAATTACTTTTTTAGGAGACTGGTCGAGAGTTTGTGGTTAATGTGCATCAAATTATAATGTTTCTATCTAAAATAATGGGGTAATAATAGGCTGTCAGAGTTTTCACCAGAATGGCTGAGTTTAGGAACAGCAAACACAAGAAAAGTTAAACTAGACAACACCAAAGAGATGTCACAAAGCAGTGCACTATAATTGCCCAAAAAAGGTATGTGCAGACACCAAGAGTTCAGACAGCTGTGGGTCAGGCTAATCTGAGAATGCATTACTGAAGAGTGCAATTTAAAAAGAAAGGGGAGGATTCTGAGAGGCTGGGAGGAGAGCTGAAGAAAGGCGTGGAGACAGAAGCACAGGCCCTTTCATTTAACAGTAAATGAACGCATTAAAAAATATTTATGGGGACTTCCCTGGTGGTCCAGTGGATAAGGCTCCATGCTCCCAATGCAGGGGGATGGGGTTCAATCCCTGGTCGGGGAACTAGATCCTGCACGCATGCTGCAACTAAGAGTCCTCACGCCACAACTAAGAAGCCCACATGATACAACTAAAAGAGCCCGCATGCCTCAACTAAAGATCCCGCATGCTGCAATGAAGATCCCGTGTGCTGTAACTAAGACCCAGAGCAGCCAAAATAAATAAACAAATAATTTTTAAAATAAAAATAATAAGTATTTATGTAGCATATACTAGGTACAGGGCACTGGAGTTAATGTAAAGTGGAAGATAACACTGGAAGGTAGGTTAGGCTTTAGAGAGGAATAACAGTGGAAGTAGGTTAGGCTTTAGAAGGGACTAACATCAGAAGGTAGATGTCTGTTTTAGAACAGACACTAAGCGGCTTTCCTCAGTACCGTTCTATTCTGAGGCAACAGTCTACAAATTGTTTCCATGATAACAAAACAAAAAACAAACAAACAAACAAACTGTTTCCATGATACAGCTGCACATTATTAACGCAAATGAAAGTTGGTACTAATGGCCCTGGTTACCTATCTATGAGAACTGTGACATAAACCATATAAACAGAGGCACCAACTGGTTTGGAGTTAACGTGCAATTGGAGGTGCAGACAGGACCAGGTGCTTTTTCACCCCGGCAAACCTGTTCTCCTGGCTAGACTGTTATTTTCCTTGGTGACCTAGTAGGGGACCATCTGTTCCAGTTTGTCTGAGAGATTTCTGGTTTACACCTATAGTCCTGGCATAACTGTTCATAGCAAACTCTTCTTCCCATCCACACTCTCAAAAATGTCCCAGGTTGGATGCTAAATTAAATGGTTACTCTACCTAGAAATCATGAAAAATCAAGTCTCAATTTCCTGTCAGCACAGCACCTAACTAGTCAAATGTTTATTTACAAAGTGCTTCAAGTTCTTGGCTTGGGCGTGTCTTACCATCCATCCATCTGTCCATTGATCTATCCATTCATCAGTCGATCATTTAATGAGCAACTACTTGTAGTAAGCACCATACTGGGATAAAAACATGAATATGACTCTCTCCCAGCCCTTGAGAGGCTCACAGTAGGGAGCGACATAATTATTACACAAGATATAACAGAACCATGAAGAATCATGAAAACCCAGAGGAAAGAATAACTACTTCTGAGGCAATCAGGAAAGGCTTCACCAAGAATATATTGTGGTACCTCCTTAAAGAAAAGTTTGCACATGGAAGAGTGTGCTGAAGGGAGAGCATTCCAGAGAGTATGTGCAAAGACCTTGTCACATGAAAGAAACATCATGCCCTGAAAACAAAAATTCCAAGAGGCTGAAGTGTTAGGTAAAGGAAGAGAGGCTGGAAGGACTGCAGTAAATGCAGCTAATAGAAGAGTCTGGACTGGATTTATCCTCCACTGAAGGGGAAGACAGGGAGGGATTTTACTTTGGGTCAAAGGGCCATCCTTTGGAAGAGAAGGCTCTATGTTCCCAAAGAGGGATCACTGAGACACAGAAAACAGAAAAGACTTTATATAACAACATAGGCTGAGACAAAATATGTGCAGGAATTGAATTAATTTCCAACAAAGAAAAAAATCAGATATTAAAAAATTTTTTTAATTTAGAGTGCTCTTGTACTTTCCACACATCATAAATTAAGAACACTTAAATGGTAATACTAAATATTTACCGAGGCAGCTGACATTCAGAAACCTTGTTAACCTATTTTCTAAGAGTATGGAAAATTTTCCTCAAATTTTCAAGACATATATCCACCCTACCCCTCTTTCCACTTAAGCTATTCAGCGATCTGGGGGAAAAGGAAAATCACTGTTTATATCTTGGAGGAAATAAAACTGTTTGCAATCAGCTGGATTTCCAGTAGGTTTTGGTAAATAATATGCCAAAATTTTAACTAATTCTGAACCCAAACCACAGCTCCAATACTTATTTCTCTAAAAACTCTGTTTGGATTCTACTTAAATCCTGCATTTCAAAATTTACTGCTATCATCTTGATTCTGATGCTCTGTGGGAACTCAACACATACGCGCGGAACAGAACAAATAATTTAGCTTAGCTATTGTTCCTCTGGAAAAATTGGCCTATAGTAAATGGCATTATTTTCCCCATATTACTGTTAAGAATATCCACACCAGAAAACTCTACATAGATTTGTAGGCACTTTGACCTTTTTCTAAAGCTATTGGTGATTCCCAGAGTAGAATGCTGCTCAATTGTGGATTTTAGTAGCTGTCTGTTCAGACCCCAATATCGCCTTTCTCAATCCCATATTCTAGCAATTAAATGTTAGTGGCAGATGAAGAAGGCACTCCTACGTGTGCTACACCCACAAATATTTCATTGCACCTAACGTACATACAGGCTTTGACTGTGACATAAAAAGGGAGGAGAAAACAGCAAACTCAAGTGAGCTAGAGATGTATAAATTACATAGTGATGAATTCAACTGCTAGACTACACAATGAGGGAGAAGAGGTTCTGCAGAGTCTCAAATGCACAACTAATTTACACGTCATATCCTCTTCACCTCAGAAAGAGGAAAGTCAGAGCTATTCTTGGGATGCTTGGAAAAAGGTTAAATTAATGTCTAACTATTTTAAGATAAATTTTACATATGGATTTTGGGGTAGGACACATTGCTGGACTTGAGAATGCGATATTTGGGCTTGGGATAAAAGCCCACATTTTCAAATCCCCTTGAATCCTTTCTTCTCCAATTTTTTAATTGCTCCCCTTATAAGGGAGATGTATTATATATTCCAAAGCTGATATCTTCCAAATTTCTTTATAATAAAGGTCTTGGCTTTCGTAACCATGACAGAATGAAATGACTATTCTAGAGCCGGCTGCAAAATATAAGACGCTGCTATAAATAAATCCCTGCTGCCTGAAAAGTAATTCATTCAACAAAGGAAAAAGGAATGACATTGGTACTACTTGGCCTGCTCTCTATTAAAACGATCATTTAAATAAGGAGCACTGAAACAGTAGTTCTTAACAACTCAGATAAAGATGGCTGAGTCTGTTATTGTCTCAAACCTCTCCCTACTCTGGCTACGGAACTCAGGTAGAGATTTCTGCTTCCTTAGAGCAACAGGTATCTTCAAAAGCATCTGGCTTGGGGAACTTAATACACAGGAAAGGGCAATGGCTAAAAATGAGCACTAGCTATGCTTCCTCTAAAAGTTTTTCCATATCAGCAAAATACACATCAGTGACTTAGATCAGGTAAATGATCTACACGCTTAATAAGTGAATCTTATGTGCAAGAATAAAATTCCATAATGATTATTTGGTTTAAGTTTGCATGTCAAGAAAGCTTTACAGACTTTAAACAGAAGTTAAACTTAAATAGGCAGAGCTAGCCTTAATCAAAACCATGAAAGAGCAAGTCAGAAAGAGATCCTCCCAGACACCCCCTGCTCCACCCTTGAACTCCTGATGTTGACATTGGAAATTAACTTAAAAATTTATGCTTGAAAAAAAAATTTATGCCTGAACTTCATATCTGTACCAGAGAAATACAGTGGGAGAGGAAAACCTTATCTTATTCTGAGTAAGGTTCCTATTAAAAACAAAGTAAAAGAAACTCTGTTTTTGGAGGTACTAATTAGTTTCAACAAACAGTACCCAAATTATCAGAGATTCATTAACTACCTGAAAAATTAAGACATGCACATATGAAGAAAGACTACCCCCAAAATGGAGAAAAATATTCTAGACAGTAAACCAATCTAATCGTAACCTCTACAAAAGAGAGTTAATAGTATTAGTAACTTTGTCAATTCTCCTATGATTAAAAACAAAACAAAAACAAACAAGAAAAACAGAAAAACAAACTCCTCTCATCTCTAAATTCCTCCCACTTATCCAAAGAAGCAAAATCAAGCAAACAAGGATAAAGTCTCGCAACCTAGGCACAGCTGCACTACATCATGTCACAAGACCCATACCACTTGAGGCAATGACTATTATGCCATGAAGACAGATGTTATATAAACATCAGCAAAGGGTTACAAGGCCAAAGGGCCTAGAGGAGTAATACGAGGAATGAGCTCCATTTCCATGCAGCATTAGAATAGGAGAAAAGGGCAATAACAAAATGAACCCAGAGAAACAAAATGTGAAGAACCAGGTGCTTCATCAAAACGTGGGTTGAATATGTGGTTGGTTCTATTATGGGCACCACCCACCAGAAGATGGAAAAGTGGGAAAGTTACCTTAGTCTTCTCCATTTATTAACTGTATGTAAAAGATATTTGAAAACAGCGCACAACGAAACCATGATTTCATGGAAATTAGTATAAGACAGTATAAAAAAATAGAGAGACTCGTTTTTTACACAATTAAACATTAAAATAGGTGGCACAGGATGAGACAGTAGATTGGTAGTTGCCAGGAGCTGTGGAGAATGGGGCCTGGGGAATGATGGCCTTTCTTTTTGGCATTAGAAATGCTCTGGAATTAAGACAGTGCGATGGTTGCCCCACCTTGTAAAAATGTACTAAGAACCACTGAACTGTACACTTTAAAGAGTGAATTTCGAGGTAATTAAAAGAAATATGTGGTCCACGGTCACCGCGTCACTCCAGACTGCGACCGATGAATGAAGTTTGGGAAACCGGCCTGACCACTACTAGGAAGGCGGCCCCCGGAGCCTGCGGACGTGGCCGGACAGTCTCGGTCGGGGGCGAGGCTTGGCCTCGGTTCTCAGGGAGACCCAATTCTCCTCTCCAGATGCGACGAGGTGGGACGCGGGGCCCCCGCCCACCCCGTCCTTCCCACTGGGGGTGCGGGTCTGCAGCCAGGGTTCCTCCGGTCCCCTCAGCATCCGCTAACCCCCAATTCCAGGATCTCTTCCACTTCAGACGTGACCCGGGTCTTCAGCCTTTTCCTCTCTCGCACCTCGCGCGGTCGTCCCGGGTCCCCCGGCCCCCTCCTCCGGCAGCTGTCCCCTGACCCTAAGGCCGCCCCTGTCCCTCAGGCCGTCCTCGCAGGCCGCTTCCCGGCGCCCCGGCCGGCTTCCGTACCTGCCTTCCCCGCGCCGCCGTCCCAGCGGCTGGAGGTGGGGCCATCATCCTGCGCACTCCGGACGGCCATGTCCCGGGGGCCCGGGCCCGGGCCCGAGCCCCGGCTGGCGGCGGAGCCGACAGAAGACGAGGCAGCGACCGCGGGATCCAGCGCCGGCTCCGCAGGGTAAGCTCGGCTTGGTCAGCCCGCGGCGCGCAGGCGTCCCCGCGCGGGCTCCGCCCCGTGCCAGCACGTGACCCCGCTACGCCGGGCGGGCGGCGGCGGCGGCGGCGGCGGCGGGGGCAGCCGGCGGTCACCCGGGCCCGCGCGCAGGCGCCCTAAGCGGGGAGAGGAAGAGCGCGGGGAGCGCGCCTCGGAGAGTTAGTTGCAACTGAATTTGCAGAGCGTGGCACTCTTGAAGAAATGTGTTCAGGAGCAGATTTTATCATTTCTTTTGTTTCTCTTATCTGTAAAATGATACTGATGATAATAAAACTACT
Source organism: Globicephala melas (assembly GCF_963455315.2). NCBI lineage: Eukaryota > Metazoa > Chordata > Mammalia > Artiodactyla > Delphinidae > Globicephala > Globicephala melas. The sequence goes on along the minus strand of NC_083328.1, from coordinate 59,362,731 downwards.
GAACTCACAAGAGTTCTTGGGAAGTGCTCAGAACACTACCAAGCATATAGTAAGTACTCCATAATTGTTCACTCTGTTTTTGCTTACCAAGAATTTTACCTGCTGTCTCATTCCCCACAGGTACTCCTGTCATCGTACTTGGTGACTTCAGGGTTTAGCAGAACCATCGCATACGGTTATGCAGATTGTGCACCGCACAATGCCAAAGACGCTGTTCACATAGACGGTTATGTAAGCAGTATTCCCTTTGAGTTATACAAAACTGGCCATTCATCCAAAAGGAGCGTCTGTCTTATCAGGTCGTTGACCGCCTCGTCTCCAATGACAGTCCTTTCTCTTCAATAGGCCACTCATTCCCTTGGTCACACCCCTATCGTTGTGGCCAGAAACTGCCCCACCTCTTAAATCTCCAGTGCTAGGCCTCCCTCACTGAAACTCCCCGTGATTCTGGTTGCTGGATGACCCCTACCATGACAATTCTTTATTCTGAGGCGTCTAGCACATGGAACCCATTACTCCGGGCCCGTCTTGGTTTCATTCAGGTTGCATGGTCCACCATCACATTTTAAGTCTTCTTTTATGTCCTCTGGGTAGCATTCATGAGCAGAAATTACTCTGAAGTTCATTTGATTTTTAAAACTAATACTCAATGTATTAAATTTAGAAATCCCCAAACCTTGTTTTTCCTTCAACTGACAAATTTTACAATTCCATTCATAAATCTAGTAAATTTTAACAATCACTTTGGTACTGTAACTGAGCAGGACCCTATGGGGCCTTCCCAGGACAGACTCCCCCACCATCCCCAACCCACCAACCATGTCCTCTGCCTGCCCCTTGTCTGTAGAAAAACTTTAGCCTCCTAGGCCTTCCTCAAGTTCCAAAAAACAAATTTAATCTGAGAAGTGAGAAAAATACAGAAAGAAAGGAAAACAGTCAAACGAGGCAAAATAATAATAGTTTAGCCATTGAACAAAGTCAAGGCCCTTTAGTTCCTCCTCAAGGGCTGTAGATAATATTGAGCCATATCCTTTGAGTTGTTTTGCAGATACTGAAACCCCCACGAGGTGGAAGAAGTTAACTGTATGCTGTCCATAGACCAGTTGGAACTAAAAGGTTGATGATGTTGACTCCCGATCATCTCACCACCAACCAATCAGAAGAATGTCCATGAGCTGATCAAGCACTGCACAACCCCCCTCCCTCACCCTGTCTTTAAAAACCTTTCCCTGAAACCCATCAGGGCATTTGTCTTTTAAGCACCAGCTGCCTGGATTCCTTGCTTGGCACCCTGCAATAAATGCTATACTTTCTTTCACCACAACTTGGTGTCAGTAGATTGGCTTTACTGTGCACGGGCAAGCAGACCCAAGTTTGGGTTGGTAACAGTACCATTAATAAACTTAGTCAATTAAGTTCCTTTGAACATTTGTAGTCAATTGATGTAGGTCAGTTGATGTAGGGAAGAGCATTCTAGTCTGAGAAAATAGCACAGGCACCATCTTGAAGCTAACAGAAAGCAAATCATAGTCTAGAAACTACAAGTGGTTTAGTGTTCTTATAGCACAGCATGAAAGACAAAGTGAACTTTGACACTAGTGAGGGCAGAGAAGTGTGCAGGGACAAGTTAGACAGAACCTCTTAAACCATATTCAAAGAGTTTGGACTGGATGGAGTCAGCAGGGTGAATTAACGAATTTTTTAGCATTGAATGTGGTCTTTGATGTCATCTAGATTAATCCTTATCTCCAATAAGAATCACCTCCACTTATCCATACAATGTTTATGGCCCAAACCAGTGCTAGGCTATGAGGTGGGCCGTAGAGTGACAAATGTTGAGTTGCTCAACTTCTAAAGGGGAAGAGACAAGTAACCAGGCAATTGCAAAGCCAAGTGAAAAGAGGTCAGACAGAGGCAACCTAGAAATCTGGGAGAACATGGAAAATCCCAGAAACCAAGAGATTCATGATTGAGTACAGGGCACAGGGGCATCTTAGGTCACTCTGGCAGGCAGGATTCTAAGATGGTCCCTAAGATTCCCACCCCATGGTATACGTGCCTAATTAATTCCCTCCCCTTGAGTGTGGGCAGGTCTTGTGACTATCACAGGATCTCAGTCTCATGATTCCAGTGATGTTATACGGCAAAGATGAAAGGATTCTGCAGAGGTAATGAAGGTCTCAAATCAGTTGACCCTGTAGTCAAAAGAAAGATTGGCCTGGGTGGACCTAATCGATCAAGTCCTTTGAACAGGGGTCCCCAACCCTCGGGCCACGGACGGGTACTGGTCCATGGCCTGTTAGGAAGCGGGCCGCACAGCAGGAGGTGATCAGTGGGTGAGCGAGCGAAGCTTCATCTGTATTTACAGCTGCTCCCGATCGCTCACATTACCGCCTGAGCTCTGCCTCCTGTCAGCATTATGGTGAGTTGTATAATTATTTTATTATTTCTATTATTACACTGTAATATATAAAGCGCACAATAAATTTAATGTGCTTGAATCATCCCCAAACCATCCCTCCCCACTGGTCCGTGGAAAAATTGTCTTCCATGAAACCGGTCCCTGGTGCCAAAAAGGTTGGGGACCGCTGCTTTAAAAGAAGGTGCAGGCCTTACCTGGAGAAATTCAAAGCAGCAGATATTCTCCTGTAGGCCTTTAATCAATTTGTGGTATTTTGTTAAACAGCAAGTGACGGGAAATTTTACACCCCCCACCCCCCAAAAAAAGCACAGGCAAAAAGATTTACTGGCTCAAGTAACTGAAAAGTTCTTGCCCTTCTGCGTCCCCTCTCTCTCTCTCAGCTGCCCATTTCTTCATGTTGACTGCATTCTCCCACAGGCCCTGGGTTCATGACTCTGGCAGCCCCAGCTCTCACATACTTTCTGCATCTGACCCTGTGAAATATAGCTGAATCGTCTTTGTCTCAGAATTTCCAAGAAAAGTCCCCAGACCCTGGGACTGAGAGTAGGCAAGAGGTGGAGATTAATTTGTGATTGCCCTAGGGTTTACAATACACATTTTAAATTAACCAATTTGCCTTCAAATATCCTGCTTTCATGGATAGTATAAAGACCTTACAACTGTAGATTCCCATTTCCTCCCTTCTGTTCTCCATGCTGTTGTCACATGCTTTGCTTCAATTCTGAAATCCTTCCTTCTCTTCCCCTTCTACCCGGAACCCCGCCTCACCTCACACTTGCAGACAACCGCTTAACTACATTCTGTCACTAGTTAGTTTGCATTATCTAGAATATTATATGGATGGAATGTATGTAGTCTTTTTTGTCTGGTATTCACTCAGCATAATTATTTTAAGATTGACCCATGTTGTTGCACTTATCAAGTTAATTACTTTTTATTGTTTAGTATTTCATCATATGGATATATCAATTCATTTATTCACATTTAAAAAATTTAACGTACACTATAAATACACAATTCATTGCTAGTTTTTTTGCTTTAGACCTGGGGCCAGCAAAGGATGACCCACATGCATGCCAAAACCAGCTCACTGACTGCTTTTGTATGGCCCCTGAGCTAAGAATGGCTTTTACAATTTTAAATTATTGGCAAAAAAATCAAAGTAGAATAATTTGCGGCACATAAAAATTATATGAAATCCAAATCTGAGTCCATAGTTTTACTGAAACACAACCATGCTCACTTACCTATTGTCTAAGACTGCTTTCATGCCACTAACAGTAGATGGCTTGCAAGAGATCATATAACCTGCAAAACCTAAACTATTTATCTGTTCCTTTACAGAAAGTTTGATGACCTCCTACTTTAGACTTCAATTATTTTTTTAAGGCAGTTAAATTTTTTAAAAAAATTTACTTTCATTTATTCCATTTCCAGTACTCTTAATTTCACTGTGTAGATGCAAGTTTCTGTCTGGCATCATATTCCGTCTGTCTGAAGAACTTCCTCTAATATTTAATATTCCTTTAATATGTCTTCTGGCAATATATTCCCTCAGTTTTTCTTTGAGAAAAAGCTTTATTTCTTCTTCATTTTGAGAGATATTTTCAGTGGGTATAGGATTCTAAATTGACTTTTGTTTTTCTTTCAGCACTAAAGTCACTCCATTGTCTTCTAGCTTGCATGGTCTCTGATAATTCTTAGCTTCCTCTGTAGGCAATGTCATTTTTTCCTCTGAGCTGCCTTTAAGATTTTTGTCTTCTGTTTTAGCATTTTGAATATGATATGCCTAGTTGTGTATAAGTTTGCTTGGTGTTCTTAGAGCTTCTTGGATTTCTCTCTGGCTTGGTGTCTGTCCTTTGGCCTCTTGTGCCCCAGCAATCCACCAGAACATGCCCTGGGTAGCTGCCGCAACTTTGGTATGGGACCCAGAAGGAACTACGTGGAGCAAACCTGAAACCAATCAACACAGGAGCCCAGTCCAGCCCAGTCAATCCTCAACCTGAAGCAGAGCTGCTTGGCTGAACCAGTTTAGGTCAGTTGAACTATAGCTGACCTAGAGATCTGTGTAAGGATAAATGTGTTTTTTGTTGAAAGGACCAGAGAGCAAAAAGCAAGAGAAAGAAAGTTTATCTATAATGATTCGTTAGAAACCTGGACAGGGATTCCTGGAAGCACAGCTATGAAAAGGCAGTCCAGGAAGCAGAACTAAGCAAGAGACGTGGGTTCTGATGGCAAGTGCGGGCTCTGGCAGCTCGAACCTGCTAAGGCTGGACCTCTCTCAAGCCAGCTCCAGCAGTCCCTCCTCTGGGAAGGCTTTCCTGACCATTCTTCCTCCCCCAAGAGTTCAGGACTTCTTTCTTCCTAAGGAGTTTTTGTACAACATCACAAACTCCCTTCCCAGAAGCAACTACAGCTAATATTTTGTTTTCCTCTAATCTTTTTACCCAGAAGCAGCCTTTTCTTTCAAGTGCCAGGGGATTCTTTGTTTTTACCTTCAAAGGCACTGAGGCTGTCTCCTATCTCCCTGGGGGCATTCAAACCTTAGCCCCTATGCTCTGAGGCCCATCTGTATCCAAGCCTTGTGTTGGGGGCTCACTGTGACTTCAATACCCACTTACCTTCAGAATGAATGCTGTCTTCCTTTCTGCCACCTGGGAATTTCCACTTTTTTCTTTGAAATTGGCTATTTATTTGAAAGTAAATTATGTCAGTCAGCATCCTCACATATTTGGAGCAGGAGGTGGGTACTTACGAGTTAGCTCAATCCACCATGCTGACTAGCAATATGATTTTTTCCTGGGGAACAATTTGTTTCCTGCCTTTCTGCTTGTGTCTCATCTCTCCCAATCTCCAGTGTTTAGCGTAGGACCAGGCTCGCAGACATCAACACGTTTGTTGAGCGGCATATTTTATAAACGAATTCTGGAAAGACCAGTCAAGAAAATGAGTCCATAAGAAACTCTGATTCTGGGCTGAGGGGACAGAGCTGAGTGGGTGAGCAGGGAAAAGAATGAGGTGTGGAGAGCTGTGGGTATTTAGGTTTCTTCATAGGAAGTTCACCATGGAGTTCCCAGAACTGTTCAACACAGAGGAGCAAAGTGCTCCCTTTCTAGATAAGTCTACAAATGTTTAGCTGTAGCCGAGACTCTGACTCACAGGGTGAAATCAGGAAACCAGCTGCCAGCTGCTGCTGCTTTTCCTTTTCATCATTAGAGGAGCCAAGAAAATTCTGTCCAAGCAGATGATGCAAGAGTAAAGCTGACTCAGAAATACCCAATCCCCTCGGGAACTTCCCTAAGAAAGGGACTGTCCATCCTATAAACTCCCATCTGGAGGTGCCTGGGGAAGAGCTTCTTACATTGAGACCACTAAGAATCTCTGGTGATTATGACCACAGGGAGGCAAATCCAGACTGTAATTTGCTATAGTGCAAAAATATTTGGCTTTCAGTAGAGAAATTAAAAATTCAGAGGAGATAAGAGTGATAGACTCTTAGAGGAGAAGAGTGAGAGGGGGTGAGAACAGGGCAATGCTGGCCTTCATGGAAATTAGAAACAACCTGCATCTGTTGAAAACCTGTCATTTAATGCATGGATTTTTTTCTTCTAGAACCAGGTATTTTACTGCCATCTACTGTAAAACTGTGGAAATAAATGCACAAGTCTATGGCATTCCTATAGACATGGAATCTTTTTCTGCACGTAACCTGCACAACTATACAGTTCAGAGTGGAAGTGAATATTTAGCCCAACTCTACTGTGTGCCAGGCACTTTCCAAACATTTATCATCTAATCTTATAACCACCTTGTAAAATAGGTATTAACACCCCAATTTTACATATGAAGAAGATATTAGAACCTCTGGGGCAGGGAGGAAGAGAAGAGGGGCAAAAGGGGCTTCGTCTGTATTGGTAATATAGACTTAACTTGGGCAGTGGGTTCATGGGTGTGTTACAGCCTCTTTACAACTTGGTACATCTAAAATGTTTTACAATAATAATTTAAGTCAGTTTTGAAGATTCAGAGAGGTTAAATTACTGAGCCAGAACTACACAGCCAGCCATAACTCTTTATCAGAACCAGGGCATTTATAGTTCTACTAGGTTGCTTCTCTGAAGTGGTAAATTTAGCACAGAATCCTAGTAGAGTTATGAAATCTAGAAAGCACTCGTCCACATCGACTCCAGAACCAGACTACCTTGTGACACCCTCTGTATCTGTTCTACTTGGAGAACAGCCTGAATTTCACATTGTTATATACCAATGGTGGAAAGCAGGGGATATTGTAGCACCTAATTCTACTAAATTGGTCAGGATCGTTGCTCAGCCTTCAGCCACTCAAGGTTTCACCAAGGGCTCATTAAATTATTAAATAATTAAAATAAATTAGTAAACATTAAACAAACATTTTGTCATGTTAATCCAGTCTGGCCTGTGGCTCATAATTATAGCTGCACATCTACGAACAAGGCTCTTCTCATCTTGAGATGTCCTTTATTCAACAACGCTCCCACTAATTTATTGAGTGTGGAGGAGGGGGAAGGTGGAACTGGGAGTGGAGGATGGAATTACTATTTATTGAGCATCTATTATGAGGCTGGTATGATGCTAAGCATTTTCCTCGTGCTACTCCATTTGATCCTCTTCAATTCTGAAGGATATTAACACACTTAAAAGTTTTTTATGAGGATGCACAGATTAGTAAGACATACAAGGTCATCAGGGACTTTACATGCAGGTGGGGAGAGAGACAAAAATAACGTAAGGTCAGGTGTTATAAGGAAAAAGGGTGCAGGGGTAGTGACGGCAGTGGGGGAAGCAGAGAGAGGTGACCTTTACATAGGATGGAGCATCAATCAGCACAAGGGAGGAGGAAATTACCAGCAGGGAAGTACAGGCAAGGACTGTTACGATTAAACAACTACTCAAACCCAGTTCTAATCTCAGGAGAGAAATCTGCTAGTGGGAGTGGTGACAAAACTAGATGTTTTCAAGAGATACGCAAAAGGTCAGTTCTAATTGTAACCACACTTGACAACAGGTGAAACAAGATGAAATTTAAAGATTGAGAGGAAATAAAAATGTCCAAATCTGTCAACCAATCCACAGTTTTCTCTACTACTGTAGGACTACAGTAATTAGCCATACCCTGAAGATCTAATTTTACCAAATATATTCCTCTGTCTCTAATAGGCCCACTCCAACAACTTAATCTTCCTATCTGTCTCATGGATAAAATAAGAGTAAATGTGAGAAATTAATGTTCATGTAAGTTAGGCATTTCAGATATAAGATATTACACAATGGTTCCTTTTATCTAAACCACACTTCTCAACTCCCAATATTATTAACATACGGATGCACTGAACATTTAAAGGAAACTAAGAATTTGGGATAACGGCATTTCCTGATTTCAACTTTTCAACTGTTGTTAAATGAGAAAGAATAAATGAAAATTCAAGTATATACTGTTGTAGAATTTACTCATTTGACATTAATAAGCAAGTAAACTCTGTTCACCTCTTTTACCAGCCCTTTTGGTAGTTTCTATTAAAGCTGCCAAGTATGTCCCCATTTGCTCACCAGCATATGCCTTCATTCCAGGCACCAAGACTGCACGTTGCCTCCTGCACTGGAGGTCTCTCCAAGGCTGACCTTCCACAGGGCTTACTGCCATTCACTGAGCACTGGCCTTTTCTGCTAACAAACCAACTGTCTCCATGGACCTCTGTATTTACGCACCAACTCAAACTTTCTAAAATCAGTGTCAGAGCTGAAAAGGAACTCAGAAGACATCTCATCCAGACTCCCCTGACTGAACACACACTGGTCCCAAGAGAGCCAGAGGAGAGATCATACTGTGAATTACTTGCAAAATCAGGGCCAAGGACTAATCCCCCATACCAGGGGCCAGGGGTATTAGGTTGAACAAGGGCATAACAGGTGCCAGACACTTGACATTCACTCTCATTTAATCCCAAAGAAGCAGTGGCTCCATTTTATAGATGATGAAACAGATTCAGAAGTAACTTGCCAAGTAGCCAAGTACGTGACGAGGGCAGGAATGAAACCAGTCCTGTTTAGCAACAACATCATGCTCTCTTCACTGTCTCTCAATGTCAAAAACTCCTACACTTCAGTGCTCCTCAACCAACCTTAATTCATCCCATTTCACATCTCCATCAGCCCAGTATTAAATTCAAAGCACTTGAGAACTAAGCCATCTGTCACACACACGGTGTCGGTTGGAGAAGCATATTGCTCAGGCTGCAGGGACATTTCATTTGTTTAAATGTTTTTATTAAAAAAAAATTAAAGACCTTCATGGCACAACTTCTTCCCAGCACAGTTATGTTTTAGTTATACCAAATACAATACAATTACAACCAATAAATCATCAAGGTGGGGAGGGGGAACTTATGACTTCAAACTTAAAAGGGGGGAGGGAGCACTTCAAACAAAGTTAAAAAAATACTTAACCTTTCAGAGTAATTGCCAACACAAGTGTCTTAGATTGGCTTTCCATTTCCTGCCATCTAATCAATGCAGACACAGGTAGTGCTGAGAAATGAAGTGTCCCAATACAAGGTATACAGATGAGGTAATTTACAACAACACAGAAGTTGTTACTCTGTAAACCCTTGCCCCCCACCCACCCACCCAATTGGGTCTTTTTTTTTTTTTCATGCTTCTGCAGTGACTCCTTAAGTAGCATTTTAAATACTTCTATTTCTTTTAAAAGGCTCTTGGGTGGCATTTCAGAGTCCTCTGCATTCACCTTACGTTTCTTGCAAGGTCTGATGCATGTTAGGAGGTCCAGCTGTTTGCAGCTCCCCACATCAGCCTCAGCTACACCTAGGTTCTCTGAGCTACAAGGGTGGGATGTGAAGTCTTGATTTACAGCCCTCCTCCCCACCTTAAAAGAAATAATTCATCAGTCATAAGTGTCCTGTTCAAATCACAATCCAGTGCAAACGTAATCTCAAACTGCATCTCTGGCACATCTGGTGCTTTGAGGTTCTGCACAAATTCAACATGGTAACCCCCACAGCATTCTAGGGCATAAAAGGGTCGAGAACAATAAATATCCACTGTAAGTGGCCACGAAGAAGATCACCCTGCCACATAGAATGTTTTCCCTATGGTTGAGAAGCACTATAAAAGGAGGCTTTAGCTTCCTCTAAAGTTTACCATTATATTCACTAAAGCCACCACCTCTGATAAAGTTACTAGAGCTAAGATGGGTTACAAAGTTAGATAAGTTCATTAAATTCAACTCCTCAAACAATTATGTTTATCTATGACGCCCAGGTGAGAAAGACTTGTGAATCTATAAAGGTAGGAGAATGGGGAACTAAGACTTCAGGCCTTAAAATATGTTGGAAGAATTTTTCCTAGTCCCCACAAGCAGCTACGGTAATGAAGCAACAGGAGAAAATACAGAGCTGATGGTTTTGCTATTGTGCTTAAAAAACTAGGCTTCCTCAGTGAAGCACCTGATAAACTTAGGTGGCTGGATTACAGTGGAAAATCCACTTTACACACACAAACACACAAAAACTGGCGACTCTTCCCATCCCCAATCCCTGCACTGCTGAGACACAAAATGAATTTATGGCAAAGGATCCTTAATCCCCAGAGACGCTTTGGCTTGTGGAGCTTTTTTAAGGCCTCTCTGCCCGCCCGGTACCATGGGTTGAACGAGGGTTGTATAAAAATGGGGGGCTTGGGAAGCCTCCACGGTACAGGGCTGCAGGCCCCTCAGATGTGAACGTGAGCCACCCACCCAGCGAGACCTTTACACAGGGAACTTAAATCTAACCTTGATAAATAAAACCAAACGTTTATTTACACCAAAGAATTCCAACACTGGATCTTTCACATATGAAGGACAAAGTATTATATATATACACACAGCAAGGGGTGGCAGGGCTGTAACAAGAGAGTTTAGTTTTCCCACAATTACAGGTCTACCATTTCAGTTTCACTGGAGATAGTGGCTCTGCTCCTACCTCTCAGGTACATTTACAAGACTGAGGGGCAGGTCTTCTCAATGGATGGCATGTGAGGGAAGGGGAAGGTAGGAGGAAAAGGTAGAAAGCTTAAAATAAAATGCAGTGGCCACATCTCTCACTAGCTCTTCAAGAGTTACTAGCATGAAACCAACATAGACAATGTTTTTTTCTTTTGTAAATTATACCCAGTAACTAACTGAATTCAAAAGGGCCAAGTCAAAGAAAATTGAAAAAGACTTTGCCTTCCCCCTCCTACCAGCTATAGAGCATGTTGGGAGATGAAAGGGGAAGAGGACCAAGGTAAGGAGCCTGGGAGGGACAGTATTAAAGTTTTAAACTGAACTGAAACTAAATTATAAGTGAGTTGGATTTAGGTTAGGTCAATAAGACATGATTCATACTGAACAGACGTTTTCAGGACCTGTCTGCACTTTGGGTAGATTTTCAGCATCTCAGTGTAACTAAGACATATTTCCACTAGATTCACCAGTATAACCCCACTGAAGCACTTTTGGAGTAAAGTGATATAAGTGACTAGCAGTACACTGCTCTTATAGGTTGGGTCCTTCCTTCCTCCTTCCTTCCCACCTCCCTTCAAGAAGCTACATTTTTGTAATCTCTGGAGGAGAGCATGAAATACAAACCCCTCGAAGTGTGGGATGGTAGGGGAGCAATGGTGGGCATGGGAAGAGATCTCCACCCAAGCGCAGCAGCCAGATTGAGGCTGGTTTATCTTTGTTCTTTAGTGGTGAGGAACTGAATTTGGAAGGGGAGAAAAAAATTTGTCCGTGAAATATTCCACCTGCAGATAATTTTTCAGGGAATCCCCTGAGTTATGAAAAGTTCGAGTTAAAAAAAAAAGAAAGAAAAAAAGAAAATCAGCCTATTATAATTTTTTTTTTTTTATGACTGAACTACTATAAATCCACAAGCAACAGTTCAGACAACGGTGCTTCTGAAGTCTTTCACCCCCCCCCCCCGCAGGCGCAAGCTGCATCGAGGGAGTGAGTGACTCCCCAGCCTCTGCTCAGGCATCAGGAGACAGAAGGGCCATTACTGCTGAGCGCCAGCGGCAGCTGGAACAGGCATCCCGAGGGGGTTGGCAGCAGCAATCACTGGTGAGCCTGCCAGAGGTCCAAGGGGTGAAGGGGTTGGCACTGAAGAAATCCCTGAAAGACAACAGCTGACAGTGAGCTAGAGACACCATGGAAATCTTAGTCACCAGTTTTTCAGAGCACCTATCGCAAAAGTGACACAAATTCTCATTTTATTAAAGGCCTCTCCTTAGATTTTTACAAAGTAAATCTAATTTCAAATTAAATCTTCACAAATTAAAATGACAAGCTCCAATAAATTTAGTAGACAGGTAAAGAAATCTAAGTTTGGAGAGTTTAAGCGGTTTGTCCAAGGTGCATGGCTAGTAAGTGGCATCTATGCTTGGATTCCAACCCAAGCCTGTCTAGGGCAGCATGTCCAACCAAACTTTATGCTCTGTAATCTGTACTAACGGCCACTAGCCATATGTGACTACTGAGCACTTGCAATGTGGCTAGTGTAGCTAAGCAACTGATTTTACAATTTTATTTGATTTCAGTTAATATAAATAGCCACATGTGGCTAGTCACTATGAACTGAACAGTAGAAGGCTGGAGTCAAAGTTCATGCTCATGACCACATTCCCTTGTTAGCCAGCATTTTCAGTGCAGAAAGGATCATTTCTCATCTGTAAGCTAAAATAGTGTTTTAGGATTTTCTTCCATTTAGTTTCTTCCACCCATGATCAGATTACCTGTTAGACTGCCCTCAATCAGCTAGTTCTTTACATTTTCAAAATGTTGTATATTTTCTGAATAGCCAATATAGTTACATGACTTAAAAATAGCTGAAAAGAGTACACAGTGAGAATTTTCCTTGCCCTGTCACTTGGCCAACTTATGGCACCACTTTTGGGGTGTACCCTTCCAGAAATATTTTATGCATATACTTAAATATAATTTTATAAAAATATGCATATAAGAATCACATATAAGAATGTGATTATATATTCTTGCCCATTCCTGGTCTTGGACATGGTCCTGCATCTTGCTTTCTTCATTTCACATTACTACTTTGGAGTTGAAACTAGACAAGAACACGAAACACTCATTCTTTTCTCTAGCCATATAGCATTCCACTGAATGGATGCCCTGTAATTCATTTTATCAGTTCCCTACTCTACACGGAGCTGTTTTTAATGTTCTTTGATTACAGATAAGGCTAGAATGAGTAACCTTGGACATATATCATTTTGCACGTTGGCATGATACCCAGAGGATAAACTCTAGAAGGCAGCTAGTTCTTTAAAAAAAGAATTCAGACAACAGCAATTCTTTGAGGGTGTCTAAGTACCCTCACGATCACGAGTATATTCATGTGGACGCTGCCTACATATATAATTCTTAGGGGACAGGCCTATGGCTTCTTTTGGGTAACTGTGGTTTCTTCTGGGTAAAAACTCGCTCTAAATCATAATGACTCAACAACATTAAAGATAATTTCATATAAAACATTATAATTTACTAGGTACACTGTAGTTGCTCTGGAAAAACTCAGAGAACCATTCTTTTTTTAATTAATTAATTTTATTTATTTTATTTTTGGCTGTGTTGGGTCTTTGTTGCTGCGCGCGGCCTTTTCTCTCGTTGCAGCAAGCGGAGGCTACTCTTCGTTGCGGTGCGCGGGCTTCTCATTGCAATGGCTTCTCTTGTTGCGGAGCATGGGCTCTAGGCGCACAGGCTTCAGTAGTTGTGGCTCGCGGGCTCTAGAGTGCAGGCTCAGTAGTTGTGGCACACGGGCTTAGTTGCTCTGCAGCATGTGGGATCTTCCTGGACCAGGGCTCGAACCCATGTCCTCTGCATTGGCAGGCAGATTCTTAGCCACTGCGCCACCAGGGAAGCCCGAGAACCATTCTTATACGCATATATACCCATGTACAAACCCCATCTCTACTCTCCCTCATTTTCTTAATCTTGCTTCTGAGGACAGCATCACCTACTGTCACTCTAACCTGTGAGATGAAAGGATCTCTTTACTCCTCATGGCTTGTTGAGACTTTCAAGTCCCAAATAATTTTTGTGATTCTGGCCTGAAAGAGACTGTTGATACTCTTACTCAAGGCAGGGCCATTAAGGTATACCAGGTTTCAAAAGCATCCTGAAACCTGGTGGGGAGAGCCATACAGGGCAGTATGTCAATAAGGTAATCATTATAGAGAAGAGGGAGGGCCACAGAAATCAGGTCACAAAGAGGGAGCAAAATTAAGAATGATAACTGACTTCTATCCTTTCTTAAAAAAATAAATTTACCAATGAACTGACCTGACATCATATTGGCGCTGCTGACAGGCGTACTGCCCCCTGGCATGCTAGATGAGCCCATTCGAGCCTGGTCCTTCACAACAGTGTCTAGAAAAGAGACAAAAAGGTTAGATTCTGTTATGCTTGAAGGATTAAACTAATGGGCTGGGGCCTTAAAGCAGTCATCCTCATTCTTTACATTTTATTTGTATTCCATATTATTCCCTTAGTAATAGAATTAAGGTGTCAACTGCCTTCACTATGAATTGAACAAGTAATACAAAATAAAACTATCTTTCCTGTCAAACTGTGGTAAAGGCCAACTACTAAACTAAATAGTAGGAAAAGGAGGTAATTATCCATAGTAGAGCTAATTTAAAACAAAACCAATCCTGTTAGAATTTAATGACATAATACAATTTACCCTTACCCAAACAGAAATATATTATCAGAGTGAATTGGTTTTACTGCGGTTTACAGCTTGGTGCCAAACAGGCCAAAACTACAGGCTTGTGCAAATTAGTGCTATGACCACAGACTTCACTCTACATCTCCATCAGCCTTTCAGTCTGCTTCAGGTACAGGAGACTGAGCAAGAGTGTAATTGATTCACTAAAATACCACCCAACCACTCCCCAAGGAACAACCCAACACAGTGAGGATGGGGTGCAGCTAAGTGGCATTTTCATTCATGACAACAGTTAGCTATACTCACAAACCTAGGTCAAGGTGTTCATACAATAAGGTTTTCAAGCCTTTTTGGCTCTCTCCAACAAATGATTAACAAGAGACGGGACAGATATAGGGCTGTATGTTCTAATCCAACCACTCCAGACTAGCCACTGAGAAGTGTCACCCACGCAGTAAGAAAAGCAATTTATTTAGGAGTGATCATGAGTCAGGTACTCTGTGTTAGGTAAGAATCCTCTCAACAATCATGGTCCCCACTGAAGAAACCAAGGCTCATTGTGGGTGAAGTAACCTTGCAGCAAGCTAAGTACAGGAGGTTGGAATTCCAATTCTGTTCTGTAGGGCTCTGGGCCCAGGGCTTTCTTCACAGCATATATTCTCCCCTGCCTGGTACAATCTACTGGGCAGGCCTGCACAGGCTCTGTGGACTGAACAGCTGGACTCACAGAAATAGGGGTGCTCCATGGCCTCTCTTGCGGTGAGCCGTGACTGGTGGTCGTACCGCAGCAGCTTGTCCAGGAAATCCAAGGCCTCAGGGCTGACAAGGTGCTGGTTTTCACTGTGGACAAAGCGTTCCCATCGCTTACGGGAATGTCTGCAGAGCCAAAAGGGGGAATGAGAAATGGACCAAGGGGCAGAGAAGCCCAACATTTCACTCCTACATTTTCCTTAGTGGCTAGGATTCCAGCCAATCACAAGAGAAATAAAAACTCAAGAGACTAGTCTTATACCGCTCTGCCACTGCAGAGACAACAAAACTAATTGGAGAGACTGGAAATAGCAGTGTTGCAGAAAAGAGAAATCTGGGTCCCCATAATTTTATGAAACGTAATTCAGGTTACTTTACAGGACTGAATGCTCCTGCACAGCAAGGAGGGCCAGGTGGCTGGGCTAACCAGGCCTCCCTCCCCATCCCCCACACCCCCTTTCCTGGCATCTCTGCCACTTGGCCAGGAAAAGCCTTTGTATCAAGAAAGTTCACCTCTTCCTGTTAAGTGGTGAATGAGTTAGTATTGTGTCTAGTCACTATTTTTAGAGTCTGTTGTCTGCACATCAGTCTTGAAGCATGTACTTATTCTATGACTATTTCTTTCTCTTAGAGACAATTCTGTCATTTAGAGAAGCAAGTTGAATCAGGAGATTTTGATTTCTGACTCAACTGTAACCCTTCTACTAGACTCTACATAGTCAGGAATCTTCTGACTACAACCTCCACACTCAGAATCCTGTAAGTGCATCTGGGGAAATGGCCATTCAATCCAATGCTTTTATCACACGCCTCCCTATGCAGCATTCTGTAGCAGTGGACCAGAGATACCTCAGCAGTGTTGGCAAAGAGAACATAACTATTCTGGGGATCCAAAGTACCAGTTTACACCCAAACTGCTTAAGGCACAGATGCACAGATTTTATTTTGTGACTTACCTGCCCAAGATATCGTTAAAACGTGGATCTAATTCAATGTTGTATTTGTCAATATAGTCATATAAATCTTCTGTCCCCAGAACCTTGGCTATCCTCACCAACTAGGATTGAAGAAGACAAAACCCACACCAAACGCATATTACATGATTAAATCAACAATTAACCATGACTGAATTAACAGAACGGATCATCATGGCTACAGGTATGAATGTTACAACCAATTTACTTCAATTTTTTTTGCACAACGTGAATGGATTTCCACATAACGTTCCCTAAATTATTACTGATGTGAATGTATCAAACAGAAAAAGCAAACCACTTTATAACCTGCTTCCTTCCTTCTGGTGAAATCTTATTTTTTTCCCCCTTACAACCCAGCTGAAGATGTCACTTCCTTTGGGAAGCTCCCCCCCAACCCCATATACTCAGACCACTCATTCCCATTACAACTGTCTTTTGTATCTTGTCTACACTTCTACTCTGACATTTACTACTGTAACTTACTTTCTTATATGTTTGGTTCCCTTGCTAGACAGACTATGAAGAACTTTTGAGATGAGGGGCTATTCTTTCTTTCTGTCTATATTCCTCAATTCTGCATGGCACCTGATAAAGTGTTGCTGATTTTAACTGAATTCACATGGTATTCTTCGACTCATGTGAAAAATGGTCATCATACGTATATAACATTCTTGAAATGATAAAATTGCAGAAATGGAGATTACAACAGAGAAGCATAAAAGAGGGGGAGGGGAACTTGGTGCGACTATAAAAGGGCAAATGAAGGATCCTTGAGGTGACAGAGATGTTCTGTACCTTGGTTATATTGATATCAACATCCTGGTTGTGATACTGTACATAGTTTTGCAAAAAGTTATGTTGGGGGAAACTGGATAAAAGGCACACCATATTTCTCTGTATTAATTCTTACAACTTCACATGAATTTACATTACCTTAAAATAAAGTTTAATTAAAAAAAAAAGTCATTGTGGTCAAACAAGGCAACAGTACCTTCCACAAGGCCCTAGAATCATTCCAGGTTCCCTTGAATGAAATGGCCCCTTGATCTACAAGGGGAAGTGCAGCTAGTATAAAAAATACCATCTATATTTCTACTGACATACATCAACTCAATCTGTATGACGAGACAAAAGGATCACAGAAATACCACATATAAACCAACATGTTGGAGAAAACATTCCTAATCCTAATAAAAGTTCACATTAGGAGATTCTAAGGTAATATCCTATATTTTAAACTATTATTCTTTGAATTGTAAAATATTTCCTAAAACATGTATATACAAGTATATCTCACAATTAAACAAGCAATGCAAAGGAAAAACTCTAATTTCAAAAGCTGAACCAATAGTTCCCAAGACACCAATCCGAGGATCAATGTCAGGTTGGCTGACAAGCAAATATTTGAAAATTATTCTAGGGTCCCATTCTCAGATTCTAACTTATTAATTTAATAGCTCTCAGGTGCGGGGGGCCAGGCATCTGTATTTTAGCAAGATGCACTGCAGTTTCTAATGGGTAAGCAGATCTGGCCGTCACTTGGTAAGACCAGTAAATTTCCTAATAGGAACAACATATATCACCTGATCATAATTGTCATGTCCATGGAAAAATGGCTCCTTCCGGAAGATCATACTTGCCAGCATACAACCCAAGCTCCACATATCCAAACTATAATCATACATCTGCATTAAAGAAAATGTCGTCATCACACATGAAATGACAAGAATGAATCCTGTCACTTCAAATTTTTTTAGAAAAGCTTTTTATTAAAAACAAACCACTCCACTGACTTAAAGTCCAAATACCAAAAACATGTTTTTCTTCTATGCATTCCCACCCATGCTCCCCCACCCTCATTTTAAATCTGTACATACTATTTTGAATTACTTTCTTCACTTACGTAAGAACAACCCAATTGTCAGCCTATGGAAATCTTCTAACGTGTATCATTTTTTTATTGCATGAATGCTTCAGAATTTAATCTTTAACTTCTCCTACAACAGGATAGTGTTCTGTTTTTCACCATTATAAATAATGTTGTAAAGAATATTTTTATGTATAAAATGTTTTTTGAACTCAGGGTTATATCCTCAAGACCCCAGAAAAGGAATTTCTAGGACAGAGTCTGAACTTTTTAAGGTATCTGATAACACCTGGGAGGACTGGGGCAGGAAAGGTATTCCCAAGGATTTTGTTTCCGTGAGAAGAGTGCTTTCTTTTCTTTTTTGGTAGAGGGAAGGTCTTTATATCTAGATATAATTTAAGAAGAGAACATTTTTTTCAGTTTACTTTTAAGGTTGGTTAAATCTAGCTTACAATTCTCAAACTAGCTTTGTAATTTCTGATTAGAAAAAGTGTCTTTCTCTTCAGTTAGGATCAAATGCAGATCTATTCATATTCTACTGACATTATGACAATACAAACATAAGTTGTGGCAGATGAACTGAAGTGATTCATATTTTACATTCCTATAAAAGGGATAGCCATGGATGTGCATAAATGGCCTACTCAAAAGTGCAAAATGACATTTTTTGCAAATTATGTGCAAAATAAACACAAGGACCAAAATTTTATCTGCCCTCCTCTTCTCACCTGATAGTCTACAAGTAGCTCAGGACCTTTGAAATATCGGGAAGCAACTCGGACGTTATATTCTTGGCCAGGATGGTAAAACTCAGCCAAACCCCAGTCTATTAGCCGTAGCTGAAATAAGAAGATAATAAATAATGAGTGACTTCATCTTTTGAGTTACCCCTCACACTGCCATTAGAGCACTCTTTTTATTTGGCTGCGCTGTGCAGCTTGTGGGATTTTAGTTCCCTGACCAGGGATTAAACCCGGGCCCTCGGCAGCAAGAGCGCAGAGTCCTAACCACTGGACCAGCAGGGAATTCCCCAGAGTAATCTTTTAAAAAATAACAGCCATGTCACTCTCTATTGAAACCCTTTCAGTGACCACCTATTGCATTTAGGATGAAAATAAAACTTCTTAGCTTGACATACAGGGTTCTCTCCAGGATCTAATTCCTTTGCTCTAGTGTGACTTACAGTTCCTGAAAAATACAATCTCATTCTGTGCTTCTGCGAATTTTTTTTTTAGTGATTTTTTAAAAAACATCTTTATTGGAGTATAATTGCTTTACAATGGTGTGTTAGTTTCTGCTTTATAACAAAGTGAATCAGTTATACATATACATATGTCCCCATATCTCTTCCCTCTTGCGTCTCCCTCTCTCCCACCCCTCTAGGTGGTCACAAAGCACTGAGCTAATCTCCCTGTGCTATGTGGCTGCTTGCAAATTTCTTAAACTGCTCATCTGACTAGAATGTCTCCACTATTCAATATAGACTCCTACTGTGGTGAACACCTCATCTTTTGAGTTACTTAAGTTAGCTCCTTTAATGAAGTCTTTTCTAATTATGCAAATAGAAGCAACTATTGTCTTTGATATGCCCCCCTACCCAACCAACCTTAAAATTTCTTTAATAGAACCTACAGCTCTTTACTGAATATTTGTTTGCTACCTTTTAAAAAAAGATGGACTGGGGACTTCCCTGGTGGCACAGTGGTTAAGAATCTGCCTGCCAATGCAGGGGACATGGGTTTGATCCCTGGCCTGGGAAGATCCCACATGCCGCGGAGCAACTAAGCCTGTGTGCCACAACTACTGAGCCTGCACTCTAGAGCCCTCAAGCCACAACTACTGAGCCCGCATGCCACAACTACTGAAGCCCACGTGCCTAGAGCCCGTGCTCTGCAACAAGAGAGGTCACCGCAATGTGAAGCCCGCACACCACAATGAAGAGTAGCCCCCGCCTGCCACAATTAGAGGAAGGCTGCGCGTAACAACAAAGACCCAACGCAGAGAAAAATAAATAAATAAATTTATTAAAAAAAAAAAAACTGAGTAAAGAAGAAAACGTTTTAAAAAAAAAATATGGACAGTAAAATCCTTGAGGGTAGGGACTGTTTTATTCACCTTTGCTAATTTTTAGAATTCAATGTAATGCCCAGTACACAGGAGAAAACCTAAAAATATTTACTGAGTGAATGCAGTAAGAGAAAAGCCACACAAAACAGCTCTTACCAAAATGTATCCTGAAAGTGGAAACAGTAGTAGCAAGGACAAGAGGCAACCTTAGCAAGTATACCCCAATTAAAAAAAAAAAAAAAAAAAAAGGCAACCTTATTTGCCCTTTGTGTGCAAACCATGACCATGATTTGAAGTGTGAGCACTAGGGTCTGAGTAATGCCTGACTGCTCCAGTACTGTCTCCAAAAGTTCACTGTTAATTAGGTTCAGTGTCTTCTTTTAGTAAACAAAGGGAAATATAACAAAAGGTATGAAAGAAGATATAACTTTTTTATCATCTTTCTCTTCAACCTCTTAATATCAGTGCTCCAGAGCTGTCCCTGAGCTTCCTGTCTTATCAATAAGTATTCCCAGATGACCATTTCTGGTCTTGTGGCTTCACACACAGTATCTCTGCTTTTCCCACCTACACTCTCTAGCCCACACATATCACCAGCCATCTCTCTGTGATCACCTAACAGACATCTCAAAACTAAACCTCTGGTAATTCCCTGCAAAACCTGTTTCTCCCAGATTCCTCCTCCTCTGTTACCTTCCATTTATCCTGTCATTCAGGTCAAAAAATTTCACCCTGGACTCTTGTCTCCCTTTCACCCCAAGTCTAATCTGTCAACAAATCCTGTTGGCTCTACCGTATTCTGACCATATCATCACATCCACTGCCATTGCTCTGGTCCATGCCATCACCAATCTCTGATTTATTGCAAGAGCTGCTTTTCTTAACTGGTCTACCTTTCACTTTTACCCTCAATTCTCCACACAGGAACCAGAATGATCCTTTTAAAAAGTATTTTTATTTAAAAATGATTATAAATTCATAGGAATTTGGAGATGTTCTGTGTACCCTTCACCAGTTCCCCTGATGGTAATATCTTACATAACTATAGTACAATATCAAAACCAGGAAACTGACAATTCAGAGACCTTTCTTTTTCAGCAGTTTTACATGCGTAAGTGTGTATAGTACTACACAATTTTATCACATGTGCAGCTTCATATAGCTTACACCACAAGATAAAGGACATCACCACAGATGTCCTTTGTGCTATACCTTCCTCTCACTTTCTAACCCCTGGTAACCTCTCTGTTTTCTAACTATCGTTTTGAGAGTATTATAGAAATGGAACCATCAGTTTAACTTTTTGAGGCTGCTTTTTTTCACTTAGCATGAGACCCATCCAAGCTGTTACATTATCAATAGTTCTTACTAATCAGTAACAATACTACATGGTATGGATACACCAGAGTTTGATGAATCATTTATGCACTGAAGGTTTTTGTGTGGACCTAAGTCTTTCTTCAAAAATTTTACCAAAAATTTTACCATTTGTCCTTGTAAAGGAGTTTGCCAACTCCTGATTTATGACATCAAACCCAATTTGAAAACCATGTCTAAGTCTTTGTTTCTCTGGGATAAATGTCACTGCTGGATTGTTTATAGCTTTTAAAGAAACTGACAAAACTATAAAACAATAGTTTGACACTTTCCAAAATGAGTATGCCACTTGACATTCCCATCAGCAATGTATGAGAGACTGAGTTACCCTGCATCCTTGTCCGTATTTGGAACTGTCACTATTTTTTATTTTAGCTGTTCTAATAGATGCGTAGTGAACTTTTAAATACTCAAGTGAGAACTTACCAACCCTCTGCTCAAATCCTGCAAAACCCCTGTGTCTTCGGAGAAAAGGCCTGACAGTGATCTTCCAGGTTTTGCATGATCTGGTTCTATTTATCTCTCTGATCTCCTTTCCTTCCCCTCTTCCCCGTGTTCATTCCATCCCAGCTCTATCCTTGTGCTGTTCCAACACGCCAGGCACATTTTTGTCTCAGGGGTTTGCATCTGCTATATCCTCTTCCTGAGACTGCATGGTTGACTCCCTTCAAGCGTTCTCCAAAACGTCACCTTCCTAATGAAACCTTCTCCTTACCACCTTGTTTAAAACTGCAACACCCTCTGCCACTCCCTATTCCTGTTTTATTTTTTCTTCCACATCACTTTTTTTTTTTTTTTTTTGCGGTACGCGGGCCTCTCACTGTTGTGGCGTCTCCCGTTGCGGAGCACAGGCTCTGGACGTGCAGCCTCAGCGGCCACGGCTCACGGGCCCAGACGCTCCATGGCATGTGGGATCTTCCCGGACCAGGGCACGAACCCGTGTCCCCTGCATCGGCAGGCGGACTCTCAACCACTGTGCCACCAGGAAGCCCCTTCCACATCACTTTTAACTTTCTATCCTACCAGTCTCCCCCAGTTGTGAACTCCTATGGACAAGAATTTTTAATCTATTTTTGTCTCACACAT
The DNA here is from genome assembly GCF_963455315.2 of Globicephala melas. Lineage (NCBI taxonomy): Eukaryota > Metazoa > Chordata > Mammalia > Artiodactyla > Delphinidae > Globicephala > Globicephala melas. The sequence continues at coordinate 59,340,423 of NC_083328.1, read as the reverse complement.
ATATCCCCAGCCTCCAGAACAATAACCTATTACATAGTGTGTGCTTAAAAGAATACTAACTGAATGAACAAATCACCTATATCCCCAAAGCCTACAACAGAGAGCCATCACTGCATAAAAGGTGGGCTTGGGTCACCTTAAAAAACAGAAATGTAACACTGCAGCTTTCATTAAAAGTACTTGTAGAGCTCAGGGGCCTCATGATACTTGCTAATAAGCAGCAGCATTTTCTGAATATTTCATCCATTTCACAACTGTACACACTTAATTCTCACAATAACCTAGTGGCATGCAAGACAAATATTACTTGTATACTCACTGTATAGGTTAAAAAAAAAAAAAAAAAGAGGCAGATGAGGAGAAAGGCATTTCCCAAGAGAGTAGTTTTTCAATAAATAAGACTAGAAACCAGGTTCCCTGCCAAAACTAATGCTTTACCCACTACACTAATCTGTTTTCTTTTTGATAGGAATATGAATGAATGAATAAAGTTTTAATCATTGTGATTTTTTAAAAAAATTTATTTTATTCTAGTTGATTGACAATGTTGTGTTAACTTCTGCTGTAAAGAAAAGTGATTCAGTCATACATATACATACATTCTTTTCCATTAGGGTTTATCACAGGATACTGAATATAGTTCCCTGTGTTATAGAGTAGGACCCTGTTGTTTATCTATTCTAGAAACTCCCAGTCCATCCTTCCCCCACCCCCCCGCTTGGCATCCACAGTTTGTTCTCTGTGTCTGTGAGTCTGTTTCATAGATAAGTTCATTAATGTCATATTGTAGATTCCACACTGATTTGTTCATTCATTCATTCATCAAATATTTATTAAGTGCCTAACAGGTACCACGGACTATGACAGATGCTAGGAATAAAATGTTGAAGATGGGTTGTTAACTCTATCGTGTTGATAAATAAGACTTGTCCATCTATCACTTTACCTTTCTGTGCTCATGATCAATCATGACATTATGGGGCTTTACATCTCTGTGCATAATCCCCATGCTGTGACAATAATCCAGGGCCTGTGGGAGGAACAGGTAAGAAAGGAAAGCGTTAGCTTGTATTAGAGTGATTTTTTAGTTAAAGTCCCTTACCTTTTCCTCCACAGTTTTCCTTCTAGCCTCACAACACTCCTGAGAGTCAAAGTAAGAACAATCACTTCCGCAGGTACTTTTTAGAGACTTGTGCAAACCCATGCATGGCCTCTAAACTTCAAATCCTGTTCTTGCACAGTTGTTTCAACATCCTTTTTGTTAAAAAGACTCAAAGCGTACACCAATTACATGACTTCCAATTTCTCCCCCTTACCCAAAGCCTGGATTATTTTCACAAACACGAGCCCCTCAAAAGAAGAAAACTGATCTGTACTACAAACCTTGTATTCAAAGAACAGTAATTCTTTAGCAGCTAAGAGTATGCAGTAGAGGTCGGCAAACCATGGCCCATGGGCCAAATACGGCCTGCTGCTTGTTTTTGTGAATGCTTAATTGGAACACAGCCACATCTATTTGTTTGCATGTTGCCTGTGGCTGCTTTAATGCTACAACATCAGAGGTGAGTAGTGTGAGAAAGACCCTATGGCCCGCAAAGCCAAAAATTTTACCATTTGTCCTTGTAAAGGAGTTTGCCAACTCCTGATTTATGACATCAAACCCAATTTGAAAACCATGTCCAATCTCAAACTAGTAAGTGGCATAACCTCTGGGGCTTGCTAATCCAGGCCTTCAAGTCAGCTGATGTCATTGGCCAAGTTCTTGTCCTTTCTGAAGGGCAACTTGGGTTTCTATGGTTCCCAGGGTTAGGCAAGCATATCCTTAACGTTCGGAAGTCCTGCTTGCCACAAGAATGCACGAGATCATTGAATGAATGGAAAGATCAAACATTTCTGCTGGCATAGTCTCTTCAGGGTATTTCTAAGGTTCAAATGCAGGCTTTATGTCAATCCTCATTTAGTAAGACACTAGCCAACTCTTAGCAATCTTCTTATCTATAAAGCTGATCTTCTGACTACTGGAAGCAATATATTTGGTGATCCCACTTCAGGAATCAAAGTTCATTCTAAATCACCAATCTCTAAGCACAGATTTACATAATCTTTAGGACAATGGTCCTTTGAGGGCTGAGTTCAAGCTTACTGTTTTACTTGTTCAATTTTAAGTGAAATAAAGTACACCAGAAGCCATTACACCAGGAGTTTTTTTTTTTTTTTTACAAGTTTTGACAATTTAACTGTAACTTTCGTAAGAGCAAGATAGAGATATTTGTTAAGGAGTCCCACCTCTCTTCTAAATACCCCTTCCAAAGCATTATAAATTATATTCTTACTAGACCCTTATTCCATAACCTTTACATCAGCATAAGAATTCTGATGCTACTAATTTATTAAAAATTTATATAAACAGACCGCCAAACCCCATATTTTACAAAGTTAACCCACTGGCTTTTCTACAGTCATTTCGATTATTTAACAAAGGGGAGATCTAAAGATATTTAGTATTCAAGGTTCTCTTACCTTCAGAATCTCATACATGTAAAATCGAATATCATAGTCTGTTAACGTCTGGTACAATTGCTGTTAAAGACAAATGCAACATTTGAGCCATGAAATAGTACTGAAAGGAAGGAAATTTCTCATCCTCATTTGTAGTAATTCAAATCAAGACTGGGCTCATTTACCACTGTTCTAAGATCTGTCTGTTCACCAGTCTCTACTTCTCCAATATGAAACGAAAGAGATACTTTGGGTCTTTAACTCTATATATAAAAGTGAAGAATTACTTAAGTTCATATTGCTGAAGCTATAAATCTACTTTTGGGAACATACCAATTTACATATGCAACACGCACTGATATACATTTGTAGTTTTTCATTTACCTCCAGATCTTCTCATAAAACACGTGGGCAAACACATAGCCTCCTTAGTAGGGAATTAATTCACCTTTGGCCTACAGTTACAGGCACTGCAGATCACCAGTGGGTATGCAGATGTATTGCTGTCAAATCTGCTGAGCCAATTTAATAGAACTGTCCCAATTTGAAAGTAAACTCTGAACATGTCATGAAAGTAAACTCTGAACATGTCATGTATCTTTTCCAGTTTCTAAAGAGTTTCAGACTTAAAAAAAATGTACATATCATTAAATGGTCAGTGGTGTCCTCTGACAACATTTTCCTTGAAATTATCATTCTGATTCTAACACAATTCTTCTTCCTTTTTTCCTCCACTCAGCAAAAGAATTCACTCATTTATTGATATCTAACATTTCTTTTTTTAAAATTTATGTATTTATTTTTGGCTGCATTGGGTCTTCGTTGCTGTGCGCGGGCTTTCTCTAGCTGCAGCAAGCAGGGGCTACTCGTTGCTGCAGTGCGCGGGCTTCTCACTGCAGTGGCTTCTCTCGTTGCAGAGCACAGGCTCTAAGCACACGGGCTTCAGTAGTTGTGGCACACGGGCTCAGTAGTTGTGGCTGCCGGCTCTAGAGCACAAGCTCAGTACTTGTGGCGTACGGGCTTAATTGCTCTGTGGCATGTGGGATCTTCCTGGACCAGGGCACAAACCCATGTCCCCTGCATTGGCAGGCAGATTCTTAACCACTGCACCACCAGGGAAGACCCATATACCTAATGATACTGGCCTGGTGCAAAGGCAAGTCAAATACCTTTACAAATTAAAATCCAAGAGAGTGCCTACGTTCTTCTGTTGTGCTGGAGTTGAGAATTGTTGAAATTGGCCAGAAGTCAGAGTATCTGTTGCAGAGGTTTGCGCTTTACCAGATTTTACACTACCCTTCCCCACCCATCTCTTTTTAAGATCTAGAACCCAAAGATTCTGAGGAATCCTAAGGTATAAGCAAGCAGTCCTTGCTTTTATATATAGACAATACATTTCTTCTTGAACTTTGTCATTTTAAAGAGGAATGTCCCAAGGCCGGATCCTGACTAAACATGAGCTGTTGCTTTCATTAAGTATGACATCACCGGAAACTGTCAAACGAATGGTAAACTGTCAAATGGTGAGAAATAAAAGTACTGGTCATTAGAAAGAGCACTAAACAAATAAAAAGGCAAAATACCAAGATATGGAAAGTGAGCACTGTTTGTACAAGAGAATGACTATATTTAAATTTAGCACTGTAAGGGGACTTCCCTGGCGGTCCAGTGGTAAAGAATCCGCCTTCCAATGCAGGGGACGTGGGTTCGAGCCCTGTCAGGGGACTAAGATCCCACATGCCTCAGGGCAACTAAGCCCGCATGCCGCAACTACTGAGCTTGCGTGCCTCAACGAGAGAGCCCACACGCCCTGGAACCCGTGCACCACAACTAAAGAGAAAACACGCACGCCACCAACTAGATAAGTCCGTGTGCCTCAACGAAGATCCCGCGTGCCACAACTAAGACCCAATGCAGCTGAAAGGAAGGGGGGGAGGGGAGGGAGGGAGGGAGGGAGGGGGAGGGGGGAGGGGGAGAGGGAGGGAGGGAGGGGGGAGGGAGGAAAGGAAAAAAAATTAGCACTGTAAGGATGAAAAGCTCTTTTTAAGTAAGTTAGAAGGAAGCTCTTCTAACAGTAACATCCCTGAAAGACTTTCTATGTGGTCTAAAAACCCAACAGCTTGAAATGGTTGGTTATACATTATACCTTGAAGTCTGTGTTGTTTACGTGTTCAAAAACCAAGGCGGGAGTTCGTGACTAGGGGAAAGAAAAAGAAAACACACGTTAGTAATAGCCCTGGCAGCTTTAGTGGGCACAATGTTTGCGGACACTACGTGGTGAATTTGGCAGTCCTTGCCTCAGTAGTAGGAAACCCTCTATTGCTATAAGCCCTCCCCACTCTGATCATCACCACACTTAGGTCATATTGGGGATGGATTTCAAACAGAAGACATGGAGCTGAAGTCTCACCAGGCTCTAGGCAGCCCAACAATGCGCCCATCGCCCATCGGCATCGGACCTGAGTTTGCAAAATGGATTAACACATTTCAGTTTCCAGTGCTATCAGTCTCTTAGCCTAGAAGAATAAGAAATAGTCTGTGGGTGGAGATCTCTTTGAAAGAAAGACCCAAGCTAGTTAAGTGGTATAACTGATTAAGCACTTTTAAAGCAGGACTTAATGGCAGAGGGAGGAACAAACAGAGGCCAGTTGTGCTCAGGGTCAAACACCACCTCAGCTCTGGTGGGCCTTACTAGCACCTGTTACACTCACCACAGGGTCTTTTACAATGTCTGCCAGTGTGATGATGTTGGGACCGCCTCGCAAATTCTCCAAAATCTTTATTTCACGCTTGATTTTCTTCTTCTTTACTGGCTGAAAGGGTAAAAGTACATCATTAAAAACAATTATTTCAGGATATTCCAACAGGTAATGTAATACATGAATGGCTTACTTATGAGCTCCTTGAAGGAAGGAAATGCGTCAGATTTATCTCTGAATCCCCCTTCTCCTAGGCCTGTGCCCGGTATTTTGCAGGTACTTAGCAAATACTGAATTGAAAGAAAAAAAGATTTCCACTCCAAAGACCAAAATTCTGCAGAATTACCATTTAATTCCAATCATCAGTCCTAATGTGTTAACTTTTAAAAACTATACAAACTAGGAATGTAAATGGTAATACTAAGATATATCTAGAAAAATCTTTTTATTAATTAGCATGAAACATTCCTTCCTCTAAGTCTTATAAACACCCTACAGAAATGAAGGAGATTAGGACCACAGCAAAGATGGCCACACCATCTTTTTTTTTTTTTTTTCCTTCGCTGTACGCGGGCCTCTCACTGCTGTGGCCTCTCCCGTTGCGGAGCACAGGCTCCAGATGCGCAGGCTCAGCGGCCATGGCTCACGGGCCCAGCCGCTCCGCGGCATGTGGGATCTTCCCAGACCAGGGCACGAACCCGGATCCCCTGCATCAGCAGGCGGACTCTCATCCACTGCGCCACCAGAGAAGCCTGGCCACACCACCTTTGTGCAGTATAACCTTTTGGGTTAAATGTGTGCCTAATGTGAATCCTTCTTTCATTGCCTGCTAGCTGTGTGTCTATGGGCAAGTTATAGAACCTCTCTAAACCTTTCATTACGGGTAAAATGATCAACAAGAGTACTTATCTCATAATATTATTGCAAGAATCAAATGAGGTACCTGAAAAGACCTCAGAATATGGCTGAGACGTAACACATAATATCTGTCTAGGCTTATAACCAATATATCCTCCACGTTCCTTTATCTTCACCCATCATTTCCACATCTGCTCTGGTATAGAAATCTTTCTTGTTTTTTTTGAGAAGGGCTTTGGTCCAAATGCACCTCCTCTACAAAACCTTCTTTCTAAACAGTCTAAAACAGTGCTGGTCCAAAAGAAATACAATGCAAGCCACATGTGTATTTTATTTTTTTGGCTGCGCCTCACGGCTTGTGGGATCTTAGTTCCCACACCAGGGACTGAACCTAGGCTGTGGCAGTGAAAGTGCCGAGTCCTAACCACTGGACCGCCAGGGAATTCCCCACAGGTGTATTTTAAATGTTCTGGTACCCTCGTTTAAAAAATATAAAGAAACAGACAAAATTAATTTTAATAATACATTTTAGTTAACAAAAATATAACCAAAATGTTATCATTTCAACATGTAAATCAATATAAAAAATTACTAATGAGCAATTTTATATTCTTTTTTTTTTGTACTAGGCCTTTGAAATCTGCTGTATTTTACGCTTACAGCATATCTCAGTTTGGACCAGCCATATTTCAAATGCTCAATAACCACGTGTGACCTGTGTCTGCCACACTGGACCAGGCAATCTTTCCTATTGGTGCTGATGACCTCAGACTACTGACACACTGCATACGCTTCTTAGAAACTGTTGTAAATATATATCATCTCTTCATTAACAAGACTACTGGTTACTAAACTTTGATTATCAACCTGGGTTTTTTAATATACAAACTGTATAGATCTGCTGAATCAGAATCTTGAGAACAGAGCTGGAGATCTATTTTGAGACACTTCTTGGGTTGATAATCCAGATCTAGGAACTACCAAACAATACTGTAGACTCTTTTAACCTTTTCTTGAGTCCTAAGCACATGGTACAGCAGGAAGCAAGCACATTTTGGAAAGACTGTCCTCAAACCCTGGCTTTGTAGCTGTGTAGCTTTGGGAAAAGCACTTAAGTGTTTCTGAACTTCACACTTGCCTTGCAGAATTGTGATGTAAATACTACAGCTACAAAAGGGCCCAATGCAAAGTAGACAGTCAATAAATGGAAGCTGCGAATTCCCTGGCGGTTCAGTGGTTAGGACTCCGAGCTTTCACTGCCGAGGGCCCGGGTTCAATCCCTGGTCGGGGAATTAAGATCCCGCAAGCCATGAGGCATGGCCAAAAAAAAATTAAAAAACATATTAAAAGTAAATAAATAAATGGAAGCTGTTTTACTAATAGTGAATTCCACATTTAATTCAATCCATGGCCTCAGCCTTGCTTCTATTAGAACTCACTACACTGGCTAGGAAACAAGCTGATCACAAGTTTTCTATTTGCTTCGACTACCGGATCTTTCTGATCTGCTGGAGTGTCTAGGAGATGTTTCTACTCTCCAGGAACTAATCCATCAATCTCTCTCCTGTTTTCTACTGAATCACTATATCCCAACTGCTGGTTGATGGCAAAAAGCTACTGGTTTACAAAAATTTTATTCTACAGAACTCTTAAAATCTATAAAATTACAAAAGCTAGACAGACCAGGCAGGTCACTTAAATCCTAATTTAATGTGATCAATGCAAATTTTGTCTAATAAATGGGGGAAATTAAAAAACTTAAATATAGTTATGAATGAACTTTATAATTATACCATCTAGCTACACAGTTACAGTAACATATACAGTACAGTTAGGAAAAGACTGAGCTAGGAAAAAAAATCTTTCCAAACCACCCATCACTTAAGACCATCAATGGCTCCCAACAACCTAGATGAGATAAAAATCACAGTTTTCAAGGCTGGAAGGAAATGGAGATGTTATCTTTTCCCAGGCCATCATTAATTTAATCTCCTTTTCCAAGTTTACTTCCCATGTATGATCACATGACAGCTTCCACATGAAACATTTCTCTCACTTATTTCTTCCTCTTTTCTTAATCTTGTGCATTCTAGATTATGCTTCCCTTCCATGCTCCCATGCACACCAATCCAAATCCTTCTCCCACTCAGGGCCTGAAAACAGTTCCAGGGAGCTTTGCCTAACCATCTCTACTCTCTTCTGAACTGTAAGACTCACTATTTATGCCTTTCAGATGACTCTAAATAATGTATCACCTCAGTCTATCATATACTTTTCCAAAGGAATATCATCTTACAATTACACAGAACTTCCGTTTCCAAAGTATATATCTATATACAATTTTGTATTCGATCCTGGTAACTCTCATTTTCACAGATGAACCAATATGTCTTAAATAATTAAAAGGACTACCATGGCTAATTACTTTTAGAGTTTGGATTAGAATCCAAATGTCCCGATTTCCAGCCTAGTTCTCTTTCTACACAAGATAAGATATAAATACTTAAACTTTGGTTCCCGAAAGGTATGCCAAAACAGGTGTTCTGTGGGATTTTTAATTTTTGAAGGAAAACGCCAATTAATACTTGCTGTCTGTCAGTCACTGAGTACACTACCAGCCTGAGGTAGTTCAGTTTCAATATTAGATTGCACTACATTCTCTTTAATGGCATATTTTTGTGAAACTGGGTTTTCAGCAATTGCTGTGACAAAAAGCAAGTATTGTGCAAAAATCAATGTGGAACAAGAAATGAGGCTGTTGGTGTCCAATCTGATTCCAACATTTGAGAAGTTGTGCAGTGACTAATAGGTATACATATCCCAATAGTAATTAATTATGGTTATATAAGAATAAAATAAAATTACTTTTCTCTTTCAACTTATGTGTATAATTTTTTAAATGGCTAACAGTTGAAACATAAATACTTTTTTTAGTTATCTGGACTTAACTACTTAATAAACAAAAGTGTATTTCTTTTGGCTTAGGGGTACCATGAGAGTCACTGAAGCAATATGGGTGTTATAAATTGAGAAAGTCTGGGTCCCTCTGCTTCTCGTGTCAAATATGAAAAGTTCCTGTGGCAAGGAACTGTATGCTAAGTTCCTGGTATATGGCAGTGTACAGTACAGTTATAACTAAATCACAATTTGCATACAGGTAGCCCATTGGCCAAATCTGGCCTGTACGGTGTTTTAAAACACTCGAGCCAACATTTAAAAGCCAGGGGAATTAGTATACAAATATAAATGTCTAGCTTCTTTTTGCGAAACAGTACCAAAAAACATTAGACTTGCACTATTGCTGGGCAATCATCAGCTGGAGCTGGAGCACATGCCACAGTACCCATCACTCACATCTTCTAATCATGGGCACTTAAATCAGACTAGCTGCATTAATGTGATCCACCTGTCCCCTAAAAGTCTGCATTTGTGGCTCCTCATCTTTACACAGTAGAGCTAACAACTCATTGAAAACAAAAGCATGGATTAGAACTAAAAATGTAAGAAATAGGAAATCAGCGTTAGGCAAGATCTAGGACAGAGAAGACTGAATCTTTACTCCCTCCCTCTGCCACAATCTAGCTGTACGATTTGAGTCAAACACTTCTCTTGCCTCAGTTTCCTGATCTGTCAAATGAAGATAATCTCTTCTATCGACTTCAAAGGAGCAATAAAATCAAGGTGTTAAAGCACTCCAAAAACCCTTTCAAGCGCTACTTAAAAAAAAATTTCTAAACTCCAAAAACCTGTGAAGTTATAATCTCTCTTCTTGTACTTACCTTGAGAATTTTAACAACAACTTTTTCATTATTTGTGATGTTGATGGCTTCAAATACTTCACTGTATTTACCCCGGCCTAATTTTCTAACCAGCTGGTAGTCATCTTGATTTCTGGGAACAAAAAGAGTCAGTCACAATGATTTTAAAAGTTCAAATTATCAAGCACTAATTCAACTTACAAAACTATAGCCAGTAGAGTAAAAGAAATAAAACGTATTTCAAATAATTTCCAAATTGGCTTCTTTGTATTTTTAAAAAATTTGGCCAATTTAAAATGTGTGTTCTAAATCCTAGCATTAAAAAATTTAAGACTTTCAGTTATTCTTTCAATCCCAAGTTGTTCACATCTCTATTGACATACCACATGTAGACAGCTTGTATTGGGGTTTGTTATGTATGTTTGTCTCCAACAACAGACAGCTTTCCCTTGGAAAATAATTTATATATATTCCTGTCCCTCAGTGCCTGGCTCAGTGTTGGCATCTTACAGGAAGTCAATACAAGAATATTTCAATTCAGCCACACTTTGGGAGCAGCCAATTTTTAATGGGTCTCTTTGCAGATAAGTGGCTTTCAAACATATAGGTTTGACCTCCAACTTGCCCTCCAAAGCTCTGAGGACAGTCCACGTAATGAAGTTTGCAAACCACACTACAGATCATGAACCACAGCTAGGTGTCCCTTCCCCTACTTTTATCCATATTCCAAGACTACTAAGCAACATCAGAGGTGAAAAAGAATAAGGGAAATGCTAACATTTTTCTCCCTGCCTCTGCTTACAACTTAGAGGAATTTGCTCTAAAGAATGAGTCTTTTCAATAAGGTCTAAATGCTATTTACTCCTGCTGGAGGCACTGAAAATGCAGTGTAAAAAATGTAAAAAATCAGCCATTCATTTTCCTCAAGCAAAAAAAAAAAAAAAAGGAAAGTGAATGAACAGAGAAGGTAAAAGGTACTAAGGACAATGGACAATGTAATAATCATGGCAGGTCTAGGGAAGGAAGCTCTTAGTTCTGGTTGAGCTCTTTTCCTGTGGGAGGGCACAGAAAACAAATGCAAGCAAGCAAATTGCACCACGCCAAAAACTCAAAGGGTTGTTTAGTGCCATTTAAGCAGAACTAAGCTCAAAGCACTTAATTTGAAGAGAGTTGAAATTTCTGCAGTAAAACTCAGGTATTCCTAGAGTCCAAAGCATGTGATGTAAGAGGAAAATTGTTAGATTATCAATAATGGTAACATTTATTGGCACTGTACCATGGTTCTTGATGGTATCTTTGAAGCACACTGTGCCTCCTTGTGCAGAGATAATGTACTTACCGTTAAGAATCATGGCCCAATCAGCATTAAAACACACCCTATGACAAATTTTGAAGACTATTTACATGCTATGAAAATCACATGTGGACAGATATAAAATATAGTGTATGGGAGCTGCAGCTTTACCAAGTTTTCAAATTGCTATCTTTTGCATTTGAATATCAAAATAATTTTAGCACAAAGGTACGACCTGATCAATTAAATACATACTATGTTGGGACAAGAAATGCAAACATCCAAATGAGACTGCACAGAAAATCAGGAGGGCAAACACAGCTGTTCAGGCAGACTGCAACTGTTCAGGATGGAATTTGGGCTGAATTCCACGTTACACATGGCTAGCCTCATGATAAGGGCAAATGTTTTAAGGGTTTAATTTTGCTTCTCATCAGAAAGAGGACACCTTTCTGGAGAACTGTTTTATCCTTCAGTATCATCATGGGAAAACATTCTCTGACCTCAAAAATACTTTATGTAAGAGCCTGGTGTTTTCAAAGTCTCTCAAGTATTAATTCTCACCTAACTGCAAAGCCCTTAGCTGAGCAAGCTAATAGATAACTCTGTGTTACCATACAGAATATATACATCGGAGAAAAAAATAAGAGACCGAAATGTTTTTAAAATGGTAAACCCATCAGAACTGTTAACTGACCAAAGCCAATACCCTGTTTCTCTACTGTAGAAGAAAACAAAAATTGCGTTCAATCTTGAGGTTTATAACTGTACAGTCAGGGAAGTTTCCTGTTGTGAATTACTCAACAAATCCACAAGAGTCAGCCCTTTGGGTGAGTACAGTGAAGTAAACGGAAATTATTACCCCCATTCCACCACATGTGACTCGTAATCCCAGTACTCTCGGGGTCTGTGTGTATTAACATCTGTGTAAACTCTGGCCCTGCTTGGCACGGGTCCCGACATGTCAGACAGGTTGGCGGACAAAGCTGGACTTGATGTTTGGAGAGATGGCAATCACTGTATTGAGAGGCAGCTGGGGGTAAGACCTCGTTTCAGAACTGTTTTCTTCAAACTGCAGAAACAAAACATACAAAGGCCAAGGAACCATTTTTAAAAAGCATATAGGAAGAAAAAAAGCATCCTGAGTAATGGCCTCAAACATACCTCTGGCTCTCCTACCTGTTAACCGATGAATATATCCCAACTGTGCCAATCACAGTGTTTCCTGAAACATGGGGAAAAATTAAAACAAAACACCCAAATCCCAAGAAATATACTTAAACGTATACTGGCCCTAATCCTATTCTACAAAGTAGCCTGTTACCTCTTCATCTAAAGTTTGGATGCTCTTTAAAAGATAGCCTGAAAGGGAAGAATGGCATTGTGGATAAACCCGTCAGCATTACTACTATTTATACATTCTACAAAAAGTGTTAGCAAGGGATTCCCTAGTGGCACAGTGGTTAAGAATACACCTGCCAATGCAGGGGACATGGGTTTGAGGCCTGGTCCGGGAAGATCCCACGTGCCTCAGAGCAACTAAGCCCGTGCGCCACAACTACTGAGCCTGCGCTCTAGAGCCCGCGAGCCACAACTTTTGAAGCCCGCGCACCTAGAGCCCATGTTCCGCAACAAGAGAAGCCACCGCAATGAGAAGTCCGTGCACCGCAATGAAGAGTAGCCCTGGCTCGCTGCAAGTAGAAAAAGCCTGCGTGCAGCAACGAAGACCCAATGCAGCCAAAAAAAAAAAAAAGTATTAGCAAGAACAGCACTTTCCTTTCAACAGCTTTCTACAGCTCAAGTAAGGGTGCTAAAACACTCTAGAATGGTGGCAAAGTCCAGAGTACAAACCTTAGCCTGACTAATATTTGATGAAACCAGGAAGAGAATAAAGACTTGTTCTCATACATCAAAGTTCAACGTCATTTTATTATCTGGGTAACTTTACATACTAATACGTAGGTCAGTGATCACCATTTGAAAGATACACTTGCTTTCATTAAAAAGAAAAAGAAACCAGTAATTTCCTCCTGATTTATTTAATATAGGAGCAAGCTTAATAAAACTGGTGGAGGGCTTCCCTGGTGGTGTAGTTGTTAAGAATCCGCCTGCCAATGCAGGGGACACGGGTTCGAGCCCTGGTCCGGGAAGATCCCACATGCCGCAAAGCAACTAAGCCTGTGCACCACAACTACTGAGCCTGCGCTCTAGAGCCCGCGAGCCACAACTACTGAAGCCCACATGCCACAACTACTGAAGCCCGCATGCCTAGAGCCCGTACTCTGCAACAAGAGAAGCCACCACAATGAGAAGCCTGTGGACCGCAACAAAGAGTAGCCCCTGCTCGCCGCAACTAGAGAAAGCCCGAGCGCAGCAACGAAGGCCCAACGCAGCCAAAAATAAATAAAATTAATTAATTAATTAAAAAGTAGGTAAATAAAAAAACTGGTGGAAGACAGTAATATATATTGGCTGAACTAATGCAGAATATGACACTGAGGAAAAGCTGGTAAAATTTTAGAAATGCGCTTTCTACCAAATCAGTAAACTAAGTCTCCTTCATCATGTCCCCCCCACCCCCACCCCCACCCCATCCCCACTCCAATCTCCTTATCTCCATTCTCTGAGATTCCTATAACATTTGTAGATTCCCTTTACTCTGCATTTAGTTACAAATGTATTGAGGGAACACCCTTCTTCTGTTTGTTTGATGGGATGCTGTCTGATGCATAAATCACAGGATAAAGCCAATCATATTTTAAAAAAATATATTGAGTCTCCAGATGTTATAACCTGAGGAAGACACATCACCCACGCATTTCTGGCCAAGACTGTGTAATCTCAATCTAATTACAAGGCAAAGACAAACAGAAAATGAGGAAGCTTCTATTAAAAAATTCAGGGGTGGGGAGTAATACACCGTGCTCTTCAAACATGTCAATATTATAAAAGATAAAGGAAGGCTAAAGAGACATTACAACTAAATACAATGTCCTACTCTAGACTGTATCCTGTACTAGACATGGGAAAATGCTATTAAAAATACTATCAGATCAAATGACAAAACTGGATTTAGATTAGGTGTATACAAGAATGCACTCACACATGATAAAGCAAATGGGGTAAAATATAACAGTAAGTAAATCTGGGTCAATGGGGATACAGATGTTTCTTTGTACTATTTTAATTTTGTTGAAACATATATTTTTAAAAATTGTGGTAAAATATAAATATAAAATTTACCAAAATTAACAATGTTTAAGCATACAGTTCAGAGGCATTAAGTACATTCACATTCTAGTACAACCACCACCACATCCTCCATCTCTAGAAATTATATAACCATCATTTTATTTTTCGTCTCTGAGTTTGACTACTCTAGGTACCTCATGTAAGTGTAATTGTAGAATATTTGTCCTTTTACACTTGGCTCATTTCATTTAGCATGTCTTCAAGGTTCATCCATGTTTGTAGTATATGCCGGAAGTTCCTCCCTCCTTAAGGCTGAATATCTCCATTGCATGTATATACCACATTTTGTCTATCCATTCATTCATCAATAGACACCTGGGTTGTTTCCACCTTTAGGCTATTGTGAATAACGCTGCTATGAACACTGCTGTACAAATACCTTCTGGAGTTCCTCCTTTCAATTCTTTTGGGTGGAATTGTGGATCATATGGTAATTCTATCTTTAATTTTTTGAGGAACCAGCACACTCTTTTCCACAGTGGCTGCATCATTTTATATTCCCATCAGCAATACACAAAGGTTCCAATTTCTCCACATCCTCTCCAGCATTTATGTAATTTTTTTTTAATAGCAGCCATCTTAATGGATATAAAGTGGTATCTCACTGTGGTTTTGACTGGTACTTCTCTAATGATTAGTGATGCTAAGCACTTTTTCAGGTGTTTACTGGCCATTTATTTATCTTCTTTGGAGAGATGACTATTCAAGTCCTTTATTTTTTAATTTTCTTTTCTTTTGCTTGTTGAGTTGCAGAAGTTCCTTATATATTCTGGATACTAATCCCTTATCAGATGTTATTTGCAAATACTTTCTGCCATTCTGTGGGTTGCCTTTTTATTCTGTTGGTGGTGTCCGCTGATGCACTAAACTTTTAAATTTTGATGAACTCTAATTTGTCTATTTTGTCTTGTCTGTGCTTTTGGTGTCATATCTGTACTATTTTTATTTCTGTCTCTTATAAATTTGAAGTTACTTTCAAGTAAAAAGTTTTTTAAAAATGGGTATAAGAAAACTGAGGCCCAGAAAGAGGAAAATTTACCTATAATCACATAGCTACTTAACAGGAGAGTTAAGGACTGGAAACCAAACTTCTGATTCTTGTGATGATAATCTTTTTTGCCATGTAATCATAAACTAGTTAGATAACAACAGCTAACATCTACAAGCATTCACTACGTGCTTTATGTGAATTATTTCATAACCCTTACCACACAAGGAACTGGTAAGGACAGTTACCATTACCCCCATTTTACAGATGAGGAAAATGAAGTAAAGAAAGGTTAAGTAACTTGCCAAAGGACACACAGCTAGAAGGAGCTGACGACATTTAACCAGACTACAAAATAGAGATAACTGTATTCACCTCTCAGGTTTGTGGTGAGGATTCAATGAACTAATAAGTGTAAAGTGTTTAGAACTGTGCCTATTTGAGACCTCTATGAGACTCACAACCATCTACATGTTCTTTCCAATGTTGTATTTAAGCTGGAGCTTAGCTACTACACCAAAAAGTAAGCCAGAAGAGATGTCTCCTTATGCCCACAATTTCAGCAGCTTAAAGCTTTTAGAGGAAGAGCAAGAAAGACTAGGATGGGGGTTAATGCTATCCTCCAAAAGTGTGACAAACAATGATACTCCCACCTCCCTCCCCAGCAATATATGAGATCAAAAGATCCATTTGTCTACCTACGAATTCTCCAATTCATAAAAGCCCCTATAACTTGCCTCTGTTCAACTCTGGGGTCCCATATGTATACAACTTAAATGGCCAGAACACAATAAAATAATTCAGATACTTACTAAAAAGTGGACCAAAACTGTCTTTAAAATTATTTCCAAATATTTATTTCTTTGGTTTTATAAAACCACCTGGGTGATAATAACCTAATGTATCTTTACCTAATACCGATTAATTATAAACACACACACACACCCAAACAAGCAAAAAACCAGAAAGCAGACACTTTTATTGTAACTTTTCTTCTTCCCAAAGAAACAAGGTCATTTGTGCTTTAGGATTGCTGGCTTTTTTGGTGACTATTATCACTGCACTAACAACAGCAAAAGACGCTAGGGAGGCGGGTAAAGGTGTGTGTATGTGCGCAAACAGCCAAAATGGTATAGACAACAGCATTAAACCAGCAGAAATACTGTCCCAGGAATTTATGAATTTTAATGATACTAAACTCTTAAATTCTTACCTTCTTCTCTGAAACAGTATCTTTCTCTTCAGTCTCTATATTCCTTTATAGGTATTTTATTCTTTCTGTTGATATTCTGTAAGACACCCTGGGTCTCAAAGCTCTTCCCCAATGAACTTAAGAAGTTTGTAAAATCAGCACAAATTGAATAAATGGGATTAGATGCAATATGCAATGTGATGAAGCAAGCAGTGGAGTCCTGGGTTCAAATCCCTATTTGGCTACAGGACCTCTACTGGGGTTCTTCCAGCTTTGATTCATCACTTATAAAACCTGCCTAATTGCACTTGCAGACTGAAGGGAAGCTCAAGCGAGATGATCTTCCAGAAAGGGCTCAAAAACACCGAACACATGTAAATTATTATTAAATGATTACTATGCCATTGCTCCTTAGTGAAAACTAATAAGCAGAAGCCTAACCTTAAAAAGGCTGTGGTTTTTTCTCCTAGTTTTCTTCAAAGTACAGAAATTATAGGAGCTGTGGTTAACTCCCAGCCTCTGAGGGCCAACTCATGGGTGGACATGCCATTACAAAATGAGACCTCACTTCTCCGTGGAAATCATCTGACTCACACGGAAAATATTCCCCAACTCCCATTTATTAGCCCATGTATCAATCACACTCTTATGACCCAGTCTTCTGCTCTCATAAGGCCTTGGCATTCTCTGAGAAGCGTAGAGCAAGGCTATTCACTGATGAAACTCTGAGATTCTCAAGTACTTGTTTGACTGGCCCTTGCAGCTTTGTGCCTCATCAACTGGGACCTAATTTATGAACTGGTGAATTTGATTCTCCACTGGGAGGACAACGAGCTATTTTTGCAGTAACCCAAAGAGGTGCTTCACTTTACTGTCATGCATACCAAACAATCTGCTTAGAGTAAGAGAGTCATTCACATGAATTCCAAATAGTTGGCTTTCATTAATTATGCGGGGAGAAGAAAACAGGGGTGGGGGATGGTGGGGTGTGTGTTCTTAAACTATAGCTTAGCAACTTCAGATAAATAAAATGGTGCAGGGAGGGATGAGGGAGGGTGATGGAATGGGGTAAAGAGGGGATGTGAAAAGATAGAAAAAAGAGGGCTTCCCTGGTGGCGCAGTGGTTGAGAGTCCGCCTGCCGATGCAGGGGACACAGGTTCGTGCCCCGGTCCGGGAAGATCCCACATGCCGCGGAGCGGCTGGGCCTGTGAGCCATGGCCGCTGAGCCTGCGCGTCAGGAGCCTGTGCTCTGCAACGGGAGAGGCCACAACAGTGAGAGGCCCGCGTACCGCAAAAAAAAAAAGATAGAAAAAAGAAGATAAACATTATTCTATTCAGAAATACTACTTCACTTGTACTGCTGTAAATGTGTATGTATATTCACATGCAGCCTAATAGGAAGGAAATACAGGGACAAGCCTAAATCTCTCAACCACAGATTTGGTTCTTTCAGACATTCCTTCCTTTGTTCATCCCTTAAATATATGAGCATCTACTATCAAAAAGTATTATGCTAGGCTTTGGGAATACAATAATGAGCAAGGCAGAACAGTGAGACCAATGTGCGTTTAAGATTTTATCTGCAGATTAAGGATAATGGAAATTCATTGAAGAATTTTAAGCAGAAAAGTGACCCATATGTACATTTTGAACAAGTTTACTCTGGCTGGGTGTGAGACAGGCAAGAGAGAATATTTTCAGGGAAACAGAAAGCTATCAACAGTAGCCTATGTAAGACAGATGATAAAGGCCTGACCTATGGTGGTAGCAATGGAGATAAGTGAACTAATATGACGAACAAAATTTATGGTGTAAAATCAATAGCTCTGGGTGGACTGGATAATGGGGTAAGGAGTGGAAGTGACTTTTAGATTTCTGGCTAGAGAGACTGTTGATGCCATTCATGGAGACAGAAAACATTCTGGAAGAGCTCACAAGTCAGGTTTTGAACATAAGGTTAAAATGGCTCTTTGACATATTAAAAAGGGTACTGAATCGGCAATCAGGTATTACAAGTCTGGAGCTAAAAGAGTTTTTCAGCTTTAAATACCTGCCCCCCACACCTCTCCTCCAGAATTCTATGTGGCAGGCATTTCTTTTCCTAATCTACAGATAAGAAAACAGCCAAAGTAAATTCAGTAGCTTTAGCAAGAATATCCAGTAGAGATGGAGCTGGGATTCAAAGCCAAAATGGCTGGCCCTTAAGGTTCATGTCTTTTCATTCCTATCGAACTGAACTTATCACTTTCTACATCATACCTTAATTTCCTTATTAGACCCTTAGCTCCTTGAAGTCAAGATCCATTATCTAATTAATCTTTTGATTTTACAGTACCCAGCTGAAGTGTCTGCATTTTATATGATGTCCAGTAAATATTATTTATCAATCAAATCAATGTTGGTTTATTTTCAAAAAAATGAAATAAAAATGAAGTTGCCTCCAAAAGGCAGAGTACCCCTAAACACTTCAGGTCATCTGGTACATAGCTAGGAAAACTAAAAGACTAACTCAAGAGTTCTTGAGTAATTTTCTCTTCACTCCCTGCCCCACCAATATAGCTTCTTCTATTAAATAACAGGGCCACAGTTAAGATTGGTATTTTTCTCCCACAACAATTAGAATTAAAAGAATACTGAAGAAACTCTAGTTTAGCAATTTTTATAATGGCTTATCTGAAAGTTGGGAAAAGTGCTTGAGTCCTGAGTATCCTGAAGGTCAATTCTCCTATCTACCATTCACAATAGAAGTATACCTTAAAAAAATATAACTTACAGAAAAAGTATTACCATTTATTTATTTATTTATTTGCGGCACGCGGGCCTCTTCCGTTGCGGAGCACAGGCTCCGGACGCGCAGGCTCAGCGGCCAGGGCTCACGGGCCCAGCTGCTCCACGGCATGTGGGATCTTCCCGGACCGGGGCACGAACCCGTGTCCCCTGCATCGGCAGGCAGACTCTCAACCACTGCGCCACCAGAGAAGCCCTAATTTCCATTTTAAATGACCTTACTTAGTTCCTACTGTCCTCATGTATTGCATAAAAGGAGATGTAACTTTCATGGCTAATAATTTCAGATCACTAATTCTATTTTAAAAGCCCTCAGACTGACTCTGAAGTCATGGCTAAGTTTTGTTTGCTCAATGCTTAGCCTAATAAAAGCCAATTAATCAACTATGAAAAATTATCTTGTCAACAAAATTTTCCCTACTAAAGTCAGACCACAACCAAAGCCAATTATTAATACATGGCTCTGCTTGACCTATACTTTAATAAAATGCAAGGAAAAGAAAACTTCACTAAATCATCAGGCTAAAATATGTACTGTGAAAGTAATAAGTTTATTGACATAAATGTAGCAGAACTAATTAATTTCAATAAAAACTCCTTTTGTCCTCTTCAGTCAGTCTCTCCCTCTAATCTCTTCTACTCCATGTGATTTCTGTTTTTCAATCTGGCAACTAAAAAAGAAGATCAGAGGCTTAGTGAATGGACCAATATCAGAAAATGCACAAGTCTAATCAGTCATTTGTACTAATGTAGTTTTATAGATCAATTTTCTAGTATTAGAACTAGAAAAGATTATTCTGGAACTCTAAATTTAAAATATTTTCAAATTGTGAAACAGTTTTATTATGTCTTTTAACCCTAATATTTATTAGGGTCTCCATCTTAAGAAAAAAAAAGTTCCCCCTCCCATCCCTAGATCAACCATAGTTAATGAACAAGAGCTCATACTCATCCAGGCAGGACAAAGAGTTCTACAGTAAAGAATGCGGAATGTGCTTATATTGCACTGACTGCGTGATTTAGGACCACTTGTTTAGAGGAAAAGCAGTTGTATGAGGAAAAACACCTTTGAAGCACTGCAGCAGAGAATGAACTCTTCTTAGCAATAAGGCAGCAAAAACTGGTAAGAGGATTTGTGGAACAAACTATGTATATGTTTTTGCCTTGTGGTAGAAGCAAAGACAAACATTTAGTCATACAAACTTGTCCTTTCCCCTTTCAAAGTGGCACTGTTTAGAAGGTCAAATGAACACAAAAAAAGCATAAATAGTTAATACTATCTGAATTACTTGTTTCAAATGTCCATAGTTGCCCTTAATTTCCAATTATCTCCTCCTTTCAAAATCAAGAGCAGAATGTTCATTCATTAAGCATTTATCTAATACTTGTTATGTACCAGGAAACATGCTTGATTGCCAGGAAGGGATACCTTCTCTAGGCCCTGGAGAATAAAGAGAAAGTAATTCTGCCCTCCAACAAAGAAAACAGACTATTAAAATCTCTGATCAGTGCTTGAAAGAATTAAGTCAGGGTGCTCTGCAGGAACTGAAGGGAACTTAAGTCACCCACCAACCCATTATCATCCATTCAATAAATATTTATGGAGTACTTCAATGTTTGGGGAAAGGCAGTTAGGGAAGAAATAACATCTACGCTCAGTTTTGAAGGGTGCACAGGAATTATTCAGACGAGAAACACCAATACAACAAATTGTAAAGCACAATTCTTTAAGTTAGGAATTTTAAAGACCTATAACTTTGTATCCCCAAATGACCAAAAGCTGGCACACCCTGTTATCCTCTATAAGAAGCACATCAGATCAACAACCTTTTAATATCTACGGTGGAAAACACTAGTGCATTCTACTCAACTGTTACTATATGTGGCCCTCTCCCCCTGAAACAATGATTAATTCACAACCACTGCACTTTAGATCTCATTCTCTTCCTTTCTCCACTCCTCTAACAAATCAGTTCTACTGCAGAGGTCACAAAGCAAAATGCCTAGAAAGGACAAGTAGCTAGAGTTTGTAGACAATCCTTGAAAGTGTGACTGCTTCTCAGTTTTCAAAGTGAAGATTTCTGCAGGTAACTTTCCTGTCTTCAGTAATGGCAGGCTAGGTTATTTAGGTCAACTCTCCTAGTGAGAACCAAAGAGAATGGATTAAACACACACACACACACACACACACACACACACACACACACACACACACACACACACACACACACACACACACACACACACACACACACACACACACACACACACACATCTCTCTCTCTTACATTCTTAAATAAGATCGACAAGCATATAGCCAAAAGTGAAGAGAAAATGAGAGCCCAGAGAAGTAAGCAAGCAAGGAAGCCCAAAGCGTCTTTGTTGATCCCTGAAAATTAGAATTTTGTTCTGACAGAAACCAAAGCCCAGGGCTCTCACAAGGTGAGGAGTCCCTCCTCATAATAAATAAATTGAAGGTAAGAAAGAAGAGAGGGAGGGAGGATAAAGACGAGGCCCTCATCGTAATAAGCTGAGACTTGAGAGTTACAATCTTAGGGTGGGAGTGAAAAGGGAGTAGAAGATCCAGGGAAGAATTATAGCCCTATAGAGGGAATGTCTGATCTGAAGCTTGTTTTAAGGTGGTCCCTGGACCAGTAATGTCCACAGATACCTGACATGAACAAGCTTGCTGTGGGCTTCAAATGAATCCTACAAATAATTTTTCATATACAATATCCAACTTGTAATCAAAGACAACTAGGTGTTGAAGACTCCAATAGTTAGACTGGCAGAAAAAGAACAGACAACAGAAAAAAACCCACAGAGACTTAACAACTATGTTGACTATGCTTACAGAAATAAGTTTCAGAATATCTGCAGGGAACAGGATACTTAAAAAGTAACAGCAGATTTCAAAACATGGAAGAACAAAACAGAACTTTCAGAAATAAGTAACTGAAATGGACTGATTTAACAGTAGATTCAGGGAACTCTCTGGTGGTCCAGCGGTTAGGACTCCATGCTCTTGATGTGGAGGGCGCTGGTTCAAACCCTGGTCAGGGAACTAAGATCCCACAAGCTGCGTGGTGGGGCCAAAAAAAAAAAAGTAGATTCAAAAGGATGAAGAGAAAACTAAGGAACTGGAAAACAGGCTAGAAATTATCCACAGTGTAGCAGAAAGGTCAAAACTATGAAAAAATGAGAGAAGAATAATACTGTGAAGTGGTCTGATATACTTTTAATTGGAACTAGAAGAAAAGGAGAAAATGGGACAGGGCAGAGGCAATAGTTGAAGAGGTTAAGTTGAGAAAGTCCCAGAAGCAATTAGACACAATCACATTCCAGAAGCCAACAAATACCAAACAAGATCAATAAAAAGAAATCACAACTAATCATGCAATAAAACAGAAGAAAAACTGAAGATAAAGAGAAATTTGAAAAGCAAGCAGAGAAGACAGACTGCATTCAAAGAAGCAACATTAGAACAGTTTTCTCCAAAAGCAACAATGAAGCCAAGACAGTTTAATACCTATAGTGTGCTGAGGGAAAAACCCGCCACATTAAAATTCTACATCCACGGGCTTTCCTGGTGGCGCAGTGGTTGAGAGTCCGCCTGCCGATTCAGGCGACGCGGGTTCGTGCCCCGGTCCGGGAGGATACCACATGCCATGCAGCGGCTGGGCCCGTGAGCCATGGCCGCTGAGCCTGCGCGTCCGGAGCCTGTACTTCGCAATGGGAGAGGCCACAACAGCAAGAGGCCTGCGTACCGCAAAAAAAAAAAAAAAAAAAAAAAAAAATTCTACATCCAGTAAATATCTCTAAAGAAAGAAAATAAGGAACAATAACCCCATTTGGAAGGTTTGACTTGAAAGAGAAAATGAAGAGCAAAATTTATGGAAAAGTTCAAAAAAACATCTTTGATAAGTTATGGCTCCAAGTTACAATATTTACGATGGTATCTTACTGATAGAACAAAAATACCATGTATTTCCAAACTAGAAAGATTGGCGGTGGGGGGGAATGGAATAAGAAGAATCCAAAAAAAGGTAAGAAAAAAGAAGAAAAAAACCCAGAACACAAGAAACAGAGAAAAAGTTACACAAATATGACTAATTATATTAAATATAAATGAAATAAATCATTCTGGTAAAAGACAAAAGACTGTCAGACTGGATTAAAAAAGAAATCCAAATGAACCAGAATAACCAAACCAGTCTTGAAAAAGAAAAATAAAGCTAAAGGAATCATATGATCTAATTTTAAGTTATTTATTGCAAAGCTTACAGTTTTTAAAACTGTGTCATTAGCAAAGGGATAAAACATAAATCAATAGAGCAGAATGAGGTATAGAAATAGACCCACACAAATATGGCCAAATGATTTTTGACAAAGGTGGAAAAGCAGTTCAAAGAAGAAAGGATAATCTTTTCTGTAAATAGTCTTGGGAAACTTGGACATCCATATACAAAATCACGACCTTCAATCTAAACCTCACACCTTATTAAAAAAACAACTCATAATGGATTGTGGATCTAAATGTAAAATGATCAAACCTTTATAAGAAAATCTTGTGATTTGAGATTAGGCAGAGTTCTTTACATGACACCAAAAGCACAATCCATAAAAGTAAAACCTGAAAAATTGGACCTCATCAACACTAAAACATTTCTGCTCTGTAAAAGACACTGTGAACAGAATGAAAAAAATGCCACAGATAGAATATATTTGCAAATCACATACCTGATAAAGGACTTGCATGTATGAAATACAAAGAACTCAACAATAAGAAAACACTCCAATTAAAAAACAAGCAAAAGGGGGCTTCCCTGGTGGCGCAGTGGTTGAGAGTCCGCCTGCCGATGCAGGGGACACGGGTTTGTGCCCCGGTCCGGGAAGATCCCACATGCCGCGGAGCGGCTACGCCCATGAGCCATGGCTGCTGAGCCTGTGCTCCGCAACGGGAGAAGCCACAACAGTGAGAGGCCCACGTACCGCCAAACAAACAAACAAACAAACAAAAAACCAGCAAAAGATCTGAACAGACACTTCACAAAAGATCAAATTAAAATGAGATCCACTACAGAGTTATTAAAGTGGCTTAAAAAAAATTGACGACACCAAAAGCTGGTGAGGATGTAACAGAAACTAATTCGGAGCAACAGAAACTAATTCATTCTTGATGAAAACGCAACATAGTATGGCAATCTTGGAAAAATTTGTCCACTGATTATAAAGCTAAATAAACACCATGTAACTCAGCATTCCCACTCCTAGGGATTTACTCAAGTGAACTGAAAATCTATGTTCACACAAAAACCTGTATGCAAATGTTGACAGCAGCTTTATTCATAATCGCAAAAAAACGGAAACAACCAAGATGTCCAACAGGTGAATGGATAAATAAATGGTGGTATAATCATACAATGGGAAACAAACTATTGATTTGTACAACAACATGGATGAATCTTAAATATATTTTGTTAAGGAGCCAGATCCAAAAAGCTAGATATTGTGTGTTTCCATTTATATGACATACTGAAAAAGGCAGAACTATGAAGACAGAACATGAGTGATTGACACATGGAAATACAACTGTTCTGTTTAATACTGCAAAGGTGGATTTATTACTCTAAGTATTGTTAGAACCCATAGAACTGTGCACCACGAACAGCAGACATTTCTGGATGCAAATTCCTAGCTCTGTCCACTAAGAGCACCTAGAAGTAGTGTCAATGAGTAGCAACAAGAATAACTAGTGTCCAAATATTGGTTTCTCAATACCTTTATCCAATAAAAGGAAGGAGGGCTCTTTAGAGAAATGGCTGATTCTAGGATCGAGGCAGGGAAAATATAAGATAGCCTGGCAAATCTTGTAGTCAAAGGGACATGGGAGCCAACCTGAAAGAGTTCCAAGTGCAAAAGCTTGAACAATTTGAATAAAATATAATGACAGTATTAGATAGTAACCCCAAAGAATAAAATAAACATCCATGAGTCCACACTATATAAATAAGTGATTTAATAAATTAAAAAAATCTTCCTTACACAAGAATTCAACTTACACATGTAGAAAGAAAAAAAGAAATAGAAAATTACCATTAGATCAGCACAGTAATTGCCACAGGCAAGATCCACTGACTGATGCTAAAATTGGTTAGTAAAATTTTTAAGAGAACAGGATATTTGCATAGCCTCTAAGTATCTCCTCCAGGATACTCACTAACTACTATGATGGTTTTAACATATGTCCACAAATTATTTGATATGCCTCCCTCGAGGAGGTGGAGCTTAATGTTCCTTCTCTTGAAGGTAGGTTGGACTTAGAAAAGCCCTTCCAATGAATAAGTATGGAAAGGGAGAAATAGCAACTCTACAGTGCAGAAACCTGGTAGACACTATCTAAACATCACTAAAGATAGGTTATGTTAATATCATATACCCTAAATACGTAATGAGAAGAGCACATCACCTCTGTGGCATTCTCAAAAAGCCATAACCATAATCTAATCATGATTAGAGATCAGAAAAAGATTAGAACCTAAATTGAAGGACATTCTACAAATCTCACCAGTCTTCTCCAAAACTGTCAAAGTTTTGAAAATCAAGGAAAGACTGAGAAACTGTCACAGACTAGAGGAGACAAAACAACTAAATGTAATTTGGTATCTTGGACTGGATCCTGGAACAGAAAAAGGACATAACTGGTAAAATCCAAATAAAGTCCACAGTTTAGTTAATAGTACTGTATCAGTGTTAATTTCTAAGTTTTAATAAAGTGTCATGGTTATGTGATACGTTAACATTAGGGGAAGCTGGGTGAAGGGTATATGAGGATTCTATCTTTGCAGCTCTTCTGTAAATCTGAAATTATTTCAAATTAAAAGTTAAATGTGAACAATACTAGGTACTAGAGAGATCTTACATTGCTAGTAGGAATGCAAAATAGTATAACAAAGCCCTTCTGGAAACAGTTTGGCAATTTCTTAGGAAGTTAAAAATTTTCACGTAACCCAGAAGCCCCACTCACTATGTTCATAAAAGCCTATACATGTAGATTTACAGCAGCTTTGTTCATAATCACCAAAGAATCTTATATGGATAAGCAAACTGTGGTCCATCCATACAATGGAATTCTACTCAACAATGAAAAGGAACTAACCACTGATACACACAGCTCTGATGAATCTCAAAAGCAATACTGAGTGAAAGAACCCAGTTTCAAAATATTATATATTGCTTGATTCCATTTATATAACATTTGTGAAAAGATAAAACTATAGTAACTGAGAACAGAACAGAATAGAACAAAATTTGCCAGAGAATAGGGGTGGGAGGCTGGGTAATATGAGGGAGGTGATAATAACTGTCCTGTCCCCTTGTTGTGATGGTGGTTACTTGACTCTCTGTGTGTCAAAATTTATAGAACTGTACACACAAAAAGGAATCAATTTTACTGTATACCGATTTAAAAAATAAAATTAAAAAAAGGGGAAAATCCTATCATATGCTGTATCCTAAAACATAGGATAACATGAAGAACATATCTGAAATACTTAGAGGAAAAAGACTTAGGAAAACTGATACAAGAGGAAATGAAAATCCTGAATATTTAGCCATTTCCATTTCAATCAGTATTGTAACTGGCTATCAGTTTTCAACCTCCATTCTATCCTAATGTCTTCCTACTGCACAGCTTAGTATTTCCATAACACTTTGTAAAAAGTTTAAAACTTTTAAAAATGTTAAGCAAATGAGTACTGAACATGCTCCCTCCGCCTTTTCTGTGCCATTATACTTTATGCCCTCCACAATACAGCTTGCTAGGGGAAATCCTACTCACCCTTCAAGAATCAGCAACTTTTACGTCCACAATGAAGCCTTCCACAACTCTCCAAAATGAACCAAAATACTTCCTCTATGGTGCCAAAGCACCCCTATATACTCATTACATTATCACATGTGTTTTGTTTACATACTTCTCACTCATTAAACTATCAATTCAAGGACCTGAACCATGGTTTATTTCTCTTGGTATATACCCTGTGTTTATCACAGTGCCTAAGCATGTTGATATATTCCATAAATGTTTGATGAACTTATATTAAGACAGTAATAGACAATATTTTGGCAAAAATCAAATTTCCTTGCATACGGACCTGCTCCTGTTCAGAACTGAGAAAAGCAGTTTGGCTGTACAGGTATAATGGATATTTGATGTGCAGCCAATTTTAAAGATGCTCTTTGGTCTTGCATGTAAATTTTATCACATAACAGTCATACTATCACTTCCCAATGAGATGTGAAGCCAGTCAGTATGTGTGAGAGATGTTTCTTTGGAACCACAAGTTTTATAAGGCCATGCATTTTACCCAGGTGATGAACACAGTGCCGTACAATCCTTGATAGAGCTACAGAAACAGTTCAGTACTCTATAACTGAAAAATGTGAACCTTGCATTTAAAAGAACAGGAACACTGGAGCCACTAGGACCAAATATGACCTTGGATCTGTCATTTAACCTATCTGATTACAGTGAGGAAACTGCAGAATATAAGGTGTAATATCCTCTCCCTCTCCCTCCTTTACTATCATGGAGATAGGTTACCCAGGAGATACTCCCTGCAGGTGATCAATAAACAATAATTAATAGGGTGGGTTGTCCTAGACTTGCCAACAACAAATAGGCTGGAACAGAGGGCAGCAAACATTTTCCAGCTTCCAATTCTAAAGAAATGTGAACGCCTATGCCTATACTACTCCTTGGGATTTATATTTATCACTTTTAAACCTAACAAGTCTAAGACCTAGGTAATACCTTTCCCATTTTACATAAGGTGAATCTGAGCAATTTTTACAGTGTCACAATGAGGTGGTGATTTTAAAATATTCTGTCTAGATTCACAGCCTATTCGTTCTGCTTTATAGCAAACATATATGTCCTATTTGGCTCACACAGTATTTTTTCTTCCAATTTTTAAAACAGATAAAATCCACACAACATCACATCCATCATTTTAAAGTGTACAATTCAGTGGTTTTTAGTATGTTTGTAGCATGCAACCATCACTACCATATGATTCCAGAACATTACCTTCACCTCCAAAGAAAATGAATATCCCATAGCAGTCACTCCTAATACCCCCTCACCTCTTAAGAACCACTAATCTGCTTTCTGTCTCTATAGATTTGCCTATCCTGGACACTTCATAAAAACAGAATCACACAATATGTATCCTTGTGTATCTGGCTTCTTTCATTTAGCATGTTTTCAAGGTTCATCCATGACATAGCTTTACAGTAGTTCATTCCTTTTTATGGTTGAATCCACTGTAAGGATATACCACATTTTGTTCATCCATTCATCAGTTGATGGACATTTGTTTCCACTTTATGGCCATTATGAATAATGCTGCTATGAACATTCTTGTGCAAGTTTTCCACAGTGTTTTTAAAAAGTGAATCAGATATTAAGTTCAATTATTTGTTAAAGATTTTCATAATAAATATTTCTAAGTGTGACTTGGTTGCCAACATTAAAAAACAAATCAACCTTCAGTTTCTCTTAAGAAGGAAGGAGAAAGATCTGTCTTTCTGGTAACAATGATTCTGCATTCCTGCACTGACAAAATCACTTGGATCTGCTAACGGTGATTATCCAACAATGGGCTCTAAAACCAACCTACTGGAAGATGCCACAGGTAAACCTGGACAACTCTATACATTTATCTTACTGGCTCGACTCCTGCAGGTATTTCAGTTAGCAATCCCTGCTCTATACTAAATATATAAATTTATAAATATATAAGTAAATTAAAAGTGATATATTTTAAAAAGGTAACTGGGGAAAAATATGGGCAAAGAAGACATTCAGCATTATCAGATGCAACAGCAAAAGCCGGTTTAAGCTCTCAACTTAACACCATTTGCTCCTTGATTTAGTTTTCATTACTAGTCCAGTTAGAACTTAACAAAAAACACCTTGGAGTACTTTGCAGTATGTTTTTTGCCAATTAAGAAATACAGACCTAACCACAGATTTACAGAAAATTTCTAATGACCAAGACCCCTCCTCTGTACTCCAACAGCACACTTTGCTTACCTTTTCCATCTAGCAGTGTCACTGTACTGTTTACACATCTGTTGCCCGAGCTAAACAAAGCTCCAAAAGTAGAGAATAGTGCCTTTGTATCCTGAGGAATCTACCACAGAAGCTGACATAGAATACCGTTCAGAAATATTTGTTGAAAGAATACTGTGACACCTGAGGAACAAAAACAAAGTAGGAGGTATAACTCTCCCAGACCTCAGACAATACTACAAAGCTACAGTAATCAAAACAGTGTCCTATCGGTATAAAAACAGACACACAGATCAGTGGAAGAGAACAGAGAGCCCAGAAATAAATCCACAGACCTACAGTCAATTAATCTTTGACAAAGGAGGCAAGAATATAAAATGGGAAAAAGACAGTCTCTTCAGCAAGTGGTGCTGGGAAAGTTGGACAGCTGCAATGTAAACCACTGAAGTTAGAACACACCCTCACACCATACACAAAAATAAACTCAAAATGGCTTAAAGACTAAGACATGACACCATAAAACTCCTAGAAGAGAGCATGGGCAAAACCCTCTGACATAAGTCATACCAATGTTTTCTTAGGTCAGTCTCCTAAGGCAACAGAAATAAAAACAAAAATAAACAAATGGGATCTAATCAAACTTACAAGCTTTTACACAGCAAAGGAAACCATAAACAAACAAACAAACAACAACAATGAAAAGACACCTTACAGTCTAGGAGAAAATATCTGCAAATGATGCAACCGACAAGGGCTTAATTTCTAAAATATACAAACAGCTCATATAACTCAATAACAAAAAACAACCGAAAAATGGGCAGAAGACCTTAACAGACATTTCTCCAAAGACGACATACAGATGGCCAGGAGGCACATGAAAAGATGCTCAAAATCACTATTAGAGAAATGTAAATCAAAACTACAATGAGGTACCATCTCACATCAGTCAGAATGGCCATCGTTAAAAAGTCTACAAATAACAAATGCTAGAGAGGGTGTGGAGAAAAGGGAACCCTCCTACACTGTTGGTAGGAATGTAAGGTGGTACACCCACTATGGAGAACAGTATGAAGGTTCCTCAGAAAACTAAAAATAGAATGATCTAGCAGTCCCACTCCTGGGCATATACCGAGACAAAATTATAATTCAAAAAGATACATGCATCCCTATGTTCACAGCAGCACGATTCACAATAGCCAAAACATGGAAACAACCTAAATGTCCATTGACAGATGAATGAATAAAGAAGATGTGGTACATATATACAACGAAATACTACTCAGCCATAAAAAAATGACAAAATAATGCCATTTGCAGCAACATGGATGCAACTAGAGTGCAGTTATCATAGTAAGTGCAGTAAGTCAGAGAGAGGAAAGACAAATACCATATGTTATCACTTATATGTGGCATCTAAAATATGGTGCAAATGAACCTACCTACAAAACAGAAACAGACTCACAGACATAGAGATCAGACTTGTGGTTGCCAGGGGGGAGAGGGAGAGGAATGGACTGGGAATTTGGGGTTGGTAGACACAACCTATTCACTTAGAATGGATAAACAACAAGGTCCTACTGTATAGCACAGGCAACTATATCCAATCTCCTGGGATAAACCATAATGGAAAAGAATATCTGAAAAATAATGTATGTATGTGTATAACTGAGTCACTTTGCTGTACAGCAGAGATTGGCACAGCGTTGTAAATCAACTACACTTCAATTAAAAAAAAGAATACTGTGACAAATAAGTCATGCAAGTGTTACTGTATTAAAAATAATAAAAAGGGGAAACTGTTATTTGGACCATACAAATTATTTCAAAATGGAGTATATCAATGGGATCAGAGGTCCATTAACTCCCTAAAGTATATACAAAGTAGCGTTGTGCAGGTACATTTTTTTGAAGAAAAGATCAGAGCTTTCATTACAGGCTCAGAGAAATCTGTAAACCCCAGGAAAATTAAGAATTGCTGAATTAGACAAAAGGAAAGGTACATTTTTCACACTGCAAAATATCAATTTTAAAAGGTTAACTTGATGGGAATTCCTTGGCGGTCCAGTGGTTAGGACTCCGTGCTTCCACTGCAGGGGGCACGGGTTCGATCCCTGGTCAGGGAACTAAGATCACTCAAGGCAAGCAGCAAAAAAAAAAAAAAAAAAAAAAAAAAGGTTAACTCAATAATTTACATAAATACTAAACAATTAAATTTCTCGAGTTACGCATATCCCATTTTTTCCTGAAGGAAGAGAGGAAGACAATGTATCTTAGGCTTCAATTTATATTCCAGCATGAGACCCATGCTTGATGAATGATTAACAAAATGTCAGCTTCAGAAAAGATACAGTGGCATTCAGAGTCAGGTGAGGACACCAGTTTTACACAAGGGAACTTCAGTTTTGCCTTCCATTACTGCTTAAAAAAATAAGAAATTGAATTTCTTTACAAGTGTCCAAACTTTAATCGTTTAGTCTTTCACTTTAAAGTATATCCCGAGGGCTTCTCTGGTGGCGCAGTGGTTAAGAGTCCGCCTGCCAATGCAGGGGACATGGGTTCGAGCCCTGGTCTGGGAAGATCCCACATGCCGCGGAGCAACCAAGCCCGTGAGCCACAACTACTGAGCCTGCGCTCTAGAGCCTGCGAGCCACAACAACTGAAGCCCACGTGCTGCAACTGCTGAAGCCCGTGTGCCTAGAGCCCGTGCTCCACAACAAGAGAAGCCACCACAGTGAGAAGCCTGTGCACCGCAACAAAGAGTAGCCCCCGCTCGCCGCAACTAGGGAAAGCCCACGCACAGCAGTGAAGACCCAACACAGTCAAAAATAAATAAACTTATTAAAATAAATAAATAAATAAATAAAGTATATCCCCTGAAATATACATGGAAAGAGAACTGCTTGAGGGTCAGAGACTTTAAAATGGTTTTTTCTAAACGTAAAGCCAAGACTACTTTAAGATTGGAATCCCCTAGAGTCTTAAAACTGTTAAGATACTCAATTACTGAACTTTCTGAATTAGGGCTTACAGCTTTTAAAAAGTCAAAACACAAAGAGAAAATATTTATATGGCAGACTTGGATAAAGGATCAAGACCTTTGGACCTAAGATCATTGGCTTGGAGGCCCTGTACCCTGCACAAATGGCCAGAAGGCTGAGGGGACCAGAATCTCAGCACTTCTGTAACTCTCCCTGATATAGTCCATTGGCTGGAAAATTCTGATTTAATTAACCTAAAGAGATCGTAAGCTCAATAGTCAAAATCCATGCAAGTAGGCTGAGAAAACTATCATTATTTCATAGCTCCCTTTTACTTCAAGAGATAAGCAATCACCTTTTGCAGTTTTCAAGTATAGTTCACTAATATACTACCATTCCTTCTGGGAGATCATCTATTTGGAGGTCATTGGCACAAGAAAACAAAAAACAACCTAAACCTCCTAACCCTATAGCTTGAAATAAATCAAAAGAAAATAGATTAGTGGGGAAAATGAATGTAAGATTAAATGAAGCTATCTTTTTTCCTCTACTTTATCAAACTAACGCCATATAAATAGTTTTTTTTTAATTGGGGAAAAATACACAGGCCAAAAAGGTTAACAATTAGCTCCTTGACAGTTCCCCATACCCAATCCAACCCTCAAATCCCAAGACTCCAAGTGCACATTGAATAAGCAAGAAAACTACCTGTTCAAAGCCAACAGTATAAGTTTTTTCGGGCCCTGTTAAGGGTCTGAATTCAGAATATAAATATTCACAATAACACCCGATAACTTCATGAAGTTATCAAGTTACTGCTTGCATAACCCTGCAGGATTTTCAAGATGTTATAATCTTAATATATCACTGGGCCTTATTTTTATTCCCATCTGCAAAACTTACAGGCTTCTTGCTTTAAAGACAATACACTCAAGCATTTCCATAAAACAAACCAGCAAGTACGGAATCACAAAAAAACATTAGCATTTGGGCCTTCTGTGTGAATTTCATTTCTCCACCTTTAAGCCAGAAAAGGAATCAAAGTGTCAGTGTTACATAAATAACATAGCAACAGTGGGAGGTCTTCCAGTGAAGGGAAGAATTATAAGAAAACCTAAGCATGGTAAAGAATATGAAAAAAATTATATATAAATAAATATTATATTATATATATATATCTGAATCACTTTACTGTACACCTGAAACACTGTAAATCAACTACACTTCAATAAACACAAAAAACAAAAAAACCCAAGCAGTTTGATTTGAATTAACAGTTATATCTCAAACACTTGACATTAGTTTG
This sequence comes from Globicephala melas, assembly GCF_963455315.2. NCBI lineage: Eukaryota > Metazoa > Chordata > Mammalia > Artiodactyla > Delphinidae > Globicephala > Globicephala melas. The sequence goes on along the minus strand of NC_083328.1, from coordinate 59,306,733 downwards.
AAGTACAGTAGTCTCCAATAATACAAAATATAATAAACGATGGGCAAAGAAGCTATCATCTGTGTATCTTTTTACCAGGCAACACGAGCGAAATAAAGTCACAATCTGAAACTTTATTCCACTGGCCACAACCCTCTGGAAAAAAAAAGATTCATTTGCGACCTAGAGCAATCTAAAGTAGAATCCATCTATGTATGTAATAACTATCATTTGAATGCCTCTTATAAACCAGATATGGTATGAGATGTAGATTCTCTTTTTAGAAATAAACATAGATTCAGAGGTTAAATAACCTGCCAAAAGTCACAAGGATACTAAGTGGCAGAGGCCAGATTTGAACTCAAGTCAAATGTTAGGTTTCAAAGACTAAATAGGTTATTTTCACTAATTCAACACTATTTCCCCAATTCTGCACACTGATTCAACAACAGCTTACCTTTGTAACATGACAAGGAAATGGATTGCTTTAAATCTGGAGGCAAGGTGAGGCGTGAGGGATATGAGTTTCAACAATCTGGAGTCTTCATTATTCTCCTATCTGAATGGGCTGGCCACCAGGTCACAGTGGTATACAAAATCACGTTTGAAAAGATGAAAGAACAACTCCCAAGGCAGATGGCTATTTGTATTCATTCTATAGAGTCATAAATACAGAGTACTGTAAAGTACTGATAAAGACAGGTTCCTGCTCTGCCTAAGCAGTATATGTATGATTTAAGAATACAGAGCAAAGAAAGCAAGTTAGTGGATTACCTGAGAGAGCAAGACACAGAGAACATGTTAATGCACGAAAAAGTTCTCCTTCAAACACACAATACAAAAGTTAATTCCCAAACTGTGATCAAAGAACCACTGGGAATAAGGCCTCTGATCCCAGGTTCACAAGTCTATAGGTGAGCAAAGCTTGAACTTCCCCCAAGTCTGCGATGGGAAGATTCACTTCTCTCTCTAGAAGCAAGAGAACCCTAGATTCACCAAGACTAGATAACCACTTTGGCAATGCACACTGAAGGTGAGTAACTGAGGCAATCTACACTGGGCATGAGTTACATACTGACCCACCCCTAAGCTGCAGCAATTCAGTACCTCACCCACCCAGCAGGCCACACCAGAAACAGAAGTACAGGTCAAAAGGCCTCACTGAAAAATAAGAACTCCTGGCAGCAAAAAATGAAAATAGAGTAAAGCGTAGCAGCACTGGCAATGAACACACTGTCTTCACTGACAGGGAAAGGAAAGGCACCTGGCATTTTATAAATTATCTCCTTTAATCCTCAGAGTTACCCTGAGATAACATTAGCTGGCACTTTAGCTATTAATCCTCACAAGAATATTCTGAGGTAAGTACTGACCCCCATTTTACAGATGAAGAAACAGAAGGCTAATAAATAAGTTGTGCCGGGCTTCCCTGGTGGCGCAGTGGCTGAGAGTCCGCCTGCCGATGCAGGGGACACGGGTTCGTGCCCCGGTCCGGGAAGATCCTGCATGCTACGGCTGGGCCCGTGAGCCATGGCTGCTGAGCCTGCGCGTCCGGAGCCTGTGCTCCACAACAGGAGAGGCCACAACAGGGAGAGGCCAGCGTACCGCAAAAAAAAAAAAAAAAAAAAAAAAAAAGTTGTGCCCAAGGTAGTTGTTATCCTAACTGCAGAGATGACAAAATCCAGGCTTAAGAGTAAGTTAAATAACCTTGGTTACTTAACCCAAACTTGGTCTATCTCACTCCAAAGCTGGAGCTCTTTCCAACTATCCTGCTGCCTCCTTCCCCCAGTCCTCCCAGTAATCTGTTAAAGAATTCCATTCAGAATGAGGAATTCTCAATCCACTGCCCACCAAATTTCTGCAGCTGTTTCAGAAACTATACCTAAGATACAAAGCCAAAGGCGTTTTCATAAGAAAACACTCCAGAAAGCTACTAAGTTATGGAATGATGCATTATTACAAAATGTCACTGGACAAATTTACAATGTCTGGGATAATTTAGCCTCAGCACAGCACCTACCTGAAATGTAGCAAGAACTCAGGGCTTGTTGAAAGAGTAACATTGTTTAAAACTGGTTATAAATTCAATAAAGCCAAATGGCTAGTTTGTACTTTCTGATATGACATGATTAAATTTTTAGGAAAATAATTTACACATTCATTTTTAACAAGGTTGCTTTCTTAAAAATTATATAATATTAATGAGCTAGCTAAATTGAGAAATGCCCATTAGTGCATTAGTCATAACTTCAGAAAAATTTCAAGTGTTCACTTTCCCAAGCAGATTAAAATGTTTCAGCTAATAAAAACCTGTCAGAAAATCCACAAGACCAGAAAGTATGGAAAGAAAAAAGTGGCCAATATAAAGGCATTTAAGATGTGACACATAAAATTATAAAACATTATTCTAAGTGTACCCTGGTATTTAACCCTAAAACCCTCACTTCAGATGACACATATTTTCTATGCAAGAAAACACTATCATCATTAATGTAAAAAAAGCTTGCCCACGACAGTAACCATTACTAAGAACACTTCTTATGTCTAAGGCTGAAAGACACAGAATTTGTAGAAACCAGTGAAATCTCACTCCTAGTATAATACTGTTAATTCTTTCACCTTAAACTTTTAAAAAGACTCAGTCTTTGGGCTTCCCTGGTGGCGCAGTGGTTGAGAGTCCGCCTGCCGATGCAGGGGACATGGGTTTGTGCCCTGGTCCGGGAAGATCCCATATGCCGTGGAGTGGCTGGGCCCGTGAGCCATGGCCACTGAGCCTGTGCGTCAGGAGCCTGTGCTCCGCAACGGGAGAAGCCACAACAGTGAGAGGCCCGAGTACCGCAAAAAAAAAAAAAAAAGACTCAGTCTTTGATTTCTATAGTGTAAAGGAAAAAAAGTTTGGTCAACAAATTGGTCAGCTGCAATCTACCCTGGATCATACCAAATATTTAAGAAAAACTACCAGTTGTCTATAACCCAATGTAAATATTTGTTACAATGACAAATGACAGCAGTTCCTTTTCTTAATAATCCTAGAGGAATTTCTTCATTTGAAAAGCTAGCTGGCCTAGATTTCTCTCTAATAAGAAACAACTAAATGATATAGTACTCTTTCGAAATTATCCATCTTAGGAGTTCAAAGAAATTTAGGTGTATGAACACACTAACACCCTTGTGAAACAAACTTGGCCCAAGTCACCCAATGAATTGTGATAGACCAAGGATCAAATCCAGTTTCTCATTTTAAACCAAGTATCACAAGCATTACCTTAAAACACTAAGTCCTTACCTAATCCAATGCCAAATCATATCATTCTCAGTTTCTGAACTTGTATAAATTGTACTGTAATATTTATGTAAAAGCTGTCATACAGTTGTCAAAACAATTATCATAAATGTTATAACAGTGAACATCTTTTGGGCATTTAACTGTGTTAGGTACTATGCTAAATGTATTACGTGCATTATCTCAACTAATCTTCACAATGACCCTCATGAGGAAACTGAGGCACAGAGAGATAAGCTACAGTAAAATCTAAAAAAAGGACAAGGCAGGGGTACACAGGGAATATAGTTTAAAAGCCATGAATCCCCATTGCCTGGACCAGGATTCTAGGCCAGCTGTAGGGCTGAGATACTTGGTTTAGTCACTTAACCTTCATGTGGCCCAATTTCTTTTACTCTAAACCTAAAAGTCAAACAGATAATCACAAAAGTCCTTCGTACCCTGAAATGCTCTAATTCTGTAATCATGCTTCTATTCAGGTAACTAACTCAAAGAGAAACTGCCTTATTTCCTCCATCCTCTGAAGTTCCCTTCACTCAAGTTGAGAGTCCACATTTTATGAATCTAATCAATAACATACAGATAAACAACAAAAAAGCCTTTCTTAAAAACTAGAACTCTATTCTGCAATTATGATCCCCAAAGTTTATTCTTTTTTTTTAAACTGTATTGGCTTTTTTAGAAATTGAAGTATAGTTGATTTACAATATTGTAATAGTTTCAGGGGTACAGCAAAGTGATTTAGTTATACACCCAAATCTTATTAACCTCAAATGACAATGACAGGGAGAAAAGACCTTACAACAACTTTGGGTTGGGGTGGGAGGTATGAAAGACCAGACAGACTACTGTATATAGTAGTGGTTATCCATTCATAAAAAATAATCACTCATTTCCATCTCTTCTAAAAAACAGGAATTAAGTCTATAAAGGGTTGTCAAATAAACTCAATGCCTTATTCAGCCGATAAAAATGAATGAAGGAATTATCCAAGACGTTTATTATAGGCATGGAAGAATTATCAATTTATAGAAATTCTACCAGAATGACCTAGAGCTCTAGAATCTACGCTTTACTGAGCTGGTCATTTAGCCCCTTCAAATTGCATCTAATGACAGTAACAGGATGCTTAAACATCTAGGGAAGAGGCCTAGGTTCCACTCAACACCATTATTCTGTGAAGTCTTCCAGAACCAAATCACTACAGAATAATCTTTGCTGCCTTTTTTCTCTAGAAAATAATCCCCCAAAGATTCTTAAATAAAATCAGCAAAACCCCTCTAATTAGTTTTCTTTTTCTTAAAATTTTTAAATTTTCTAATTGGTTTTCTATTGTTGCTGTAACAAACTACCACAAACATAAAACAGCACAATTTATTATCTTACAGTTTCTATAGGCTAGAAGTGAGGTAGGCTTGGCTGGATCCTCTACTTATGGTCCTGCAAGGCCAAAAATCAAGGTGTCCATAGGGCTGTGTTCCTTTGTGGAAATTCCGGGGTGGAGAATCTGCTTTCAAGCTCATTCAGATTGTTGGCTGAATGTGGTTCCTTGCGGATGTACGGCTGAGATTCCCATTTCCTTGCCGGCTGTCAGCTGGGGCTGCCAGCACTCCTTCTTGTGCTTTCCACGTGGTCCCCTCCAGTAATGGCAGGGTGAGACCCTCTCCTGCTTCAAATCTAACTCCAGTTGGATAAAGTTCTCTGCTTTCATGTGCATAGACTGGACCTACCCAGAAAATCCAGGATAATATTCCTATCTTAGGATCCTTAAACCACAGTTACATCTGCAAAGTCCCTTTTGCCACAAAACAGTAACAAATTCAGATTCCAGAGGTTAGGGCACATATATCTTTGGGGGATCATTCTACCTAACACAGTCCACCCTATGGGCTCCAACGACTCATATCTCTCCCAAATGCAAATATATCCATTCTATCCTAAGGTCTCATTCCATTAAAGTCCAACTCAAAGTCCAAAAATCTCATCTAAAGCTCATCAATTCAAAACTCCCAAATCTCACCATCTAAATCAAATGTGGATGAAGCTCTGGTTGTAATACATTAAGTGCAACCCCTGGAGCACAATTCCTAGGGAAAAAAAAAAAAGTTATCTGTTCCCAACATACGACGGTGAGACCAGCATAAGGCAACTTATAGACATTCTAGTTCAAACAGGAAAAATATAAAAGAAAGTAGGGAAAATATAAGAAAAAGCAGATCCATCGGTCCAAAGCAGTTTCAAAATGTGGGCAAACTCCATTCCATTTCAAAGCCAGGGTAAACTCTTCTGCAGCCTTCGACTCCACCTCTTCGGGCTCTTGGTTCCACCCTCTGAGTCATTCTTCTTTTTTAATGAAAAGGAGCACATTCACATCTAAGTAGTTTTTTTTACCAGACTGCTTCCTACCAGTATAACTGGGGGTGGGGGTTGGGGGGGTGGGTTGAGAGCTCTCTTTAATTTACTACTTTGTGTTTTTCAATCCAAGCTGGCACTGTTTTTGCTAGTATAAAACGCTCAAGAACCTAGTGGGCTTCACATGAATTTCACATGAGCTCACTGAGACTCACACCCCACAAATAAACCAGACTGTACCTTCAATACTTTGCTTGGAAATCTCAGCTAAATATCCAAGTTCATCACTTATAAGTATTCTTTTCCACCTGACCACAGGACACAATTCTAAGCTTATTTGCCACTATGTAACAAAGATCCTCTTTCCTCCAGTTTCCAATGCACACCTCACTTCCACCTCAGCCCTCACTACTTCTACTAATGATCTGTTCTAGGTCTTTTCTATTATGCTCCTCAAAAATTTGCTGGCCTCTTCTACTGCCGCTTTCACATTTTTAGGTAACAGTACCCCACTCTTGGTACCAAAATCTACACTAGTGTTCTATCGCTGCCATAACAAAACCACAAACGTAGTGGCTTTAAAACAATAGAAATTTATTGTCTCACAGTTTCTGTAGTTCAGAAGTTGGGTGGGCTTGGCTAGGTCTTCTGCTTAGGGTCTCACAAGGCCAAAATCAAGGTGTTATCCTTGCGGGAAACTGGGGAAGAATCCACTTTCAAGCTCATTCAGGTTGTTGGCCAAATTCAGTTCCTCGTGGTTGTAGGACTGAGGTCTCCATTTCCTTGCTGGCTGTCAGCCGGGGCTGGTCTTTGCTACTAGAGGCTCCCCGCATTCCTTCTCATGCTTTCCATGTGGCCCCCTCTAGCAACAGCAAATGGAGTCCCTCTCATGATTCGATTCTGATTTCCCCTTCTGCCCCATCTCTCTCGACTCCCAGCTGGAGAAAGTTCTCTGCTTTTAAGGGCTCATGTGATTAGATTGGGCCTACCCACTAAATCCAGGATGATCTTCCTATTTTAAGATATTTAACTACATCTGCAAAGTCCCTTTTACCAAGTAACATATTTACAGATTCTGGGAATTAGAGTTTGGACATCTTGGGGGTGGTGGTGGTGGTCATTCTGCCTACTACAAACCCAAATCCTATGTCAAGTTTTAAACTTAGTTACCAAAGAAAACTTCTCCTTTCTCCAAAAGAGTATGTGAAGTAAAGCTATATGTTCAGAGACAGAGACAATGGTAAAATCAAGGACTCTCACCCTGGAAGAGTGTGGCTAAGCAATAGAACCAAAAATACACTGTAAAAAAGAAGCTACTTGTTTCATCCCCAAACAGCCAGGCAATTAAACCATTAGGTAGAAAATAACCTATTGCTCCCCCTTAAATGTGTGCTCCTCTTCTCTACTGTATTCCATATAACAGGATATAACTAGGCATGTTTGGTTTTTGCATTTAAACAAAAGTTACCCCAGGGTGACCTAATTTTGTAATCAGCTGATAAACCAATCTAAGCAAACTTCAAATATTTTCATTCTTTCTTCAAGTCATACACCCACCCCCAATAGCAAATGAAAGGCAAGTATTTCAAAGTCACAGAAGGATACAACTACCCAGGTAAAACTGCTGGTGAACTTTTAAAAACGACACGAGGCAGAACTAGTATTGGTCCTGGTCTTTCAGCTCAAGGTCCACCAAGCCAGTTAAGCCAACTGACTTAACAACAAAAGAAAAACACCTCAACAACTACAAATATAATTTTCTGAAGCCTTGCCTATTGTCAGATTATTGACCATAAACTTTACCTAGACTGAAGGAACCCCATATATACCAGCTAGTCCCTTTAATAAAAGTGACAGGTAAGGTCTATGGAGCACTTACTACCTACCGGGCACTGTGGTAAGCACTTGACACAAATTATCTTATTTGCTCCTCACCATAAACTTACCGTCTAGGAAATATTATCACCCCCATTTTACAGATAGGAAAACTGAGGTTTACAGAAGTTAGGTCACACAGCTAAATAACAGTGGCACTTATATTTGATAATCCAGATATTTACTGCCACTTCTTAGATGGAATGGGGTCTTCCAACTCCTAGAAAAATCTTCCCTTTCTAGCTTTCTTTTCATTTCCTCTCCTCACACCCACTTCTCAATAGAATTTAGAAGCTGAAAGGTAATCAGGTCTTCCTCAATTAATTTGCTACCTCCTTTCCAGAACTCTTTCCTTCCCACAATAGCAATAGCCAAGAAGCAACTTCTCCTGACCCTTTCTTCCCAAAAACAAACTACATAAGCTCCACCCATCACCTGCCAAGGTTAGAAATGTTCCAACGCTGCAAAAATATAAACCACCGAAAAACAAAAACAAAAGTCCTACTCTTCAAAGGTCACAAACTAACATGCACACTCTTAGCCAACCTTTCATTCTACATACCTCTCCTCTTCCATCCAGGCTCCCAACTAACCCTTAACTCCAACTCCACCCGTTCTGCCCCACTTCATGGTCCCTTCCCCTTTATCCTCAGCGACCTCGCCCCGGGTCCCCTTCACCTTGCACCCCAGGGTGCAGGTGGGAAGCCCAATTTCGCCTAGAGGGACCTTAGAAGGCCCCCACTACAGCTGCTCTGCTCCGCGGGAGGGTCCACCCCAGCCTACACTGCGGGCACCACTCCCCTAGGCACCCTCCCCCAGCATCCCCCCCCGACGGCCCCACCCCTCCAGCTCGCTTCCCCCTCTGCCGACCTCCTCCTCCAACTTGCCCCCTAGTCCCCGCCCCAGCCCAGCCCTCTCCCCCGCAACAAGCTGGACTCTCGAGAGCCAGTTCCCACCCTCCTATCAGCCTCTGCCCCCAAGCCTCACTCCCCGCCCTGGGGGTTAGCCCAGGGCCTCCCCGATGGGCTGCAGGAGCCTCGGCTAGTGTGTGTGTGGTGGGGGGGCAGGGGAAGGCGAAGGGCCGCTCGGGAGTCTGCTGGAAGCGTTAGAGGCGGCCGCGCCCCGCTGCCCCATCCTGGGCCCACCCGCAGCCCCCAACGACCTCGCCTGATGGCTCCCACGGTACCTGTGGTGGAAGCTGCAGCGGCGGCGGCCGCTCTCCCCACTCTTCACACAGACAATATGGCGGCGGCGGAGCAGGAGACACACGGCTCGGCCGCCAGCCGCAGGGACCAGAGCGAGGCTGCAGCCGCCTCTGCCGGAAGCGGAAACCCCTCTCCGACCGGGAGGCGGGGCGGGACCGCTTCCGACTCCTCCCCCAGCGGAATCTCGCAGAGTGCGGTGCCATGCTGGGATGTGTCATTGTATCCCTAGGAGTTCAGTTCCGGACTGGGGCGCAAAATGGAACAAGTTCTCAACGTAAAGCATAATAAGGAGACTTGCAGTAATTAAGCGCATTTTATTTCAGTACCTGTACGAACTTACGAGAGAGAGAACACGAACCTCCCACTAAGTGTATAATTGGTTTGACCCAAGGTAAGATGGCGGTCCCTAGGTTTCCCGCACTTCACCCAGCTGGCGAGTTCTACCAGTCGGCAAGCCGGCCCGCCTTATTTGGAAAGAAGCATGCGCGACCTTCAGAGCTGGAGAGCGAAGCGTTTTGGGAGTTGAAGTCTGCTGCTCAGGCCCCTCGTCTAGGGTTGGGGTTCCAGCAGCACGTTTTTTTCTGCTCAGACTAAGAGTTCCGGAACAAGTGAACGAAAGTTGGACCCCGGGAGTGGTGTGGCGCAGCAGTCGAGGAAGTGACGGTACTAGCCCTCTAGAGACTGAGACCCAATTCATGCCTCTTACAGGAGCACTTTGCAGAGCTGCCCATCTAGAATAAACTGTTTTCCCCTTTCGATCTGCCTCCCTCCACCCCGCTTGCCTGGGCAACGGCTCCAGGGCAGCTATAGGGAAGTTTCTGTCTTGCAAAACTGATCATGACGTCCTCTTGGTTAAAACCTCCCAAGTCTTTCCTTTGTGCACCAAAGATAGCCCAAGCTCTTCTCTTGACATCCAAGTTCCTGCATAATTTGGACACTTCCTTCGCCCCCAAGCCGCCTCTTCTGCCCCTCTCATTTCAGTTTCATGATGCTCCCACCCACTAAAACTGCAGACTATTCTTGGAACTTGTCAGCCTCCCTCTCTTTGCACTGGCAGTTACATCTGTTACTGTCACCTCCTGGACTGGCTAACTTCTGTATGTCCATCGGGCTAATCCTTTCCTCTCGGGATCTTCCGTACCTTTAGTTCCCTCAGACCTAGGCACCATCCCTCAGCAACCTGACTGGTCCCTAGCCTGCCTGTTCCATCAGACTGTGAGCCCCCAGTGGACAGGGCTGAGTCTGATGATCACCCTGTTCCCTGCAGGCCCTGCTAAAAGCTTGTGTGTGTGTTACCGAGAGGAATTAAAGTGTTAGCCTCACCTCTGGTAGGGCAGAGGTGTGAGGTCTGGAACAAGTGTTAGAAGGTTGGGTTATTTTGGTACCTGCTTTTATCCCTGAGCTGCCTCAGAATAGCAGCTACCCAGGATGGGCCTCCCCACTCTCTCCAGCCCTCCTTTTCACAGTTCATCAGCTGACTGGCACCTCTGCTCCCAAAGAGACAATCTCCTCCCCTGTAGGATGAGGTGGTGGCAGCTGCAGACATATAGTGATGGACTCAGGGAGGTGGCCATGACCTTTTCTGAGCCTCATCTGTCAGACATGTCTGTGGCATTTGACCCCAATGGGCTGAGAGTACACAGAAATGGCTCTCTGGGTGCCCATAGGCTGGTTATTTCTCCATTTGGGTCTTGGTTTCCCCACTTGTGGACTGAGAAGGTTAGACAAGATGATTTCAAGGTTTCTGTGAGGCCGTCTTCCAGGAAATGAGGCCTTCACTTAGCTTTTGGATAATGTCTTTTCAGCTCTTATGGCTCCTTTTCCCCTATCCTTATTCACATTTATTCAATTCACAGCTGTTGATCACTTGCCATGAGCCAGACAGTGTGCTAGATGCTGGGGATGTGGCATGAGCAAGACAGATAACAGTTTCTCATGAAATTCACCTAAAGTGATAAACAAATAATGCACAGATAAAAAAATGAATAAGTACTGTGAAGGAAAAATATAAGTAGCTGTGAAAAAGCATGAGAGGGGAGAACTTTAGCTTGAGTGGTTCAGAAGGTCCCTCTGAGAAAAAACAGTAAGAACAAAGGTCCTGAGGCAGGAAAGAGCTTGATAAGTTTGAGGAAGGAGGCCATGGGGGGCTGAAGCACTGTGAGTGAAGGGAAGAAGGGTAGGAAATATGGTGGGAGAGGTGGCCAAGGCATTCAGGCCATGATTAGGAGTCTGGAATTTCATCTGAAAAGAGTGAATGATCTTTCCTATGATCTTGGCCCCTCCTACAGCCTCAGTTCTTCATTCTTCTACCCAATTCCATCCTCCATCCCTGACATCATTCAGAGGGCTCACCCAGGCACAGACATACAACCCTTTGCACTTTGTAGGACACAGTTGAGACCCAGCCCCTGCCTTTTCTCAGGCTAGCCTGGTATAGGTCTCTGGTTCCAAAAAGCTATCAGTCTCCAGTGTTCATTAGTTATGGAGCCTCCAAAGACCAGCTCAGTTATCTTTAATACTAACTTGCTGACCCCCATAGCACAACTCTCAGGCTAGACTTCCTTCAAACAACAATAACAACAGCCACAACCACAGTTAAGATGTTCACAGTACTTGTCCTGCGCCACACATTGAATGCTCATCATCTCATTTAATCCTCACGTCAGCCGGATGAGGTAGGAACTAAAAGTATCCCACTGTACAGACCAGGAAACTGAGGCTCAGTCAGATCACAGGACATGCCCAAGGTCACATACAAGAGATGGAGCTTGCATTCCAACCAGGGCCATAGGCACTGCGTAAGAAGAGCCTCAGCATATCAGCTTTCTATTGTTGCTCAACAAATCACCCCAAAACAGAGTGGTTTAAAACGACAATAAATTTTTGGTTATGTTTGTGTGGATTGGCAACTTGGACATGTCTCAGCTGAGACAGCTCTTTTCTGCTGTACATGGTCTTGCCCAGGCTTACTTCTGTATTTGCAGTCAGTTAGCAAGTCGGCAAGCTCACTGGTCCTATATGGCCTCATTCACAGGTCTGGCAGGTGGCTGGGCCTGCTGGCTTGAGTGCCTAGGTTCTTCTCCATGTGGCTTCTTCAGCAAGCTAGCTCAGGCTTCCTCATGATGGCATCTGAAAGGAAAAGAACGAAAGCAGCAAGGCCTCTTGAGGCCTAGGCTCGGAAGAGCTGTAGCATCACTTTCACTGCATTTTATTGATCAAAGCCTGTCACATGGCCAGCTCAGATTCAAGGAGACTAGAAATAGACTCCATCTCTTGATGGAAAAAACATCAAAGTCATATTGCAAAGAGTCGTGTGGGGGTGGGGGGATCATTGTGGCCATCTTTGTAAACAACATAGTACACTAAGTGACCATGGGTACAAAACTGGTTAAGTAAGTTATGGTACAGCTAAACGTGGTGCTATTAACAGGGAGAGCACTTAGTATGTGTCAGACACTATACAAGATGCTTTACGTGTGTTAACTCATTTAATCCTCACAATAGCCCTATGTGACAGTTACATGTTTATCCCCATCTACAGATTAAGCACACCAAGTCTCAGAGAGGTTAAACCATGTGTGCAAAGTCACACAGCTAGTAAGTGGCAAAGCTGTTAAAAGTGATGAGGATCATTTAATTTCTGGACATGGAAAGCTGGCCTTGCCATACTATTATGTGAGAAAAAGCAAGAGACAAAACAAAAGTTTGGTGAGAACACATTTTAAAAACACACTTAAAAATGGGTATATGTAAATGTATTACATAGTTTTAGACAAAGTTCAGGAAGGATTTACCACAAACTTTTTTTTTTAATATTTATTTATTTGGCTGCATCAGATCTTCGTTGCGGCGTGTGGGATCTTTAGTTGCGACACGTGAACTCTTAGTTGTGGCATGTGGGAATCTAGTTCCTTGACCAGGGATCGAACCTGGGAGTATGGAGTCTTAGCCACTGGGCCACCAGTAAAGGCCCCACAAACTCTTAATGGAGCTTATCTCAGGAGACAGGAAGAGAAGAGAACTTTAAACACTTCTGTCTGCCCTGTGTGAATTTTTCGTTTGAGTTTTTCTTTTTGCAACACACATGAATTTTTATTTCAACACTGAACAAAGAAAAAAGCATTTTTAAAATGTTCTTCAACTTGTCTCTCACTTCTGTCTATTTGGTTTTTACATTTACTGTTTTTTTTTGTGTTTTTCATTTTGACACTACCCCAGCCCAGCCCCTTTTCAATTCTGGCCTGAAGTTTTGTGACTACTGTAGGGGCCCCCTCCTTTCTCCCCCTCCCATGTGCTCTGCACACTGCTACTGGAGGAAAGTTTATTAACCACCATGTACCTTTCTTGCTCAAGAGTTTTCAGTGGCATTGCATCACCTTCAGAGAAAGTCCAAACCTCTTGGCCTTGTGTATATGGCATGTGTAAAGTTGACTCCAACTTGGTTGGATTCCAGCTCTGTCATTTACTAGCAGTATAATCTTGGAGAAGTTATTGTATTTGACCTCTCTGAGCCTTAGTTTCCTTACCTGTTAAGAAAAACAGAGAGGGAGAGAGAGAAAAAGAAAGAGAAAGAAAAAAGAAAGGGGAGAGGATATTGATACTGAATATAGTTCCCTGTGCTATACAGTAAATCCCTGTTGTTTATCTATTTTATATATGGTAGTGTGCATCTGTTAATCCCATACTCCTAATTTATCCCTCCCCACTTCTCCTTTGATAACCATAAGTTTATTTTCTATGTCTGTGGATCTGTTTCTGTTTTGTAAATAAGTTCATATGTTTTATTTTTTAGTTTCCACATATAAGTGATATCATATAATATTTATCTTTCTCTAACTTACTTCAGTTAGTATGATAATCTCTAGATCCATTCATGTTGCTTCAGATGGCAATATTTCATTCTTTTATGGCGGAGTAATATTCCATTGTGTGTGTGTGTGTATACACACACACACACACACACACACACATACTATTTACAATAGCCAAGAAATGGAAGCAGCCTAAGTGTTAGGCTGCCTAAGTGTTAGGCTGCTTCCATTTCTTGGCTATTGTAAATAGTGCCACTGTGAACATTAGGGTGCAGCATGACCTATCTTGCAGCAAATTAGATTACTATTCAATGACTCAGTCTCTCCTGCAGTCAGGACTGATTGATACTCCCTACTCTGTTGATATTAGATACAGCCACGTGATTTGCTTTGGCCAGTGGAATGTGGATGAAAGTGACAGTGTGCAAGTTCAGCCGAGGCCTTAAGAGATCTCTCACGTTTTCAGTTGCCCCCTTGGAATTTCCACCTCTGCCTTAAGGATGGGGCTGTCATTAGTGCATTCCATCTTTTGAAACAGAGTTCCTATCGAAGTTGCCATAGCAAAGTCTGGGATAAAAATAGTTTTGTAGTTTAGTGTTTAGTTTGTATTATTATTATTATTATTTTGGCCAGCTGCACCACATGGCTTGCAGGATCTTAGTTCCCCAACCAGGGATCGAACCTGGGCCCCTGGCAGTGAGAGCGCAGAGTCCAAACCGCTGGACTGCCAGGGAATTCCCTGTATTAAATTTTAAATTGTATTTTTTTTCATGAACTCTATCTCTTTTGAATGTCAGGAAGCTAAAGAGGAATAGAGTGCTCTGTGTCAATTTAGGGAAGCAATATCTTCCATCCAAATCCCCAACATCAAACAGTCTGGTCCAGAAGAATGAGAGACACATGGAGTAGCCAAACCCAGCAGAACCCAGGCAAGATCAGCCAAACCCCAAATGGTTTGGGGGAGGGACAGGGAGAAATCAATATTTGCTGCTGTAAGGCACAGACATTTGGGGTGGTTTGTTATGTAACATTATTATTATGATACACCCATCTCATAGGGTCTTTGTTGGGATTAAATAAGTGATACGGTAAAGCCCTTAAAAATATGCTGGGGGCTTCCCTGGTGGCGCAGTGGTTGGGAGTCCGCCTGCCAGTGCGGGGGACGCGGGTTCGTGCCCCGGGCCGGGGGGATCCCACATGCCGCGGAGCGGCTGGGCCCGTGAGCCATGGCCCCTGAGCCTGCGTGTCCGGAGCCTGTGCTCTGCGGTGGGGGAGGCCGCAGCAGTGGGAGACCCGCGTACCGCAAAAAAAAAAAAAAAAAAAATGCTGACATAGAGCAAGGGTACAATCAATGTGAGTGATTATTATTGGGGGTGCAACTGTGAACAAAACAGTCCCTGTTCTCACAGGTCTCATGTTTTGTGGAGAGATGTGTCAGATGGTGTCACATCTGACATGTGGAGAGTTGTTATGCTTTGTCAGATGGTGATGAGCGCTGTGGAGGAAGATGAAGCAGGGAAGGGAGAAGGGGATGCTGTGGTGTAAATTCAAATAGGTGGTCAATGAAAGCCTTGCTGGGAAGGTGATTCTTGAAGAAACACCTGGAAGAGGTGAGGCAGGGAGTCATGAGGGTATATGGGAGAAGATTGTTCCTAGTAGAGGGTGGGCAAAGACCGTAAAGTGGACTCATGCCTGGTGGGTTTAAGGAACAGCCAGTAGATAGGGTAGCTGAGCTGAATATGACATCAGGGAGATTCCCCTGGGACTAGTTCATGTACAGTTTGTGGGTCATTGTAAGGACTTTGGCTTCTGCTATGAGTGAGGTGGGCCGTATTGGAGGGTTTTGACCAGAAAGAGGACAGGACCTGCTTTGCATTTTTACAGGATCTCTGTAACTGCTGGGTGTAGAATAAATGGAATATAAATGAGGGCTGAAGCAGGAAGACCAGGTAAGAGGCTACCGCCACAATACAGACAAAAGATGGTGATGGTTTGAACCAAGGTTAGACTTCGGGGTTATTTTGAAAGTAAAGCCAAAGGGACAGATTGAGTATGGAGTGTTTGAGAAAGAAAGGAATCGAGAATGACTCCAAGGTTGTTGCCCAGAAGAATGAAAGAAGGAATTTGCCATTCACTGAGATGAGGAAGGCTAGAGGAGGAGAACTTTGTTTCAGGGGAAAGGAGGGGAGAATTACCAGTTCCATTTGGAACTTGTTAAATTTGAGGCACCTATCAGACTTCCAAGTGGAGTTGCCTAGTTAGAAGTTGCGTGTATGAATCTGAGCCCAAGCTGGAGTTGTAATTTTGGGAGTTGTTATGGACTGAATTGTGTCTCCCCAAAATTTATATGTTGAAACTCTAATCCCTCAATATGACTGTGTTTGGAGATAGGGCCTATAAGGAGGTAATTAAGATTAAATGAGGTCACAAGGGTGGGACCTTAATCCGATAATCCTTATAAGAAGAGGAAGAGACATCTGAGTGCCCCCCATCTCTTTCTTTTTCCCTGTGTGTATGTGTGTGTGTATATTTGTACAGAAGAAAGGACATGTGAGGACACACGAAGAAGGTGGCAAACCAGGAAGAGAATTCTCACCAGAAACCAACCCTGCTGGCACCTTTATCTTGGACTTTCAACCTCCAGAACTGTGAGAAATAAAAAATACATTTCTGTTTTTAAGCCACCCAGTCTGTGGTATCTTGTTATGGCAGAGTAGATTAATACAAGAGTCATCACTGTGGAAATGGTTTCTAAAGCCATGAGTCTGGGTGAGATCTCCAACAGAGTGAGCATAGACAAAGAAGAGGGCAGGACAAAGGACTGAGACCCCGGCCCCCAACATTAAGAGACAAGGAAGTGGCCTGGGAACCAAGGAAGGAAAACATTTCAAGGGGGGAGAATTGCTGACCTATGTCAAGTGCTGCTGAGAGGTAAGGGAAGATGAGATGAGGACCAAGAACTGATTCAGCCAAGTGGAGGGCATTGTTACTTTGACAGGAAAGAGTTTAGGTAGAATGATGGGAGCAAAAGCCTGATTGGAGTGGGATTAAGAGAGAGTATATAAAGATTAAGATATAAATACATACATACACACATAAGGGGAAAGGAAAGCTCTTAACAGTAAAAGGACAACTAATAAATACAGAAAAAGAGGAATTAGAAATTTACCATGTGGCAGCCACCCTAGTAATAATTGTTTCAGGAGAGAATCATTAATGGATGCTGCAATAGTGGATTAACGTTTGACAAGAAACAGGATCTCTGCATAGTCTTAGAGTATCTCCTCACAAGATACTTATTAATTACAAAGAGTAAAATAGTAACTTTACAGTGGAGAAACCCAGCAGACACCAACCACATCAACCAAGTGATGAAGTGAGCATTGCCAGTAATGGGGCAAATTGACCTCATGCCCCGCCTCATGTGATGCACTGAGGGGATCATAGCATCCTTTCAGTGGTGTTTCTGCCAAAAATGTATAACTGATTCATGAGGAAACATTAGACAAACCCAAATTGAGGGATGTTTCTGCGGAATGACTGGCTTGTACTCTTCAGAAATGTTGAGCTCATGAAAGAAAGAAAGACTAAGGAGCAGTTTTAGATTAAGGAGACTAAAGAGATACAAGAACTAGAACGTGATGTGAGATCCTGGACCAGGAAAAAATTTTCACTTAACTGTAGAGGATATTAGTGGGACAACTGGTGAAATTTGATTAAGGTCTGTAGATTAGATAATTGTATCAATGTAAAAATTATGATCTTGATTATTGTAAGAGAATGTCCTTGCTTTTAGGAAATACACACTTGTTTTTATGGGTAAAGGGAATCATGTCTGCAACTTACTGTAAAAGAGTTCAGGAAAAGGAGGAAGAGAGAGAGAGAATGATACAGCAAAGGTGGTAAAATCTGGGTGACTGGTATTTGGTTATTCTTTGTACTATTTATGTACCTGTTCTGTAATGGAAGGAGAGACATGGAGGCAGTGGTATGGACAATTTTTGAGGAGTTTTGCTGTGGGGCTGAGGATGGGGTGGTAGGTGGAGAGCAAACTGGGGTCAAGAGAAGTTACTCAAATGCAGAAATACTAGCATGTTTTTATGTTGATGAGAATGATTCAGTAGATTGGAAATGATGATGATGATGCAAGAGGGAGAAGAGAGTGGCTAGAAGGGAGGAAGATGGTGGGATCTGTACACAGTGGAGGGTTGACCATGGCTTGGAGCACAGGTAGTTGGTCCCTGGTCACAGAAGAGAAGGCAGAGTATTTATAAGTGGGTACCAATGAGGGTAGGCAGGTAGCTGTGTAGTGGAAGTTTGTGGAAGTATTTTCTAATTGCTACAGTTTTCCCTGTGGAATAGGAAGCAGGGTCCTCAGCTAAGAATGAGAACGGAGGAGAAGGTGATAGAGGTTTGAGGAGAAAAGAGGAAGGAATTGCCTGAGGAGAATTAATGGACAGGGAACTCTAGCGTAATTGTCAGGCAGAGCTGAAGACCTCATTGAGACTAGCCATCATGTACGTAAAGTCAGACGAGCCCACATGGTGGTGTGTTGATCCCTAGCCACATTCTACTGCAGGAGAACAAGCACAGAGGGACAGAGGGTGTCAACTGGTGGGTGTTTAGCCAGAGAGGGGCAGGGCCATCTCGGGTGTGCAGTGCATGGGATTGATGCTGCCCTGTGGCTTTACTCAGCAAGAAAACAAAGGAGGACACAAGGGAAAAGATGATAGGCTCAACGGATCAGAGCTCCCAGTAGGGCCGAAGAGTCGTTGGCATTGAGGTACTGGATAGAGTGAGCTAGAAAGATAGGAGGCAACTGTCATTGAGCTGGCTGCTAGAAATTGAGATAAATGAAGGGGTGCAGGTAACGAATGTGACACATTGCCTTCCCTGGGCCACCATGGTAGAAAAGCCACCTGTTGGCGCTTCCAGCCGACAGCCAGCCGTTGAGCCTTCAGATAAGCATGGCCCCTGCCAACATCTGACTGCAACCAAGCAAGAGCTGTCCAGCTGATCCTTTCAAACTCCTGATTCACACGATAGTGAGGAAAAAATGGTTGTTTAAGCCACTAAAGATTGGAGTGGTTGTGATCCAGCAATAGTAACCAAATAGAACTGCTGGGTCCACTGGAGTGTCAAGGGCCTATTAAGTTCTAATGCCCTAAGGCATGGGTTTTCTGTAATCAAGTAACTTCTCCTCTGGTAGTTGGGAACACCAAGGTTCAGAGAGGTTTAGTGACTTGCCCAAACTTGCACAGCTAGTGAGCAGTGAGTTGGGCTCTGAGCCCAGGCATTGCGGCTCAGAGCTTGTTCTCTCACTAACCCAGCATACATCCTGTCCCCAGCGCACAGCATGGCATCTGGCACACGTAGGCTCATGCTGAACAGCAGACTGAGCTGTGCCTGGGATTTCCTCTGCCTTCCATCCCCAGATTCTCTCTCCTCCCCCACATTCTTCTTCTAGTTGTCCTGGGTGTCTTAGTCCACATGGAGGAGGAGATGGGCAACCCTATCTTTGGGTGGCCATTCATGCCTGCACTCTGCCATTCAGCAGGTTTTCCCAAGCGCCAACTCTGGGCAGACACTTCTACGTTCTCAGTACACAAGGGAAACAAGTCAGTGTCCTTGGCCTGGTGGACCTAAGTCAAGCGGGGAGAAGATAACCAGATAAATCTACCATCACAAACTGGGCTTATTGCTAGGCTATGAGTGAGTGGTGTATGAACATGCATAGCAGGAAAAGCTGTCTTAGGTTAGGGAGGGAGGAAGAGTTTGCCCAGTGAAGGCAGGGAGGGGGCCGTGACTGGGCTGACCAAGGAGGAGGAGCAGCTTGGCCGCAGATCCTAAGAGAGGATCATGCTGTTGCATTAAAGGCATGTGGAGGAGGCCAATGGAACCTGAACGTACATGAGGCGGGTGGGAGAGTGGAGGGAACATTGGGAGAAATGAGATGAGGGAGGTGGGCAGAGGCATTTGGCTTAAGAACAATAGGGAGCCATGGAAGGTTTAAGCAAGGGGGTGACTTTATATGATTTTTCACTCATAAAAGATCTCCTTGGCTTCTAGGTGGGGAGCAAGGAGGAGGGGAGCAGGGGGTGGGCTGTGTGAGAAGTGATGGTGTCATAGACTTGAGTAGAAGCAGTAGGGGAGACGGAGAGGAATGGATTGATTTGGGCTGTGTTTTGGAGCTGGAGTCCAGCACAGGGAAACGGAGGTCCGGTGCTTCCACAGACAGCCCCCCAGCTCTCCCAGCCCATTGGGGGCTTTCAGATACTTTTACCTTGTGGGAATCACATGTGGGTGGTTGGATTGGGGAATGGGTGCCTAGGGCAGGTGACCCTGACCTTTGCCTGGTGACCTGTGAGTCTTGAATTGGGCTTTGGAGGAGCCATGGGGACCTTACGGGGCAATGGAGTGTGTCCTTAGAGGACAATCCCATCATCCCTCATTTCACACTGGGTAGGTCACTTCCCCTCTATGAGCCATAGTTTCCACATTGGTAACATGGAAAGGGACAGTACCTACCACACTTTGGTGACATTACCCCCATTTTACAGGTGAGACCACTAATCCTCAGAGAGGGGGAGCGACTGTCCAGGGTCACACATGAGTAAGTGACACAGAACCCAGGTCGTAACCTGTTCTCTTGACCTCTCTGCTGCCCCATGTGCCTCCACCCTTTCCTGGGGCCTTAAGGCCTGAGGATGGTTAGCTCGCACAACATGGTCTTTCCAGGAGACCAAGGAAATCCACTGCTGGATGCTGGGGGTTAGAAGCATGGGTTTGGATTCAGTTTCCAGTCCCACTCAGGGACCTTATTCTGCTTGAACCTCAGTTTCTCCCTCTGTAAAATGGGGTAAAACTACACACTGTGTAGCACCTGGTAGGGGAACTGCAGATGTAATGATTCATACATGCAAGTCGCTTTCCTAGCACAGTACCTTTTGAGGGGCCGGCATTCCTCAGTGCTTTGCTGCTGCCATGATTGTCATGCAGTATAACAGTGGGTTGAATTCGGAACCCAGTGTTCCTTTTAACCATAATTATAACGCTTCTTTTCTTTTCTAAAATGAAATTCACAAATAACATAACCTATTGACACACATATTTTTAAACATAAATAATACCTTAATTGTAATATAAAAGAAAGTAAAATGAAAGTAATTTAGAATAAATCAACATATAAATGTTTGGGCACAATAATGTCACAAAGTACAGTCAGTCCTCCATATCCAAGGATTTAACCAACCTCGGACTGAAAATATTAGAAAAAAAATTTTTTTTTTCAGAAAGTTCTAAAAAGCAAAACATGAATTTGCCACATACTGGCAACTATTTACGTGGCATTTACATTGTATTAGGTATTATAAGTAATCTAGAGATGATTTAAAGTATATGGGAGGATGTGCGTATGTTATATGCAAATACTACATTGTTTTATATAAGGGACTTGAGCATCCGCGGATTTTGGTATCTGCGGGAAGTCCTGGAACCAATCCCCCTCGGATACCAAGGGACGACTGTAGTCGGGAAGGCATGGACGACTGTAGTCGGGAAGGCAGCCCACTGTGAAACTGTGGGCTGAATCAGGAGTTCTGACAACTCAAACCCACAACTGCATGGCCATGGTGGTCCAAAATGTGAGTGGTTCTAGGAAAGTTTTGAACCAAGCACAGCCTGGTCTGTTCCCAACTAATGTGGTGGTTGCTTTCCTGGCAGATTCACTGTATATTAAAACCAAGCAAATACTATGCTGGAAAAGGCAAAATTATAGACAATAAAAAGATCAGTGGTTGCCAGGGATTTGGGGGGGGAGGATGAATAGATGGCGCACAGGGCATTTTTAGGGCAATGAAACCCTTCTGTATGATACTGTCATGGTGGATACAAGACATTGTGCATTTGTCAAAATCCACAGAACCTTGCAACACAAAGAGTGAATCTTTTTTGTTTGTTTGTTTGTTTTTTCGTGGTACGCGGGCCTCTCACTCTTGTGGCCTCTCCCGTTGCGGAGCCCAGGCTCCGGACGCGCAGGCTCAGCGGCCGTGGCTCACGGGCGCAGCCGCTCCACGGCGTGTGGGATCTTCCCAGACCGGGGCACGAACCCGTGTCCCCTGCATCGGCAGGCGGACTCTCAACCACTGCGCCACCACGGAAGCCCAAAGAGTGAATCTTAATGTAAGCTATGGACTTTGGTTAAAAATGATGTATCAGCATCAGTTCATCAGTTGTAACAAATGTATCACACTAATGCAAGGTGTTAATAATAGAAGAAACTGGGTGTGTTGGGGAGAGGAAGTATAAAGGTACTTAGTATAATTTCTGCGTAAATTTTCTGTAAACCTAAAACTAAAACAAAGCCCATTAAAAATTAACAAAACAAAACAAGCCCCCCCAAATTCCCTGGCAGTCCAGTGGTTAGGACTCCGCACGCTCTCCCTGCTGAGGGCCCAGGTTCAGTCCCTGGTTGGGGAACTAAGGCCCCACAAGCTGCGCATTGCAGCCAAAACCACCCCCCAAAACAAAAACACAACACACACACAAGCCCCCGCACATTGTGTTTGCTGTGAAATAGAATTTGGTCCCAGGCTCAGATCATTAAAAACAAGGTTTTCACCTACGTTAATTAACAAAGGGACATTTGAATACCACGTACAACTTGGGATCTGTTGCAGGATGTCTGCACTCCTGCTCCCCTCCTGCTCTATGCTCGGGGCACCCCCAATCACTGGGGGCTGCCCAGTGCTCCTGGAAGTGCTGCCCTACTTGGGATTTTGGCACTGGACCCGTGCCCTCTGTCCCTTGACCTTGAAGAACATTCTTTAGAACTCACAGCCCCCTGCTTGCCGAGTTTGGGTGATGGAGGCATCGTGGCCAGATTGAAAAGTCTCCCTAGCCTCAGGAACCCCAAGGTGTCACCATGAACACAGATCACTCCTCAGCTTCCAGAACTCCTACTTCGAATATGGATCCCAGCCCCTTAACTCATTGTGTGAGCTTGAATGAGTCATATCACTTTACTGAGCCTCAGTCTCCCCATTGGTCGGAAAGAGGGTGATAACACCTGCCTCACAGAGTATATTCATTTGTTCAGTAAATATCTACAGAGCACCTACTGTTTGTATTGGGGCTATAACAGTGAACAGAACAAACATCCCTTCCTTATTGGAACTCATGGTCTCATAAGGAGGATAGACAAAAATCAAATAAATGTATAAGATAATGTCGAGGAGGAGGAAAAAGAAGACAGGGTCATAGAAATAGAGAAGGGCCAGAGCTCCTTGGTGAGTATAGTCACAGAAGGCTTCCTGAAGGAGGTGGCATTTGAACAGAGATCTGACTGAAGTGAAGGAGTGAGCCTTGCAAGTCTGAGGGGAGAGCTTTCCAGGCAGAGGGAACAGCAAATACCAAAGCCCTGAGGTGAGAATATGCTTGGTGTGTTTGAGAAGCAGCAAGGAAGCAAGCTGGCAGGGAATGCATGAGTGAGAGGGGAGAGGAAATGAGGACAGGAGGATAGGCAGAGAGCCGACTGCAAGGAATCTGGGTTTTATCCCAAGTGTAGCAGGGAGAAAACTTGAAGTTATTCACTGAGGAAGCCCTCCTACGTTGCGTGTCCTTGCATATGAGAAAAGTGGGCAGGAACACACTGAAGCCACCCTCCTGTCCATGACCCTGTCTGTGTCCCTTTGGTGGAAAGTGTCCTTCCTCTTCCCGTGCGCTGATGCTGCAAGTGGCGGCCAGGTTGTAGTTCCCATAAAATAACACAGGGTGGCGACCCTGGGTCATGTTTCTAAATAGTAGGTTATTGATTCCAGAGCGGTGGTTCCCAAACTTGGACATCATCAGAATCACCTGGAGGGCTTGTTGAAACCCAGATTGCTGGGTCCCACTCTCAGAGTGTTTGATCTGTAGGTTTGGGGTGGGTCCCAAGAGTCTGTGTTTCTAACAAGTTCCAGGTGGTGCTGATGCTGCTGGTTCAGGGACCTCACTGTCAAAGCCCCTGGTTGGAGGCCTGAGGTGGTAGCTAGGACGGCAGCCCTCGTTTGAGGTGGGGTGGGAATTCCCTGGCGGTCCAGTTGTTAGGACTTCGCGCTTTAACCGCGAGGGCACAGGTTCAATCCCTGATTGGGGAACTAAGATCCTACAAGCCATGGGGCACGGCAAAAAAAGAAAAGAAAAGAAAAGAAAAGAGGTGGGGTATCAGAGATGTCTGACCAAAACACTCCAGTGCCTTCTCATCATATTTAGAATTAAATCTAGTTCTCTGACCAGGTCCCTCTCCACCCCCATCATGATTCAGGTCCTGGTTTCTTTCCTTACCTCATCTCCTGCCTCTCTCTCTCTCCCTTCCTTCCTTCCTCTTTCTTTCTTTCTTTCTTTCTTTTTCTCTCTCTCTCTCTCCCTCCCTCCCTCCCTCCCTCTCCTTCCTTTCTTCCTTCCTTCCTTCCTTTCTTTCTTTCTTTCTTTCTTTCTTTCTTTCTTTCTTTCTTTCTTTCACAAGCTGTTTATTCTTCATATTATAAAACTGCTTTCAGGGCCACATTACAGTAACATGCACTTGGACAAGAGAAAGAAGCTATCACTTGGTACAGACAGAATAGGAGCTTTCAGACAACCAGGAGAGCAATGGAGAGCTGTCCCCTTTCGAGGTGGTAACAGAAAGTAGAAATTCTGTTTCAAAGGTCAGCACTGCAAATACAAAGCACAAAATTGGTCTGTCATCTCCTGCTGCTTCTTAAACAGTGGCCACACTGTTTTGCTCAGTTCCTTGAAGCTAGTTCCTGCATCAGGGCCTTTGCACGTGCTGTACCTCCCACCTGGGATGCCTTTCCCACAGCCTGTTCTTTGGTTGGCATCCTTTCATTCCTCATGCCTCAACTTGAATGTCACCATTCAGAGAGCTTTTCTTCTGCTGGCGAGGAAGCTGTTGGCCCTGCTGCTGTTCATCCCTGTTCTTTTCCTTTTGAGTGCTTGTGGTGATTTGTAATTGTTTAGCCCAGTGGTCCCCAACCTTTTTGGCACCAGGGACCGGTTTTGTGGAAGGCAGTTTTTCCACGGACGGGGTGGGGAGGGATGGTTCAGGCGGTAATGCGAGCGATGGGGAGTGATGGGGAGCAGCAGATGAAGCTTCGCTGACCTCCTGCTGTGCAGCCCCGGTCCTAACAGGCCACAGACCAGTAATGGTCTGCGGCCCGGGGCTTGGGGACCCCTGGTTTAGCCTCTATCTTGGTTAATTTTCTCCTGTCTAGATTCTAGGCCCTTGAAGGCAGGGACTGGATCTCTCTTGCCTTCTGCCTTATCCCAAGTACCCAGGACAGTAGGCCCCCAGGAAATAGTTGTTGAATAAATAAAACCAAAGACTTTTCCAGACTCTACCAGAGAGCCAGTGGGTGAGTGGGGACTCCATGTAAAGGATACTTATGGATTGTGTGATGTTCAGCATCGCCTCACCCTAGTCCCAACCCTGACATTCAGAGTGTTCTGGAAGGAAATAAAGATGAGTAAGATGATGTTTGTAAATAGTTTACAGCCTTGTGAGTGTTCCTAGCTCACTGTCTACCTCATTTAGTTAGCGTAGGGGCTGCTGGGAGGGACTCCCTCAGAGTTCTGGGTTTGGTGGGCAGAGACACTGCACAAATAATAAATTTATAAATCCTTTCTACCTCTATTACTGTATTGCACCCTCAGGTTAAAAAAAAGTATCCCAAACTTGGCAATAAAGCAAAAAGAGAGCTGCATGTCCTTTCAGAAATATGCTGGAGCATTGTCCAACAGGCCCACCCAAGGGTTCTCTAACTCTCTAGGGAAATAGATCTTTATTTGACTTGTCACTTACTTACTTGTTAGGGCCCAAATGCAGGGAAGTTATGTAATCACTTGTAGATTTATCTTGCAAATGATTTTTGTCCAGTAAAAAAGATCACCCCGAAGGTTACAGTTCTTTTGCCAGTTTCACTCTGCAGTCATATTTCAGCATTTTGTCTTTCATTGATTATAAACATTTCAGACTCTCTTATCCTCTTTGAACCAGCTTCTCTGTCCTGCTGGTTAAATGCTAATGAATTACATATAATTTTGGCACATGCTTACTTTTTATTTCTATGAGAGCTATGTTTTAACTTTTAAAAAATTAAGCTTTTGGGACCAGCACCATCTTTATGAGAGGCACTGATCATCCCTGTTTTCCAGATGGGTCTAGTGAGGCTCAGAGAGGTAGAGTATTTGTCTCCACGAGCAAAAGTGGTGAAGCTGGGACTTGACCTTAGGTCAGCCTGACCTCAGAGCTCCCGGTCCTTCAGCGATGCCACACTCATGTGCCCAGTGCTGTTCTGGGCACTTTATAAACTCTTCAAATTTAATTCTCACAACTCAGCAAATAACATGTTACTATGTCCATTTAAGAGATGAGGAAACTGAGGACTAGGGTTGGGAAAGAAGTCACCCAATGTCACTGAACTCTTTGAAGGCCAACGTCAAGCCTTCTGGAGTCAGAGAGACCTGAGTTTCAACTCTGGCTCATGCCCTCTCTAGAAATGTGACCTCAGGCAAGTTGCTCACCTAACTTCTCTGAGCCACAGTGCAAGATGGGAAGAAGAGCCTCTTCCGTGTGGTGGCTGTTGGTAATGTTTGCAAACAAATCTAGGCCCAGGGCCCCCAGGCTCTCAGTGACACCAGCTTCTCTCGTTCTGGAATCAGGAGGGAAAAAGCAGTTGATCTGGTGTTGGCCGTTCCCAGGCTGACTGGCATCAGAAAGATCCTGGAAGGACAGGCCAGTGCCTGGGGAAAACTGGAGGGAGGAGTTGCTGAGCAGGAGTGTTGGGGGAGCTCAAAGGAGTCCTCAAGGAGCTCAGGTGGGCACAGGTGTGGACCACTGGGCAGGGACTCCAGTCAGTCTGCTGGGGACAGCGATAGAGCCTGGGCTTTAGAGTCAAGCAGCCTGAAGCTCTCTGGGCTCTAGCTTCCAGATCTGTAAAATGGAATAATAATAACTCTTCCCTGTTTTGGATTATTGTGAGGCCTCTGGGGACAGTGGGCTTAGCTGGAGGGGTGCTATTCTAGAATGTTCCCTAGAACCTTAACCCTGTATAAAGGAGACAGACCCTTGACTGTGGCCTTTCTGAAACCTGAGGAGGTTATTGATCATGTACTGATAAGGATAATGACAGTAGAGAACATCTGAGATAGATTAGGGGCCACTGGAAGGTTCTTCCTCATATTTGGGGTCCGTTGGGTCAGAAACATGGCACAAATACGCAGCCAAGGGTCGTTTAGGGCTTTGCAGTTTACAAAGCCCTTCCACGCTGTGGCATTGCACCCTTGTGTTAAGACAAACTCTCTGTGTCAAGCACTCCAAGTGCTTGACATGCTTTATTTTACTCTTCCCGAACACTTGAAGTAGGTGGTGTCTTGACCCCCACTTTTCAGCTGAGGAAACTGAGGCACAGAGAGGTTAAATGACTTGCCTAAAACTACACAGCTAACAAGTGACAGAGTGGGGACTGGAGCACAGACAGCCTAGTTCCTGAGCTGGCCTTTGAGTGGAGAGACCACACAGGAAGTTGGAGGCTCAGAGGCCTTTGGAGGGACCTGAGGCTCCTCTGGCCACTCCTGCCTGGCCTTGTTCCCTGCTATGCCCCCTGGAAGTGGCTGGAGGTGAGGAGGGAGGCTGGGTGGGGTGCTGAGCCGGAGGGGGAGGCTTTAGGGCCCAGGCCAGGGAGGCAGGGAAGGAAAGGATGGAGGGAGGGCCTCTGTCCCTCCAGAGCAGCTGAGGGGAAGATAAAGGCCTGAGGAGATGTAGCTAGGGCCCAGATGAGGAGGAAAGGAAGAGGCTGGGAGGCGGAAGGTACAGCTGCAAGGGAGGAAGCAGAGTCTGGAGTCTCAGGGGAGAGAGCTGGGGGTGAGCTGGGGATAGGCCAGGCCCTTGGCCCAGGGTTCTGGACCCCTGTCACTCCAAGTCTGGAGTCCCACAAGCGGCAGGACCCAGGACTGGGCAGAGGCGTTCCCTCAACAGATGCCCCTTCACTCTTGTGCTAGGCTATGCTGGGGCTGCTGAGGTGAGCTCAGGGTCCCTGCCCTTGGTGGCTCACACCCTCTGAGCTCAGCTGAGTGACCAGATGGGCACTGTCTAGGGCATTCATTCATTCATTCATTCATTCAACAAATACCTATGGAGGGCTCACCATGTGCCAGGCTGGGCTCCTAGCAAGAAACGAAGTCCCTCTGAAGAGACACTGAGGTCCTCTTCAAGGAACCTCCAATCTCATGAGGAGATGAATTGAACACAGAAAACAAATCCATGTACAGTATCACGTCAGACTGTAAAGCCTGTGAGGGGAGCAGAGCTGTTTTATGAGGGTAGTCAGGGAGAGCCTCTCTGAGGAAGTGACATTTGAACTGAAGGAGGTGAGGCAGCAGCCTTGTGAATCTGGGGGAAGAGTAGTCCAGGCAGAGGGAATAGCCGGTGCAAAGCCCTGGGGCAGGAGCGTGCCTGGCACGGCGGGGGGTGGTGAAAGACAAGGAGGCCAGCGTGGCTAGAGGCAGGTGAATAAGGGGGTGATAGAAGATGAGGGCAGACAGGGGTGGCATCAGGGGCAGGTCATGTAGGGCCTCGAAGTCTCCTGTAGGTACTTAGCTATTTCTCATGTGACATGGGGAGATTTTGGAGAGTTTTGAGCAGAGGAGTGCACGACCTGCCTTGGGTTTTAACAGGATTCCCCCATCCCTCTGGCTGCTACTGGAGAAAAGAAGGGGAGGTGGGGCAGCAAGGGCTGAAGTAGGGAGCCCAGGAGGAGGCTGGTGCAGCTGGCTGTTCAGCAAGGATGGCCGCCTGGCAACAATCGGGGCTCTAACTTTCAATGGAACTAAGGACGCATTGTAACGTGGGTCAGGTACTATCCTAGGTGCTTGCCATTTACTGCTCTTCTAATCCGCACTCCAACTTTTAGACAGGCAGGTTTTTTCTTACTGTGTATGTCCATTTATATCTGCACACATTATCTCTTCTTTCCCTTTTTTTTATTGGGGTGAAATTCACATAACAAAATTAATCATTTAAAGTGTACAATTCAGTGGCATTTAGTACATTCACAATGTTGCACAACCACCTCTATGTGGTTCCAAAGCATTTTCATCACCAAAAGAAAACTGTGACCATTAAGGAGAAATCATATTTTGATTCTCATTTTACCCATGAACACACAGAAGCCTGGCCGGTAGAGGCACTTGCCCCAGGTCACCAGCCAGGAAATGGAACAAGCTGGCTGCAGGTGTGGGAGAAACACATCGACAAGCTCCCTCGGATAGACTGGAGCCCCTTCGGTCCCCTTCAGTCACCCCTAGGTGACAGCATCAAACTGCCTTCTAAGGAGGGTGCGTCTGTGCCCCTCCTAGGCTTTTGTGGTAGGGGTGGGGAACATCTGAGGCCAGAAAAGAGGGAACCACTGAATAGTGGCCCAAGCACCCTCTCCCACATGGCGTAGGGTAGGGAATGCCGGCTCTGGAGCCAGGCTGAGTTCAAGTCCTGCTTCCCCCGCCCACCAGCTGTGTGATGTTGAGCAAGACCCCTCTCCCTCCACCTTTTTCCTTTTCTGTGAAGTGGGGACAATAAGAGCACTCACTTTATTGGGTATTGGGGGAAGTGAGTTACCGAGGACTAGAGCTCAGTGCTGCCCATAGTATGTGCTCAGTAAACAGCAGCCCGCCTTCCCTTCTCAGCACCCTGCATTCCTGGAAATAAGTTGAGCAAATCCCTAAATGAACCTCAGTGTTGGGCCTTGTGAGCCATCTAGGAGAAGGCACCCTCTATTACCAGAAAGAACGCAGTCCATCTTGTAAGCAATCATTAATCCTCAAGGTTGAGAGAATGGTGCAGACTTTTTATATCAACTGTATCAGGATATAATTAATATAAAATCAAGGGTACCCGTGTTATCCATTTAAAATGTATCTTTCCATGACTTTTGACAATGTGCACCCTGTGTAACCACCACCGGATCAGGATGCAGAACATTTCTATCACCCTAAAACTCCCCTGTGCCCCTCACCTGTCACTGCCACCTCCTGGCCCCAGGCCGCCACTAGTCTGATTTGTCACTGTTGTTTGGTTTTTCCTTTTCTAGACTTTCATAGAAGTGAAATCAGGAAGCGTGTACTCTTTTGTGCCTGGCTTCTTTCCTCATTTTATGTCTCTGAGATTTTTCCCTGTTGTTGCATGGATCAGCAGTCTGTTTCTTTTTATTGCTGAGTAGTATTCCACCAAATCTTACTTAAACATTTCCAGCGGGTCATTTTTCATTCTGTGCAGAGCCTGCCCCCAGTGCATGTCCAGAAATCCTCTGCTTTCCCTTCCTGATCCTTGGGTGAAACTCCCTCCCACTGAAGGAGAACCCAGCTCTGCGTAGGTCCTGGGAGGGCTGGAGAAGCCCTCAGTCTTGGGGCAAACAAACTTCACTCTTGCCATCGTTGATTACTCTTAGTAAAACTCTGCCATCTTCTCTCCTCTGTGGACTCACTCCCAGGTGGTGTCACCCTGCCCTGTGACTTTAGTCCACTCGTGCCCTGATGACTCTTAAATGTAGATCTAAGGTATAGGGAATTCCCTGGCGGTCCAGTGGTTAGGACTCCACGCTTTCACTGCTGAGGGCACAGGTTCAATCCCTGGTCAGGGAACTAAGATCCCGCAAGCCGCACAGCATGGCCAAAAAAAAAAAAAGATCTAAGATGTAGATCCAGGCTCTCCCCTGAGCTCTAGACACTGATATTTGGCTGCCCATCAATGTGCCCACACCTGTTCCTCCTGCAATTCTCTTGGACTCAGTAAAGGGCCACCCTTGAAGCCACTGCTCAGGCCCAGTACCAAGGAGGGACCTCCTTGCCTCCTCCCATCTCACCCCTGCTTCTTGTCCATCAACTGGTGCTGTTGGTCCCACTTCTAACATACCTCTGGAATCCCATCCCATCTCCCCAACCCCACCGTCACTTTCATCTGTCAGCTGGACTTTGATGTCAGGAACCCCGTGCAGCTGTGTAGACAACATCAGTTTCACACTTGAGAGCTGATGGCCAGGGGCAGTTGTGGGCTTATGAGGACACAGCTGGGGACCCCAAGGTCTAGATGTGAGTCCTGCTTATGTCGCTATCCGTTGTATGATCTTCAGTAAGCTGCATCCCCTCCTGGTCTCAGTTTTCTCCTCCCTGAAGTGGGTATGAATGTGTCTGCCTCACTGGGCAGTGGAGAGGGTCCAATGAGATAACTTTGTCCATGGTGAGGGGAGGGGAGGCCTCCAGCAGGAGGCAAGGATTTTATTCCACAGGTATTTATTGCACACCTACTTTGTGCCAGGCACTGTGCTTGGTTCTGGGGATGTGATGGCAGACAAGGAGGTCACTGTCTTTGCTCTCAGAGCTTTACTGGTGGTAGGAGAATGGGGAGACAGAGGAGGGCACCCCTGGCAGGGGGCATGGCATAAGCAAGGGTGTGGAGGTGGGATGGATGGCAGTGCAGGGGTGGGAATGGGAGACACAATCTCCTGCCCTAAGCCATGGGAGAACCCATGAGAACCTCAGACATCAAATTCAGTTCAGGGCCCCCACGCAGCAACACTGGAGCCCCCTTTGTAGAGGCCAAGGAAGGAGCCCTCACTGCCAGGCTGTGGGGAGCACCTTCTTGCTCCTGTTGCACCGTGCCCCCTTGACTGGGAGCCCCAGGCTAGGGCCTCCCCCAGCAGGGACACCCCTCCCCAAGAAGCCATGACCTGGCAGAGTCTCTGGGATGCTCATGATGACATTTCCCACCTGGGCCCCCAGTCAACTCCTGGTTGGCCACTGTGGGAATCTCACCTTTTGAGTCCCCAGGGCCCAGTTCTCTGCCTCCGAGGCTGGAGGTGAGACCATGCCCTGGCTTAGGAGTTAGCAAAAGACCCGTGTGTGTGTGTGTGTGTGTGTGTGTGTGTGTGTGAGAGAGAGAGAGAGAGAGAGAGAGAGAGAGAATAAATTATGTGTGTGTGAGTGTGTAGAGCATGAAAGATCACCCCTGCCCAGGCCAGGCAGCTGGACTAATGGTCCATTTCCCCCTGGTCCGGAGGCCTCCTCCAGGCCCCCAGCTGCCCTGATGGGCCAGGTCAGCCCCCCCACGGGAGCCCCCAGCCGCTCCCCACTCGGCTTTCCTTGTATTGTGCGCAGCCTGGTTCCTCGAGGAAATGGGGCGGCTGCTGGGTGCGGGGGCGGCCTCCAGCAGCCCCACCCCCTTCCCCCCATTGTCACTCCTGGCTTTGGCCCCTAGCCCCTGCTGCTCACACTAAAAATAGTCTTGTTCACAGGGAGACGGCCGCACCCCTGAGCTGGCTTCCAGGCTGGGTGTGAGGTTGGGGTTGCCAGGGCAGAGCTGTCCCCGGGGGGTGATGTGCCCCCATCGAGTGACCTGGGTCAAAGCACAGTAGGGCTGTGTGACCTCAGGTCACCTTCTTCCCCTCTCTGAGCCTCAGTTTTCTCATCTGTCAAATGGGGATAAGGACCCCTACCTGCTGGGGTTGCTCTTGAGAGTGAACAGAAGTGTGGCTGCGTCCCAAGGACTCTGTTCTTGTCCGGTCGGGGGTTGGTGCTACCTGAGTATCTGGAGAGCCTGAGGCGAGAGGGCATAACATGCCTTTAACCTTGTTCCATTTTCAGTGGCTGGCAAGGGCCTCCAATTTCCCCCCAAACAGAGGAGCTGAGGTGCTGAAGAGCCCTCCTGGGAGTCTAGAGGCATCTGCAGGTGTGCTGTGTGAGACCTGGCAGGTGCCTTCTGTCTGAACCTCTGAGATCTGTGTGAGCTTACACTGTGAATTTTGTGGCCGGGCTGGGACTTGAACCCATGTCTGCAGCTTCTGAGGGTAGTGTTTTTTCCGCTTTGGGGGGCTGCCTCCATGCTGATGATTCTACAGACTTCCTGGCTGCATCACCTTGTTTTTAGTCCACAAACATGATTCATCGCGAAGGAAGATGTTGGGCAGTGGGTGTTGAGCCCTGAGCTGGGGGCTGGGCAGCTCCCCTGGAGCCCGCGTGGGTGGACAGCTGCCCTCACTGTCCTGTGGCCACTGAGATGGGCCTACAAAGGAGGGGTTATCTGTGTGTCTGTCTGTATACTGGGCTCTTTCTTTCTTTCTTCCTTTGTTCTTTTTTTTTTCAACCATGATATATTTCAGACATGGGTGCTGTTATATACTTTCAGGATCTGGAACTCTTAGAATTACTCTTGTCACAGTTGCAATTTTATATGTGTTTCTGTGATTATCTGCGTCTCCCACTAAGCCTGGATCTTAGGGCAGAGACTGAGACTTTATTATTAATTCATGTATCCCTCGAGACAAATACAGAGTGAATGTTCTCCTATGCAGACCCTGATTCTGTGCAGGTTTGTCTCCATCCACTTGTATTTGGGGATTCGTGAGGACGCCTTGTCACCTGGTTTTGATGTAAATCTTGTCCATGGGGTTTTGGTTTGCCAACTAGTTGCTTTGCCTGTTTTGACGTGGGGATTTGGGAAGATTCAAAAACTGTGTTTCCACCACAGTCACAGCCATCTTCCCAGAATCCTGACTCTTTCTGAATATTTATGCATATGGAAAAAAAATCAGTACTCAAGGTGTTGAGTGATGGGTCTCCCTGAGACCCTGGAGATAACCACTGTCCCCAGTTCGGGGCTCCTTGCACATCAAGCAAATGTAGGTACTCAGTCTGGTTCTTACACAGACACCGGTGTATCCTGCTTTTTGCATTGCACTTAGCACTGTGTTTTGACATCGTTCCAAGTCAGTATACAGAGTACTTCCCCATTTAAAACTAAAAATGGCTGCATATAAAGCAGGGACTTTTTGTACCATGGACCCCTTTGGCATCTGGTGATAGGATGGACCCCTTATCATAATCATGTCTTTTTAAGCACAGAAAGTAAAGTGCATAGGATACAAAGGAAGCCAATCATACTGAGATGCCATCACCGCAATAGCAACAAGGGTTTGTGATGCAGTAATAGACAAGCTTCTTTATTAACACATTAAATAAAAGGTGTGCAGGCAGGTATGGGGTCTCAGTGAGCTTAAACAATACATGGAGGGGTCTGCAAGTGCTGTGATGTCAGACTTAAGTGTCTCCAGCTTCTACTGTGACAAGGTCACTGCTGACCCTGCCAGGGCTCGTGGTCCACATTTGTACTTGAAGGAAATGCTGCATTTCAGTTAGAGGTTATAGTGAATATAAAGTTGTTATTTCGTTCCTATCCAAGTTCACAGAGCCCCTGAGTTCTGAACCCCAGGTCCAGAACTCCTGCTAAAAATTGTGGCTTCCCTCACTTTATTCAACCAGTGTCTTATTGAAAAGTCACCGTCTCAGCATTTCTCCAAGTCCCGTTGTTGCACAGATGGGGAAACCGAGGCCCAGGCTGGTGAGTGGACTGGGGTGGCAGAGCCCCAGGTCCTGACTCTGGGCCCAGGCGCTTGCCCAGCTCCTCCCCCACCAGGCTGGTGGCAGGGAATCCACTAGGAGCAGGTTGGCAGCTGGTGTCCTGTCCTGAGAGTGACCTGGCCCCGCCTGCGCCCTGCCCCCGCCCTGGCCGGCACAGCTGTGGATGTGACAGGAGGCTTGGCTCCGGTTCACCCAGGCACATTCCTGGCCCAGCCACTACTTTTTTTTTTTTTTTTTTTTTTGGTGACTCTTTCTCCCACACCCCCAACCCTCACCCCCCTTTTCCTCAAAAATGCTCTGTCTCTCCCCAGAGGGTCCCTTTGGGCGGTGGCTCCTGGAGGGAAATGCGGCCTGGACTTCCTGGAACATGCGGAGCTGGAGTCCCAGTGCTGGGAGGAGGGAAGCTGCTGGCAGCAGAGCAACACCCGCCCCCAAACATAACTGGGTTCTCTGGAGAAAGGGGGTGAGCTGGAGCCTCAGGGTTCCCATTTCATTGGGCCCTCCTAGAAGAGGCGCCTCCTGCTGCAGTGATGGGCTGCTGTGAGATGCACCCCCCCACCCTCCGGGAATCGTGGCTCTGTGACCTTTGGGGCTCTGTGACCTTGGACCAGCCACACATTCCTGCTGAGCTCTGGTCTCCTCGCTCCTTAGTGTGGGGGCCTGTGATCAGGACCTGCCAAGGCCTGTGGATGGTCCAGTGAGGGGATGGTACCGGCCCTTCCCAAACCCAAAAGCCCAGCACCAGCAAGCTAGGTGTTTGGGGGATGTCGGGGATGCAGGTTTGGGGGATACACTGGGGCAGGGGTGGGACTGGAGACCCTCTGTCCTCCTTCATTTATTCATGTGACAAATACTTGTTGAGCACTTACCATTGTGGGGCTCAGCAGTGAACACAGGAGACCGAGGCTCAGGCAATCAACAGACATTTATAAAAACCCCCATACAGTCAGGAAGAGATGAGTACTGTGCGGAAAAGTAAAGCAGGGAGCAAGGGTTGGGGGAGGGCCTCTGCTGGGGGACAGGAGAGCCGAGGCATGAATGAAGGAGGCCGGGCTGCAGAGGGAGCAGTGGGTGCAGAAGGCTCTGAGGTGGGAGCAGGTGAGGGAGGGAGGAGGAGGCCTGTGCGGGGTGACGAGATGGACAGAGAGAGGCTGGGGGCTTGTAGCCCAACAAGGGCTTTGGCTCCATCCCTGGGAAGCCAACAAGGGCTCTGACACGTGCAGTGACATGTCTATAAACTAACCCACAGGGGTTGGGGGGCATGGGGTGGGGCTGCAGGAGATGCTTTGAGACCAGGCACGGCTTCTTCCCAGCTCTGCGAGTATGGGCAGGGAGCTGTCCCCCTCAAGCCTCAGTTTCCTCCTCAGTAAAGCGGGGCTCATAGCACTCAGATGGCTAAGAAGAAGGACCATGAAGGGCATAGCTACAGCTTTCCATGGCGGGAACTGCTCTTTCTGTGAGTCTGAAGCCACTCGCTTGGGCAGAGCTGAAGGCTGCCTTTGAATGTGAGTGGAGGTGTGGCTTTGAATGAGACTGCTCAGCTTCTGGAGATGTGTGGGGTCATGACCTGGGATGAGGATACCCCTGAGTTGTCTGAAGCCCCTCTCCCTTTCTGGGTACAGAGCTGGATTTAGGGGAGCGAGGGTCAAGGAGCTGTCTTAAGATGTGTAGGCAGAGGAGGCTAGGGGTCCTCCTGGGTGTCTCTGCAGTCTCAGGACACCCTTCCAACCCTTCCCCCTCCCTAGAGCGGGCTGGACCCATTGGTGTGCTCAGTCAGACTCCCTCTCTCCCGTCCTCAGCCTCAGTTTCCTCATCTGTGAGGGGAGCACAGCAAATCCCAGCCCTGGTGGGGACGGAGAGGGTTGGAAAGCAGTGGTTCGTCATGCCTGATGTGCTTGGACAGGACCCCCTGTCGAGGAGGAGGGACCCCACCTACCTGGGCACAGTGCTAAGTGCTGCCATGCATTAGCTGAAAGCCGGTGGGACCGTTTCACTCCGCTGCAATCTTCAGTGACCTCCTTTTGCTCTCCAGATGAAGAACAAACTCCTGTCACAGGTGCCCAGGCCTCCTGGCTCTTCCTCATTAATGCCAACTTTGTTCCAGCATCCAGGCCTTTGCATTGATTCCTATACCCTTCCCCCTTGGCCTAGTAAACTTCCACGTCCTGTTCAGCTGAGCTTAACTGCCTCTTCCTAGAGGAAGCCCACCCTGACCTGCAAACTAGGTTGGGTCTCACGTTCAATGGTCCTCATGGTGCCGCCTCTTGTCCTGGTAACACACATCACTGTTGTAATTTCATGGTGTGATTGTTACTTGGTTATTGACTGTCTCCATATTAAGACTGTAATCCATGAGGGCAGGGACGCTGTCTCATTCAGAACTGTAGCCCCAGCATCCAACACAGTGCCTGCACATAGTAGATGCCCAATAAATGCCTGTGGGGTGATAGAGGAATCCTCTTGACGACCAGGGGAAGGAGGTGGTATTATTCCCTTTTCACAGATAAGGAACCAACGGCACAGAGAGGTTAAGTAACACGCCCTAAGGTCACAGCACCAGAACAAAGCCAGAATCAGATGGTGTCTGTCTGGGGATGTCTCCCGGCCAGCAAGGCTCAGAATGTGGGCAGATGGGGTTATGCAGGGAGGAACTAGGACCATCTGGATAGGGAAGGGGTGTGGGGGTGAGCCCCACCCATCCGTGTTTTCTCCTCACTATGGTGGTTCATGGCTGTTTTCCTCAAGGGCGACTCAGGTGACCTTCAGGTTGGTCCCAGGGGCCGGCTGGGTGGAGGGCCCGGTCTGGCCCAGGCTGCTTTTCTCGCCATTTGCCTGCTCCTGGCTTCACGCACAGATTACAACTTCCCCTCCAGGGCTGTCTTACGCAGGCCACCTCCGGCTCGCCATTGTCTCATTGTTTGCCGAGGGAAGCTCCAGGAGGAAATTAACCTGCTGCTCACCCCAAGCAGGGAGTTTCACCCCCAGTCCCCACTGGGAATGCCTGAGGCCTGGGCAGGAGGGGGTGGGGGCAGGTAGTAGACAATACAACAGGCAGCCTCGAAAGGAGTGAGCTTCCAGGCAGGGAAAAATGCAAGCGGAGGCCCCATTCCCTGGCAGATTTATTAGGCCCTATCACGGGCCAGACTGTGTGTCAGGGAACTGGAGATACAGATGCGAGAAAAAGATCTTCTTAAGTACCCTGTAGCTAATGAGAGGCCCTGTGCAGGGGCCTCAGGGTCAAATGCCTCTGAGGGCTGGGCAGCTAACAGAAATCTGAAGGCATGTGGGCAATGGGGAGTGGTGGGGCATATAGCAAAATGAAGACTGCGGGCATCTCCTAACGGGCTTTAGATTCAGATTTCATTTTAACAAGGTGCTAAAGAAACAAAATGGATCCCCCAGACTGGTGTAGCCTGCAGACTCCCAGTCTAGACCTTTAGAAGGGAATTCTTGTGTTGGGGTGAAATTAGGGTATTAGTTGTTATTGGTGTCCCACACCTCGTCCCCTCAGCTCACCACTGATTTTAGCTGGAGCTGTGGTGGGCACTTCCCAGCATACTGACGTTATACCATTTCAAGCACCTCTCAGTCATTTGGCTTCTCTGAAGCCTTGGGAACTCTCAGCCAGGACTTGGGAGGAATTGACCCACCCAGGGGCAACCCTCCATCACAGGGTGAGGGCTGTGGGGGATGGGAGTTGGTAGATAATTGTCTCAGCCTCTTATCCACTGGAGGTGATTCCCTTTGGCTGCTCAGAAGGTTAGCGGTGAGATAGGGCACCTGTCACCCATGTCAGAAACTGACTCAGTCACTCCCTTTTTTTTTTTTAATTTAATACTTTTATTTATTTATTTTTGACTGCTTTGGGTCTTCATTGCTGGGCGCGGGCTTTCTCTAGTTGTGCCGAGCGGGGGCTACTCTTTGTTGCGGTGCGTGGGCTTCTCACTGCAGCGGCTTCTCTTTGTTGTGGAGCACAGGCTCTAGGCGCACGGGCTTCAGTAGTTGTGGCATGCGGGCTCAGTAGTTGTGGTGCACGGGCTTAGTTGCTCCGCGGCATGTGGGATCTTCCCAGACCAGGGCTCGAACCTGTGTCCCCTGCACTGGCAGGTAGAGTCTTAACCACTGCACCAACAGGGAAGTCCCACTCCCTTTTTTTATTGCTTTTCCTCCCTTCCTTGTTTCACTCTCCCAGATCCCCCTTGCTTCCTGGGCTACTTGGCACCCAAATCCTTGTCTCAGGTTCTGCTTTTGGGGAAATCCAAATTAAGACAATCTCTAACGTTCTTTCTGAATACATAATATAAGGTTATGATTCTAACCTTATGTGATTCTCAGATTGAGTGACTTTAACTCTGTGATTACAAGTTTTCATAAATTGACCCATCTGTGATTCCAGAATGGCATCATTCTAATGTGGCCAAAACACACCTCTCAGCCATGTATTCAGACATGCAAAAAATGTTAACACTCCCTTTTCTATAAGGATTTTGCTTCTCCTGAGCTCCTATTTTTCCTGATGTCAAAAAATGCAAACTTCAATCAAATCTAGACAAAAAAATAGTCATTTCAGATTTGATTGAAATTGAGTGAGTCAAGATTTCCCCTTCCTCCCTTTTTTCCCAGGTTGATTTAAGTCCTGGATGGGTGGGAACATCTTGATATTGGTTGGGGTTCAAGGAGAAGGTCTGTGACTGGTATTTCTCAAGATGTAGCAGCCCACATGGCCCTCCGACGTGCCTCCCCCACTGGCACTGGGAAAAACCCCACCCATATTAATACTTTGACTTCTAGGGTCAAAGAAACATAGTTCTTCCTGGGCCACTGAGTGTAAATACAGTTACAGCCACTCCATTCTTAGTCACCTGGGAAACGATTTGAACATTTTTTGCTCCTCACAGGGCCCTGATATGCAAATTCATCATTCAATCTAATACATTTGCTGAGCATCTACTGTGCGTTGGGCATTGTGCCAGGCGCTGAAGATACACAGATGAAAAGACAGGCATGGTGTCATTCGCAAACCAAATAAAGTGTATATGTTTATCACTTACATATCGTGGTGTCTGTTAGGAAGGAAACAAATAGGATGGGCAGAGAACGCCTCTTTGAGGAGTTATCCTTTAAGCGAAGACTAAGAGTCTAAGGTCAAGAGAAGCCACCAAAAGACCTATCAGGAAAAGGAGATGTCTGAGTTGTATCTGTAGCTGTAAACATTTTGTAATGTTGAAGGTATCTCCTGTATTTTACACCTTACCTTTCCCCTGTTTGTTAGTGGCCTCCATCACCTTAGAGAGGGGATAATGAGGCAAAAATGGAAGACATTTTTTTCTGAGTCTCAAAGCCTAAGCTTTTGGTTTGGAAAAATGGTGGAATTTAGTCAAAGCCCTGAGGAATTTGAGGGTATGTCATTTATACCCTCAAGAGAAGAATAGATGAGTCAGAATTGGTTTTCCTCTTTAGGAAATGAGATAAAGATTATCTGGGAGGTGGGGAGAAAGGCAGGTAGCAGAGATACTTAGTCGTCATGCAATTATCGGATTTCCCCTTCTTCTGTAGCTGCAGATGGCCACATAGCTGAAGACGACATTTCCCAATGTCCTTCGTGATTAGATGCGGCTGCATGACCAGGTTCTGACAGGGATATGTGAACCCAATGGTGTGTGCAACTTCTGGGTCATGTATTTAAAGAAAAAAGGGACATTCTCTCACCACTCCTCTTCTACTCCTGCCAGCTGGAGTTTGACATGGTGGCAGAATCTGGAGAGGCCATCTTGGACCACACGATGGAAGCCACATGTGAAGGACGTCAGGGCAACAAAGTGGAAGGAGTCAGGGTCTCTGACCTGGGACTCTGAGCCATGGGACTCCATATCAGCTGCACTTCTTACCCTCTACTGGTTAGTGAGAGAGAAATCAACTTCTATCTTTTTTAGGACACAGTTTGGCCTGTGTTACACTAGCTGAACTAGCATCCCAAGTAATACAGAGGGTCGGATATAGGAAGCTAGGGAGTGATTAGATACTGGTGTGAGACGCTGAAGAAAGAATACAGAAACCCCAGGTAATCTTAAGGGATCAGAGAGCAGGACTTAACGGTCCCACTCCTGGGTTAAACCTAAGGAAGCCATTAACCTCGATGTCTGAGTAGGTGTGCAGGCCCCCTGGACCAGGAGCCTTTCTGCACACACAGGGAGGTGGGGGAGTAGGTGACCTGAGAGGAGAAAGTGAAAGAAGGCACCCAGAATTGACCAAGATTAAGTTTCTACCACTCAGTGGAATGGAGACTATTTATTTTGGATGTGGCCGGAGAGTTACACCTGCTGTACTTCTCCTCCCTCCTCCTTTCCCTTCTTCTTCCTCTTTTTCTTCTGCTCCTCCTCCTTTTTTAAAAACAAAATTATTTATTTATTTATTTTTGGCTGCATTGGGTCTTCATTGCTGCTCGCGGGCTTTCTCTAGTTGCGGCAAGCGGGGGCTACTCTTCCTTGTGGTGCACGGGCTTCTCATTGCGGTGGCTTCTCTTGTTGCGGAGCACGGGCTCTAGGTGCGTGGGTTTCAGTAGCTGTGGTGCACGGGCTCAGTAGTTGTGGCTCACGGACTCTAGAGCGCAGACTCAGTAGTTGTGGCGCACGGGCTTAGTTGCTCTGCGGCATGTGGGATCTTCCCAGACCAGGGATCGAACCCGTGTCCCACTGCATTGGCAGGTGGATTCTTAACCACTGTGCCACCAGGGAAGTCCCCTCCTCCTCCTCCTTCTTCTTTTTCTTCCCCTTCTCCTTCTCCTTCTTCCCCTTCTCCTTCTCCTTCTTCCTCTTCTTCTCCTTCTCCTTCTTCCTCTTCTCCTTCTCCTTCCTCTTCTTCTCCTCCTCCCAGTACATTTTTGACTGAGCACCAAGACTCAGGTTCAGGTCCTAGCTCAGCCATCAGCCTGCTGTGTGGCCTTGAGCCTGTTGCATCATTTCTCTGACCCGGGGTGTTCTCACTGGGAACATAAAGGGGTTGAACTCCAGGATGTCCAAGGTGGCTCTTTCTTCATTAATGTTCTGTGAATCTTCTCTGTATCTGATACTGAAGTGGGTTCAGGAAAAGTGTGAGAAAGTGTCTCTCTTCCAATTCATGGAAGAATTGGACACAAACACGTGGGCATACAGGTATATACACACTTAAACAAATACATGTGGATAACCAAACATCACAGTAGCCAAGAGGAAATACAGCATCAAGGTTTAAGATGCAGGCTTTGGAACTGAACAGACCAGAGTTTCACCCCCATCTTCATCACTAACTAGCTGGTGACCTTGGGCATGTCACTGTACTTCTCTGAGTCTTGACTTCCTCACATTTAAACTGAGGGTAATAATAGCTACCTTTAGGGCTCTCATGGACAGAAAATGAGGTAATATATGTAGAGCACCAAGCTCAATGCCGAGCATATGGTAGGCACTCAACAAATGGTTGTATTGATGAAAACTATGAATCATGGAAAGAACCAGTGAAATGTAGAAAAGGTCAGGGCGAGGAGGTCTCAAATGTAGAATAGAAGGCTCCCTGGGGGCAGGGTTGAGGGGCTCTTGTAGGAGGCAAAACATGAATGGTACAGGGATGTGTAAAATTGTTAGCAGAGGGGATGAGGTACTACTAGAGGGAGAAGGAGAAAAGAGACACAGAAGCAAGGTGGAGCCAGGCTTGAGAAAATCTCTTCCTCCCACTGGACCTTATTTTCCTCATTTGTAAAGTGAGCATAACAATATCTGCCTTGCAGTGTTGTTGCAATGATTACTAGAGATGACATAAGTCAAGCGCCCATGAAGAGGCCTGGCTCGTGGAAGCTTATCAAACAGCAATTTCATTCCTCTCCCAGGAAAGAGGGAGTCACAAAATATCAGGGTTAGAAAGACCCTCAGAAATTATCCATGGTAACACACATGCCTATACATGAACTGTTCACATATCATCAGTCTATCCAGCTATCATTTATCCATTTTTCATACATCCATTCAAACACCAGTGATTCATTCATCACCCATCCACCATCCATCTAGCCAAACGTCTGTTCATCCTTCACCCACCGTCTATTCCTTATCCATCATCATACATTCACCACCAACACACTATCCATTTACCTATCATCCATTCTATATCCCCCCTTCATCAATCTGTTTATCACCCATACACCCATTCAGCCAGCCACCCAGCCAGCCATCATAATTCCATCTATCCATTTATCTGTCATCCATCCATCATTCATCTGTCCACCATTCACCAGCCATTAATAGCCATCCACCATCTTTCATGCATTCATTAGTTCCTCATTCACCCATTCTTTATGCACCTACTTATCCCTCATCCATCCGTCCGTTATTCCATTTGTCATTTATCTTTCCATTGTTTCTCATACATCAAGTATCCACCCAACATATATTCTTCATTCACTTCTTCGTATCTATCATTCACAAGCCAATCATCAACTCACCAATCTATTCTTCACCTATTCCTCTTCCATCTACCATCCATCCTTCATTCACTCTTTTACTAAATATCTATCATTTATTAGGCACATCTATCATTATCTATGCAACTGACATCTGTAAAAACACAATTAATTTAAACGTTCCATCATCCATTTGTATCCATCTATCCAGTTGTCCATCCACATATGTTTCATTTTCCGTGTTATCTGCTGGGTAATCTGCACTAGGGATACAGACTAAATAAACTACAATCTGTCCTCAAGTAGTTCAGACTCTAGTAGAGAAAGACAGACAAGCCAGGAAGTAGTTAAACATAAGGTGATGACGTGATGGCTACTGTTACGGCGGAATGATTGTACCAAGCACCGTGGGGGAGAAAACAGAGGAAAGAGCCATAAACTCTGTCTGAGGGAATGAAGGAATGATTCACAAAAGGGGTGGCTATTGAACTGGGTCTTGAAGGATAAGTAGAAGTTCAACTGGTGTTTTTGTGGGGGGGAAAACTGAGTCCTAAAGCAGGGAAATGAGTGCCCAGCCATACTGAGAGCAACAGGGTAGAGACTTGTAACTAGGCCTGCAGCCTCCTAGACGAGTGTTTCCACGTCCCAAATCTGGGAAGACATGTAAGTGAAGAAAGCCCACCTCAAAGTAGGGGGGAGGCTGCTGTTTCAGAATAGGGTGGCAAAGGGGATTTCCTTAGACATCGGCTCTCCATTCAGGGACAGGCGACAGCAGAAGCACCAGGAACTGGCACGGATTTGACAAAGGAAAGAAAAGAATGGCCTTGGGAGGGAGTGAGGTGAGGTGAAGGTGGATCAGAAAGGAGACCCCTAGCATCTCCTTGCTGCCTTTACTCAGGTAATTATTAATAATATTGTTACACGGCAATATTGTTACACTCTCGCCGCCATGTTTTATTCAGCACTGACTATGTGTTAAGCTTTCCATGTGTTATCTCATTTTGTTCCCCACCTGCAGAAACCCTAAGAAGTAGTTATTACTTTTATTTACATTTTACAGATGGGGAAACTGAGTCTCTGAGAAGGTAAACTAGGAGTTAAATCTAGTTCATGTGGCTACAAATTCCATGTCTTTCCTACTCTGCTTCCTCTCTCTCATGGTCCTTTGGGCATGGTATATTGTCACGCTAGTCACTGAGCATGGGGGATGAGTAGGGAAGGAGGAGGGGCGGTAGGAATAGGAGAATCATACATGACTTAGGCAAAATTACTTATGT
This sequence comes from Globicephala melas, assembly GCF_963455315.2. Taxonomy (NCBI): domain Eukaryota; kingdom Metazoa; phylum Chordata; class Mammalia; order Artiodactyla; family Delphinidae; genus Globicephala; species Globicephala melas. The sequence continues at coordinate 59,263,078 of NC_083328.1, read as the reverse complement.
ACTAAAATGTATGTTCCATCACAGTGGAGATTCTCTCTGTATCCCCAGACTTTTAAACAGTGCCTGGCACATAGTGGACAATAAATATTGGTTCTTGTTTGAATTCTATTGCAAAGAAAATGGATGACCAACTAGAATATAGAGCATATAGGCTCATTTGTTCTAAGTAATCCTAAGTAACACAAATCCTAAGTAATGATAGCATAAAGAAGATAGAATTTTATTCCTCTCAGGTCTGGATGTAAATAATCCAGGACTAGCTCGATGGAGTTGGGGTCCCAGGCTCCTCCTATCTTGTAGCTCTCCCATCCCTAGAGTGTTGCCTGGCCCCTATGGTCTCAGATGGCTCCCCCAAGTCTACACCACAGCCAGCGGGCAGGGGGTGGAGGGGTGGGGAAAGGCACCATTTGCATACCATTGGTCAGAATTTAGTCACATGGCTAGAACTAGCTGCAAGGGGGAAGCTGGGAAATAGAGTCTGTTTTGTGTGGCTAAGTGTCCGGCTAAAAGTCAGAGGTTTTACTTCTATACGAGAAGGGGAGAACGGGTATGAGGGGCAACCAGTGGTCTCTGTCACAAATAAGGAGCCTATGTGTGGGCACCAGTGTTCTTCATGGTATGAAGACTCCATAGGGACATATATGGTCTCTCCCACTAGACTGCAAGCTCCCTGATGGCAGGGGGCTACATTTAATCACCCTGATATCCCTGGCAGCTTCTAGCTCAGACTTAGGAAAAAGGACCTCTCAGACCTTGGATAGAGTTTTGATGATATGATAGAATCAGAACAAGTGGGTTAGAGGGCATTTGCTTGGTGATGATCAAAATGGAAAGGACTAAAGGTCAGGCTGGGCGTCTGGGAGGCGGCCAGCAACAGTGGAGGGACTCAGGAAGGTGACTTACAAGAGGGCTGGATTGGGTGAAGGGTCAGAGAAGAGTCTGGGAAGGAGGAGGCAGTGTGGGGGGTGGAAGAGACAGCACAGTAATCGCAGCTCTTCCTCAATAAAATGCTCAGCAGCCCACAGAGCATCTTGGCCTCTGCTACCTCATCAGTGAGGATAGGTGGTGCCTGAAGTTGAACAGGGGTCGTGCGGTGTGTATTGAATACCACCAGCTCATCCCGTTCCTATCAGAGAACCAGCACTGGTTTCCTCCCTCCTCCCTCCCCTCCTTTCTTTCTTCCTCCCTCCCTCCCCTCCTTCTTTCTTCCTTCTTTCCTCCCTCCCTTCTTCCTTCCTTCCGTCTTTCCTTTCTTTCTCCTTCTGTTTATTTAGTTTATCCCAGAAATTTGAAAGCATTCCATCTTGTACTAGGAGCTTTACAGAGGTCTATTCTAAACTGGGCAGCACATAACACATCCTCTCTCTCTCCATATATATATATATATATATGACATATACATGTGTATATATACATATACAAGCACCCAAGCATACGTATATATGTGTATATAATCACCTACTGTGTGTCAGTGCTAGCTACCCTGCTAGTCTCTGGGGAACACAGTGGGAAGCAAGTCAGACAAAGTCCTTGCCCTCATGGAGCTTATGGTCAGGAAATAATATACAAATGAATGCACAAATAACTATAAATATTAAATTATTAAATCAGTGCTATGAGAAGCACAAAATGCTGTGAGAACATATTCACTCTTCACTCCAGCATTCACTATATAAATATTTAACAAGAGAGATTATATATGTTAAAAGATAATTTTTGCAATAGAATAAAATCATTCTTCTTGTTCAAATCTAAAATGAACATGTATCAAAGTTTTTTTAAATTATTAATTCATAAGGGAAACAATAAGTGTCAAAACTAATTCAAAGGAGAATCCAAAGCATACATATGCTGAAATTAATTTGCTAAAGATGCAAAACTATTTTCTTCCAAGAGGGATGGGAAAGGGAGTGGGCGGACAGTTGTACCTCCAGCAGATAAAACTTATTTGCTTCTCTATGACCAAGAATTATTTGTATCACTATCAGTCTTGTTACAGCTTACAGAGATGTACAATAGCTCAAAGATGAGGAAAGGCATCTACCACCATAGAATCAGTTAGCCTGAAATGAGGTGAAGGCAAGGCGTAGCATCCCGCAGGACAGCCTGTTGTGGGTTTTGTTTTGTTTTGTTTTGCTTTTTGCCATTTCAAAGTCTTTTACAATTTTCCTTGATATGAGTCAGACCTGTACTAGGTACTGGTAATACAGAGGTAAACCATACAGACATAGTATGTCCCTCAGGGAGAATGTTATAGTGTTCCCTTATGTTCTAATAGTGGGGCAGAGGGCTGGGGAACAGATAATTTTTGGAAGCCAAACTGGGTCTTCGCCATTTTTGTCTAATAGGTCAGATTATAAAAGCACTTTATACCCTGAGAAAAACCAGGGCTCCTCTGTCTAGTTCTAAATCCCCAAATAATCAAAGCCTTGAGGATTTCCTGTGAATTAACTGACTCCCTAACAAAAACAACTTTATTTCTTCTGCAAAACTATGTCCAAAAATATGTGATTACCTTTGCAGGTATAATAATCAGGTGAGAACATTGTTTTTTCTACCTTGGGCAAACTAATCCTTGGTAATTTTTTTTCCCTTGAAATATCTGTTGTATCTTTTTTTTTTTTTTTTTTTTTTTGCGGTACACGGGCCTCTCACTGCTGTGGCCTCTTCCGTTGCGGAGCACAGGCTCCGGATGCACAGGCTCAGCGGCCATGGCTCACAGGCCCAGCGGCTCCGCAGCGTGTGGGATCCTCCCGGACCGGGGCACAAACCCGCGTCTCCCACATGGCAGACGGACTCCCAACCACTGCACCACCAGGGAAGCCCTGTTGTATCTTTTATTTGGTGATTTATCATTCTAAAACCTGGACCCTCTTGTAAAACTTCTTTTCAGGTAAATTTTTGCTTGCTTTCTAACTGCTTTTGTCTCTTAAGTTTTCTTTGAGACAACAAATAATTATACACACACACACACACAAAACAACCGGGATAATTATAAACTGTTGTAAGCGCCATGAAATAAATAAATGTAGTGATCAATCAAGATGAACTGGGGACAACAAGGTCCTACTGTATAGCACAGGGAACTATATTCAATATCCTGTGATAAACCATAATGGAAAAGAATATGAAAAAGAATGTATATATATAATGTATAATTGAATTTTTTGCTGTACAGCAGAAACTAACACAACATTGGACATCAACTATACTTCAATCAAAAAAAAGAAAAAGGAAAAAAAAAGAACTTGGGAAGAGGGAAATGTTGCTTTAGATCAGGGGTCAGCAAACTTTTTCTGTTAAGCAACCAAATAGTAAATATTTTAGGCTTTGAGGGACATCCAGTCTCTGTCACAATTCTTAAGTGTGAATTATAATGGGAAAGCAACCATAGACAATATGTAAATGAATGTGCATGGCTGTGTTCCAATAAAACTTTATTTATAAAAACAAGTGGTGGGCCACATTTGGAATATAGGCCATTGTTTGCTAATCTCTGCTTTAAATAATGCAGTTTAGCAAGGACTTCCTGAGAAGATGATGTTTAAGATGCAGCCTGAAGAATGAGAAGAGGCTAGCATCCAAGCAGTGTGGACAGGATGTGCAAATGCCCTGGGGTAGAAAAGAGTTCGGTGTATCTGAGGAACAGTAAAGAGGCCAGTGGCAGAAGCACAGTGATAAAAGAGTGAATGAGTGAATGTATGAATGAACTCAGTGACTAACACAAAGTCTGCTTACATAACAGGTGCTAATAAATGTTTGTTTTTATTATTTAAAATTTGAGTCATTAATATATTCATATAGTTCAAAAAGTATAAAAAAGGGATCCTGTGAAGAGTCTCATTCCCACTCTGTTTCCCATCTGCCTGGTTCCTACCTTTATTAGTTTCTAATCTTCCCAGAGTTTCTTCATGCAAATTTATGCAAATGAAAACTACATCATTAACCCCAGGCCATGCCTGGTGAGAGGAGCTGGGACTGAGCAGGCAGAGACTCCTCTGTCCATGAAACATGAACCAGAGCTCCAAACTTGAGCTCTAGCCAGGCTGGGCTCTGACCCCTCCCAACCTGGCCTGTGTGCAGGGGAGGCGCGGCCCCTCCGTGGGAGGGACAGCTTCCTAAGACTGGGACAGGTCCCACCTGAGCTGCTGCCAGGTGGAGCCACTCTCAGCTTAAGAACAACTGAGCCCAGAGTGGAATTTTCCTCCCTTTCCCACTTTCCTTCAACTTGTTATTGAGGAGAAAGTCTCTGTTGAATGCTGGTGTGTTTTTAACACCTCTCTTAACACTTACTTCCCTTTTTAACGGAGAGCAGGCCTCCACCTCTGAGCCTTCGGCAGGCAGCCGGATCTGGCAAAAATTTAATGACATTGTTTTGTTTTCATTGTACTTATTTTTATGGTTACCTTCTATTTATGGCACAAGATACTGGTTTTCCATTTATGGAGGGATCTAAAGTTCCCTTTTGAAAGGAATATATCTATGTTTTTAAAAGACAGTTCATTTAAAGAAAAAAAATTATATAACTGGCAGCACAGGTGGTACCCTGACGTGGAAAAAATTGTAAAGAGGGACTTGATGGGCTGAAAAGGAGGAAATGCCTCTCAGGTCAAATGCCTCTCCCAAACCCTATTGAACAGAAAGGACCACTGAGGCTTGGCGAGGGGAAGGGACTCTTTCAAGGTCACATAGATGACATGGACTGAGAACTGGGCCTCTCGATCCCCTTGTGGTGGGGACATTCTGTGCCAGAGGGATAGGGCAGAAGTCAGGGATCACGTGCACTTCCACGGGCCTGGCCACTGCACTGGCTAGGGTCGGGGTCTTCCCAAAGCTGGCCAAAACACAGAGTGAGTGCAAAGAGGGCCCGGGTCATGAGGGAGAGGGGGGAAGCATGCTGGTGTCCATCAAGTTGAGTCCATGTGCTAGACGCTGGGCTGGGACCTTGCCCCCACGGAGCTCACAGATTCGGGGGAGACACATCCTACAAAAATACCTCAAGTTCCTGGTGGCAGTGTGGCCAGTGCTCCAACAGAGGCACAGCTGTTACATCTATAACTAGTGACATCTGGGGCTTTTGCCCGCTGAGTGGCCATTTCTTTTGTAAAACCACCCCTCCCCCACTCTCTGTTCTTGTAGCTCAGGCCAGGCAAACCCCACACCCACTTCAGAGATGAGCACAGAACTAGGCCTGGCTTTGTGCCTCTAGTCATAGGCATTGGCACAAGATTGGGCATGTGACCCAAGGTAGGCCAGTGGGGGTCTTTTCTTGGACTTTTGCTGGAACTACTAGGGGAAGGGGCCGCTCCAAAGGGGTTTCTAAAAGGATGAGTCATGATCTAGAGTTGCTGGCAGCATCTTTGCCACCAAAAGAGGAGAGACTCTCTGAGAATGAAGAGAATGAATCTGACATCCAGGAAAACAGGCATGAGAGATGGAGAAAGTTCTAATTATATCATAACATCACTTGGATTCAGCCATGAAATCAGTGCCCTGAGCTCAGTTCTGGAAACCAATAACTCACTTTTTTTTTTTCCATTAGCTACTTTTTTTAAAAAAATAAATTTATTTATTTATTTTTGGCTGTGTTGGGTCTTCGTTTCTGTGCGAGGGCTTTCTCCAGTTGCGGAGAGCGGGGGCCGCTCTTCATCGCAGTGCGTGGGCCTCTCACTGTCACGACCTCTCCCATTGCGGAGCACAGGCTCCAGACGCGCAGGGTCAGTAGTTGTGGCTCACGGGCTTAGTTGCTCCATGGCATGTGGGATCTTCCCAGACCAGGGCTCGAACCCGTGTCCCCTGCATTGGCAGGCGGATTCTCAACCACTGCGCCACCAGGGAAGCCCTCCATTAGCTACTTTGAGCTGGATTTCTGTCACTTACAACCGAAAGAGACCTGGCCAATTCCAGGCAGAAACACAGTGTCATGGGAAAGTTGGAAAGGGAGAGTGGTTGGGGTGATGAAGGCTTGTCCGGGAATCCTTTCTTGTGGAGGTGGGATTGAGCAGGGTTTTGATAAATGAAGAGGATTTTGATGCATAAATAAGAAGCGATCTTTCCAGTGAGGGGAGCAGCTCAGGCAGTGGGACAGTGCGCGGAATGGCACCGTCAATGCGGCTGGAGAGAGGAGGGGGCTAGAGAAGTGGTGGGCAAGGGGCTGGCAAGGAGGGATATGCCCGAATTGTACAGAAATTCAGTCTATTCCTTTGCCTGTGTCCTCCTTCTGTGGAAGAGTGCCCTTTATCAGTGAATTTACCCAAAACCATTTAGTGAGCACCTACTACGTGCCAGATGAGGTAGCAGTGGGAAACACAGGCAAAGTCTATGCCCTCCTGTAGCTTCCGTTCTAGTCAAAAACTCTCTGCAGAGTCTTTCCTGACCATCCCCACCCCAAGGTGCCTTAGCTGCCTCCTCTTCTGTGTTCCCTCAGCCCCCTGCCTCTTCTACCATCAGAGCCCGGAGCACGCTGTCACACATGGCTACTTGGTTTGGTTTGATTTTTTACACGTCTCTCCCTCTCCTCACCTCCCTGAACCCCCCAGTTCTCTGCTCATAATATGTTCTCAATAAATATTTGTTGAATTAATGAATAAGTTTGGAATGCGTCTTTCAGAAACAATAGCTAACCTGGGTTAAGGACTTGCTATGCGCCAAGCTAAATACTTCAGAGTCTGGATCTAATTTATTTTTCACAATCCTAGGGGGAAGCCACTATAATTATCCCCATTTTAGAGATGAGAAAACCAAGACTTGGTGAGACTAAGCAATTTTCCCACAGCCCTGTAACTTAGAAGCAGTGAAGCTGGCAGTGGAGAGTGCCCAGTTCAAAGCCATGGGCACATCACACAGCCAGCGGGAGGTGTCTTGGCATTATTGTGACCATGTTGGGGTTTCCAGGGGTCTCTGAACTTCATATGAAGCTCAGTTGTCCATGAGCTGTTTTTAGAGAGCAGGTTCATTGCTTTCATCAGCATCTCAGAGGGGTTCTTGATAACCCCTACATTCAAGGAGCCCTTCTGCATACAAGAGAAAGGTGGAGAATTTTTGAACATTGGACTGATGAGGTCCAAGTCGTGCTTTGGAAAGATCACTTCGGCAATTCATTGCAGCATTATTCACAAGAGAAAACATTGGAAACATCCTTAATGTCCACCCAAGAATGGACACATTAATTATATTATGGTAATCCTTCCATAGAAGGGAATACCATGCAGCTGTAAAGATGAATGAGGAATCTCTTTATGCACCAATATGGAATGATTCCAATACACATTTTCAAGTAAGTGAAGCAAAGTGCAGACCAGGGTGTATAATAAGCTTCTATTTTTAAAAAGGGAGTTAGCGGGTAAGATTACAGATCTAGATATGCTTCTCTGTGCATAGAATATCTTTGGCAATATTCACAAGAATATAGCCAATGGAAACCCTACCTCACATGATTTTTATGAAGATTAAACGAATTAATATTAGATAATTGCTTAGAAGAGTGGCACTAGTAAGCACTAGAGGAGATTTTGTTGAATAAAATAAAAGAGGGATTGCCTCAGCGGACAGACAGGAGGTGATGGAGGCCGGGGGAGAGGCTCACTTTCACCCGATGCTCTTAGGTAACTTTTGAATTTGGTACCATGGGCAAATATTATTGATATATTTTTTAAAAGTTAAAATTAAATGTATCTAGATAGATAAAAGATAATCTGAGGGAATCAGAGACTGGAAGGAGGTCCCACCCAGAATCCCCGGGAATGAGCTGGAATTGGTCAAAGGCTGCATTGTGTGGTGTGAAAATCAGGACGTGAGGAAAAAGGGGAGTGGGGGGGGGGACACCAGAACACCCACGCCCCAGGGCCCACTATAAAAAGCACATTTAAAAACACCAGACTGGAAACGGTTTTTTTAATTATTATTATTATTTTTTTAAATAGCAAAAGCTCGTCCCCCCAGGAGGCGTGTTGCAGCTGTGGCCGTGGCAGTTCCCAGGTGATGTCAGTCCTGGCCCCATGCCAGCCCCGGCCCCTTGGAGACGGTCTTGGTGGGTTCAGCTTGACTGTTTTTCCTTCCTGAGACTTGAGGACACCTTCCTGTCTCAAAGAAAGCAGCCTTTCCAGGGCTTTCTGAGAGCCAGGGGCGGGGGAGGTGGTGGGCCTGGGCCGAGAGGAGAGGGGGAGGCGGGGGAAGATGGGGGAGGGGTGGGCAGGAGGGGGAGGCAGCGTCGAGGAGAAGAGTGAGGGTCGAGCGAGCTGCACACAGGCCCAGATCCGGGTGACTTCTTAACCACCCCACAGGGGACAGGAGCGGGTGTGCTCCTTGGGAATCCGAGGCCCGCCTCCCTGACCCCTTCCTCGCCCTGCCCTGGCTGCTGCCTGGGGGGACGCGCTGGGATGGGGTGGGGTTGGGGGTAAGAGACGTTCCCACGGCGTTCCCAGCTGGTCAGCGCCTTCTCTCTTCCCTAAGCTCTAAGCCCGTCCCTCTCTCCTTTATGGCTAAAGGCCCGTTGCCAGTATCTTCTGAGCTTCCAGGCGTGGGTTTCTACAGATGGGATGAATCGCAGAGCCGGGTTCGAGGTCTAACTGCACTCATAGCTGTGTGACCTCAGGCCAGCCACTGCTCCTTTTTGAGCCCCATCTATGAAATGGGTAAAGCCCGCCTTGCAGGGTGGATACGAGACCGCATGATGTGATGCAGGTTCATGGACCCAAACCCAGACGCTGAATCCCCCTGTGCGGGCTGGGGTGAAGACACAGGCTGGTGGGATGACCTTTTCTGTCTTGTTCTGGAAGCCCAGCCTCTTGGCCCTTCAGCACGTACCTGCTGAGCACCCACTGTTTGCTGGCACTGCGGGAGGCCCTGGGATGCTGCCGCGTGGTGGCAGCCAGAGGTGTCGTGAGCAGGGGTTCTGACCCGGCTCAGTGGCCTGGGGAGAGTTGCCTCCTGCCTCGGAACCTCAACACTGAGCACATGGGCAACGGAGGAGGGAGGTTAAGGGGGCGGCTTTCGACTCTGCATGCCTGGGTCCAAATCCTGACCTGTCATCCAGTGGCTGTGTGCCCTTGGGGAGCCATGAGGATGCTAACAGCCCCTGCCTCATGGGCTTGGGAGGAGTAGGTGAGTTACGGGGCTCACACCATGCCTGGCACAGATGCGGTGCTCTGGGAGCCTTCACCATTATTTTCTCCTCTGTCCGCAGAGGCTCGCCGTGCTTTGACTTCTTCTCAGAGCAGCTCTGGGCGCTCAGAGGAGACGTGTCAGGGATTATCAGGTTACGTTCAGGGGAACTCCAGGGACTCCCAGGTGCCCCATCACTCATCTCATGCAGGGGTGGCCTGGACAACTTTGCAGAACCTTTCACACTCGGCAAAACCTTTTCTTGCCTCAGAGCCATCATCCTTACGTTTCCTCTACTCTCTCCCACTCACACATCCCCACGTACCTTGGAAGCACCCGTCATACTTTTACTATTTGCTCAGAGCCTGTTGTTCTGATAGACCTCAGCCTGCGTGGGAGCAGGCACGACATCTGTCTTATTCTCTGGCCATCCCGAGAGCCTTGCGTGGTCCACAGAGCAGTTCAATACACGTTTGTTGACTGACTGCCTGACAGGCTGAGCCAGCCACCTTAAGTAGGTCTATGATGTTAAACTCTATCCTGTGCCTCCTGCTGAGGTTTACCTCCTTGCTGTGGCTCAGGCCTTGGGATCTGGAGCCAGACCCTCTGGGTTTGAATCACCTCTATGCCATTGCTGAGCTGGGTGACCTTGGGCCTTATTTTCTAGTCTATGAAATGGTGATGACAACAGTACCAACTTACACGGGTTGTTGCAAGATTAAGCGAGGCCATTCTTGTGAGTCACCCAGAGCGGCGCCTCTGACTCTCGTGCTATTGCTGCTCGGCGTGGGGACGAGGGGGTGTGGTGTCACCAAGCAGTGAAAACGGTGACTGGTTCCGGCCCATCTCTGACTTGCTATGTGATATTGGGGATGCACCTTGCCTACTCTGGGCCTCAGTGTCTCCATTGGTAACCTGAGGGGTTCTAAGGAGATGAACACCAGGCCCTTCCATTTAAACCCTCCAAAACCCTGTGTTTGAGCCTCTCCAGTTCTGGGAGTGTTGGCAAAGCTGCAAGCCCGTGGGAGATGCAGGTTCCTGGACCCAAACCCAGACTCTGATTCCCCCAGTGCAGGCTGGGCCCTGAGCAGCGGTGAAGACCCAGGCTGGGGGAATGACTTTTCTGTCTTGTTCTGGAAGCCCAGGTTCAGTCAGGCCCTTACAGGACTGGGTACATACCTGGTGAGGGGTGTTGGCCAGTGGTTGAAAACTCAGTGGGGCTCTGCAGCCAGAACACCTGGTTCAAATCCACTTGCTTACCAGGGGCCAGGTGAACGTGGGCATGTTCTCTGTGCCTCAGTTTCCTTATCTATAAAATGGAGCAATAACTTGTTGAGTAGGCTACACTAATTAACTTATGTAAAGTGTGCAGACCAAGGCCTGACACCTTGTAGGCCCTCAAAAAAGTCAGGCACTTTTCCAAGCCTAGAGGATCTGGGCATCAGAAAACACCAACTCCTGAATTCTACCAGTCTTCCCTCCCATGAGGCCAGTCTGTCCCAGTTTACAAAGCCCTTCTGGTCTACTGTGTGCAGGCTGTGCTAAAATGAGGAAAACCAAGGCCCAGAGAGAGGCAGACACCCACCCTTTGTCACACAGGAGCAGTGACCAAGCTAGACCAGGCCAGGTCTCCTGCCTTCCAGCCAGTTCACCCTCAGCACCTCCCCAGTTTCCAGGCCCTGCTGGCCTACCCTCTGACCCCGGCCCCCTGGGAGCCTGATCCCAGGCCCATGGGGTCTACAAGTCTGGTCTGGATTAGACACGCTGAGAGGCAAATGCTGGCCCCCCCAGCAGGCCGCCTGGCGGGACCCGTGCTCACAGCTGCTGAGGCTCACAGGGACATAAATCATGGTGGCAGGAGGCTCTGGGGCTGGGACCACCTTAGCCTTCTGAAGGGCACAGGGGCCTGAGAGTCATGGGAAGGGATGCCTGGGTCCACTGGGGGTGTTCTCCATCCTCTGTTGGGGCAGCTGAAACAGGGCAGGTCAGAGGGGGCCAGGAGACCATTTGGCAGGCCTCACATCTTAGGGCCAAGATCTTGACTTTGTTCTAACTATTCACTCTGCAATCACCTACAAACATGCAGATAAGTGACAAAAAGTAGTACAGAGAACTCACATATACCCTTTACCTGGACTCACCAAGTTTTAACAGTTTGGGGCATTTGCTTTATCCTTCTCTCGCTCACACAGATTATTTTTTTCTGAACCATTTGAGTATGTCATCTACATCATGTCCCTCTACCCCTTAATACTTCAGGGTATGTTTCTGAAGCACAAGGATATCCTCTTACATAACCATACTGTTAGTAAATTCAGTGAATGTAACATTGATATAATACTTTAATCTGTTGTTCTTAATCCAATTTTGTCAACTGTCCAGTCATGTCCTCTATAGCATCACCCCACTGCAGGACAGGATCCAGCCCGGGGGCATGTTGCATTTTGCTGTCCAGGTCTAGGCTTTTCATGTCAAGTCCAGATGAAGTAAAATACACAATAGCAGGAGATGCAGACAGGGTTGAACAAAGATGTTCAACCGTACATATGTGTCCCGTGGACTGATGTTTTTTTTTTTTTTTTTTTTTTTTTTGCGGTACGCAGGCCTCTCACTGTTGTGGCCTCTCCCGTTGCGGAGCACAGGCTCGGGACGCGCAGGTTCAGCGGCCATGGCTCACGGGCCCAGCTGCTCCGCGGCATGTGGGATCTTCCCGGACCGGGGCACGAACCCGTGTCCCCTGCATCGGCAGGCAGACTCTCAACCACCGCGCCACCAGGGAAACCCGGACTGATGTTTTTGTAAATCCTCTAATGTTCTCACGATAATGCATCATACTTGTGATTGTATATGGTTGCTTAAGAGTTAACTTGCTAAATATGTTAGAGGTTTTGGAATTCTATTCTGTGGGGTTTTTATTTTTTTAATCTAATAGGAGCCTCATAAAATGGAAGCGGCCTGGGCCAATGAGAGGAACTTAATGTGGTGGAGGAGCCCTGGGCTGCAGGGGGGTACTTTGCATTCTCAGCCCAGCTCAGCTCCAAATGTTGTGCAAATCTGGCTCATCGCTGTCCCTCTCCGGGCTTCAGTTTCTCCATTGCCATGGGCGACTTCTGAGTCCTTCCACTTGCAACTGTGGAATTAGAGAAGAGAGTCCTGAGTGGTAGGCAGGAAGACCTGGGTTCCTGGTGGCCCAGCAGAGTCAGGGACTCACTGGGGGACCTCGGGCAGGTTGCTTCGTCTGTACTGGCTCAGCTTCTCATTGTGAAATGATGGACTCTGAGATACTTCTTGTGTTGATGCTCCTTGTGTCTAATAAGGTTTGGGTGGAGGGTGCAACCTGATATTTAGGCCTCCTGTTCAGGGTCCAAGGTGGCCTGGTTGAGGTTGCTCATTCCACTGCCTCAGCCCTGGGTTTCTTCTCCCTGAGCTCCTTTAAATCCTCTGGCCCCGAGTCGGCCCTCGCTCAGGCAGCCTGGAGAAGCCTGGCTGGGTTGGCCCATCCTGAAGGTGGAAAGCTTGTGTGTTGGGGACAGTGATGTTAGGCAAATGGCCCCCAGAGGTACTGGTCCACAGCTGTGCCTCTCCCAAGTCACGTGTGTTGGGCTGGCCTTGTAGCTCACATGGGCCCCGAGACATTAACTGTCCATTACCCAGGAACGAGGCCCCAGGAAGACAGCAAGCAGCAAAACGTGCAGAACGGAGCACTACGCAGCTGCGAAAAAGCATGAAGCAGCTCTTTAAACACTGAAGGTGTGTTGTTAAGGAAAAAAAAGAATCCAAGTGCAGAACAGTGTGTAAAATGCTACCTCTCGTGCAAAAACAAGATATATGTGATTTGCCTGTATCTGCAAACACTGTCTCTGAAGGAACTCTGAGACTCTGGTTACCAGAATTGCCTCTGAGAACTGGAATTGAGTGGCTGGAAGGAAACTCATTATCAGTTTATTCTTTTGTGTCTTCTGAACTGTGAATACTGTGTGTTGTCTATTTCAAAGGGAATACAGCTGAAGGAACCTAGTATGAGTAGGTGTGCAAGAGGGGCTCCTGGGTTGCTGCTAATTGCATTTCTTCATCTGCACGCTGGGTGCGCAGGTGTGCTCAGTCTGTGAAAGTAACTTAATGGCATGTGCACTGTCCTGCAGGTATATTATACTTTGATAAAAAGTGTTAACTCAGTATGCTGCAAATGATTAAGTGTATGTGTTTTACAAAAACTCTTCAGGATTACTACAATGTTAACTGTAGTTGTCTTTGGGATGGGTGATATTTCTAGGGTCTTGCAGTATTTCAGGTTTTTTTTACAATGAAAACATAAGCAGAGAAATCTATAAATACTTTTTCAGAACCAGTAATCAGTATAGAGCATTTCTGGAAGGACACACAGGAAACAGCAGAAGTGCCTTTGGGGAGGAGCCTGAGGGAGGTACATACTTTTCACTGCATACTATTGGATACAACTTACATTATTTACCCAGTACATAGTCTATTAAAAACGACTTAAGGCAAAACAAATAATTATTTTTCTGTCCCAACTGTTCTTGCTGATTAGGGATTAGGCCAGGGAGGGCCAGAGGGGTCAAGCAACTTCTCCGGGGTCATCCAGCTAATCTGGTGGCAGAAGTGGGCCTCCAGCCCAGGGCACCCAAGTGTCTGCTCTGTCCCCACTTCCAGGTTTCCTGCCATTGACAAGGTCACAGTCCTTTTCCCGTGGCTTTGCCAGGGGCTGCCTGGCCCTGGAGCTGGGTAGGTGCAGGGGGTACACTGTGCTTTCCTAATTAGCTCCCGAAGGGGGATTGTTTGTTGATCTGCAAAATGGGCAGCCCCACTTCAGGCTCTGTCCGAGAGTCAAATACAGGGGATGACAGAGCAGAGTGGATACAGGCATGGAATGTACAGCCAGGCTTCAGCTGGTAAACACTAAGTAAGTGTCTGTTAAAAAAATAGATTAAAAAATAGGCATATGAACGAACCTGGAGGAAAGGGTGGCTGCCTGGCTCTGCCGCCTCTCCTGGCCCCTCTCCCTGTCTCCCCTGCCTCCAGCCTCTACAGCTTCCCCAATCCTGGCCCCACAGGGACAGATCTGTGAGATGGGGATACACCGGCCCCCACCTCCCAGGGCTTCTGGGAGAATAATCAGGGTCACAGGAGCTGGCACCCGATCTGGGGCATCTCCAGGGCAAGGGAAGGAGCTCACTTTGGGCTTTATAGGTGGACAGACCTCACATTGTCACCCTGCCATGTGCCAGCCACGTGCCTTTGGATGTCATTGTTTCTTTAAATTTTATTTATTTATTTATTTTTGGCTGCGTTGGGTCTTCATTGCTGCGCTAGCTGCGGGCGAGCAGGGGCTACTCTTTGTTGCGGTGCGCGGGCTTCTCGTTGCAGTGGCTTCTCTTGTTGTGGAGCACCGGCTCTGGGCGCACAGGCTTCAGTAGTTGTGGCTCTCGGGCTCTAGAGCGCAGGCTCAGTACTTGTGGTGCATGGGCTTAGTTGCTCTGCAGCATGTGGGATCTTCCTGGACCAGGGCTTGAACCCGTGTCCCCTGCATTGGGAGGCGGATTCTTAACCACTGTGCCACCAGGGAAGCCCTGTCATTGTTTCTTTAAATCTTCTCAGCTCCAACATGGGCAAAAGTATCCCGTCAGCACACACGCATTTGCACATGTGAAAAACCACGTGCCTACCTGGCCCTGTTTGTAAAGACGTGGATAAGGGATGGGTTAAAGTATGGTATGTTCACAAAATGGAATAAACAGCTACTGAAGGAATGAAGATACCCTTTACCTTTATGTACTGACTTGGGATAACACCCAAGCTAGATTAAGGAAAAAAAAAATGCACGGAGCAGAAAGTGGGTACACTATGCTACTGTTTGTGTAAAGGGTGGAAGAAAACATATATGTATATTTCTGTATTTGCTTGGTTATTCACAAGGAATAGGGATGTCACAAAAAAACTAGTGGCTGAGCCTGCCTGCGGCGGGAGAACTGTGGCCGGAGGACAAGAGGGAGGGAGACTTTTCACCACATACCCTCTTGTACCTTTTGAATTTTGAACCATGTGGATGAATATATATTCCTTATTCAAAAATAAATAAAATTAAGATTTTTCTTTTTTTTTACCAACCACACCAGACACCCAACAGTTGTTCAGGAAGACAGTGAGGAAAGATTGGTTATCTCGACTTCTAGAGAGGGGGGTCCCCTGCCTTCCCCCAGCTCCACCCCCTCCAGGGCACAGGGTGGCACCTGTGACACCTGTGTCTCTTCCAAGGTCCAGGAGAGGGGCCACCTCTGACCTCTGATGTCCCCAGGCCCCTCCCTTCTTCAGCTGGGAACATTTTTTACTTAAAAATACCTTTTATTTTAAACCCATCAATTCTCTCTGTCTCATACACACACCCACACTCATGCACAGACACACACACATCCTCTGTCAACAACAGTCTTTGTTTTTCCAAAAGTTCTGCCTTGTCTCTGACCAGCCAGGGCTCGGGCCGGCTGCATGGGTCCTCACGGCTCTCCAGGGTGGGGTGGAGATGTCCCAGGGGGCCTGCTCATAGGGTCATGGGCCCAGGCCATTGTCCTCTGGTCCCTACACAAAGAAGGGACCTGGGTTCAGCTCCTGGGGTCTTCCCCTGTTCGCCCAGTGGTTGGCCTCTGGCCTCCTTCTCAGGGTCCTGCTTGGAACAAATGACATATGGGTCCAGGCTCATCTCCGAGGCACTCGAACTGGGGCCACCCCCCTCACCTTCAAGCAGCTGCCCCCCAGGTCGCGACGGCTACCCTGCAGGAAGAGAGAAAGAGGTATTAGGGGGTTCAGTTGGGTCATCATGAACACTGAAACTAACCTCTGTGTCCAGCAATAGGGAACTTGATAAAAAAAAAAAAATCAGTTAGCTGCACAATCAAGTTCTTGCAGAAGGCAGAAGAAACTCTATATGGACTAACAGGGGATGACTCTTTATGGACTAATATCGTTTAAGGACGAAAGCAAGGACTGAGTGCATGTTCCTGTGTGCTGAGATGTCCAGAGAGAAGGGCACACGGGAAATCACTAACGGGTTTCCTCAGAGGAGAGGAATGTGATGAGGAGACAGGATGGGAGGAAGCCTTTTTTTTTTTTAACTCTATATACTTTTTTACTTTTTTCATTTCTTCCTCGTGTGATTTGTTGCTTTTAAAAAAAATCCAGTATAGTTTAAATCATAGTATTTTACACTCAAGGGAAGAACACACCCCACAGTGGTTCTCCCACTGCCTGGCTGTATACCCAGTGGCCTGCTCGTCAACCTCAAAAGTAGATTCTGGAATTCCGGCCTCCCTGCCTTCATTCAGGGTGTTCCCTCTGCCAGGAATATGCTCTCTGGTCCTATCCTAGGAAGATTTCTCTATTCCTGCAATTCCTAGCACTTCTTGCCTTTCTGGGGCCAGGATAAAGCCCAGAAGGGGAAGATGGGGTCTCTCCTGTGTTCTCCCATCAGGCTGGGAGCTCAAGGGGGTGGTCGGGGAAAGTCTTTCACTCTGTAGTCCCAGTTCCAGCCCAGGGACTGGCGTGGAGCAGTTGCCAACCAACGCCGCTTGGATCAGGGGTGTCCACTGGGAGACAAGGTAATGGTGGCAGCCCTGGAAGCCACCTGCCCCTCACGCTGCAGGGGCAGTCTCTACCCACTGTCCTGAGGTCTGACATGTGGGTTTCATCCTCACTGTAAGCCAGCGAGATCACAGGCCTTCGCGTACCCCCTCTGTTGCAGCCTCCAGCGTTGCATGGCTGGCTCAGAGGCACCCAGCCAGTTGGTAAAAAGGGCTGGGCTAGAAAAATCCATGTTGTCCAACAGTCTGTCCTGTTTCTAAGACACAATGGTGTCTGCAATCCCACTGTAAATACTCACCCCCGAACCTGACTAGGAGATAATGGGGCCGGCATTTTTCTCAGCCGTCTAGAGAAACAGCTGACCATCTCGGAGCTCTGCCCGCTGCCCCGCTCCACTCCTGGGCCCAGGTTGGGGCAGATCCATCCAGATGCGAGCCCAGCCTCCCTTGAGGCTCTCCGGGCCCAGGGACAGTGTGTTCATTCACAGGCAGGGCTATTTTGAGGGCTGAGGCCACAGTCCCAGCAGAGCCTGGGGCTTGGGCTTCTCAGACAAACTCTGGCAAGAGTGGCTGAGAAGGGCGGATGGGGGTGGGGGGTGTAGTGTTGAGGTTGGAGGACAGAAAACCGGCCTCCCACCTTTTCACTCTAAGTCCTCAGGGTAAGGGAGAGCCACCTCCACCCCAAGTCTGGCAGTCATTGCGAGACCTGTGTCCCCTGAGGATGCTGGGACTGTTCAGCTCCCTGAACCTCAGTTTCTTCATCTATGAAATGGGGACAAAACGATTCTACTTGCCACCCCAGGGTGCAATGAAATGCAACTGCAGCTGTGAAGGAGCCTTGTAACTGCCAAACGCATTTAGGAGAAGCCTTGACTAGGCCCCAGCTTCTTTGTCTCTTTGTGCCTCAGCGCCAAGGGCTCGGGAAGCACTGTAGTTAGGCGGTGGCTAGAGTGAAACAGATCTGGGCTTCAACCCCTGCTCTGCCTTGGATTACCTGTCAGACCTCAGGCAAGTGACTTCAGCTCATTGAGCCTCGGTTTCCCCATGTGTAAAGTTAGTTACTGTGAGGATTACACACGTTAACGCAGGTAAAGCCCTTAGCACAGTGTCAGGAATATAGTAAGTGTTCAATGAATGTTCGCAAGTATTAACATCAGCATCATCTGGTGATGGGACCTCCTTGCCCCACTGCCCTCTGTGCCACCTCTGCTCCTGAGCTGCTACGCCAAGCGGGGAAGGCCTTACAAGACGACCCTATCTGACCCCCACCCCCAGGTGACAAAAGGGAAAACAGGGCAGAGACAAGACCCTCCTTTCCACCTCCCCTTGCTATTTCTACCACAGAGGGCCACACCTAACCCCTCCTTAAACAGGAAGATGCTACAGGGAGCTATTTCTATGGTGACCCCAACCCCAGACCAGCCAGCTGGGAACAAGGTGGTGGCTCAGGGTGAAGGGATAGGGTCTGGGGCCTTGGAGCTCTCTGGTCACCAGAGCTGAGAAGGAAGGCTCCCACAGGCTCCCCAAGACAGCCAGTTTTCTTCTAGTCGAGTCCTCAAGTCTTTGCGGGCCAGAGCCAGCCAGGATCACCCCTTTTGCTTATTCCCAGAGGAGCCTGTGTGCTTGAGAGCATGGCTTCCACAGCCAAATTTGGCTGGGTTCTAGGTCCTGTAGACAGATCCCGGGGAAGCAGCCAGACCCAGGCGAGGCCCTGTGATCTGTGGGACAGGCCTGAGACCAGCAGAGAAGCCCCCAGTCTACCTGCTGTGGGGGGCAGGCACCTGATGGACACACCCTCTCCCCGAGGGCCCTCCCACATGAACCTTTCCCACGTCCCAGTTGGGCAGGCCTGAGTGCGAATCCTGACTCCATCATGGGCGGTGTCTCTGAACCAGTGACAGCATCTCTAAGCAGTTGGGGATAACCAGAGCACCTCCTTCTCCAGCTGCTGGGGGGTTTTAATGGTAACACGTGGAGAGCACTTAGCACGAGAGATCAGTGCTCATCAAGACTGCTGACACTGCTGTCACTGGCCAGTCTTCACCTCCCTTCTATGCGTTGCCACCTTCAACGTCTACCCTTTTCCTTTTCTAGGCTCTAGCTCTCACTGTGTCCTGCTCCTAGAACACCTTCCCCTACTGCCTCAACCTGCCTGCTTCCATCCCCAAGCCTCTGTCAGGAACTTAGCCACTGGGTCAGGGGCTTCCTCTGGCCCTGACAGTCCCTTTGTGCGCCCCCCTCCCCATCAGACCACAACATCTCTGTTTTCACCTCCAGGCCCTGCCCTGGCCCCGCAATTGGAGTTCCTGACAGTGGTGGATGGGCATCCACAACCTGCTTCTCTGGGAATGTTTTCAGAGTCGACAAAAAACAGCTGTCGGGTAGTTAAGGTTTGCTGAACTGAGTGAATAGGTGAAAAGCAGTCAGGGAGTATTGCCGAGGGCCCACAGACCAGGGCCCACAGCTGGGAGGATCAGGGACCCCGGAGAGGGTTCAAATCGGAACCGAAAAAGACTGACTTAGGGAAACTGAGGCAGCAATGGCAGGTGAGAGGCCAGAAGGGGGTGGTCTGAGGCCACGACACAGAGGCTTCCCCAGAACAGAGTGAAGAGGGGAGCTGGGGAAGTTGTGAGAACCAAAGACTAGGGGACCCAGAGGCGTGACTCCAATCCCCCATGACTTTTTTTTTTTAATTTTTATTTTATACTGGAGCATAGTTGATTAACAATGTTGTGTTAGTTTCCGGTGTACAGCAAAGTGATTCAGTTATACCTGTACATGTATCTATTCTTTTTCAAATCTTTTTCCCATTTAGGTTATTACAGAATACTGAGCAGAGTTCCCTGTGCTCCCATACTCTTTCATTTTCCAAAAGGCCACAGGGGCCAGTCAGGGACTCTCTCAGCCTCAGTTTCCCCAGCTGTAAATATTAGCTGCTAGAATCCAAAGCTCTCACGAGACAAGCCTCCTTATTCTAAGAAAAGCCCAGGCCAGAAAGGGGAAAGGCTGGGGATGAAGCAGGCTCCTTGGGGCCTGTGCAGGAAGGCCAGCTTTCAACCAGGAGCACCCCCCAGCAACCTCTGCGGCTACTCAGCCCCGTCCGTCCCCTACCAGCCTGGTTCTCATCCTTACTTAGGAGAGACCACAGGAGCTTACCTCCAGCTCTGCCCGGCTGACTCAACAGTGCCCTTCCCCAGCACTCCATCTCTTTGGGGGCTGAGTATCCTCAAAAGACCCCCTGCTTCACACCTACTGCTCATCAGCTGGGTACCTCAGGCTCTTGACTGCGGCTGTGCATCCCCTTTTCTTCTCAGTCTCCTGCCCTTGGGTCAGTCTCAGGATGCGGGACAATTATTTTACGGTAAGGGCAGCTCAGGGCAACACATACCAGCAAACCCAGAGCCTGCATTCTGGCTTTCGAGCTGTGTAACATGGGCACCCCTCTGAGCCCCAGGTCCTCACCAGTGATAAAACGGGCAGAACTACCTGCCTGACGGGGTTCTTGTGAAGGTAAAAAGAAAACCAGGAACGCGCGCCCGTACATAGGAAGAGCTCAATAAATGACAGCCTTTGTTATGATTTCCCCACACGCTCTTCCCAGCACACTCCTAGTGGGAGGGGGTGTCCTTCGATGAGCAATCTCCATCCTCTATATCACGCCCAAGCTCTGGGCTTCCCTGCACCCCTTGTTTGGGGAACATTGTGAGCGGTTCTGTTCCACACCAAACTCTGGGCCTGGAGGGCTGCACCCCCGACGACTCCACGTCTCTTTCCCCTCTCTTCATTGGGGTCTCGGCCCCTCTTTTGCTCCGTAAGAAGCCCGTTCCCTGACCCTGCGGCCGCAGTACTGGAGCGCCGCGCGCACTCACCCCCTTGCGCTGGTTGCTGAGGCAGAAGGTGCAGATGGAACGCGGCTGGCGGCCGCCGTCGGGGGCGGCTGGGACCGCGCTCTTGGCGGTGCCCGCCGCTCGGAAGCACGGCTGCCCGTCGTCGGCCGCGTCGCCCAGCAGCAGCACGTTGGCCAGGTGCGCGATGTAGCTGGACGCCAAGCGCAGCGTCTCGATCTTGGATAGCTTGCGGTCCACCGGCTCGGTGGGGATGAGCGTGCGCAGCGCCGTGAAGGCCGTGTTCACGCTCTGCGTGCGGTCCCGCTCCCGCGCGTTGGCCGCCTGCCGCTGTCGCACCACCACCACCGGGCCCGCGCTGCTGGACGCCCGCCGCCCGCCCCCGGGGCCCGGACCGCGCCGTGCCGCCTCCAGGCCCTCGCAGCAGCCGAACGACTGGTCGGAGGCGTCGCTCTCGCTGCGGTTCTCCTCGTCCTCGCTCAGTAGCCGCACGTCCGGGTACAGCACGTGCGCGCCGACGGGGCGCAGCAGCGCGAACGCCATGGGCGGCCGGCCGCTTCCCTTGGTGCGCAGCGTCCCAGCGTCTGCCACGCCCCGCCGTGCGCTCCCGCGCGCTCCCACGGCTCAGCTGGCCACCGCCTTATAGCCGAGGGAGGGGCCAGTCCCGAGGCCGCCCCGGCCGGGGCGGGGGACTCCGCCCTGGCCAATGGGGAGGCGCCCGCCGCGCCCCGGCCAATGGCTACGGGCCCTTCGCCCCAGTTCCCCAGGTTGAAAGCGGCCCGCGAGCTGGTGGCCCGCCCTGAAAGCTCTGGATCCCCGCGGGCGAGCGGGGCAAAAGCCGGAGGTCGGGGTGGGTTGGGTGGGTGGAGTGGGCTGTGCCCAGATCCGGACTCATCTTCAGCCTAGACCGCAGGGAGGCTGCGGGCAGGTCCCTTCTCCCCTCCTGGCTTCAGTTTCCTCATTCGAAAAGAAGATTGCAGAGAAAGCAACTCGGGTTTTTCCTCCCTCAAATTCTAATACTGTGGTTCTGCAACTTTCGTGTAAGAATTAGGGAAGGGGGGGCTTTTGACTTGATAAATTCCCGGATTCCCCCCAATCTGATTCAGCCGACCCAGGATTTTTCATTATGTACAGGATGGTGGTGTCAGTGGAGAACAGTTGGAGAAACACTATAAACTTTCCAAATAAGGACTCGATGGTGTCACATCCCTGACGACAAACTTAAAAAAAAAAAAAAAAGCAGAACAAAAACAAAACACGCAAACGCCAGTAACTCCATTCATTCATTTATTCAACAAATATTTATTGGGTCCCTGCTATGCCAGGCACGGTTTTAGGTGAGAATAGAAATGTGAACAAAACAAACTCTTTGCTTTCACAGAGTTGACATTTTGGTTGAGGTCCTACCACCAAAATGGTTGTGCCAGACACAGTGCTGAGTGCTTTACTGATCTTTACTTTCCTCTGCTGAAGTTGTGGGGAAGAACCTCTGATTTACAGATAAGAGAGCTCTGGCCTTCAGGGTGAGTGAGGGCAGTGGTCCCAGCCTGTTTGGGACCCACTATCACCCCTGTCCTGTCTCCACCCCAGTAAAATACAAGTTTCTCTCCCTTACTCCCCACAATCCCATCCTGGACTGCAGCAGCCTCCCTGGCTCCAAATCCTCACACTCCCCTTCCCTCTGCTTGAAGTGCCAACACCACCCCCTCAAAAAACTCACACTTACGAAGAGAGGGGGTGGGGGGGAATATATTCCCTCATCGCCTTCCTTCCTTTTGGAAACCTTAGATTGTTCAGCCTGACATCTGACATGTCCTCTTCCTCAGAGGCCCTGGGAAGAATTACTGAGCTGATGATGGTTGTTGGGGTCCCCAGGTCGCTCATGCCCCTTTCCCAGCTCCATCCTGGGGACCGGCCAAGCCTGTATTTGCTTGGCCTTGACAATAACTTTCTCTTTAGCCCAAACGGCAGCCCATGCGGCAGAAGGAGCACAGGGAGTGAAGTCGGAAGGTTTCTAGGTGCGTTTCGGCTCCATCTTCCTTCTGGGCATCAGTTTTCTTGACGATGCCTCCCAGCTCTGCCATGCTGTGCATTCCTGTCTCCCAGACCCAGGCCAGAATGGGGGAGAGATGGGAAGCTGGCTGCTGGGAGAGCAGTCCCTGAAGTCTTCAGGCCCTAGGGTCTTCAGGAAGGTCTCTTCCCACACCTGGCTCTCCCCCCTTCATTTGACCGTGACCCCAGCCAGGCTGGGCTTTGGGAAGGAGGAGAAGGAGGCTGCGAGGCCCCCTCCCTGCAGGGCCAGCCCCACACACAGCCCCAGGCCAAGCTGCTGCTTCCTGAGCCGATGAATTATTACCGGGAGATTTCCTTCCCTGTCTGCGCCTCCTCACAGGGGCTCTCGTTCCCTTCACTTTCGCTTCCCCCCCCCTCCCCCTCTCTTCTGCTCTGGACCCTCAGGCGGCTTGAAATTCCTCAGTCCAGCCCCCTCCCTTTCCAGCACGACCTGGAGGAACCAAATAGGGCGTGAACTGGGCCCGGAAGGTGGGGAGGGGGCTTCCTTGGAAGGCGCATTCATTCATTCGCTCCTCAGGCAGGTTTTGACACAGGCGACCCTGGGAGTAAAATAAAACCATGAATGAGACTCAGGGCCTTCTGCAGCCCAGAGGGGAAGGCGAGCTGTAAACAAAGAATTCCAGGACAATGTGGTCGGTGCAAGCCAGGGCCTGGCATCAGAGAGACCCGGTTCCGGCCCAAGGTTAGCAGCCTCTTGGAGTCTCAGCTTCCTGCTCTGAAGACGGAGGGGTAATAATAGTACTTATTCCCAGAGCTGATGGTGAGTTTATGCCAGGAATGCCAGGGCCTGGCACACGGAGTGCGAAACACCCGAGAGCAGTTTGTGCCAGTGGTGTCAGGGGCTGGGGCCCGCCGCTGAGGAGCACCCTGCCTGGGAAGGGACTGAGCAGCTTGGACTCTTCTAGGACTTGTCCCTGGGAGTGGGGAGGGGGCTTCTGCCACAGTCTCAGCCCACCCGCACAAGGCTTTCAGCTCCTCTCCTCCTCTGTTCCTCACCCTGCGGCAGCCACACGGGCCTCCTTGCTATCCCTGGAGCCCACTTCTGCCCGGCACCCACTGTCCCCAGATATTCCCATAGCTAATTCCCTTATTTCCGTCCCATCTTCCCTCAAATCTCATCTCCTCAGGGAGGCCTCCCCTACCCCTCAGCACTCCTCTGGCTCTCCCTCTCCCCTTCCCCTGCTCTACTTCTTTCCAGAGTATTCATCATTACTTCCACTCATTCATTTATTCATTCATCCACAAATGTTAATTGAGTACCTACTATGCACCAGGCACGGTTCTGGGTACTGGGAATACGGTGGCAAACACACTACATATTTATTTGTCTGCCAGCTGTCTATCTGCACCAGAAAATAAACTTCTTGGGGCAGCGACTTTGTATCAATATTTTGCTCATCTCACTTCCTCCTCACCACAACCTTCTGAGGTAGGTATTGTTATTCCCATGTTACAGATGAAGAAACTGAGGTTCCGAGAGGGGAAAGTGACTCGCCAAGGTCACTCCGGGGCCAGCGGAGGAACTCAGCTCAGTCTTCCTCAGCCACACGGCCTCTCAGGCAGCCCAGAGGCATGTGAGAGCTGAGTAGGAGTCCACCAGGTAAGAGGAGGAGGGTCTTACAGGGTGAGAGAACAGCAGCTGGCCCCGGCCTTCCTGACCAGGGCACCCCAGCCTTCAGTCCCGCTGAAGCACTTGCAGTTCCTCCGAGGCACCAGCTTTGCCCTGTCTGTCCACCTCTTCTGGAGACCCATCCCTTCAGGTCTGACCAGACAGACGACCCTACTCCTCCACCAAAGTTCAGCGTAGCTCCTCAGGGAAGCCTGCTCTGTGGCTCCTCCCAAACCTTGGTGCAAAGTCTTGTGCTGACACACTGTGTTTTGACTTCTCTCCCTGATTCCCCACTCCATTTCCCTCCCCCCACAAGTGCACCCACTCTATTTTTTTAAAAACAATTTTTTAAGAGCAATTTTAGGTTTAAACAAAATTGAGAAGTACAGAAATGTCTCATAGACCCCTTGTCCCCACAAATGAATAGCCTCGCTGTTACCAACACCTCCCAGCAGAGTGGTACATTTGTTACAATTGATGACTCTGTTGTACATTGACACATCATTATCACGCAGAGATTCACTCTTGGTGTTGTACATTCTATGGGTCTGGACAAATGTATGCTGACATATATCCATGATTATAGTAGCATACAGAATATTTTCACTGCCCTAGAATTCTGTGTTCTGCCTGTTCATCTACACCCCAATCCCTGCAACCACTGATCTTTTTATTGTCTCCATAGTTTTGCCTTTTCCAGAATGTCATAGAGTTAGAATCATACAGTATGTAGCCTTTTCGGATTGACTTCTTTCACTTAGCAATATGTATTTAGTGTTCCTCTATATCTTTTCATGGCTTGAAACCTTTTATTTTTTTTTTCAGCGCTGAATAATATTACCTTGTCTAGAGGTACCACAATTTATCCATTTACCTACTGAGGGACATCTTGGCTGCCTCCAGGTTTTTGCAATTAAGAATCAGGCTGCTATAAACATCTGTGTGCAGGTTTTGGATGGATATAATTTTCAGTTCCTTTGGGTAAATACCAAGGAGTGCAATTGCTCGATCATATGACAAGAGTATGTTTAATTTTATGAGGAACCACCCAACTGTCTTCCAAAGTGGTTGTACCATTTTGCGTTCCCACCAGCAATAGGTAAGAGTTCCTGTTTCTCCATATTCTCGTCAGCATTTGGTATAGTCAGTGTTCCAGGTTGTGGCCATTCTCATAGGTGTGTAGTGATATGTCATTGTTGTTTTAATTTGCATCTCCCTGATGATGTATGACGTGGAGCATCTTTTCATATGCTTATTTGCCATCTGTATACCTTCTTTAGTGAGGTGTCTGCTAAGGTCTTTGGCCCAATTTTTAAAAGGGTTATTTTCTTATGGTTGAGTTTTAAGAGTTCTTTGTATATTTTGGATAACTAATCCTTTATAAGATGGGTCTTTTGCAAATATTTTCTCCCAGTCTATGGTTTGTCTTGTCATTCTCTTGACATTGTCTTCTGCAGAGCAGAAGTTTATAATCTTAATGAAGTCTAGCTTCTCAATTATTTCTTTCATGGGTCGTGTCTTTGGTATCATATCTAAAAAGTCATTACCATACCCAATGTCATCTATGTTTTCGCCTATGTTATATTCCAAGAGTTTTATAGTTCTGTGTTTTACATTTAGGGCTAGGATCTATACTGACTTATTTTTTGTGAAGGGTGTAAGGTCTCTGTCTAGATTCATCTTCCTGCATGTGGATGTCCAATTG